>NC_060139.1:1007731626-1008356626 GCF_021461385.2 Schistocerca piceifrons
AATACACACACACACACACACACCAACACACCCAAGCCCGAGGGAGGACTCGAACCTCCTACGGGGGGAGCCGCGCGAACCGTGGCAAGGCGCCTCAGAGTGTGCGGTTATGATCGTTTATTGCATGCTGTATCCACAGATAATAACAAAGGGATGTGTCCTCAACTTGTACTACATTCTGCAGGTCATTAGTAACAGTAAGCAGTTTGCAGTAGAAGAGAGGTGTTTCTCTGTAGACAAGATGAACAAGCGCTCTAACTCTTTTCGTATGCATTTTAGGGCCCATGTTTAGTGGACGTTCTTGTCTTATTTTGGTCCATACTACCACCTCTCAAAATGTGTAATACTTTTTCTTTTTACGCCCACTACTGAGGTTCATAAACGTCACCCATCACAAGAAAAATAATTGATTACTTCTTTTTCTTGCAAGTTACGTTAATCATTTGGGCGGTTGTACAGATGACACTCAGGGAAAACGGACAGTAGTCAACTAGAGTTAGAAATACAGAATTAATTTTTGTTTGTTCCCAGCTACATGTCAGCTGTTCTGACACATGTTGGAATCATTTTGCCACAGACCCGTACTACGGCGCTAGTAAAGCCAAAACTAAACGCTACAGTTCATCTCCAGTTTACCAATGGGCCACCCCATTTTGATTTATCTTCTCTACCGGCGTGCTACAGTAATGCGGAGCGGGGATTTCATTGTGTAATATGACAGCTGACATAACATACCTCTAAGCAACTAAACAAATTAATTACGAAATTTTATTTTTGCTGAGGTCATTATTGAATCTTCATGATTATCTCTCGTGTGTAAAGCTGTGAAATATGTCTAGTGAATAAATTATCAAATTAAAAAGTACATGCCTAATTCTTAAGTAAAAACAACAAGCAGTCTACATCTGCATCTACATTTACATATAAATTCCGCAAGCCACCGTACGGTGGCAAATAGAATGCGGCAAAAGCGACTATCTATATGCCTCCCTATAAGCCCTGATTTCTCGAATACTATCTTCGAGGTCCTTGAGCGCAATGTACGTTGGCGTCCGTTGAATAGTTTGGCAGTGAGCTTCTCTAAATCTTCTCAATAGTGTTTCTCGAAAAGAATGTCGCCTTACCTCCAGGGATTTCCATTTGAGTTCCCAGAGCTCCTCCCAAACACTTACGTGTTTCTCAACCCTACCGGTATCACATCTAGCCTCCCACCTCTCAATTGCTTTCATATCTTCCTTTAATCCGATCTGGTAAGGATAACAAACTTTCGAGCAGTACTCAGTCAATAAAAACGGAATGCATACATGATCTCTTTGTTGTCTGTCTGTCTGTCTGTCGATACCCTTTTCCTTAGGAAGGGGTACATGAATAAAGTTGAAGCATACATCAAGATCTAAGGTCCCTTGGCGGTGTAAAATGTTTAAGCTTCTAAGTCAGTACAGTCAAATGATCCGACCATTTATGTTCCACACTTTGATGCTCGTAAAGTTAATCATCGGAACCTGTGGAGTACTGCTCATGTACCAAGAATCATAAAATTTAACGAGAATGAATGTTTCACAGTACAAGTTAGTCTTAAAGGAAAAACCCCGAAACTTATGAATTTGCAATGTACAAAGTGGTAGCCAGTCAAAGAATATTTAGAGAATTAGTTTAAAAAAATTGTTTCAAACGCCCCAGTCGAGTCTTTACAAGCTTCCTCCCCGAGTAACTTCGGCTGTGCCTACGTGACACAGGTTGCCTGCCTTCCAGAACCGAGGCAGTTCTGTCCAGTTAAAGCTGCTAACAATAGATCCCTTCAGCCCTCTGCAGAAGTTTGCTAGTAAATTCATGCAATCGGATTTAGCTAATAGCGTGTCTGGGAGGCAGGTCACGTGTGTGTGTGGAATCGGGATGGTTCTGCAGGGCAGAACACAGTTGCTTCTCTTCCTTTTGACGAAGGCTTAGAGTAGAACAGACGTCTCTTTTGGGAGGCAGACCCTCTCTTTGCTCCCCATGAGCGGTCACCCCTCCCGTTGTCACTTTTACTTTTTTTGACCTCCTAGACTGGCGTATACCTAATAACTTCCTGCCATAGGCTCTTCTCGGGCATGCCGTACACTGAACTAGATTCTCTTTATTTTACCTGATTTCCTATTCTATCATTGAACGTCAACCTTGGACCACCACTTTATAACGCCTGAGGGCTCGTCCGCGTGTACGTTTGCATTTGTCTGTGGGATGCAACAACTTCACACCTGCACTGCTATTGTATCACATAAAAGTATTCTCCCTTTTTTTTGTCATTTGTTGTCCGTAAGTCTGTCTGTGCATCTGTTAAGAACCGTTTTCCTCAGGAGTTGTTACAGGTATCAAAATGAAATTTAATGTCAAATGATGAGGTATACGGTCCCTTGGCAGAGTAAAATATTTAAGTTTCTAAGTCAATGTAGTCAAAACATACGCCACTATATGTCACATATTTTGATACTCGCTAATTGACTTCTCAAACCCTATATATCTACAACCTGCTTACATAATTCTGTTTAACGGAACTCTCAGAGCACAAGTGCGTCCTTCTCGTAGTTGTTCGGTTTCTTAATTTACTTAATTTATCTTAAATTCATTGTTATCTGATGCAGTACATGCGATGTTGCCTGTCTTTCACTGTGGCGAAAGTTTATTGCGGTGGTGGTGGTGTCTTACAGCAGATAATGATGTAAGATTCCACTATAATTGGACGTAACAGAGATCTAAAACGACATAAAGCACTTTTTTAATAACTGTGTGTTACTTACATCGGAAACCTTGTGCCATTTTAAGGCTCTATTGACAACTTTTGATAGAGAAGGCGATTTACAAAGACGAAACAGTGTTAAGAAATCCACCTGTTTTGGAAGTAAAAACGTGACGAAAATTTTTGCAACAAAATTCTTCAATAGAATACACAAGTGACAAATGTCATGGGATAGTGATGCACATACAGATGGCGATAGTATGGCACACACGAGGTATAAAAGTACAGTCCGTTGGCCCGGCTGTCATTTGTACTCGGGTGATTCATGTGAAAGTATTTCCAACTTAATTATTACCACACAACTGGAATGAAACAGACTTTGAACGCGGAATGGTAGTTGGAGCTAGATGTACGGGACATTCCATTTAAGTATTAGTTAGTGATTTCAATAGTCCGAGATCCACAGTGCCAAAAGCGTGTCGAGAATACAATATTTCGGGCATTGCCTCTCACCAGGACAATGGAGTGGCCATCGGCCAATCACTTAATGACCGAAAGTAGCGGCGTTTCCGTAGAGTTGTCAGTACTAGGAGACAAAAAACACTGCGTGAAACAACCGCAAAAATCAATGTGAGACGTACGACGAACGTATCCGTTAGCTCACTGCGGTGAAATAAGGCGTTAATTGGCTATGGCAGCAGACGACCGACGTTAGAGCCTTTTGTTAACAGCACGACATCGCTTGCAGCGCTGCCCCTGGGCTCGTGACCATATCAGTTGGACCTTAGACGAATATGAAACTGTGGCGTGGTCAGATGAGTCCATATTTCAGTTGATAAGGGATGGTTGTAGGGATCGAGTGTGGTGCAGACCCCACGTAGCCATGGACCCATGTTGTTAACCAGATAATGTACAAGCTGTTCGTGGTTGCATGATGGTGTGGACTGTGTTTACATGCAATGGAGTGGGTGCTCTGGCCCAAATGAACCAGTCATTGTGTGGAAATGTTTATGTCCGCCTACACTTCACAAAGAACGGTGGTATCTTTATGGATGACATGTGCCATGTCATCCGGCCACAATTGTTGCTGTCACGCTTTCCTATGAATCAGCTGCACAACGATTGGAATTCACGATATCCAGTGTTATGGCGCTATGCGATAAGTTCGTTGATTTGAAAAAGGAGTATGGGGTCTGAAGATGACAAAATGAATTGCCGAAACTGGCTGCTTTCAGAATAAAATGAAATATATTAAAGTGTATGGCTGTTGGTAAAGTTTATTGAATTCAAAAGTACGTACCAGGTGATGTCACCTGGTCATTATGGACTAACAGAGATTAAATATACGATACCAGGTGTTGGGACAAGCTTGTGAATTCATCAGCAACAAAATTAAATTAACGGCAACAACAACTGCCGTTGACTTTATATGAAGATGTGTATCCGAGGGTGTCACTCCTGGGTTTGCACAAGTTAAGATAAAAAACGTGTCTGGGTCAGCTGTACCATTAAGACCAAGAGTGAAGAATTATGAATGAAACTAGAAATGAGAAATTTGTACTCTAAATAATATGACCTCAGTAAAAGTCTGTACTTGAATCACCTAAGACTCAGCAAACTGTTAAGTTATTATGAATTAGACAATTCGTTGCTGTATGTTAAGTGGGTAGTAGAAAACAAAAGAGAAAATATTGTTGACAATCAGAATAAGAAAATTTGTATTCTAAAACGACGCCAGAAATTACGTGGTTAATTTTAGTAGTCACAGATTTTTCGATAGAGCAGTTAATTGGACTGACATTATCTTCAATAAGGGAGAACTTGAGCTGTTACGGAAAGGCGATAAGTGTGCAGTAAACAGATCAATACATAGTGAGGACATAAAGTCATTGATTGTAGAGATTAAAATAACTTTAAACTACTGTAAGGTCAGCACACCACATTAGGTTTTCTTGGGTAATAATGTCGCTTAAGCTATATCTTCGCTTCATAGTAGAAACAAAAATTGTAAAAAGAAGAAAAGTAAAAATGTAAATCACGAGTTAGTTGTATGCAGAATCGTCGAGAAACTCAAAACCCATGAGGCAGCTGTCATTAAGGCAGGTAAAATTTTTGTAAATTTGTGATATGATGTTAAGGTGACCAAACTGCTGACGTCATCGGTCCCTAAGCTTACACACTACTTAATCTAAAACTAACGTACGCTGTGGACAACACACGCAGCCATGCCCGAGGGAGGACTCGAACCTCCGACTGGGGGAGCCGTGTGGACCGTGACAAGGCGCCGTAGACCGCTTTTCTTTTGTCGTTGTTGATCGTTGTGTTTGGTCCTTGCGGACGTCACATGACATCCGTTCAAGTTCGTTTGTTGATCGTTCCACTCAGTTTTTTAGTACAGAAGCCAACCAGCACTCTGACCGAACACGCTGAGCTACCGAGCCGGCAAACCGCTCGGCTGCCCCGCGCGGCCGGCAGGTAAAGGGAATACCCTCGTTGTGTCATACGTAAGTGAATATGTTAATATGGTAAAGGAATTCTTTGATAAAAATGGAATTTCCAAAGTTAATCACGATCCCACTAAATATTTTGCTAAGGAGATCAACCGTCTTCTAAAGAACATCTCCGTTTTATTTGATGACAGAGTTTCTAAGACTTTAGAGGTTATGGATCCACATGCCCCAAGGTTAAGAAGACAACCTAAGGTACACAAAGTTGATGTTCCTGTCAGGCCTATAGTTAGTTATATTGGTACTCCTGCCTATAAGTTATGCGACAAATTGAATGAAATTCTAGTTAGTAGTTACATTTTTCAGAGATGTTTCTCTGCGAAAAATACTTGCGGTTTAGTAGATAAAATAAAAGACATAAAAATTCCAGGTGTCTACGAATGGGTACTCCTAGATGTGACTAATTTGTGCACTAATGTTCCTGCTACGGAAATCATTGACATTGTCGCGAAGAGTTTCTTTAGATTCAAATGATTGTCTGTAGGAGAAATTTAAGAATGTTTACGATTGCTTCAGTTAGTCCTCTCCAATAATTACTTTCACTCCAACGGTGAAATCTTCCAACAACAGGGTGGTTTAGCTATGGGTTGTTGTTTATCAGTGACATTGCCCTATATTTTTCTTAATCGTATCGAAGTATCAGCCTTTGCACAATACCCTGAGTTGCATGACATCGTTCTCTATTATTTCCGTTATGTGAGTGACACCATTATGTTACACAAAGAGAAGTACCGTGACCTTGATAAAGTCTTAAGAATTTTCAATAACCTTCACTGAAAAATATATTTCAAATATGAGCAGCAGCTTAATGATAAAATTTATTTTCTTGACATATCTCCGAGGAATAAGAGTGGTTGACATAGTTTTGCTACTTTCAGAAAACCCCCAACTTCAGATGCTATTACACAAGCGGATTCCATGCACTTCAACAGGTACAAATCCTCAATTTTCTATACTCTTGTGAGCCGGCTAAGTAAAATCCCTTTAGAAGATAAAGAAATTGAAAAAGAATATACTAAGGGATATAGCGGTTCTAACATTCAGTGTGGTGTCTGTTTGTTCTAAGTCGTGTCTCCCTACCACTTTTGCGCAACGACGCTCTGAGCGTGTTTTTTAGGGAACTTACTAGTTTGAACCTGGGACCTGTTGCTGGTAAGGAGACGCCAGACCACACATGATATGTAGAGTTCAGAAGAGTTCAGTGAGACTAGCGATGATATAATTAAATACTTAATGATTTCAGCGTCAGCTCACCAGCACTCCCTGTAAAAGAATCTTAATACTAACTAAATTTAGTGGAAGGGGTTCAAGGCTTTCCTAGTTTTAGTTAGCTGGTAATATAATGTCGAGAAAGCAGTCAAGTCTACCATTGGAAATTTTATTCTACTCACAAAACATTGTTTATAATTTGCACTATTGGTAAAAGGAAATATTTTAATACAGGATGATAAAAACCAACTGCGTTCAACAAAAATGTGAACGAATTTTCCCTGAATGGGTTTCCAAGTTCTATAATGGATCGAAGGATGACCTATGCCATATCACATCTATAATCTAGATTTAAATTAAGTTTCACAAAAGAGAAAACTATCAAAATGGTCTACAGTGACCCTCAATTACT
Source organism: Schistocerca piceifrons (assembly GCF_021461385.2). Taxonomy (NCBI): domain Eukaryota; kingdom Metazoa; phylum Arthropoda; class Insecta; order Orthoptera; family Acrididae; genus Schistocerca; species Schistocerca piceifrons. The sequence continues at coordinate 1,007,738,471 of NC_060139.1, forward strand.
TATCTAACTTGTCGTAAATTACCGTGGCTGACGTGGCTTCTCAATAACTATATAACAGAAAAATCATCGCGTTTCAGATTTTTACTTCAATCTGAGCTTTAATTGACGATCGACACTAGTAATACGCAAAAAGGCGGTTAACAGATGAGACTTCTGCAGTTCTGAGTGAAGCCTTATGCACTGTTATGCGGCATCGCGTGCGTTCATTACCTTGTCGTTGGTTAGGCAGTGTCAGGGGGCGGCGGGTGGCGCAGCTCCATAGAGCTCGCCGTCTCGGAAAAAACTCTCTCCTAACTTATCCTTACTACACTTTACCGAAGTTGGTTTAAAAAAACCTATCTGGCTGTGTTTTCATCTGACCAATCAGGGTCTCAATGTTAACCTTAAGCTCTGCCTACAAAAATTCTGTCCATCCAATGAGAAACATTATACATTTCGTGGTGGGGCAATGTTTTTAACGTTTGCAACGTAACAGAGACGCGAAAAAGTCTCATGCTAAAACTTGCAGCTGGTGTGGCCCTTTTAGTGTTCTTCTGGAGGGCTCTATCTTTTAACATGGGCTGGGGGTGGTCCTGGCGGTTGGTTGGCGACGTGGGTGTCCGTCCCTTATCGAGGGGTCTTCTAGCTTAACACGGTTCTGCTCTTCTGTTCTCGTTTCTCCCCTCGGAACTGCGTCTGTCTCACGGTGGGAAGGTATGACATGCATTTAGGCATTCTTGTGTTAGTCTGTGGTATTCCATTTGCTCACTCGTTACTCGTATTACTTTAGTTAATTTAATGTCACGATTTATTTGGAGCTGTGTGACATACTGCTGGATTTGCTTATCATGTCAGGGTTTTCATGGAAGGTGTTGGATTTGCCTGACACCTTACACGGTAAACAATTTTTACCAACCTGAGATTATTGACTTACATCATATTAAAACTGTCAGAAAGAACTCTAATTTGCTGCATGAAATTACCTCACCCGGGTTGAAACCAGTAAAAAAATGCACTCAAGCATGGAGGTTTTGGTCCTATTTCTTATAGAGTAGAAAAAACATGCCGTAAAATCAACAATGAAGTTGGTTTTACTAGTAAAAATTCATCAGCCAAGGCACTTACTCATTCCATCGAGAGACACAATCCTTTTTTGAGGCCTGGGATACACATAATTAAATGCAGTGACAGTGATGTAATGTATATTGGGAAAACCGGTAGAACACTTAAAAAAAGATTTCGAGAGCATACAGCTCTCATGACCATCAAGCATTCTACTTTTAAGGAACACCTGCGAACGACAAAACTTGAGATAGTGGGTATTAATGACGATCTAGAGATATTACACATAACTGGTAAAGGTGGAATTGTGGATGTTCTTGTAGAAATGGAAATCTATGTTCATCCGGAGAAAGGACATAGAAATCTTTTAAATGAGCAAACTGAATTAAAGACTAAGTCCTTTTTAGAAAATTTCAGAAGGTGTTGTGAATTGATGTCTGGTGTCTAGAAAGTAGATGGTATGGATAGCACCTGCGTGTGTTAGTTCTTCCCACAGTCTGTCTCAAGTTGAGTTTGTTTATTCTACACGATTTTATGATGTATTGATCCTTACTGTTGACTTTCTTCTTTTATATTTTGACTCGATGGGACTATCTTTGATCACATTCATGGATTGTAGATGGGCTTAGTTGCTGTCACGCTTTCGTATGTATCAACAGCACAACGGTAAGTTCGCATGCAGCATGTATGGATTAGATGTTCATCCTTAACCTTTACTATAAGCTTCACTGCTTTGTGCTTTTTGGCCGAGAAGAAAAAGAGTTGCTGTCACGCTTTCCTATAAATTAGCTGCACAACGATTGGAATTCACGATATCCAGTTTTATGGCGCTATGCGATAAGTTCGTTGATTTGAAAAAGGCGTATGGGGCCTGAAAATGGCAAAATGAATTGCCAAAACTGGCTGCTTTCAGAATAAGATGAAATATATTAAAGTGTATGGCTGTTGGTAAAGTTTATTGAGTTGGAAAATACGTACCAGCCGATGTCCCCTGGCCATAATGGACCAACAGACACAATTTTTCGTAACTGGTTTGAAGAATTGATTCGAATGGTTTGGTCATCCCATAAAACATTTATAGAACATAATCGAGAGGTCAGTTCGTGCACTGGCTCAAATGAGAAGGTTCAAATGGCTCTGAGCACTATGGGACTTAACGTCTAAGGTCATCAGTCCCCTAGAACTTAGAACTACTTAAACCTATCTAACCTAAGGACATCACACACGTCAATGCCCAAGGCAGGATTCGAACCTGCGACCGCTGCGGTCACGTGGTTCCATACTGTAGCGCCTAGAATCGCTCGGCTACTCCGACCGGCTTCGTGCACTGGCAACACTTTTGCAGTTGTGGACGGCTATAGAGGTAGCGTGGCTCTTTATTTTTGCAGGGGACTTCCAACGATTTGTTGAGTTCATGCCACGTCGAGTTGCAACACCATTGCGGGCAAAAGTCACCAGTCCGACACAACACTAGGAGGAACCCCATGACTTTTGCCACCTCATTGTACGTGCTTCAATAAACGGAACAGGCCTGGAATGAACATTACTTACAAATTCGTATGGAAGTAGATATGGTAGGTGGGGTGGGACGTGCGGGTAAAGCACAAGTGGGGTGAAAACTAATACCGAGTTTTTGAACTGACCACCAGGCTTGTGGAGTTGACCAACAAGGACATGTATGTCCTAATTTATTGTTGCACGGAATTTCGTCCCGGCAGGTCGCTCCAGAGTCGATAAAAAGAGATAAATCTGTGTTTTACCACTTCAATGTAACTTTATTGCTGTTGTACTGGAACGGCGTATAATGGAGGATTTTAAAAGAAGACTCAACGAATTACTCATTAACACTACTGATTTTAAGCATCACTTTCACATAGAATAATGGTCCTCAAAATCAGCTCGGCGAATTTTACAGAAAATGGCGAAATGAAGCAAGTCCGCCGGCCGCTGTGGCCGAGCGGTTCTAGGTGCTTCGGTCCGGAACCGCGTTGCTGCTACGCTCGCAGCTTCGAATCCTGCCTCGGTCATGGATGTGTATGATGTCTTTGGGTTAGTTAGGTTTAAGTAGTTCTAAGTTCTAGGGGACTGATGACCTCAGATGTTAAATCCCATAGTGCTCAGAGCCATTTGAACCATTTTTATTATTTTTGTACAAGCGATTTTAAAAATAATGTTCAAATTTATGAGATGTTTCAGTTCAATACTGTACTGTGTAACTTGGCTGCGATATAAAAATGTTACAAAGGATCATTTCAAGCGTCTGTATTATGTAGTCATCCTTTTTATATCCATGTTTATCTCAAATGGGGCAAAGACGTGCACTGGGGGGATTTACCCCATTTTGTAGTGTAAAATCTCGTAATTTATTGTTTCGCTAAATCGCAAATTGCCCTGTAAATAATAATCAGATAGAGTTGGTATTTTTATGACACGCCAGGATAGCCGAGAGAGCTAACGAGGTGCTTCCTGGGCTCGGGTAGGCGTGCCGGCCCCCGATCGAATCCGCCTGGCGGGTTAACGACGATGGCCGGTGTGCCGGCCAGCCTGGATGTGTTTTTAGGTGGTTTTCCACATCCTACTAGGTGAATACCGGGCTGGTCTCCACGTCCCGCCTCAGTTACATGACTCACACCATTTCACGATATACACTAGATGGAGACAGCTGGGGTACACTAATTCTCTCCTGGGGGGTACAGGGTGGGCAGGAAGGGCATCTGGCCACCCCTTACAATTAACATGCCAAGTACGACCCTGCGTAACCGCGGGACAAGGCGCAAGCGATAGATAGAATAGAATACAGTTGGTATTTTTATGGGTTTCACGTAACAACCCAGTCAATTTGAAATCCTAGGAAACTTTACCTCTCATTGACAACAACGTTAGAAATACTGGATACTGCAGGGCTTTGCACCCCAGCTGCCGTTTATCACCTTGTTGAAAACTTCCATTACGTCAGTTTCTGTGTATTGTATAACATACAAGTTGTGACTTATAAATTTACGTACCTAAATACTAGTATTATGACAGTGGATAGTGGTTAGTGGAAGAGCATAACCGCCTCCACTACCAACAACTTTCGGTACAAGGAGAACAGCAGTATCGGACGTACAGCATTAAACCCACATACTATCCTTTTTCCCAGCACTATGGCCATCTATTCACTGCTTTGATTACTGTTTCGTTACTGGTCTGTTTAGCAATAAAAATCGATGCACACTATCGGTCGGATAACTGTTGCAAAAGGCCTAACATTGTTGAGAAATTTCATTTCGGACGTTCAGGCCTTCAGAAAATACGGCAAAAGCCTTTCACTGTTACGCGTTTGTCGTAAGGTATTTTCATATGCCTTTAATCTCTGACCGTATCCTGATTGCGCCTTTCGCAGGCGCTTCGTTTGTCGTTGCAGTTTTCTGGTGTCCTCCGTGTGAATTACGACCAAAAGAAGAACAACAACGTTCCAGTCATTCATGTCCTGTCTTTAATAAACCATCGAAGTCAAAGTCGGTACGACATTTCATTCCACCCAGTTGAACAAAACCTACTTAGATACCTTCAAAGAAAACAAATTCGCTGACGAAGTTGAAACTCTTCTTACAGTATTGTATAATATGCGTTATTGTTAACGAAAGAAATCAATTACGCGTTCGACAATCGAAAGACGAGGTGGAATGGGCGACCTCCGTATTCCGCTGGGCAACGTTAATCGCTTAACCCCCGCTGCCAAGAAGTCCGAATGGCCGCGGCGTCGCATATTTACCGGCGTAAATCTTCACCCGCGGTCCGACTTTTTATTCGCATCGGCCGCGCCATCCCCAGCGTCTGCTCGAGTCGTACTTACAAGTACCGGCGTGGTGTTTCAACTTTAATTCTGTGCCGCTTTCTCTCTGTCTGCCTCTCATACATACTTTCTCTTTTCCGTAGGACCGACAAAGCCTGCTTGAATGTAAATGTGGGACGTGAGTAAACAAGATGATAAACGCGGCTCAGTCCTTAATTGAGAGACGCTTCCCGTAGTGTGAATAAAAAAGAGAGAGGACAAAAGAGAGGCAGAGTAAAGGAGGCCCTTGTAAAGAGTAAATCCCCGGGATGGAAAAAGAGTGAGAGAAATAATCTGGCCGGAGAACCACCTTCCCTTCTAACTGAAACGTGACACCGGATTTAGGATATGGGAGGATTAAGGAACGAAATCCGGCTTCAGCAGATTCTAGCGCCATCGTTCCTCGTGTGATTTCTTTCCCGCGACTATCGTATGTAGCTTTGTCAGTAAGATGATCAAGACGGAGAAATGATTGCGCACAGAAGTATTTCAGTGTATCGTAAAAATTAACTATACTTTCGCACCAATAGAGTTATCTTTTGGTCCTTCTAGTAACTATTATTTAGAAAACAGCTAGACGAGTCATGAAAACTGTTGTCAGTTCACTTGTCGCTTTAACTTTCGTTCTGAAGATCCAAGTTTTCGGCAGCAACCATCACTGTCTTCGTTAGGAACGCAGCTGATGAAGTAGCTGAATCACATGTAAGTAATGTATGTAATAGTGTCCACTGTGGAGAGATATTGCATTGGGTAAAACGGTGAAATGTCATTCGCAGTTTCTTTGGTTCCATTACGCCGTATTAATAATTGTAAACATCATTCAGTATTCCCAGTGACTGCCCCTTTTGTTGCTTTCTTTTGTACGTCTCTTTTAGTACAGTGAAGTGATTGCAGAGTGCAACGCCAGTCTTACTGATACTGATGGTTAACTTCTGTTATTTCGTTAATCATTGTTAGACAATGTCGGTTTAACACACCTGGACACTAACTTATTATTTAAGTACAAGATATTTAGGCACTGCTGCCTTTCTTTCTCTCAATCATTATGTCTTACTAAGAACATGTAATCTGACACAATATACGTGCATGTACATTGTTCCATTGTATTTATGGCGTTATACGCGAAATTTTAGAAAAAGGTCCTACGAAACCTGAAACTTAGGTTTATACTTTCTTTTAGTACCACGGCTAACGTGTTACATTATGTTAAGTTACTACCTGTATGTTCTGCCAGACCTATCCAGTTTCCAACTACCCTAGGCAATTTTTGTTAATGCTTCTTCATTACTGCTGCTAATGCTATGTTAATTCAAATTCATCTACTTTTAAGTTTTAGGCGCTGTGGCCTTTATTGATGCTTAGTCATACTGATGTACTCTGAACGATATTACAGATGATCCCTGTAAATAGCCACACATACTTTTATTAATTAACCAGATAAAGTTTAGGCAATGTATTCAAAACTGAGAAATAGCTTTGGCGAGTAATAGGTAGTCTTCTTTACGGGCTCCGAATCTGTTATAGGGGTATCGTTCTTCTCAGAAGTGAGTTCTTTTCATATTACGTCATTAAAGGTTTTAGTGGTTATATTAATCCAATTCCTAATGTACAGGTAGCTACTGTTATGTATCTATATTTCCACGCGCGCATGCGCATTACCATCAGCGATGCTCGGTACACAGTTGCACGCCGCGTTTAGTTCCGGCGCAGCTCTCGCGGCCTACCGACCTCGTCCGTGCAGCGGGGCCTGCCTTTTCTCTCCAGCCCAAGTAATGTAGATTTATGACTGGTTACTACAGCACTACACTTTTATACTTGACGTGGCCAAACATTGGTATGCAATAGTTTAGTGCCACTGGCTTCTGAAGAAGGCAGAATTATTTTGGCTGAAACCTGGGTAAAGATTGGTTTCTATTTGCAACTGAGGCTGACGTGTTACATGTTCATCTACATCTACATGATTACTCTGCAATTCACATTTAAGTGCTTGGCAGAGGGTTCGTCGAACCACAATCATACTATCTCTCTACCGTTCCACTCCCGAACAGCGCGTGGGAAAAACGAACACCTAAACCTTTCTGTTCGAGCTCTGATTTCTCTTATTTTATTTTGATGATCATTCCTACCTATGTAGGTTGGGCTCAACAAAATATTTTTGCATTCGGAAGAGAAAGTTGGTGACTGAAATTTCGTAAATAGATCTCGCCGCGACGAAAAACGTCTTTGCTTTAATGACTTCCATCCCAACTCGCGTATCATACAGGGTGTTTCAAAAATGACCGTTATATTTGAAACGACAATAAAAACTAAACGAGCAGCGATAGAAATACACCGTTTGTTGCAATATGCTTGGGACAACGGTACATTTTCAGGCGGACAAACTTTCGAAATTACAGTAGTTACAATTTTCAACGACAGATGGCGCTGCAAGTGATGTGAAAGATATAGAAGACAACGCAGTCTGTGGGTGCGCCATTCTGTACATCGTCTATCTGCTGTAAGCGTGTGCTGTTCACAACGTGCAAGTGTGCTGTAGACAACATGGTTTATTCCTTAGAACAGAGGATTTTTCTGGTGTTGGAATTCCACCGCCTAGAACACAGTGTTGTTGCAACAAGACGAAGTTTTCAACGGAGGTTTAATGTAACCAAAGGACCGAAAAGCGATACAATAAAGGATCTGTTTGAAAAATTTCAACGGACTGGGAACGTGACGGATGAACATGCTGGAAAGGTAGGGCGACCGTGTACGGCAACCACAGAGGGCAACGCGCAGCTAGTGCAGCAGGTGATCCAACAGCGGCCTCGGGTTTCCGTTCGCCGTGTTGCAGCTGCGGTCCAAATGACGCCAACGTCCACGTGTCGTCTCATGCGCCAGAGTCTACACCTCTATCCATACAAAATTCAAATGCGGCAACCCCTCAGCGCCGCTACCATTGCTGCACGAGAGACATTCGCTAACGATATAGTGCACAGGATTGATGACGGCGATATGCATGTGGGCAGCATTTGGTTTACTGACGAAGCTTATTTTTACCTGGACGGCTTCGTCAATAAACAGAACTGGCGCATATGGGGAACCGAAAAGGCCCATGTTGCAGTCCCATCGTCCCTGCATCCTCAAAAAGTACTGGTCTGGGCCGCCATTTCTTCCAAAGGAATCATTGGCCCATTTTTCAGATCCGAAACGATTACTGCATCATGTTATCTGGACATTCTTCGTGAATTTGTGGCGGTACAAACTGCCTTAGACGACACTGCGAACACCTCGTGGTTTATACAATATGGTGCCCGGCCACATCGCACGGCCGACGTCTTTAATTTCCTGAATGAATATTTCGATGATTGTGTGATTGCTTTGGGCTATCCGAAACATACAGGAGGCGGCGTGGATTGGCCTCCCTATTCGCCACACATGAACCCCTGTGACTTCTTTCTGTGGGGACACTTGAAAGACCAGGTGTACCGCCAGAATCCAGAAACAATTGAACAGCTGAAGCAGTACATCTCATCTGCATGTGAAACCATTCCGCCAGACACGTTGTCAAAGGTTTCGGGTAATTTCCTTCAGAGACTACGCCATATTATTGCTACGCATGGTGGATATGTGGAAAATATCGTACTATAGAGTTTCCCAGACCGCAGCACCATCTGTTGTTGAAAATTGTAACTACTGTAATTTCGAAAGTTTGTCTGCCTGAAAATGTACTGTTGTCCCAAGCATATTGCAACAAACGGTGTATTTCTATCGCTGCTCGTTTAGTTTTTATTGCTGTTTCAAATATACCGGTCATTTTTGAAACACCCTGTACCTGCTACACTGTCTCCCCTATTACGTGATAATACAAAACGAGCTGCCCTTTTTTGGACCCTTTCGATTTCCTCCGTCAATCCCACCTGGTAAGGATCCCACACCGCGCAGCAATATTCTAACAGAGGACGAACGAGTGTAGTGTAAGCTGTCTCTTTAGTAGACTTGTTGCATCTTCTAAGTGTCCTGCCAATGAAACGCAACCTTTGGCTCGCCTTCCCCACAATACTATCTATGTGGTCTTTCCAGCTGAAGTTGTTCGTAATTTTAACACCCAGGTACTTAGTTGAATTGACAGCCTTGAGAATTGTACTATTTATCGAGTAATCGAATTCCAACGGATTTCTTTTGGAACTCACGTGGATCACTTCACACTTTTCGTTATTTAGCGTCAACTGCCACCTGTCACACCATACAGCAATCTTTTCTAAACCGCTTTGCAACTGATACTGGTCTTCGGATGACCTTACTAGACGGTAAATTACAGCATCATCTGCGAACAACCTAAGAGAACTGTTCAGATTGTCACCCAGGTCATTTATATAGATCACGAACAGCAGAAGTCCCAGGACGCTTCCCTGGGGAACACCTGATATCACTTCAGTTTTACATGTTCAATTATCACACTTGCTGACAGGGCTGCACAATGTTAAAAATTCTTAAATTTTAAGTTTTGTCTGGGACAGTGAGAGGCAATGTCCTAGAATCAAATTAAAGTATTTCCAATTCTCGAGTTTCACCCATGGATTTGAGAGGTTTTCCTTGATGGCCGGGTTCATACTGGAACAGTTATGCCCTTCTCATTCATTTTCCTCTGTTCAACTATCACCTCTCCAGTAAATTGGCCCAAAAGAACTGCCAATCTGTAATAGGCTGGTTATAAACTAGCCCATCGCACTCTTGTGTTCCTTATACTGGCACGAAAAGTGTAACACCCGTATATATTATAAAAATGGATGTGTATATGTGCGGGTTATGTCAACGTCTTCTTCTATACCACACTTGGTACATATACCCCTTACTTTCAGGATAGTTTTATTGTGTGCTTAAGACTTAAAGGCAAGTTTTATTGCGTGCGTAAGTACCACCTACCTGTCATAGTTCAGTATATTTGACGTAATAAACACTGAGATGAGTGAAAAACTGCCGCATCATGTATGATGTTTAAATTTATTACTTCTTTGCTACTAACTCTATTCGCAACATATTTCGCAGAAAAATTACTGGAATCTGACGCTGAATGTATCTACACGAATATATAATTGTACAGCACATAGTTCAGAAATATGTCATCATAAACCCTAAGACGAGTTAAATGATGCCACGTCATGCATGATGTGTTAATACACTTATTCTTTACCTCTAAGACACCCCTAGAGCTAAGTCAACTTATCTCTGACACCTAGCAGCACTCTAGAATGGATCAACTGCGACGCACAAACGGCTGTAGACGAAATTAATAGCTGTCTATAGAATTATGAAAAGGCGTTGACATAGAGACGTTTACAAAATCGCGTTGTAGACACTTATAGACTTGCACATTATGCATATTTCTTTCTGCAACAGTTTCATAATGTTGAAGGTGTTTTCACGTATACATGGAAATATAATTTTTCGATATTGCATTATTGCTATGATTCTCGTCGTCAGTTGTTACGATGACAGGTGGCCAATGCTAAATAGAAACATATATTGCAGGTTTGGCAGTGAAGTCGGTAAGGAGCTGGCTGCATAGTCTCTATCTGCAACGACTGAAATAATTAGTAGTCGTTGGCAAAAAATAATATGTATTGTACTTAACTTGTGTTACAGTCTTCTTCATATGCTGCATACATATAATTACAAACAGATATTTAGAGAGACATTACTTATGCCATACTTGACTAAGCGCCTTGTTAAAAGGTTGCTTCCTATCAGCTGAAGGCTATGGTACATTCCTAGTTGACGTCCCGACCAAGAGCGGCCGAGAGCTCGCTAGATACCTGTCACAAGCCGCGGAGCGGCGCTAGCTGCGATAGTCGCTACTCGAGGGTCCATCGATATCTATTAAGGACCGCGGTCGACATCTGCAACCCCTAACAAGTGTGGTGTCGAACGTTGATACCACATTTATAAATACAGGTAGTTTTATGTTTTCGTTTCTAACATGAAATTGGCAAATTGAATGCCCGGACAATGCCGACTTCATCAGCTAGTATATGAATAAACGTAGTGTCTCGGTGTCACCTTCTCGCTTTCTTAATAAGAATCCCATACCTCCAAAGACATTTTAACGCACTTTCGATCTACTGTAGCCTCGTTGATGTTTGAGTCCCAGTAGACCGAAGATTGGGATAGAGTCCGTAATTGTTCAAACAAGAATTTTTTGGTGTTTTCGGAAACAGCAGTATTTTCTAGATTCCTTACTTGATGTACTCCAGCATTGGCGGCACATGAATCACAGCAGTCTAGATAAATCTGCTGCTGCGGAACACAGAAAAGTACAAAATCTTTTATGAAGAGGACAGAGTGCATCACCATCGTGCGGACGACGGCGATGAGAGCTTATGTACCGCAGCATTTCGTTGGTTTATACCTGGAAGAGGAATTAAACGGAGGAAGTACTTGAATTGGAGGCATCCATGTCTCAACAACAGTAATAAAATAACTGCACAATATCAGTCGAATTCTATTCAAAACGGTCCCACAACTCAAAGAAATTACTGTCCCTCTCACTCAGCTTTCAACAAATATTCACTCATCTTTCTCAAACCTTAATTCTTCGCATACAGTGTAACGCCCTCTTTCTTCTGATATGCCCAGGGAGTCAGTTGTTACATACAACGGCATTTAAACACATCGTCCTACGTTTTCTAGGCAATGTCTGAATGAAGACTTTATCCAATGTGGGAAATGTAGAAAATAAGAGTGACTAGAGAAATCACAAAGGGTGTGCCACAAGGTTATATTTTGGGTCCACTCCTGTGACGAGTGTTATAATAAATCTCGTTAGAGAGATAGGAACAGAGTAGATTCCCGACGATATTTTACTAAGAATTATGAAGTGTGTCTCTGATAACTGACTGACCTTAAATTTTGAAATATACACTATATTACGTTCAATTCAACAAAAAGAGCCATATCAACAATTGATGTATAACATGAACAGGGGTCAGTAAACAGGGTAGAATCCTCCAAATTTTTGAAGCATTTTAACCAGCTTCTCAAAGAGTTTAGTTAGGGTACTTCTGCTCTTCGTACAAGTGCTTGTCTTGAAAACAAACGATCAGTCTCCTACAATATTTTGCACATTTCCAGTAACTATTGTCTTATGGAATAATTTTCTGAGTAACTCATCATTTAGAAAGACCGCATTGATTGCGCAGAAACTAGCAGTAAGTCCTAAAGTAGCTGAGCGTTTCAGCTGGACCATCACAGTACGTATATTCGGGAATGAAATTCGTCACAGATAGTCCATCACAGTTTAAGAAGAACTCTGATATCTATACCCACAACGTTATCGGAAAAAATGACCTATTACCCACCAGGAAAACTGTCAGTGGTTCAGATCAGATTTTTGATCAAACATCTGACATGTAGCAAAGCAAGTTTTAAATGTAATCTGAAACGATTTCTGCGGAACAACTCCTTCTACTGCACGGTCGAATTTCTGTTTAAAAATTCACAGTCTGAAAAAAAAAGTTTTAATTGTAGTGATACGACAAGTGCTACTCTTGAAAACAAACGATCAGTCTCTTGACGTATTTTGTACATTTCCAGTATGTAATGTCTTACAGAATAGAAAGAATGCATTGATGGCGCAAAATCTAGCAGCAAGTCCTGAAGGAGTTGAGGTTTTCAGCTGCACCATCACAATACGTATATTCGACAATGAAATTCGTCAGAGATACTCCAGCACAGTTTAAGAAGAACACTGATATCTATACCCACAACGCTATCGGAAAAAATGACCTATTACCTATCAGGAAAACTGTCGGTGGTTCAGATCAGCTTTTTGATCAAACATCTGACATGTAGGAAGGCAAGTTTTAAATGTAATCTAGAACTATTTCTGCTGAAAAACTCCTTCTACTGCACGGTCGAATTTCTGTTGAAAAATTCACAGTCTGAAAAAAGATAAGTTTTAATTGTAGTGGTACGAGAAAGACTAAAAATATATTCATCAATGTTAACACTGGTCGTGTATACCTGTAAACTGACTCGTACGACATAATTTCGATAAAAAAAATTTCAATTGATCTGCAAAACACATAACTAACAAACTACTTGGGAAAGAAGTGTTTCGGAGATTTGGCAGCTGTGTTACCACAAAAGGACAGTATCTTTACAAAGCCACAGTAGTGCCTGCATCGTTGTGCAGCGTCGTGTATTATCTATCGGCCGAATACGAGATCGCCCTGTGCCGTGCGCTCCGCTGCGTGGACCCGGTCGAACCAGGGGCAAGGCATTATTGCGCATGATAATGTCATTTCACAGTCGGCTAGCTAATGAGCAGGACGTATTACACGACCGCAGCAAAGCGTTAGCCGGCCGTGCCATTGGCCGGCTAGGGACCGGCTTTCCAAGCCGCAGCGCAGCTACCGCCGTTCTCGCTCAGAACACGCGTCTACCGCAGTGTCTGCCAGCTTGAGGTCTCTCGAAAACCTCTACAAAGCCACTGGCACAGTGTCTGGTCTCGACCGCCCGTCATTCCGTGCGGAGTGGGTTGGTGAATTCCGAGGAAGCATCTGATTCCAACCGTATCGAAATGTGGAAGGCTGTATCCTGAACAAGTTTGTGAGGCATTAGAAGAACATATAAGACGTATACCATTGTTCGGTACTGAGGGTTCCACGCAGATTGAAGTATGTACACAACTGGCCATTAAAATTGCTACACCACGTAGATGGCGTGCTACAGACGCTAAATTTAATCGACACGAAGAAGATGCTGTGAAATGCAAATGATTAGCTTTTCAGAGCATTCACACAAGGTTGGTGCCGGTGGCGACACCTACAACGTGCTGACATGAGGAAAGCTTCCAACCGATTTATCATACACAAACAGCAGTTGACCGGCGTTGCCTGGTGAAACGACGTTGTGATGCCTCGTGTAAGGAGGAGAAATGCGTACCACCACGTTTCCGACTTTGATAAAGTTCGGATTTTAGCCTATCGCGATTGTGGTTTATCGTATCGCAACATTGCTGCTCACGTTGGTCGAGATCCAATGACTGTTAGCAGAATATGAAATCGGTGGGTTCTGGAGGGTAATACGGAACGCCGTGCTGCATCCCAACGGCCTCGTATCACTAGCAGACGAGATGACAGGTATCTTATCCGCATGGCTGTAACGGATCCTGCAGCCACGACTCGATCCCTCAGTCAACAGATGGGCACGTTTGCAAGACAACAACCATCTGCACGAACAGTTCGACGACGTTTGCAGCAGCGTGGACTGTCAGCTCGGAGACCATTGCTGCCGTTACCCTTGACGGTGCATCACAGACAGGAGCGCATGCGATGGTGTACTCAACGACGAACCTGGGTGCACGAATGGCAAAACGTCATTTTTTCGGATGAATCAAGGTTCTATTTACACCATCATAATAGTCGCATCCGTGTTTGGCGACATCGCGGTGAACGCACATTGGAAGCGTGTATTCGTCATCGCCATATTGGCGTATCGCCCGGCATGATTCTATGGGGTGCCATTGGTTATACGTCTCGGTCACCTCTTGTTCGCATTGACGGCACTTTGAACAGTGGACGGTACATTTGAGATGTGTTACAACCCGTGGCTCTACCCTTCATTCGATCCCTTCGAAACCCTACATTTCAGCAGGATAATGCACGACCGCATGTTGCGGGTCCTGTACGGGCCTTTCTAGATACAGAAAATGTTCGAGTGATGCCCTGGCCAGCACATTCTCCAGATCTCTCACCAACTGAAAACGTGTGGTCAATGGTGGCCGAGGAACTGGCTCGTCACAATACGCCAGTCACTACCCTTGATGAACTGCGGTATCGTGTTGAAGCTGCATGGGCAGCTGTACCTGCACACGCCATCCAAGCTCTGTCTGACTCAATGCCCAGGCGTATCAAGGCCGTTATTACGGCCAGATGTGGTTGTTCTGGGTACTGATTTCTCAGGATCTATGCACCCTAATTGTGTGAAAATGTAATCACAAAGCGGTTCTAGTATAATATATTTGTCCAATGAATACCCGTTTATCATCTGCATTTCTTCTTGGTGAATCAATTTTTTTGGCCAGTAGCGTTTATCTCACGTTTCTACCTCCTGATGGTATTAAACGTTGCTTTTCTTCAAATAAGCGATCTTCTGATAATGCTTGGATGCTGCTTGCCATTTGTCCCCCGTGTCGGTCTGTTCATATCATCTTCATTAGTACAATACTTTCTTCCCCTTCAGTTTTGTGATCGTGCCATAAAGTCACGCAGGAAGAATGCGACAATATCGCAAATCACTAGGAGTACTACACAAGTGCTGGATTGGTCACTAAATAAGAAGCCACTAGCTACAAAAATCAATGATTTTATTTGACGCGTTTTGGGTAGGTCACATGATCAGATTGTCTGCGTACGAGAAATACGTACAAAATAACAGAAAATGTAACTCTGCGAGGAATATACGAGGGTTGTTTTTTAAGTAAGGGCGGTTTTTATTTTTAAAAAAAGATACAAATACTTTTGTAAAAAACTTTTATTTTCTGATTCTACACACTTTTACTTATTTTTCTACATAGTTGCCTTGTTTATTTAAGCACTTGTCATACCGTACAACTAAGTTTTTAATTCCCTCTTCAAAGAATTCGGCCGCCTGCTCCGACAGCCAAGAGTTCACGGCCGCTTTCACTTCATCGTCGTCATTGAAGCGCTGCCCGCCAAGATGGTGTTTCAGGTACCGGAAAAGGTGAAAATCGCTAGGAGCAAGGTCGGGGCTGTATGGTGCATGGCCCAAAACTTTCCAGCCAAAAGAATCAATCAAATCCCGAGTCTTTTGAGAGGGGTGAGGCGTAGCGTTATCGTGCAGGAGCAAAACTCCTTTTGTCAGCATGCCGCGCCTTTTGTTTTGAATTGCTCTGCGGAGCTTCTTTAGAGTTGCACAGTAAGCATCTGTGCTGATTGTTGTTCCTCGTGGCATAAAGTCCACTAGCAAAACACCGCGCCGGTCCCAGGACACAGTTGCCATATTCTTGCGCTTTGACAGCGTCTGTTTGACTGTGACCTTGACGGGTGAGGTTGTGTGTCGCCATTCTATCGATTGTCGCTTGCTTTCAGGAGTGATATGGGATATCCATGTTTCATCTCCAGTGACAATTTGACTCAACATGTCATTCCCTTCTTCCTCGTAACGAATCAAAAAGTTCAATGAAGTGGCAAATCTCTTCCCTTTGTGGTCCTCTGTGAGGAGCCTGGGTACCCACCGAGAACACAGTTTCTTAAAGTTTAGGTTTTCAGACACAATTTTGTACAAAACCGATCTTGAAACTTGTGGAAATTCCAAAGAAAGAGTGGAAATTGTGAATCATCTGTCTTCACGAATCTTTGTTTCGACTGGAGCCACCAAATCATCAATGATCACAGAGGGCCGGCCTGAGCGTTCTTCGTCATGGACCTTTTCAAGGCCATTTTTAAACTCTCTAACCCATTGACACACTTTACGTTCACTCATTGCATTCAAGACATAGACTTCTGTTAACTGACGATGAATTTCTGCAGCTGATAGGCTTCTCGCGGTCAAAAAACGTATCACTGACCGTATCTCACACGCGGCGGGCGATTCAATAATCGTAAACATTATAAGGTAGCACAGCGACGCGTACACGTCAGCTACAGAGCTGCAACTTGCATCAGTGTGAACGGGAAGAATGCCGCTAAGTGGCGCGGTGGTTTGTTGCGGCGTCCGCGCGAACTACGGGACTATACGCGCGAACGGGCGTTACTTAAATGTGTGTGTGTGTGGTTTGAGGTTTTCGGGCGCTAAACAGCGTGGTCATCAGCGCCCAAACGCATAGAGACAGGAACACATGCGGAGAAGGGACGAAGACGGACAGCGAACAAGGAGAACGGCTAAAAGACACAGACCTGAGGCAGTTACAAACCCTCACATACAGAGGCAAAACAAGAGGAGAAGAAACGCACTAAAAAAGGAAAGGAAACACAAGGAAAAGAGAACAGAAATCGAAGTGAAACAAGTAGATAATCGTGACTGGCGGACCTCTTACCTAAAGCCTGGGTGAACCAGTCACCCAGCAGCACATTTAAATCCTCTCCCTAAAATCCGAGGCAACAAATTGGACAGGACACAAAACCGTAAGACCTTAACCAAAGTCGTTGCGTCGTCTTGCAAAATAGAGGGCAAATCCGGTGGCAAGGAAACCACCGCCCTCTGGTCAGAGAATAAAGGACAGTCAAGTAAAATGTGGCGGACAGTTATCTGGACGCCACAAACACTACAGATTGGGGGGTCCTCCCGCCGGAGTAAAAAACCGTGCGTTAAGGGACTGTGCCCGATGCGGAGGCGGGTGAGGAGAACCTCATCCCGCCTGCATGACTGGTAGGATGTACGCCATGGCCGCGTGGTGGCCTTGACCAGACGCAGCTTATTTTCACTAACTGCCAGCCACTCCTCTTCCCATTGACGCATAACACGAGAACGCAAAAGGGAGGTAACAGCATGGAGGGGGACGGCACATTCAACAACGTGAGGGAGGGAACATGCATCTTTGGCAGCCACATCCGCCAGTTCGTTTCCCCTAATACCCACGTGCCCCGGCACCCAGCAGAAAGAAACCTCCTTCCCCTGCCGTTGCAGGTGGAGTAGGGCATCATGGATGGTCTGGACGACCGTATCCACTGGGTACAAGTGTTGCATGGTCTGAAGGGCACTCAGGGAGTCAGAACAGATGAGAAACTTAAGACTGGGAACACATCTCATCCGCTCCAATGCCCGCAAGATCGCAAACAATTCAGCATCAAAGATGGTAAAAGCCTCAGGAAGCCGTAATTTGGTGACTCGATCAGGGAAAACCACAGCACAACCTACAGAGTCCCCCTGTTTAGAGCCATCCGTAAATACTGGTACATGGTCAGGATGCTGGTTTAAAATATCGTAAAATAAGGAGGTAAAAACAAACGCAGGAGTGCACCTCCTCCGGTACTCTGACAAGTCTAAAAGGACGCTGGGCCTCTGGAGCAACCAGGGAGGCAGGCGGGTAAAACCCTGGAGTTGGGGTGCCACACGCTCCACACCAAGGGACTCAAGCAAATGCTTGGCACGAATCCCAAATGGTCTCGTTGCCCTTGGACGACTGGAAAAGAGACGTTCCATAGGCGGTCGGGCAACAGTAGGGTATGCAGGGGACGTAGGACAGGCAAGGAATTGACACACTCGTCGCACCATGAGGAGTTTCCGCCGGACGGCGAGCGGCGGTTCCCCTGCCTCAGCACACAGGCTGGGGATGGGACTGGTACTGAAGGCACCAGTGGCCAGCCTGATACCCTCATGGTGTACTGCGTCAAGAATCTTCAGATACGAAGGCCTCGCTGACCCATACACTGTGCATCCATAGTCAAGACGCGACCGGACGAAAGCCCTATAAAACTGCAGCAGACGCGCCCGATCTGCTCCCCAGGACCGATGGCTCAAACACTTCAAAATATTCAGCGCCTTCAGGGCCCGCACCTTGAGGTCTTTAAGGTGCGGCAACCACGACAACTTGGAATCAAAAGTGAGGCCCAGGAACCTCACAGTGTCTCTAAAAGGAAGAATGGTGCCCCTCAGACGCAATTCAGGGGAGGTAAAAGCACGTCGAGAACGATTAAAATGAACACACACACATTTGCCTGCAGAAAAGGTAAAACCCGTCTTCGCAGTCCATGCCTCTAATCGCTTTATCGTAAGCTGCAGCTGCCGACTAGCAGTGACAAGACTGGAGGAAGAACAGAAAACAGCAAAATCGTCCACAAACAAGGAGCACTGGGCAGGACTCCGGATTGTGGACGTGATACTGTTAATGGCGACGGCAAAGAGGGTGACACTTAAAACGCTTCCCTGAGGAACACCATTCTCCTGCACGTACAAATCAGATAGCACATTACCAACCCGATATCGAAAGAGGCGGCGGGAAAGAAAGGACCGAATGAAGATGGGGAGATGGCCACGAAAGCCCCACTGATGGAGTTGATTGAGGATAAGGCGGCGCCAAGTAGTGTCATACGCCTTATTAATGTCAAAGAATACACCTAGACAATGCTGGTTACGTAGGAAGGCCTGCTGGATGGCTGCCTCAAGCAGAGTCAAGTTGTCTATAGTTGAACGACATCTCCGAAAGCCACACTGAGAGTGGCTAAGGAGCTGCCTGGTCTCGAGCAGCCAAACCAGGCGACGGTTGACCATGCGTTCCAATGTCTTCCCGACACAGCTCGTCAAAGCAATACTCCGATAACTACTGGGATGCATTCGGTCCTTTCCCGGTTTGAGGAGGGGAACCAAAATCGCCTCCCTCCACGAGTCAGGGAACGTGCCGGATGACCATATCATATTAAAACAATTCAGGAGTACTTCCTTGGATGGCAGCAACAAGTGCTGCAGCATGCTGTACAGGATTTGATCAGCACCTGGCGCAGTATCATGAGCCACAGACAGCGCCGAATCCAGTTCCCACATTGTGAAGGGGCAGTTGTAGGGTTCAGAATTTGGAGACCGGAAGTCCAAGTGATCCCTCTCGATAGCAGTGCGGTAGCGGCAGAAATCTGGATCACAGTTCATAGTGGCAGTAGATTCGGAAAAATACGTGGCCAGTGTCTGGGCAATGTCTCTCGGCGCTGTGAGTAGACTACCCTGATGCAGCAATGCCGTGACAGGTAGTTGGCTGCGTTTCCCGGAGATCCTCCTGATGGCTTCCCACACTTTTGTAGAACTAGTAGAGCGGGAGATGGAGTTCAAGAACGATTGCCATGACCGTCGTTTGCTCTCTTTAATCACTCGCCGCGCCTTGGCCCTTGCCACCCGAAAGGCCGCAAGATTGTCAGCTGAGGGACGGCACTTGAAGCGACGCAGAGCTGCACGGCGGGCTCGGATGGCTGAGCGGCACTCGGTGGTCCACCAAGGGACAAGGCGCCTCTTGGGATGACTTGAGGACCGTGGGATCGACAATTCAGCAGCATGGGAGATCACGGCTGTAACATGGTCGACCCATTCGTGGACGCTGGCACGGTGTTCCTAAACAGCTAAATCGCTGAAAAGTGTCCAGTCAGCTCTGCAGAGGTTCCACCTGGGTGGCACTGGTAATGCTACAGTCTCATCCAGGAGGCGAATCCAAAGGGGGAAGTGGTCACTAGAATGGAGGTCAGCGGCAACCTCCCACAGAGCAGAATCCGCGAGTGCTGGAGAGCAAAAGGAAAGGTCAATAGCTGACGACGACCCAGAAGCAGTACAGAAATGAGTGGGAGCACCAGAGTTGAGGATGCACAGTTCTTCGGATACCATGAGGCTTTCCAGAATGCGACCCCTGGGGCAAGTAGTCGTAGAGCCCCATAAGACATTATGAGCATTGAAGTCCCCCAGAAGGAGAAATGGGCGGGGGAGTTGGGTAATAAGGTCTGTGAGAGCCTCAGAGTCTATGGCATCCTGAGGCGGTAAGTAAACGGAACAGATTGTGAGCCTCTGCCCCACAAGAAGGTCAACTGCAACTGCTTGCAAGTCCGTAACGAGAGGGAGCTCAGATGAGTGGTGCATGTCATGGACAAAAACCGCAACACCACCCTTTGCCCTTTCCCCCATCAGATCATCTTTTCGATACACGGTATAGCCCCGTAAAGAAGGAGCATCAGTGGCCCGGAAATGTGTCTCTTGGAGACATAAGCACAAGGGGCGCTCTCGTACAAGGAGTTGTAATTCGGCCACATGCGTCCTGAACCCATTCAGGTTCCACTGTAATATGGGAGCCAGTGATCAGGGTGGCTGAATTTTCACCCTGCCCCTGTGCTTTGGAGGAGAGCCCGTACTGGCCGGAGATTTATTCCTGGGGCGAGAAGATCGCCCCCGGTCGACATCAATGTCCATCAGCTCCGATGGCGACCCAAGGGAGATGTCAGATAGTACGATGGCATCATCATCGGACTGACCGTGACTAGTCTCCTCAGGTGGCAAAACCTTCACCTTCGGCGTCTTCGTCTTGGGGGGCTTAGAATGCAGAACCTTGTCAACAGTTGGAGCTTTACTCGCCTGGGCAGAAGGTGCCATATGGGGAGGTGCAGGAAGTACCCCAATGTCAGCAACCACGGCCTTGTCCGATGTTGTGGGGAGAGCTGCAGGTTGCAAAACAACCGCAGCAGCACAAGTGCACTGGCAAATGCAGGTATTAGTGCTGACACTAGCAACCTCCGTTTGTGTAGCAACAGTGGCCAACTGTACCGGTTTCTGCAGAGTGGAAGCGAAAGATGTTGTAAACACAGGAGGCTGCATGGCCTTAAAGAGCTTCTTGGCCTCACCATAGGGGATGCGCTTAGATGTTTTGATCTCCTGTATCTTCCGTTCCTCGAGATAGATGGGGCAGACCCGGCTCCAGACAGGGTGACTCCCAGAGCAATTCACGCACTTCACAGGCGATGAACAATCGGCTCCTTCATGGGCAGGCTGACCACATTTACCACAAGTGGCTATCCCATTGCACCCCAACGTAGTATGCCCAAAGCGCTGACATTTAAAACAGCGCATTGGGTTGGGGAAATATGGCCGTACTGGCAAACGTAAGAAACCCGCTTTAACATGCTCTGGGAGTCTCGGGCGATTGAACGTGAGAATAAACGAGTCGGATTTGACTAGGTCCCCATCGACTCGTTTCATAATATGCTGCACGTCGACAATACCTTCGTCAGCCCACTCAGATTTCAACTCGTCCTTGGGGATATCCACCAAGTCCCTACATGTCACAACACCCTTACTATAGTTCAAAGTGGAGTGGAGCTCGATCTCGATAGCGTACTCTCCGAGACAGGTTGCTTTCCTAAGAGAAGTGACTTGACGGGAACTAGAAGTTTCAACTAACAGAGTCCCATTGCGCAGACGCTTCACAGATTTCAGTGTTCCTGCAATTCCCTCAAGACCCTTGTGGATGTAAAAGGGAGAAACTCTCTCAAAGCTACCTTCCTTCCGTTTGACAATCAAAAACACATTCTGGATATCAGCAGGTGCTCTGTTACGACAGTCTGATAAATCTCTAGTAACACCAGGCGCTGGAGGACTCGCAGCACGAAGTCGCTTTTTCGATTGGGTGTGTTTTCCTACCAGTGGCCCACCCAATCCACTGGTAGGGGGAAACGTAGAGGTCGAAGGGTCCATTGTGGTCCCACGAGCAGGTAGGGAACTAAAGGTCCGCTCAGACAGAGCCCCGCGTGCCTGAGTAAGCCTTATACAATTGGGGTGCGGCAGGTGCCCCAGAGGTTGCCCGCTTGCGACTGTTCCACCCCAACAGCCATGCATCTTATAGGCGCGCAGCACACCATAAGATTGAGGGGTTTTTATAGAGGTTTACCTTCCTCGCAATACAGGCGGTCAAGCCAAGATTACCATTCCCCGCAGCATACAACATTCCACCGCTGCGCCATGCGGTGGTCGCTGAAGCATGTCCGGGGTTTACGGTGACAGGAGACTGGCGGCGCTGACCAGTCCCCAGCTCAGGACCCCGGGGTCGCCAAGCCCGTACTCAGCAAATGAATGCTGAGCCCCTGGGGGGGCGTTACTTAAAAAACAACCCTCGTACAAGTATCGTCAAAACTAAATAACTGACATACACACCATGAACATGTTGGTGATAGGATAAATAAAGATAGTATGTAACAAAAAAAGTATCATGGCAGACTAACTGAACAGATACAATGCCTTAACCAGGAAGACAATTTAAACTACTAGGCGGTGATGAAAACAACAGCGGCGTGATGTAACGACAAAAGCAAATAAAAACTGCTTTTTCATACGAAATGTCGAATACAAAATTAAGCATTTACAAAAGTTTATTGACGCCGAATAATAAAATGAACGAAAAATATAAATTTAAGTTTATATAAATAACACTATCGACGAGAAGGATGTACTTGTAAACTTACCGATAAACAGAATAAAAATTCCAGAAAAATTAAATAAATTCAAACCCTCACACAATATTCCATAAATAAAACAAGCGCAGTAAATGAATTTAATAAGGCACAATAAAATAGAAATCCTAAAATCAGGCGTACGATACGGCAAGGACTGAAACCCTCACAAGGTTACGTGAGGGAGATCGTCCAAGTAAAACTCGCTAAAAGATAAAATACATAACGCAGTAATAGAAGACCACAGGAACGTAAAGGAAAATAGAGGGCGTAATATAACCTCCAAGCGCGTGAGATAAAGTGGTAACAACAAACTAATCGGTAGATGAGCATTAATTGTTGTAATACTGGATGTCAAAGAGGGTAGGGACGCGAATCCTCCAGGAACACATGTAACGAAAGCGATAGGTATGGGGAACAGCTGCACGAAGCTAACGTAATAATAACGTAAAACGTACGGCAATTCGTAGTATTCGAGGCTAGATATTTCACTAAATATTTTTAGAAAACCACTGTTCGCTCAAAATTAAAGATTAGTTTCGTGATTGCTGTATAAAGATTTATAATACCTCTAATATATCCAGCTCACTCTCTTTTGTCTCAACATGAAGTTTGTGCAGTCCCCATCTATGGGTAACATAAGGTTCGCGTCCTATGATAAATGCAGAATTATTTTTGTAAGTGTGTCCACTTGCTACCCGTTTGACCACGAAAACTGAATGACAAATTAAAAATAATTCTCCACTTGGCTCCAACTTATCACGGGAGAAGCACCTTTAGTTACTCATAGAAGACTGTAGATAATCCATGTTGAAGCAAAACAGAGTGAGTTGGATATATTAGAGGAATTCGAAATCTTAGAACGGGAACAGAATAGAAACGAAGCATTTGAGATGTGGTGCTACAGGCGAATGTTGAAAATTATGTACACTGATAAGGTATGGTATCAGGAGGTTCGCGGCAGAATCGTAGAGGAAAGGAATGTGTAGAAAACACTGCCAAGGAGAAGCGACAGGATGATAGGACATCTGTTAAGACAGGGGGGAATGACTTCCACGGTATTAGAGGGAGCTGTATAGGGCAAAGACTGTAGAGGAAGACAGAGATTGGAACACATCCAGCAAATAATTGACTACGTATCCAGAATGAGATTTTCACTCTGCAGCGGAGTGTGCGCTGATATGAAACTTCCTGGCAGATTAAAACTGTGTGCCCGACCAAGACTCGAACTCGGGACCTTTGCCTTTCGCGGGCAAGTGCTCTACCAACTAAGCTACCGAAGCACGACTTGCGCCCGCTACTCACAGCTTTACTTCTGCCAGTACCTCGTCTCCTACCTTCCAAACTTTACAGAAGCTCTAGTGCGACCTTGCAGAACTAGCACTCCTGAAAGAAAGGATATTGCGGAAACATGGCTTAGCCACAGCCTGGGGGATGTTTCCAGAATGAGATTTTCACTCTGCAAAGTGGAACGCGACCTCACCGACCGACATCGATAGCTCTCCTCAGAGCAGGTCTCCGTGGAGAATGGGCTGCCATTCCCCAAGAAACCGTCCAGGACCAGACTGAACGTAAGCCTGGGAGACTGGAAGCTGTCATCAAAACTAAGGGTGGGCCGACACCATATAGAATTCCAGCATTACCGATGGAGGGCTCCACGAACTTGTAAGTCATTTTCAGCCAGGTGTCCGGATACTTTTGATCACATAGTTTACATTCACAACCGTTGTACGCTCGGTTTACCGTAATCTCAACATCTTGCAGCTTTCTGTCACAGATTATCCGCATCAACTGCCTATCCCAGTCTTTATCCGCAGCTTATATCGGTATTGCTTTTGTTGAGCGACTGTCAGTGTGTAGATGACTTTAACGCTAGTGCTGTCAACGGCCTACTCAGAGAGCATACTTGAGCCACACCAAATCTCGAATATTTTTCCCATTTTCTGACATACACGACTGACTAAACTTTGGATCGCTATTTAACTAATACACCTTCACAAATTTTTGAATGGAATTATTGTGGCCGTTTTACTGTGAGTGCGTCACCTCCTATCCCCTGTTCGATACAATATTAAGACGTTATACTTTTTTTTTTTTTGTAAAAAGTCAAATAATAATACAAATATCGCAAGAGAGCTTTCATGGTAATGGTTGCATGATAGAATATGTCTACTACCAATACCGAGAGGTGATTATCGGGGCTTTAAGACTTTGTGGCATTACATTTAAATCACAGCTACCAATAACACATCTATGGGCTTGTGCACGCACGGTTTCCTGTCGGAAGCGTGGCGACGAAGATTTTCTGGAACGTGTGACATTCAGTGATGAATGGACATTTGACCCCTGTGGAATTGTGAATGTGGTGTCCGCATCTGGGGTTCAGCAAATTCCCAAGAATGGTACAGCTGCAACGACACTCCCCTAAACTGAATGTCTTTCGTATCACTTGCCGACGGAAGGTTTATGGGCTTTTTCTTTTCGGTGAAGCAAATATAACTGGCGCTTCTTATCATGATGCTACACAACTATGGGTTTTTCCTCAACCGGAAGAATCCGAACGACAGAATTTAATTCCGCAGCAAGATGGGTGCTCGCCTCACAGGCGTAACTCAGTACCCGAACCTCTGGACTGGCCACATGGAGCCGAAAGACAGAGCTTGTTTCACATGGCCGCCACCTTCATCCCATCTGACGCTATGCGATTCTTACTTGTAGCGGTTCATAAAGGATCATTCGTCTCTACCTCCACTAGCAACTGATGTATCCGACATAGGTCTGAAGTCACACTGATCAAGGTTAGGAAAGAGCTCGCCCTTCAATTCGATGTGTGCTGTGTGACGAACATTGCGCACTCTGAAAACTTCTAAGGAAACTGTTTGAGTAGTTCATTTCATGTATTATTTGTAATTAAGTAGAGTGTAATAAATTTACAAATCCTAAACCCCGATATTCGTTTTCAAGTATTTTGAAGCAAGTGCGTCCATACGATAGTTAGTATGGCGAGTAGCCGGGGGAGTTTTGCTATTTAGGGAGAAAAATAACTGATGATGGTCGAAGTAGAGAGGATATAAAATGTAGACTGGCAATGGCAAGTAAAGCGTTTGTGAAGAACAGAAATTTGTTAACATCGAGTATAGATTTAAGTGTCAGGAAGTCGTTTCTGAAAGTATTTGTATGGAGTGTAGCCATGTATGGAAGTGAAACATGCACGATAAATAGTTTGGACAAGGAGAGAATAGAAGCTTTCAAAATGTGGTGCTACAGAAGAATGAAGATTAGATGTGTAGATCACATAACTAATGAGGAGGTACTTAATAGGACTGGGGTGAAGAGGAGCTTGTGGCACAATTTGACTAGAAGAAGGGACCGGTTGGTAGGACAAGGGATCACAAATTTAGCATAGGAGGGCAGCGTGGAAGGTAAAAATCGTAGAGGGAGACCAAGAGATGAATACACTAGAGGCAGAAGGATGTAGGTTGCAGTAGGTACTGGGAGATGAAGAAGCTTGGACGGGATAGAGTAGCATGGAGAGCTGCATCAAACCAGTCTCAGGACTGAAGACCACAACAACAACAACAGTAAGGCGATGGTCCTGAGTTCGAGTATCGGTCCCCCAAAACAGTTTTAATCTGTGGGAAGTTTCAAATCAGCGCACACTCCGCTGCAAAGTGAAAATTTCGCTGTGGGCATTCAGACGTACATATGCGCAAATGTTTATAAATATTGCTTGAATCTCCCTAGTTTCTCGGCTGTATGAAGGCCATTGGTACATATCAATTATCTGAACAAACAGTTGCACACATTTCTTTAATGTTTATTTACTGCCACATTTACTTGTAGATAGACGTTGATATAAAGGAAAATCACTGAAGAGCATTTCTATTGTGGTTTTAACTGAAATACTTATTCCGTTGTTAGTGTTCGTCTGAGAGACGAGCCTCTCGAAACTTGGAACATAAAGTTACCACGTTTTCTAGTGATTACTAGCACCAGTTTTTTCTTGCTGTCCATCGTCCTCTGCTTCCTCTTCAACCACACTTTCGTTTTTCTCCAAATTCCCCGCCTCACTGCCTCTAATTGTCCCCCAGCCTCCCCGCCTACCTCACTGTGCCTAACCCTCTCTCACGCGCCGCTCCGCCTCTGTTGTCCAGACGCCCTCCGACGCGCACACAGAAGTTGGTCCCGTCCTCGGAAGCGCCGGAAGTGGCCGGCGGGCGGGTGGCTGTCCCCGGCGTGGCCCCGCGCCGTGATGGATATTTAATCCCGCGGCTTGCTGCCGCGCCGGGCCCGCCGTAACTGCGCGGCCCGCTTTATCAAGTTATGGTCTGCACAAATTAGCAATTAGCGCGAGGTCAGCCGCCGGCACACAGAGGCTGATTTAATCTGCGTCCGCCAAGGCGGCCTGCCGGACCACTTGCTGTCCGAGCGGCCGCTCCTTGGCGATGCCCGGCGCAACTCCGCGACACACGCGCCGCCGGCTTCGCATAACTTCGGACGACCCGTCTCGCATTTCATCAAAGTTTTGCCAGAAAGCGGTTACGGCATAGCTTTATTCTCCCCTACGATCAAAATTTTTGTTTTCTGTCTCTTTCGTTGGTATTAGTATACATGGCGAATCACCTAAAAGTTGCAACACGCGAATGGAAAATGCTACTGACGTGCAGATTTCACAGAATGGATTGGTAGTCAAGGGCTCTTATTGTTAGCCAGTCAACAGATGGTAATAATAACTACAAAGCGTATTTTTTGTGCAATGGATATTAACATTAACAGACTGAAAGAGGGGAAAGTTAGAATGCGAACGGCAATCGTTGCAAGATTCTAGTGCGAGTAGTTTACGAGATACCGTGTTTCGAAAAGTTTCCACACTGACACTTGTTTGTGTCATTCAAGCGCCTAGTTACTAGTTACGATGTTGTTATGTTTACTCTGTACTTTTGTATCCAAAAATGGTTCAAATGGCTCTGACCACTATGGGACTTAACATCTGTGGTCATCAGTCCCCTAGAACTTAGAACTACTTAAACCTAACTAACCTGACAGCACACACATCCATGCCCGATGCAGGATTCGAACCCGCGACCGTAGCGGTCACGCGGTTCCAGGCTGAATCGCCTAGAACCGCACGGCCACACCGGCCGGCGCTTTTGTATTCCTTGAAGGCATTGCCAATTAACGGGGGTAGGACGTCAAAGGGGCCGACTTGGAGCAGGAGAGGCATCACAGGACATTTTAATTTCAACTGTCTATACTTTTACAAATAAATTCCTACACCTTTGTCAGCATCACCAGGAAGGATTCCCGATTCCCACTCATTGCAGTGGAAGTTCGAAAACATGACAAATATATATATATATTTTTTTACGTGTGAAGTTTCATCATTTTTCACTTACTAATGGCTGCATTTGTTGCTATAGGAACACTTTTCTTCATAAGTTACAGAGATTCTTCGATGAATTTTGCACAGCATACATACCACACGTACAGGTGTACGAAACTCTAGAATTTATTTAATTTATGAAAAAGCGAATCATCTGTTGTATTTTAAACTTCATGTTTAGAAAAAACACTAATTTTGTAGTTAATTACCTCAATTTTTACCACAGTTTTTAATAGATTTGGAAAATTCTAGAGTTTCATACACCTTTAAGTATGGTTTGTATGCTGTGCAAAATTCATCGAACCATCTCTCTTACTTATGAAGAAAAGTGTACCTCTAGCAACAAATGCTGCCATTAGTAAGTGAAAAAATGATGAAATTTCACATGTAAAAAAAATTACTTTGTTATGTTTTCGAACTTTTACTGCTATTAGTGTGAATTCTGAATCCTTCCTGGTCGTACTGACAAAGTTTTATGAATTTATTTGTAAAAGTATACACACTGGAAATTAAAATGTCCTGTGGTGCCTCTCCTGCTCCAAGTCGGCCCGTTTGACGTCCTACCCCCCGTTAATAGTCAGTCAGTGTGTGACAGTCCCAACAGTAGGTCGTGAGTGGACAATGAGATTTACAAATGCAGAGAAAGCCGAAATGCCCATGGTGTAAGGAGAATGCTTGAAGAATGCAATGTGTCCTTGCATGCTTTATGCTACAAGATATTCCAATAGACGTCAACCATCTCGGCAATTATTTATCAGCGTCTTTCAACCAGTTAAGCGAAAGTCATAGTGTAAAATCTAGACAACGCAACAGAAGGAAGCAAGTGACGACAGAAGAGGGGGAAATTAATGGCCTTGTTGCTCTTCCAGTTACTCGCATGTTAGCTCCCACGTAATCGCACCATGATGTGGCATGGCTCAGGCAAGTGCCCTACGCATTCTCCATCGACATAGGTTACATCCATATCACATCCGTCTGAGCCGCATGGAAACGACTGTAAAAATCGTGTTAAATTCTGTACGTGAGCATTAAGAAAGGATACCCCAGATGTATCATGTATCTTGTTTAGTGATGAAGCCACATTTACCAGTCATGTTCCGGTAAACCGTTGAAACATGCGCTATTGGTGTGCTGACAATCATCTTTGGTCTCGTCAGTTGGAACGCCAGCGTCCATGGAATGTAAACGTGTGATGTGAGATAATGAACCAACAGATGATAGACCAGGTTTTCATACACTAAACACAGCACCGCAGCCTCCTAACATACCGTCTTCCACTGATTCTAGAAGACTGAGAGGAACATGTGGTACCAACATCATGGCTGTGCAACCCATACCGCACGAAGTACGGATTGTTTTCAGATCGTTGGACTGGACGCAGAGAACGTGTACCTTGGCCGGCCTTACCCGAATTTGACCCCTTTACAACTTTTCTTGCCGGGAAGGCTGGAAGACGTTGACTAAAAGGACATACCAATTACACCCGTTGATATGCAACGACGTATTACTGCAGCCTATTCGGGTATCTCCGCTGAAATGCTAGCACCTCTTTCCATCCTAGACTGGAAGCATGTATTGCTGCTGCCGGTGGTCATTTTGAACACAAGCTATGATCCTCAGTTGTTCCGTATATGCAGCTGTGTTTATCTTTGGTGTGTGCTACAACAGGTATTGTACAAGTGCCGCCGGCCGGAGTGGCCGTGCGGTTCTAGGCGCTACAGTCTGGAACCGAGCGACCGCTACGGTCGCAGGTTCGAATCCTGCCTCGGGCATGGATGTGTGTGATGTCCTTAGGTTAGTTAGGTTTAATTAGTTCTAAGTTCTAGGCGACTGATGACCTCAGAAGTTAAGTCGCATAGTGCTCAGAGCCATTTGAACCATTTTTGTACAAGTGTCGATGTGGGAGCTTTTCACAATACGATATCTCGTAAACGACTAGCACTACAACACCAATTACTTTCTAATGTACCCTACTTTTAGTTTGTTAATGTCCATAGGGATTGTCTATATGTTTGTTCAAAACCGTAAGAGCTTCTGACTACCAACCTATTCGGTACATCAACAGTACTTTCCATTTTCGCAGCATTGGCGGTGCTAATTTCAGGTGATTCATATCGTATACACGTGCATCAGGGTAGGTTATAGCTTCTAATCCCTAACAATTCAATGCACCTAACTTGACAGGTTTCTTTCTGTCCATTCGTTGCACTCTGCATTGGTAGGTACTAACTCAGCCGATGGAAAGCAACGTTGAAGAAACACCGACTACGGCGGCATAAGTCAAGCTTAGAGGCATCATCTGTACGTTCGTAAAATTTATGGCATTGGATGCTAAATAAATTGCTTGATAATATTTGAAACTGCTATTAATTAGGCTTATGGCCTCCAGAACAAGTTTTAAACGGGTATCAAGTCTGTATTTACTGTCAAAATTGTCACTGGTTACCGTTTTTAGTAACATTTCTACACAAGAAAGCAGCTGAAGTTAACCATCCGAAGCGAATGATTTTAACGTTCTCTACAGTCACTGACCAACAGACATTCGCGAGTTGCTACGTCCAGTCGGGCAGTGGCTTCGTTCCGAGACTGTCACGAAACGCGCCACGCGGAGTTTAAAGATGACACGAAAGTTCATTCGCCAATAACTCTCTAAGTTACTTAAATCTTTCAAACTTTCACCAAAATTCTCAAAACTGCAGTCGCTTCACAAACGCGATAAGACAACCTACGGAATGCAAGACGTTCTTCATCTTAACTAAAATACAGGTTGCGCGTTTCCACGTGGATCTACGCAGTGATATGGTTCCCGAGCGTCTCTTAGACACACACACACACACTCACACACACACAAAACTATGTCACAAAGCAATACACAAAATGTGAGGTAATGCTGAATTCCTATCAGCTGATGATTTAAATAGCCAATCCTCAAATGCTCACCGTAACACCTAAGTCATCCAGCAGAATCACACAGAGCAATTTATACAAGAAATTCTAACACTATGTACTCAATATTTAGTTTAAATAAATTAAAGTAATAATTTGCCTTAGAAATGAAGTATTAATTCAAACCTCGTCTGGCTGCGATTTTTACAGTGTCGTTATACTGTTGATAAAAATCTGTCCATGGAATAGTAAAAAGGTAGAATAAAATTTAATACTTGTTCTTAGCTTCACAAATACACCAGAGTCAGTGGATCAGTATAATCAATGGCCTTCATGTCATCTGCACTCGATTCTCTCATTATAGCACGTTCCAATAACAGTTATACTCCTCCTGCCTTACGAGATGACGACTGGTCTGTAGCCATGGACGACAGAAGCCAGCCTCCAGTACCAGCTGGGTAGTCCATAGGTCCACCAAAACCTCCCAGTCTGGGCCACAAACTGCTCTAAAGTCCATCTTCAAATGAGTCAGCCTACCGAACAGGTAGGCCAGGATCAGCATTCATTGTGACCTCCTGGCATCGAACATTGCTGTCCATCTGATGGGACGACGTCTGGGAGGCGCAGAGTAATCCTAGGATGACTTTAAGGCCACAGCACAAACGTGAGTAATTGGGGTAAAAGTAATGGAAAGGAAACGGGATGGGAAAGAGAGGGAAAGAAAATAATGACTTCGAGCCACATAGGACACTGGAGCAATGCAACGGCGAGAATTGAAAATTTGTCTGGGGCTGCGACTCGAAACTAGATGCTCTACTTCTCTACAATAGTTGCCTTAACCGCCTCGGCCATCGGGACATCAGTCAGACCCAAATTCCCATCTTCCCAATCGCCGCACCGCAACGATCCCCGCCCATTAAATCCCCAACAGCAGATTTCTGGTTCAGGAGTTAGTTGTCCATCTGCACTGACACTTTTTCATCGAACAGCCGTCGCCCTGGTAGAATCGTAGATATGAGTTGGTGTCTGTTCTTTAGGACATGCCCGACAGAACAGATACCGTTAGTATATACAACACACACACGCCGTGGTCGCTGCCACCTCCAAGCAGAGCTTCTGACAGACCGCGACTTCCACACCACGGGCGGCAACCCGCTTACTAAAATTCGTCGCTTTGAGCCCACGTCTGACACAGTGAAATACGGCAGCCTTAGCCAGCCACTGGGTTTAGCAGATTCTTTGCTAGCCACCGGCGAAGATACGGCGACGAGAAGTATTAAGAGAAGTAAATGAAACAATATTTCATCCTGTCTGATTGCGTCTGGTGATGCCAGATAAGTTGTTCGGCCTCCATCCTGACAAATTGTAGGATTTTCCATCTCAGGAGTGGGAGACCCCATATAGCATGGAAATTGATCAGACAGCTGTAACGGAAAGACCGAGATACTGCGAATAAAAATATAATTCCTTCAGAAAACTGGATAAAATAAATGAAATTGTAGTGTAATCTGGGTGCTCAGGGCAAATGAAAGAGAAAGCAGAGGGCTGGACAGACATAATTGGTTTTAAACTGTAAAGGAACCGAAAAATAGAATAGCACCTCGATGAGAGGGAATTAACTCAGAAGTGATAATACAAAAGGCGTTCAAAAAGTTTTGCACACTCCTCTCTAATTTTTTTCATTTTTTGAAGGAAGAGAATGAAATTTTTGTGAACATACTTGGAACATTTAGCTATAAGTTGGTAGATAAAAGTATTTTCTTCTATTTACAGGTGATTGATAATGGACCTTGAAGTAGATGTCAGGTTGCGACGACGCTCGGTGATGGAGTTCCTCTTCAAGTCCGGTGGTGACTGCCACATCGAATGACAGGAAGTTGCTCCCTGTTTATGTGGTGGACACAGTGGATCGCAGCAGTAACCAGCGGTGGTCGCAGGAAGAAGAAACCAAGACTTTCACGAACAGCAGGCCGAAAGGTAATGGCCTCCTTCTTCTGGGATCAGTGTGGTGTTATTTTCATTGACTTTTTGAACCTGGCTCCATAATTAACCGCGGCAGTTTCTGCTTATCATTGGTCAAACTGTGACGTGCCATCAAGACCCACAGACCACAGCTTCAGGGTAAGCACATCAGACTACACCATGTCAATGCCAAACCCCATACAGCCCATATGACGCAGGAGAAAATCAGGGAAATGGGTTGCAAAATTGTTCCTCATCCTCCCTGCAGTTCAGACTTGACTCCGTCCAATTTTTACCTCTTTGGTCGTCTGAAGGCCCACCTATGCGGTAAAACATTTGATACTGAAAAAGACCTTATTTCCTGTGTCAAACTATGGTGTAAAATTGAATCCCCAGAATCTTACCAAAGTCCATTGACACTATGGAATGACCGTTGGGCCAGGTGCGTCACAGCTGATGAAGGCTACATTGAGTAGGCTCAATGTATAGCTAAATGACCCAAGTAAGTTCACAAAAAATTTCACTCTCCTCCTGCAAAAAATAAAAGAAAGACTGTGCAAAACTTTTTGAACGCCCTTTATATATGGTGCAACATATCTAGATATCAGAATTCTCCATTGATATAACACGCTTTGCAATACAGGTGAAATATCAGATGAATGGAGGTGCACTGAAGTTATTTCTCTGTTTAAAAAAGGAGACGGAAGTAACACAACTATTAGAGGTGAAACAGTCTTCTGAGTGCCTCTCGTAAAATCTACAGCAAAATAATTAATGAAGGGGTTCGGAACATCTCTGATTCAATTTTAGTACAACAGCAAGCAGGCTTCCGCAAAGGACGATCTCGCAGTCGACGCTGTTTTCACTCTGCACTTCGCTGACGGTTCTTTTGTTTTTAGAGAGACATCCAGTGACGCTCTATTGTCGATACTAACGCACAGTGCTCTGTTTACATGACAGTTCTTTACCATAATCCCTTCTGAACACGCGCTGCACTGTTATAGCAAACTAACATTTCACGTATTCACAAAACCTTTGTTATTTCTTTGTCGCCATTTTATTCAAGGCGCTCGTAATACCATATGATAGGCACAATGCAGACTCTATGAGTTTTCGTTTCTGTTCATTGCATCAGTCACATATGTACCTGTAATACACTCCTGGAAATTGGAATAAGAACACCGTGAATTCATTGTCCCAGGAAGGGGAAACTTTATTGACACATTCCTGGGGTCAGATACATCACATGATCACACTGACAGAACCACAGGCACATAGACACAGGCAACAGAGCATGCACAATGTCGGCACTAGTACAGTGTATATCCACCTTTCGCAGCAATGCAGGCTGCTATTCTCCCATGGAGACGATCGTAGAGATGCTGTATGTAGTCCTGTGGAACGGCTTGCCATGCCATTTCCACCTGGAGCCTCAGTTGGACCGGCGTTCGTGCTGGACGTGCAGACCGCGTGAGACGACGCTTCATCCAGTCCCAAACATGCTCAATGGGGGACAGATCCGGAGATCTTGCTGGCCAGGGTAGTTGACTTACACCTTCTAGAGCACGTTGGGTGGCACGGGATACATGTGGACGTGCATTGTTCTGTTGGAACAGCAAGTTCCCTTGCCGGTCTAGGAATGGTAGAACGATGGGTTCGATGACGGTTTGGATGTACCGTGCACTATTCAGTGTCCCCTCGACGATCACCAGTGGTGTACGGCCAGTGTAGGAGATCGCTCCCCACACCATGATGCCGGGTGTTGGCCCTGTGTGCCTCGGTCGTATGCAGTCCTGATTGTGGCGGTCACCTGCACGGCGCCAAACACGCATACGACCATCATTGGCACCAAGGCAGAAGCGACTCTCATCGCTGAAGACGACACGTCTCCATTTGTCCTTCCATTCACGCCTGTCGCGACACCACTGGAGGCGGGCTGCACGATGTTGGGGCGTGAGCAGAAGACGGCCTAACGGTGTGCGGGACCGTAGCCCAGCTTCATGGAGACGGTTGCGAATGGTCCTCGCCGATACCCCAGGAGCAACAGTGTCCCTAATTTGCTGGGAAGTGGCGGTGCGGTCCCCTACGGCACTGCGTAGGATCCTACGGTCTTGGCGTGCATCCGTGCGTCGCTGCGGTCCGGTCCCAGGTCGACGGGCACGTGCACCTTCCGCCGACCACTGGCGACAACATCGATGTACTGTGGAGACCTCACGCCCCACGTGTTGAGCAATTCGGCGGTACGTCCACCCGGCCTCCCGCATGCCCACTATACGCCCTCGCTCAAAGTCCGTCAACTGCACATACGGTTCAAGTCCACGCTGTCGCGGCATGCTACCAGTGTTAAAGACTGCGATGGAGCTCCGTATGCCACGGCAAACTGGCTGACACTGACGGCGGCGGTGCACAAATGCTGCGCAGCTAGCGCCATTCGACGGCCAACACCGCGGTTCCTGGTGTGTCCGCTGTGCCGTGCGTGTGATCATTGCTTGTACAGCCCTCTCGCAGTGTCCGGAGCAAGTATGGTGGGTCTGACACACCGGTGTCAATGTGTTCTTTTTTCCATTTCCAGGAGTGTATTTTCGAAGATGCACAACTTTGGAAACAACTGAATAGTTCATAGTAGTTTTCTTTACCATTTAATTTACAAGTGAGTTGAGTAATAATTTAAATAATACTTTTTAAAGAAGCTAGCTCTTCAGACGAAATAGTTATCAGCATAAAGAATAAAGCAGACACTAAGAATGTAGATTTTGAAGATGTAGAAGTGAGTCTGGAACCAGAATTTACCTCCATGATGTTAAAAATAGATACGGAGAGTGACAAATTATCTGAAGGATTTGAAGGTTACGACATTACAATCGTTAAAAGCTAGACCAAGAACAGAGAATTTAGAAGACTTGTCAATGAAATATCTGATTTAGATCCACTTCAAAGAAACGGATTGTTATAAACTCTGAAACAAAACTACAGACACTTTCCGGACGCACCTGGAACATTGAAGAACTTTGAGTATGATGTGGAAACACTACCACACGAACCTTTCTGTTGATTTATCCACATTCAGTGTCGTTAGCGAGAAAACAAACCATTCATGGAGAAACTGACAAAAACAAGTGAATGGGGAATCATAGAACGTAGTAAGCAAGAATGACAGGGAAGTGAGAATAGTTATTGAAGCCAGGACACTGAATGAAACTGCGAAAAGAGAAACCGCTAGGATTCGCTACACGAAATGTTGCACAGATTCTATAACGTTCGATATTTAGCTAGTCTGGACCTGACAGCCAAATAGTGACAAATTATCCTTGATGCTGAATTTAGAAAATGTACCGCTTTTCTCTTTGCTGGATATAACCCACAAAATGCATGCTTTCGCAAGCCATACTTCAATGAAGCATGAACGTAATTACACAATTTCTGAAAAGGAAGCATTAGCCATTACTTGGGGACTGAAAAAAAATTCGCAATTACTTGTGGTTTGGCAAGGTAAAATCATAAAGAACTTTCCTGTTTGAAGGATTCTCCATTATTAAACCAAATGTTTTTGGAGTTGGGCTTTATATCTCCAACAGTTCTTTTTTTTTTTTATGGAAAATACATTACGTACAAGTCACAGAGAATCAGGTTGCAGATGCACATTTTAGGCTCTCAGAAGCTAAAAATCAAATTGTCTAGGATCATAAAGAGGAGCTAACTTTTAAAGTACCAGGTAGCTACAGAATAGAGAATATTTCTAGGAACATGAGATTTTAGAATGACGATGGTGTCTGGAAATCCTTTAAAGTTAAATTTGGTGGATCAGAGCGTCCTCAGATACCCAAGTATTATAAAATCCTTAAAATTGTATAGGAGGAATCAAAGTAGTAGTGAAGAATGAAACGTTTGCTGGCTGTTTCAGTTTGAAGTGGATTATTGTCATCTAGCCTATGGACATAGTGAAACAAAAAAGTGCAATGAGAAAATAGCAAGTGTAATCAGGATGTGTAATAACGCTCTGAAGGAAGTAACTGAACGACTCAAATCTTGTAACAATTGACAAAGAGCTAAAGTAACTCACAACATTAACAGAGGCACTATGCAGAGTTCAAGAGCAAATTACAACTCTGAGTTGCTGTCAGTAGACTTATATGGATCCCTTCCCAAAACTTTGGGAAATTTCTCTTCTATATTAGTAATTTTGGACATATTTTCGAAATTTTTGAGATTATGTCACATTAGAAATGCTTCAGCTAAAACAGTATGGTACAAAATGTTACAATACTTTGTTGAAATGTGAACACCAAAAACAGTAGGTCGACTGTCAGGCAATGGACTTCAATTGCTAAACTATGGTCAGAGGCTGAGAAGAGAAGGATGATACAAATAAAACACATATGAGTGTACCATCCTTCTAGTAACCCTGTGGTACATTATATGAGAGAACTGCAAAGATTATGTAGAACTTACTGCCATGAGAATCATAGAACTTGGGGAAATTTTATTTCAAATTTTGAAGTAAGCATGAATACATTACAACAGAAATCCATTGGTTTTGGACCTGAAGAAATAATGTTGGGCTTTAAAAGTAAAAGCATAATCGAAGAAATACTTGAATTTCATCCAGGAAATGAAATAAGTCTCGATAAGAAAAAGAAATTGGTAAGTTAAGTAATACAAATGAAAGCAGAAACTACAGTTAAAAGACACAATGAAAAATTAAAAACAGTAAAATTCACTATAGATGAATCAGTACTCATTAAAAAGCGTGAGAAATCAAGTGAGGTAATCAAGGAATTCCAGAATTTATGTATGTTTATTATGGACGTTTAGCACAGGGGATTCCACACCTAAACGCATATTATCTGGTGTACCCTAGATCTAAAAAATCGTTGGGTGTCAGAAATATAAGCGAACCGAATAGGAGTGTGTAATTTTTGAGGATCGTAATTGTATAATTATTGCATTATGTTATAATACCGAAATATATATGTACATGGAATGTATGAGGAATCTGAAAGCGTCACGTAGTGGTCTGTTAAGCGACGTTTTTGAATCCAAAGTGGTGTTAAATTGAAGATGAAATCACATGGCCGAGAGTGGACTGTCTAATTTGTATAAATAATGGCCAGCAGCAAGTCTGTTAAACGGAGTGAGAAAAAATGTGGCAAATGGACTGCCTAACTCTTATCAAGAGGCAGACAAGTGTTGTGCAACAAAAATGTTGATTTATATATCCCCATTCTCCAAAAAAAGCAAAGGATGGACTGCCATCGTATCGCTATATGGGAGGGCATGAATTTCTGATTCTATGTGAAACGTGTGTATTTTATGTAAATAATTTTGTTTATTAAAACAAAATTTTTGTGTCATATTAAAATAAAATATGAGAAAATAGATATTTTAGTATAATAAGGAATGAAGAGAGTTATTGATAAGAATTTATTATAAGTTTTTTTGCTTATCTGTGAAAAGTAAAAACTTTAAACAAAATTGCTATGAGGCACGTTTTTGTTTAACTTTTATCGAAGTGAAATTTTAAAAGATTTTTGTATTACAATTTCCGAAAACAACTGGTCTCTAATAACATGAATGTATTTCAAGAAATATTGTCAACTTGGGCAGTTCTTTAGTTGAGAGCATTTTAACTGTGTAGGTGAAATGTAAAAGTGGTAGAAGTTCCCCTCTCACACAGAACAGAAATTCGGGAAGGCGAAAAGGTGGAATGATTTGTCACGCTGCCTCTAAGTAAAACAAAGAAGATCGAAGTTAGTCTGTATGCAGCAACAATAGAGGTAAAATCTTAGCGTAAGAGTGGCTTATGCATCAGTCACTGCCCAAATATCCTCGGATGGAGGCTGTTGTTTCATAATAGTACAGAATTTAGCCATTTGGCTACATTATATACACAAATCGACGCCAAGAAGAATTAGCAAGCTCAAGAACATCAGGAGTCATGGCTGCTAATGCACGGGTTGTGTAGCCACAACACTGAAACGCCACACCTGTCTCATACAGCAAAAGGTTAAGAAATTTATTTAGAGCTATAATAACAGCTTGAACCAGTAAATTTTCTGTCTGTGTCTTTGGAAATAATAAAATGTTGCTATCGTACACTGGTTCAAACTACTTCATTTTCCAAAAAAAAATGTACCTTGACAGCGTTCTATCCCATTATATACGATCTCGAGTATCCTGAAATTATAAACAACAGTATTATAAACAAATAAGTAACAGTAAAAATAATAATAAAATTTATTTATTTATTTATTTTGTGTTCGATATGCTAGATGCTTACAGTAGTATAACATTCAGCGTGGGAAACATAATTGATTTGCAAATGTAACAAAACATTATGCATTATAAATTTAGTTATACATATTTTAGTACTTATAAACCTATAGTGCACACATGTTGTAATCTGTCAACAAAATTAACAATTAAAGAGAAACACTTAAATTACAAATCCAAGAGATGATACAGTCTGTAAAGCCGTCGGCACACGGACCGTGCTGGCGAATGTTAACGTTGAGCGTGCCAAGTTCAACGTGCTGCCGAACGCTCAGGAACGATGCGACTTGTGCACACGGTACGTGGGCCCCAATGTGGTATACGCGATCGCAACGCACTCCAGTGGCAGTTGAGGGATATTTCTAGTTCGTAAATCACACTGTTTACTCAACGTGCGTAAAATTCCCACGTTAGTTCTATTAAAACGCACATTTCCTCCATTGTCCACGAAACTGAAAGTACCATGTCCAATCAATAAGGACACAGGCTTATAAAACTTCCATTACAAACAGTGCGTTACAAATGTGAAATACTTCTCGGCATAAGATAAACATTATTTCATCATTTCCACATTTTAGCACAACCCCAAGGTCAGTCT
Source organism: Schistocerca piceifrons (assembly GCF_021461385.2). Taxonomy (NCBI): domain Eukaryota; kingdom Metazoa; phylum Arthropoda; class Insecta; order Orthoptera; family Acrididae; genus Schistocerca; species Schistocerca piceifrons. Next base: position 1,007,778,337 of record NC_060139.1, read on the forward strand.
TACTCGATCACTGTTCCTACCCAGTAGCAGAATCTCTGCAACATGTGAATTACGAAGCGTAAAAGAAAAAGGAGCAAAATATCTTTATACAAGTAGCGAAAGCTGTCCTGTAGATTAAGCCAATCGAACAGTTACCCCTCAAAAAAGGTGAACTTATATTTACATAACCTCATGTATTATAGTATATACTTATATTAAACTAATAATAAAGTATCAGAACCTAATAAAAAAGCGAATGTTGGGAAAAAAATTTGGAGGTATCAAAACGCGAACTACCGCCCCACGTAACATGTCACTTTTGGTCAGTGAGGCTACTCATTAAGCTAATGCAACATTACACTTCTTGAATCTATTCATATGGTTTCACTCCTGGCTGAAAACTTTAATCGTAGATATGTTACTGATTGAAATTTAATTATAACAAATTGTACCAAGAACAAGGCGTTTAGGGTGGAACTTTAGTGTGTCGTTGCCTTCAAATAGCCTACTCTCATAATACGCAAGTTACAATAACTCTTTTGCCACGAATATGATGTTTCTCATTATTTTATTGGAACGAATCGCACAGGTAACAACGGGTTTTGCAGTGATTTTCAATTTGCTGGTACTCAGAAACGGCATATATACATATAGGCTTGAAATGAATGCCAATATGGCGCCTCACAACTCTGTACTGAAGGGAGACGGCGAGCTCGTGACGTTCGTGGTGTTGTGTCATCTCATTGGTCAACGCTCAGACGCACGCTCAGAATATCTGACATGCCAGATATTGCTCGGCACGTTCGGAAAGACTACCGAGCGTGCTATTCCACGCTATGACGTCAGAAACTCGGCACGCTGAACGCTCAACGTTCGGATGCACGGTCCGTGAGCCGACGGCTTAAGTCTATGTAGATCCTCTAGTGAACCGTCAGGTAAACTATGAATTCCACACTCGATTATGTGCTGCATCGCCTGTATTTCGCCGCAGTCACAGTGAGGACCGCCCACGTAGCCCCATTTGGCCATCAGCTCGTTGCACCAGTTCTCATTCTGTTTAGTGCCACCCAGGTTCTTCGACTGATGTTGAGGCCAGTAACACGGTCAACCGGTTTCTTAATGAGGTGTCCATTGGTAACATTTGCTTGTTGACATGGGTGTTTCCATTCTGCTATGGTGTCCAGATTGTTCGAAGAGTGGTTCCAGAAGGGATATCTTGACTTTAATCGTGTCGGAACAAGCAGATCAGCGTGTATTAGGAGTGTGGTGTCAGCAGCAATTTTTTGCATTTCTCTTTGGGTTGCGTTTTGTCTGCGGAGTGAGGGAGGCTCAGTATTTGCCAGCACAAAGAGCCATTGTGTTGGAGTAGGTCTCACTGTTCCAGTTATTGTTAGCAAGGTGTAATTTAGGCGAACATCTACTTTATTGACGTGTGAACTGTTGGCCCATACAGGCGCACAGTATTCTGCAACGCTGTAGACCAGAGCCAAGGAGGAAGTGCGAAGTGTCGTAGCATTACTTCGCCAGGTAGAGCCCACGAGTTTCTGGACGATATTGACTCCGATTTTGAGTTTTTGTCTGACATCTTGCAGGTGTTCTTTAAATGTTAGGCTGTGGTCCAGTTTAACACCTAGCTATTTTGGTGCTCCTATATTCTGGCCTGCTATATTCAAACGCAGCTTCCTGTCTGCTTGTTTGTTATGCAGATGCATCACTGTGCGTACTGTTTTCTGATTCATTAAGGTTGAGATGCCAGGTCCTGTAGTAGCTATGAAACTGCACAAAGTCAGAATTTAGGCCTGATTCCAATGTTCGAATGACTCGCCATGCAAAGCAATAGCCATATCATCGACATATGCGAACTTCCGTGATTTGAGTTCCTGTATATCAGAGATGTACAAATTAAACAGTGAAGGAGCTATCATTGAGCCATATGGCAGCCCATTATTGAGGATTCTGGCTTTGCTTGTTTTTCCGAACTTCAAGAAACACATACCGATGAATAGTAAAATAAATAATAGTAAAATATTTTGTATGTGTTTCTATATAATCAGAAAATGTTGTTTGTGGAGCATTAAATTTAAAGCTCTCTGTAAGTTACAATTTTTCTGAACTTATCGTGTTAGTTATGAATTGAAAAGAAAAATCTACTTATGAAAACAAGATTAGCAAAAACCTCATTTATTTAAAAAGAAATGACCTTGGTCATTTTGATAAATAACATCGGGTGTAGAGTATTCTGATAATATAAAGTAGTATACTGAAAATGGTTACAGTAAAACATACGATACGGTTTAAGTCCAGTGCTGTAAGCAAAGTAGAACATAATCAGTTAAAATTTTCCTATTTTTCGAATAGTGTTTAGTAAAGATTTCATAAGAGTTGAAAGTTTTTGGCATTATCAGACAAAGTACAATCTAAGGGCCACCATTTTCTCAGTTACTGTTATGGTCCACAAATAAAGAACGATAGTTCTGAGTAGGTGTTAATAGTTTGTTTGATGCTTAACTGACTTAGAATAATAACAACTGATTCCTCAAATCTCAGTTGAACAGACCCCTCATGGCCGATTTTTCTTTGCCTACACTTGAATGATCTTATGTGCACAAAGAACAGAGAAGGAGTTAATAGAGGTTAATTCCTCTGTTAACGAAGTAAGAATGAAAGTTAGCTGTTGTGCTGTGCAAGGGAAACTGTTTCTGCTTTCCTAAGCACAGTAAGGTAAATACAAAACAGTAAATCACGTTTTAGAGTAACTCAGTGAAGGTGGCTTCTTGCCTGATTACGCTGGAGACCTTTCATAAATAGTCTTGGCCACATAAAGGGCCTGGAACCAAAAGGTTACTTGTTCGATCCCTGTTTATCTGTAGTAGTGCTCTATATTGGTATCCTTTCAGGATACGAAATAGTAGTGTGATACTTGTATCTATTAAACTACATTCTCTGGGAGTTTTTTTTTCTTAAATTTCCTGCAGAAGGTGCCACGTTAATTTAGGGAATGTAATATTTAGAATCTCTTTTGGGAGCAACTTTTATAGGAGTTCTTTGAGATGGTACTGATTCGAACGTTCCAAGAGGAGGCCATGTTTAGAAGAGGCTACACATGCCTAGGTACTTCTCCCTGTGGGAAAGAAGGTCTTAATTGAAAAGATGTTTTTTTTCCTGTGACAGTAGTGATAATATTTTAAAAAAATTAAGTGTTATAATGCACAAGGGAAATCACATCCGGGAACATCAAGGAAACGGTGGCCAGATACGTAGCCGGAACAGGCAACAGCTCCTAATCCATGGAGTGTAGAATAAGCTGAAATTAATGGCACTGTAAAATATTCAGGTTAATTTGTCAGTATTGATTGATGTAGCAACGTTTAGCTCAACTCGAAAAAATTACATGTTGTTCTAGGCATAGAAACATAATGACGTCTGGAAGAAAACATTAGTAACAGGAGTAAAACCTTCTAGTACACAACAGAAGGCAAAGAAAAAAGCACGTAATCTTGAATGTAAAATTTCAGTCATTAATTTCAACGGAACTAAGCTTCCACAAACTTCAGGAAGTCGAAATATACATAATGTAAACACTTGTATTTTTGTGTAATACCTGCATGTCCACGGTGCTTACTGGACGTACAGTATGGGAACGTTAATATTGATGCTTACAGAGTATGCTTATATAACCACTTTGTGGGAAGTCCGTAAAGCTACTAAAAGCGAAATTCAATTCTTTTCGGATAGTTTAATTAGCCGGCCGCGCTGGCCGAGCGGTTCTGGGTGCTTCAGTCCAGAGCCGCGCGACAGCTACGGTCGCAGGTTCGAATCCTGCCTCTGGCATGGATGTGTGTGACGTCCTTAGGTTAGTTAGGTTTGGGTAGTTCTTAGTTCTAGGGGACTGACGACCTCAGGTGTTAAGTCCCATAGTGCTCAGAGCCATTTGAACCATTTTTTTAGTTTAATTAAGAACCAATTATTGAAATCCCGACGTAGGAGTTACAAAAAACTTATAATGTTCGCGCAACCGGCTGCATTAGACATACACTACGATACGAGAATCAAATTACGCTGAAATTTTATAGATACACATTTTTTTTAAATTTTCAATATACATTTCATTCATTTAGATGGTGTTTGATAGCTTAGACGACGAAACATTTTTCTAGCGTTTTCTTTCGTTTCCCTATTTCATCCACATAATCCCAATGGCCCAGTAAACGTCTTAACGTTCACCGCAGGAGACTTGTCATGGGGTATAAGCGACAACGCTCATATCTGCGACCATTCTTTCGCTGTCACGTCTACGTTTCTTCCTGGAGTGTGTTTATGCTTCACGCGGAAAGAAAGATGCAGCAATACAGTATCGTACACTGCCATTCCTTTCAGGACATAAAGTACACCAAATCAGTTCTAAATAATTCTAACCCACATGCTCGTGAACTGAAAAAAAACCTCATTAACTCTCTTGGATGAAGATTCACAGTCTAAAGTAACGTGTCCACAACCATTGTTGGCCAGGGTCCTCTTTGACGTCTGTGTTTTTGCCAGGTCCACAAGTTCAAGAAAGATGAACAGAGTTAATCTACAAATGAACCTTAACCTAAACTTTTAACGTATTCGTTAAAGACAAAAGTAGCATGCATTAGCGATACTGTTACAACAGACAACACAACATTTTTTTAGTAGGAAATTAAATTCGGTTTGCATCAATGTGATTTTTGAGCTTGCGTCTTCTGAACATGTTCAGTAATCCTGGGGCTACTATTGTTGCTCAAAGCTGTGCGCCTATCACCACTTATTTTCATTCGATTCCTGGACTTATTTTTAAGCATAAAACCCTTATTCGCATAAATAAGTTGTGGAGAAAAGTATAAGATAGTGCAAAGTGGTATCTCGAATTTTTGTGTACGAAGATTCTTTTTTAGACTAAAACTGCGCAACAAAATCAGATTCAAACGCGTCCTTACCATTTATATCATTTTGGAATTAATGACGTCTTCTTGGATTTATGTGCAACTTCTTCAGCATTAGTGCTAACAGGATTACGATTCTGTTTTCAGTTAACATTTTGTTATGCTCTGGGAAGTAAAGACTTCATCAGTCGACATTTTCAGAGGACTCATGATGTCATGATGTTTTCCTGTATGTTTGCCACAGTTGTGTCATATTTTTTTCATATGAACGGGTTCTTTCATGGCCGTGAACGCAGAATAATTGTCATCGGCAATTTTGTTCGTGTGCAACTGAAATTTCAAAGAAAGGCATGAAGTTTATCTTAAAAAATTAATGTATCTCCAACGCCTTCTAGTTATCTGTTTCCGGAACACTTCATAATGTTATGTTTCTGAAAACACACGGTTACTATTTTTACGATGTCCACATGTTTTGATGTCGTTTCCAGTTTCCACCTAGTCAATCATTGTTCTTCGATTATGTTGTCGTCGTCTAACAGCCGACAAACACGACTTATTGACAATAATTAGAAATATCAGTTGATACACCGCACCGTAAAGCGAAGCACGGCGATTTCTTAACTCTTGCTCATCGATATCCTGTGACGTTAGTTCAATTCGAGATTTCACCGTGTTGTTCGACAGAGGTATTTCTTGTTTTCCTCCATATTTTTCTTTTACATTATATTTTAAGTAACCACTTCTGGAATTTGTACACTGCCTTAAACCACATGAGTGTGAGCTCCGAATTACGCCACACTATACACAGTTCGAACAAGTCGTAGAATTATCAGATACAAAATAGCAAGTGGTAACGGGTATGGTGGAAACTAGTCATTTTTGACTTAGTCCAATTTCACTAGTACTGTCTTGACCACGACCTTCAAATGACGATTCTCTAAATTATCTCAATAAGCTTTCACGATAAGAATTCCCAGGGATTCCCATTTGAGTTCACAACGCATCTCCGAAATGTTAGCGTGTTGCTTGAACCTACCGGTGACAAATCTAGAAGTTGTATGAAGATGATATCACTTCTTCGGACATATGTCCGAAAGGACATGTCAGAAAGTATATATACCATTGGTGATCTTGCAGCTCTCGAATAATGAAATTACAATAAAATCCAGACCTTTAGTTGCTTACAGGCGTTGATAAATATCAGTGAGGACAGTTGAAAATATGTGCCCCAACCGGGACTCTAACCCGGAATCTCCTCCGTATATGGCAAACGCTCCATCCGTCTTTTTTATGTTTTCTTCATTTTGTTCGGTATTGTTCGTTGCGCTTGGTCTGGTCAGACGTCACAAGACATCCGTTGAAGGTGATCGTTGATTCCTTTACTCAGTTTTTTATTGTAGAGGGCGAGTAGCCCTCCGACCGAACACGCTGAGCTACCGTGCCGGCGATCCGTCTGAGCCACCGAAGACACAGAGGATAGTGCGACTGCAAGGACTTATCTGTGGCACGTTTCCCGTGAGACCCACATTCTCAACTTGCTGTCCACACACAACATTTGTAGTGCACCTGCCCCTGCACACATTACTCGCCGCAGTCAATCTACCGATTCACGTAAGAGTTCGGGTAATGTGAGTGCATCTGCACTGAAGAAGGTCATTGGCCGGTAAGCCTTATCTACACTCCTGGAAATTGAAATAAGAACACCGTGAATTCATTGTCCCAGGAAGGGGAAACTTTATTGACACATTCCTGGGCTCAGATACATCACATGATCACACTGACAGAACCACAGGCACATAGACACAGGCAACAGAGCATGCACAATGTCGGCACTAGTACAGTGTATATCCACCTTTCGCAGCAATGCAGGCTACTATTCTCCCATGGAGACGATCGTAGAGATGCTGGATGTAGTCCCGTGGAACGGCTTGCCATGCCATTTCCACCTCGCGCCTCAGTTGGACCAGCGTTCGTGCTGGACGTGCAGACCGCGTGAGACGACGCTTCATCCAGTCCCAAACATGCTCAATGGGGGACAGATCCGGAGATCTTGCTGGCCAGGGCAGTTGACTTACACCTTCTAGAGCACGTTGGGTGGCACGGGATACATGCGGACGTGCATTGTCCTGTTGGAACAGCAAGTTCCCTTGCCGGTCTAGGAATGGTAGAACGATGGGTTCGATGACGGTTTGGATGTACCGTGCACTATTCAGTGTCCCCTCGACGATCACCAGTGGCGTACGGCCAGTGTAGGAGATCGCTCCCCACACCATGATGCCGGGTGTTGGCCCTGTGTGCCTCGGTCGTATGCAGTCCTGATTGTGGTGCCCATCTGCACGGCGCCAAACACGCATACGACCATCATTGGCACCAAGGCAGAAGCGACTCTCATCGCTGAAGACGACACGTCTCCATTCGTCCCTCCATTCACGCCTGTCGCGACACCACTGGAGGCGGGCTGCACGATGTTGGGGCGTGAGCGGAAGACGGCCTAACGGTGTGCGGGACCGTAGCCCAGCTTCATGGAGACGGTTGCGAATGGTCCTCGCCGATACCCCAGGAGCAACAGTGTCCCTAATTTGCTGGGAAGTGGAAGTGCGGTCCCCTACGGCACTGCGTAGGATCCTACGGTCTTGGCGTGCATCCGTGCGTCGCTGCGGTCCGGTCCCAGGTCGACGGGCACGTGCAGCTTCCGCCGACCACTGGCGACAACATCGATGTACTGTGGAGACCTCACGCCCCACGTGTTGAGCAATTCGGCGGTACGTCCACCCGGCCTCCCGCATGCCCACTATACGCCCTCGCTCAAAGTCCGTCAACTGCACATACGGTTCACGTCCACGCTGTCGCGGCATGCTACCAGTGTTAAAGACTGCGATGGAGGTCCGTATGCCACGGCAAACACTGACGGCGGCGGTGCACAAATGCTGCGCAGCTAGCGCCATTCGACGGCCAACACCGCGGTTCCTGGTGTGTCCGCTGTACCGTGCGTGTGATCATTGCTTGTACAGCCCTCTCGCAGTGTCCGGAGCAAGTATGGTGGGTCTGACACACCGGTGTCAATGTGTTCTTTTTTCCATTTCCAGGAGTGTATATGAAGATAGTATCTGTTCTTTCTGACATGAGTAGAGTGGGTAGGGCACTACAAATGTAGTGTGTGGACAGTAAGTTGAGAATGTGGGTCTCACGGGAAGCATGCCAGAGATAAGTACCTGCAGTCGCACTATCCTCTGTGTCCTCGGTGGCTAAGACGGATAGAGAGTCTGCGATGTATGCAGGAGATCCCGGGTTCGAGTTCCGGTCGGGGCACACATTTTCAGCTGTCTCCGTTGATATTTATCAAATCCTGTAAGCAGATAAGGGTCTGGATTTCATTGTAATTTCAATCTAGATGTTCGCCTCAGATCTGTTTCGATATCCTCTTTTAGTCCGACCTGGTGCGGATCCAAAACACTCGATCAGTACTCAAGAATAGGTTCCACTAGCTAGATATCCCCCACGAGGTCAGTCGGTCATGCCCTGTGGCCAATGGGCACGAAGTAACTGCCCATGCAAGCACTGGCATAATGCATGGTCGTAGCGCCTCCGCAGACAGCAGCAACTCTCCAGACTGTTGTACAAACACAAAGGCGTCCGCTAACGATACCCTTTTGGCCGAGTCTGCTTGCTGCCGTGGTTTCTGCAACGAGTTGCGACCATTTCCAGACTCTGGGATTACAAGAATATTCACTTCGGAGCTCTGTCGATGAGAGATGTTTCGTCAGTCATGAATTAAATTTCCAATCTCGACCCCGATATCAGCTGCAATATCCGATTTTAAAAGAAACGATGCTATTTGTGACATTTTATGCAGAAATCATAGAGCAGCATATGAAAATTTCCTGAACTGCATGTATCTTCATATGGTTTCCGGAATATCATAGCATTTACGCGACTGTTCTCAATATTAACGGAATGGCAGTATTCTACCGATCACCTGCACACTATAATTGAGAAGATAAAGAGAGGAAATTATTTCCTTAGAGAGGCGTAACTTTAACGACGTCATTACCTGGAAAATCCTGCAATCCATTGAGTAACTAGAAACTGATCTTTTCTCTGATGATTTTTAGACGAAAACTCGAGAATAGAGGAAACTGTTAGTTCCACTAGTATTTTTTAATGAATACCAATGTCAGTGATATAACAGATTATATATCATCGGCCCAACAGCGGTGTGTTTTCAAACGTTTGGGATTTGCTGCTACTATCTGAAAGTAGTCCTCCGCAAGGTAAAATCAATCTCATGTAAGAAAAACATTATGCTGGTCAAAGCTACTCTTTGATGCTTCTCGCTACTGATTCCTCCCTCATATCTACACCTGCTGGAAACGTTTAGCACTGAAATATGGCCTCCTATCCGCATCCACATTCGTCAAATTTAGTATTACGAGCTAAACAATTGTTATTTCCTGTTAAGATTCTTCCAGAACAAATCCTCTCAACCGCGACATCCCAGGGATATCCAGTGCTGCGACTATATACGGTGGATGTGTTTATGTTTTGGGGATTGCGTGTTTTCGCTTAATATATAGGAGTGTCTGGTGGTCGATAGTTATATGCAGGGTGAGGAAGTGATGATTTTGTATGGTGCAGGATACGAATTATGTTTACTACAGTTACGTCGTGATATGACTTGATGATTCAGTCGTTTGTGGTAAGATATCCTTGTTGGAGATCGGTTTCACGATGAAAAATTCACATTTTCCTCAGCTTAGCAGAGCAGTGTAATTGAATAAGTGTCTTTGCCAACAGCTTCCATATTTCAATTTCTATAGACCACTTTTGCGGGCTTTAACTGACAGTGCAATATGAGTGCTATACTTTTTTTTCTTCGATCCACACAAAAATAGTTTTCCGCTGAAATTCTCGTAATTTGTCCGTCTGTAGACAGCGGCGGCAATGCTCCCACACCAGCGGCAGAGTTTTTGTGGACGTAGTCAGTAAGGACCAATCAAGATGCTCCGCTTACAGGAATTTCCATGAGGTCAGAGAATCACAAGACGTCCTCTGTGAAGGGCATAGGAGTCTCTACAGTTTGTTTAGTACAAGACACGGGCACAAAAAGGCATCTACGGATAGTTTCGTGATGTCAGAGAGTCACATAATCTTTGTTCGAGTGTTCAGAGATAAGTAAAGGTAGAACAGCCTCCTCTTGTTCGGAAAGGTGATGTACTCCCCTTCCCTACACACACAACTGCCACTGTGGCTTTAGAGCATCCACAGACAAACAGTTGTAGGACATCGAAAATATGTCGAAAATTCTAGCCGTTTATTTCTCGTCTATGGGACAGTACTTCGGATTCTTTGACAATCATTTAGATGTCCGAACTGCTGCGCGTCTGTGATCTTCCTCACAATCTGCTGTGGCATTCGAAATATGTAATGTACTTTTAGATATGTAATTGTTCGAATTTTCCAGTCTGTGGTTAGACACAAGTGTATGTTAGACATTCTAAAACTTCGAGCAGCGATAAAAGTAAAAAATAAGTGCTTTAAGATCCCTGACACCATCATAAAATATAAACTACACCCACTCAACGTTTCAGAAAAGCTATGAACGCCGCAATAGCTGCAGGACTCCTAAACTCGGTTATCTCTCACATTGCCTTCAAACAAGCAGCTGAAATTCTAAAAGTATGGGTCGTGGGAAGAGGAGGGGTGGGGGGAGGAGGGGGACGGAAAGTGAGGGGTGGCTGTAGGACAGTTTCGAGTGGTGGTATTGTGGTCCAGGGCAGCCCATCTTCAAATTTACAGGCGAACATACACATGCGCGATCGGAAAAAGGGGGTGGGAGAGAGTGGCAGAAAGTGGAGTCCGAGTATGTCAAAGAGGGGAGAACAATCTACGAACGGGATAACACCATTATGGACACATTTCCCACCAAAGTAAATAAAGAAATAGCTTACGTCCTTCTTCTCCTGCAACTCAGGACGGACGGACCGTTTCCCGCAATTTTCAGGAGTATAGTGGTGGTGGGGGATGCGTCGGGAGAGGGGAGGTGCGAGTGGGGAGTCCAACAGGGCTCTCTGGTGAATATAGAGTGAACTGGCTCTGTCGGTTCTTGCATGTCAAGGTGTACACACACATATACGAGTTAGGTTATGAGTGACATAATATGAGTGTTGTGGTTTATGGGAAGGGCTGGAGGTGAAGGGGGAGGGGGATGTTAGGTTAGTGGAGGTAGCCCGGTTGTCCTGTTTACTGTTGCGCTACTGTCCTGATAATGTTCCAGTACTGGGCCTTGTCCGTCACAAAAGACGGTAACATCAGTTATCCTGCGGATGGTTGCATTTTGCACATTTCCCTGCTGGGCGACCGAGGATGTTTCCACCGCACACTGTGTTGTTTACTTCTCCGGCTCGTAGTGGTGGGTCCATGTTTCGCAACCAGCAATGATTCTGTCTAGGACGCCGTCACATTCATTACCATAGCGTTCCAAATGTTTTTTTTTTTTAGATATCCAAGGCCATTTGTTTATGCAACAGTTGTTTCGGGACCGTCTTGTACAGACTTTATGAAACCGAAGTCTGTTGTGGATTATTTCGTAGGCAGAACCATGATTAATTTGCAGACGGTATGCCACTTCATGAATAATCACTTTTCTGTCCACCAGGACCATGTCACTTACATGCTTGGTAATGTCATACTTTGTGGCCGTGGATGGTCTTTCGGCTCCTTCCTCTTGCGTAACACTTGTGCGCCCAGTTTTGAATTTTGCAATCATTTCTTCAACACTCCTTTGTGAAAAGGTACTTGTACGGCCGACACACCTTCCGACCACAAAAACCGGATCACTGCTCTTTCTTCCTCTTTAGTGCAAACTTCTAATGTAACACCCACGGTCTATCTGCAACAAAAACAGACAAATAGAGAAATTAGGGCCAGCCGGTGTGGCCGTGCGGTTCTAGGCGCTTCAGTCTGGAACCGCGTGACCACTACGGTCGCAGGTTCGAATCCTGCCTCGGGCATGGATGTGTGTGATGTCCTTAGGTTTAGTTGGGTTTAAGTAGTTCTAAGTTATAGGGGACTGATGACCACAGATGTTAAGTCCCATAGTGCTCAGAGCCATTTGAAACATTTGAGGAGAAATTAGGACCAAACTTTCATAGCATGGCCACAACAGCATAACAATGAAGTAAACGAGGAGAGGGATTAACATGAACAAAGTATGAAGAATCATGACAAGATTGCGGATAGTTCTTGACTTACCCTCGAATATCATTGTTTTACATGTATCTTAGGGGCTAGGACGTCTTTAAAATGACATATTCTTACTGACAGGCTAAAGCATGCAACTGGAAGCAAAAGCCGAGGTTTTGTCTTGTTGCACGACAATGTCCGTCCTCATACCGCTGCCCACACTGCTAAAACGCTCTGGAAACTCAGGTTTGAAGTGATGGCTGACCCTCCATATAGTCCTGATCTTGCCCCTGCCAACAACCACTTGTTTGGTCCACTCAAAGAAGCATTAAGGGGCCGTCGATTCATCTCGGGCCAGGAAGCGAAGAACGCCGTGAATGCGAGGCTCGGTACTCAGCTGAAAACGTCCTTTTCTGAGAACATCAGAAAGCTTTTGCAACGATGGATCACATCCGTCGAAAACGAATGGGACTATATTAAAAAACGATGTTAGCGTACGTATTGTATTTGTACTGCAATAAACAGTGTAGCTACATCGTAGATAATGTTCGACTTATTCCCGTAATTTTGCAGGTACGTTCCGCTCCTGAAAAATGTGTTGTGAATAGAGTTAATAGTAATTAAAATGTCATGCCGGATGCTCCAGGTCAGCTGCATGAATTTTTTGCGATGGTTGTCAAGAAGAGGAGGTTTCTAAATGGTCTGAAATTATGTTTAGATATTTCTCAGAGTCGTTAACTGCTCTCCTGTAATACTGGACGAGCGTGTTCTGGATAATTTGCATGCCATGACTTACGCTACCTCAAATCGTGTGCAAGAGTTTCTATATTTAATATTTTGTTGGTGTGTGAAACATAGGATACTAACGCTTAATGAGTAGATTATGACAGCATTTCAATATTTTAAATTCGGTCAATAATCATCTGAAATACCGAGAATTAAGTTCTCATGGCCCCTGGATACCGTTAGGCAACCTACCACTCGACTGGGTTACCGCGTTTCCTTTATAGCCACTTAGTAACACAGATTTTCTTCTTCTTCTTTTTTTTTTTTTTTTTTTTTTTTTTTTTTTTGACAGTTGAAGCCATCGACCGAATGTACCACACAAAGAGTATACAGAAGAGCTGGGATAGCCTAAACTATAAACTAAATTGGGTAGTGAACAATTAGGTTTCAATATCTCCGAAACTGAAAGCTTACATTTAGGGTGTATTACAAGTTCTGAGTTATAGCAGTGAGATATGGATTTCCGACGTCAAAAATGAAGATTGATTGAAAAGGTGATGAGGAGATGCAAATTTAAAAGTACCAACTCAGACAGGAAATCAAATGTCTCGATCATAGAAGAACCACAGTGGATCACACGATTCTCGCTGTATGAATCGAGTGGCGGTGGCCCAGACTTTTAGAATATGTCTCCAAATGGTGTTATAATGGCTGAATCACAAACGGTTGGTTAAAACGTGTACAAATAATATGTTTTAACTACCTAGAAAACAATCCGTAAACATGGGTTTCTTTAAAGATTCGAACTCCCATGCACAAAACAGCTTCAAACGGCTGAGAACTTCACGAACGAGTTGATTTGTTAAATATTTAACGTTAAGCACATAAGCAGAAAAAAAAGTTTTAAAAGGTTTGAAAAATGCTCGGTGTCTATTGGAAGTCATTAACTGCTGTCATTATGAAATAATGGATGAATATAATCTGGGTAATTTGGGCTTTATTTTAAGGACAAGACAGTTTTTCTCGCATATCATGTTCTCAAGTTACGTACAGTGACGTATGTAGATACTGTGTGCAAAGTGCGTTGCGAATAGAGATGGTAGTAAATAAGTAATGAACTAAAACGTCATGCCTGACATTGAATTTTTACTGTGCTACTACGGGATGGACTTAGTAGCGTTCCGCGGCTGTCAGTTGCGGTCACACAGAGCGCCGCTCCAACAATAAAGGGCGCGCGACGGCCGCGCACTATGCAGCATCGTGGCGTTAGCAGGCAGTGCCGAGGTGTCTGTTCTTTCATAGGTGTCCGAAAGAACAGACACTACACGGAATTCACAGCTGTGATACATATTAAGGAAACTGAAGGTGGATTGGGCAGAAAGGAAAGGGAAAAGAAGGAACTACTGATGTCAGTTGCATCGGGACTTATGCGGAGTCAGCGGCTACAAGTAAAAATCTTGTGCCGGACCAGGATCCGAACCCTGGATACCATGCTTACGAAGCAGTTACGTTAACCACTGCGCATGCCGTACACATCGATTATCGCGATTGCGCTGACCACCTCGGCACGCCTCCCGGCAACCCCGCACTCTCACCTAGCGCGTCCTATGCGCAATATCCGCCCATGTCCTCCATCTCGCCATGTTCGCTGCTTTGAGGTTCCCACAGGAGTTCGAACGTAACCTCCTATCCACATTGAAGGTGGTGGATGTGGTGTCGTCGTAAGACACCACTCAGGGCCTGGCCGTCGAAACTGTCAGTGCGAATGTCAGTACCTGCGGACCCGAGGGTGGCTCCAGCGTGGCTGTATACGCAAATCAGGCGCCGCACCTCTCCCCCTCCTGGACGTATACATGGAACCAGCCCCCTCTCCGCCGCTGGCATAAGGGATGCCGACGACAGCGCTCGGGGTTAGTTCGCCATCAGAGATCATCTCCTCAGTTCCACAGCTCAGGTCCACGGGACAGCGGCTGCCGACGTAATAATTAGTTAGGTCTACGAGAAACAGAGCAGCTACAAACATAGTTTACTGTTGAGTCGACAAGATTTTAATCGGAGATTGTAAATGCTAGTTTTGTTCTACATGACTGCTTCTCAAAAGGTAGCTAAATGCTTTTTTTTTTTGTTATTCAGTTATTGCAATGTCTAGCACTGTCTACTAATATTCTGTAGAGTGCCCGACTACCCCGGTGTTTCTTCTGTCTACGAATTACTATACTGGCTATCCGAGATACATCAGTGGAATCATTGCCCATCGAGGCGAATCAGTTACGTGAGTGAGTGGTTTTTGTGGGAATCTCGAAGTAGTGAGCACGGAGGTCGTGGACTGGGACTGCAGATAGGTGGCACAAGATGGGAATTTTGGTCGGCTGGGCAGGGCGGCAAGAGGGTCGACGCAGTTGCGCTGAATACTGTGTTAACGCAACTGCTTTGGAAACAGGAGATCCCGGGTTCGATGCCAGTCCAGCACACATTTTCACTCGTCGCCGCACAAAGTCCCGATGCAGATGGTATCAATAGTTCCTTCCCTTTCTTTCTCCCCCTTCCACCAATTTAGATAAGAACATTTCATGATCATCACTGAACAGGTGACTGGCCGTGACCGGCTGGCAGAGAGCAACGACTTCACCTCTGCTACGTCGAAGTAGTGTCCCTTGAATCTTAATCTGATTCACGTTTTAAACTTTTGTGCATGTTATAGTTTTGAAAGATATGGTAAAGAGGCGTTGGGTTTCTCCATTACCTGGTTATACATTTTAATACTTTAAGCGGCCCTTGGACCTAATCATTATACAATACCTAAAATATTTGGGATGGTGGTCACAGTGCCTAACTCCTGTACATGTGTTAAATGTGCCCAGTGGAGGGGATTAGTGTAGTTTTGGTTTATTGTTTTCATGAAAATAGTTCTTAAAAACAAAATCAACCAAACACTTAATGAACCAGCCCCCCACTCCACTATAACTCTATATTACAGAGCGCCTCAAATCTTTTGGGTCCGATTGAAACAGGTGATAGTAGGTTTACAACCGACTATATTGAGATACGAAACGAATGGTCGGGAATGCATATTTATTGTGTTATAGGCGTGTAAAGTGTACACCACATAACTACAATGTAGCTCATAGTAATTGTTCAAAGCGACGACCGCCAGTCTCAATGCAGTTCTGCCATATTGTCGTAAAGATCTTGGGCGCCTGCAGTACAGTGGAACTGGTTTCATGTCATAAACAGGACACACCATTGACTTCCAAACAGACATGTTGTACACAACTTAGCACAAAGCACATGTGTCATCTGCACGACCACATGAGCAACCTGTGTCGTATGCACACCACAATCCCTGCTGACAATTGTCCATTGCATCAGACTGTGGTGTATCCATGGTGAGGTGTGTGACCTTGTACAATACACGATGAGTAGTAAAAATTGGAACGTTACTTATCACGAGAGTTAGCATTGTATTCATGCTTTAATCGCCTTAAGCCGCTGTTTTAATAAAAAATAAAATGTAGTTAGTTTAATTGAAATATTTAAGTATTAATTATAGAAAAGCAATACAGGATAATCCTAAGAGTGTAAAAGAGTAAGAATACGCGAAATTAGAATTCGTTTGCTTGTATTAATTTATAAGTAAAAGAGCCAATAGTGTCGCTCTCACTTCATTCAGATCATTGTGTTTGCTCATTTTGGTTCGATCAGTGAGTGTTCATTTTGGTTCTGTGCTAGCTGCTGTGAGCAATATGTATATTGATTTTGTGAAAATATATGAGATCAAAAAGACTGACAAGCTTAATTTCTGAAAAATTACCTACCGATGTTATGAAGATGTAATAGGAGGAAAATCAAAGAATGGAAAACCCAGGATGGAATGTAACAGCATTATGAAGAGGATAGTTGCTACTCACCACATTACAGAGACGTCTAGTCAGAGACAGGCACAACAAAAAGACTGTCAGGAAGTGAGCTTTCAGCCAACAGGTCCACCAGAAATAGACAACATAAACATACACACTCACACAAACCTAACTGACACTCACATGACCGCAATCTCTGGGTGCTGAAGCCAGACTGTGAGCAGCAGTGCGTGATGGGAGAAGCAACAGTGTGGTGAGGGTAGGGGGGGGGGGGCTGAGGTGGGGAGTGGGGAGAGAGAGGATAGCAGAGTTACTTCTCCCATCAAGCGCTGATGCTTGCAGTCTGGTCTCAGCAGCCAGATATTGTCGTCATGCATGTGTGAGCTGTGCTGGTGTTTTGTGTGTGTTAATGTCGTCTATTTCCAATGAAGGCACTGTTGGCCGAAAGCTCATATTTTGTTGTGTATTTTTGCTATATGGTGATTATCAACTATCCTCTTCACAACATTGTAATATGATGAGTTTCAGTTTAAACTGCAGTTTAAGACTAGGTTAGTGAAAAATTAATTTAATTAACCTTGAATGGTTCATTCTGAAACTGTATTGAGAAAAGATAACTTTTAAACCGCTTCGTAGTGCAGCGTAGCGATAATCTCTTCCTCAATAATCGGCCAATGTTAGCTATCAGCCTAGCATCTCTGGTCGCTGTAGAAAGCATGGATTGAAATAATTTTATCTAGTAGTTTTAAAATAGAACCAAAGTAGTAATTTTTTAGAACATTTCTCTTGGAGAACAGCGGATTTTTAACTTTAAATTGATCGTAAACACTCACAGTTACAAAAAACGTTTTGAGGTTACCGGTTTTGGTCTATTATAGACCATCTTCAGATTCGATACTATGACAGTTAGGCGGTGGCGATGAACGGAGCAGGCGCTATACGACTTGACGATAGCTAACTGCTCACTGGATGCACAGAGAACGCTTTCCCAAGAGGCGTCATCATAAATGGCAGAAATTTATCTCCGTGGATACCGACTTATGAGAGATGGGGTCGTTCACGCACCAGAGGGCCGGCCAAGGTTCCCGCCAGAGACATATCCGAACATCAGACTTTAACGAGACAGTGTTGGTCCGTGTGGTCGACCTCCCAGCAATAAGTACCCGTCCACTTGCCTATGAACGCACATCTCGAAGGATACAGTGTAGAGAGTAGGTGGAACAGGTATTACACTCTATCATATGGAACGCATGCAAGCAATGTGCAAGCACTCGGACCAACGTAGTTTCACGTCTGCATTCGCTTCTTTCAATGAATTATCCATTGTTATGCTGTAGTGCTGAAGTCGTATAGTTTTCATTGTTCACGGATGAGGTCTCATACTCTGTCGCTGAATACTGTTGTCCAACTTGGATGAACAGTGCTCACTGTAGCAAGATAGATGCGCAACTTAACCACACAATGCGACTTATCACAGGCTGCATACGTAGCACTCAAACTGCATGGCTACCAGTTTTAAGTAACATCCAACCTCCAGTTCCACGAAGATCAGATGCTCTCCTCAAGACCTGCAGAAACATTCAGAAGAACCACTAACTACCCGTAAACAGCGATATACTAATAGCAGAACATCAGCGTCTGAAGTCAAGAAAACCACCTTGCTGAAGTGCACGACATCTTGAAGCCTCCGACTTTAACATCAACGAAGTATGGAGAAGTCAGTGGGAAGAATCGTCAGTGTTCAACGGTCATCTGGTTGAAAAGTTTTCCATGCGAGTCCCAGGTTTCACACTCCGCAGACGCCAGTGGAGAAGCATCAACCGCATCCGAACAGGACAAGGGAACTGCAGATATCTAAAGCACAAATGGGGCTGGGCAACATCCCCAGATTTTCAATATTCGTCTATAGCACCACATCTCAAATGCTTCGTTTCTCTTCTGTTCCGGTTTTCCCACAGTCCATGTTTCACTACCATACAATGCTGTACCCCAGATGTACATCCTCAGAAATTTCTTCCTCAAAATTAAGGCCGGTATTTGATATTAGTAGACTTCTCTTGGCCAGAAATGCCTTTTTTGCCATAGCGAGTCTGCTTTTGATGTCCTCCTTGCTCCGTCCGTCATTGGTTATTTTACTGCCTAGGTAGCAGACTCCTTAACTTCATTGACTTCCTGATCATCAATCCTGATGTTAAGTTTCTCGCTGTTCTCATTTCTACTACTTCTCATTACCTTCGTCTTTCTCCGATTTACTCTCAAACCATACTGTGTACTCATTAGACTGTTCATTCCGTTCAGCAGATCATTTAATTCTTCTTGACTTTCACTCCGGATAGCAATGTCATCAGCGAATCGTATCATTGATATGCTTTCACTTTGTATTTTAATTCCACTCCTGAACCTTTCTTTTATTTCCATCATTGCTTCCTCGATGTACAGATTAAAGAGTAGGGGCGAAAGGCTACAGCCTTGTCTTACACCCTTCTTAATACGAGCACTTCGTTCTTGATCGTCCACTCTTATTATTCCCTCTTGGTTGTTGTACATATTGTATATGACCCATCTCTCCCTATAGCTTACCCCTACTTTTTTCAGAATCTCGAACAGCTTGCACCATTTTATATTGTCGAACGATTTTTCCAGGTCGACAAATCCTATGAAAGTGTCTTGATTTTTCTTTAGCCTTGCTTCCATTATTAGCCGTAACGTCAGAATTGCCTCTCTCGTCCCTTTACTTTTCCTAAAGCCAAACTGATCGTCACGTAGCGCATTCTCAATTTTCTTTTCGATTCTTCTGTATATTATTCTTGTAAGCAGCTTCGATACATGAGCTGTTAAGCTGATTGTGCGATAATTCTCGCACTTGTCAGCTCTTGCCGTGTTCGGAATTGTGTGGATGATGCTTTTCCGAAAGTCAGATGGTATATCGCCAGACTCATATATTCCACACACCAACGTGAATAGTCGTTTTGTTGCCACTTCCCCCAATGATTTTAGAAATTCTGATGGAATGTTATCTATCTCTTCTGCCTTATTTGACTGTAAGTCCTCCAAAGCTCTTTTAAATTCCGATTCTAATACTGGATCCCCTATCTCTTCTAAATCGACTCCTGTTTCTTCTTCTATCACATCAGACAAATCTTCACCCTCATAGAGGCTTTCAATGTATTCTTCCCACCTATCTGCTCTCTCCTCTGCATTTAACAGTGGAATTCCCGTTGCACTCTTAATGTTACCACCGTTGCTTTTAATGTCACCAAAGGTTGTTTTGACTTTCCTGTATGCTGAGTCTGTCCTTCCGATAATCATATCTTTTTCGATGTCTTCACATTTTTCCTGCAGCCATTTCGTCTTAGCTTCCCTGCACTTCCTATTTATTTCATTCCTCAGCGACCTGTATTTCTGTATTCCTGATTTTCCCGGAACATGTTTGTACTTCCTCCTTTCATCAATCAACTGAAGTATTTCTTCTCTTACCCATGGTTTCCTCGCAGCTACGTTCTTTGTACCTATGTTTTCCTTCCCAACTTCTGTGATGGCCCTTTTTTAGAGATGTCCATTCTTCTTCAACTGTACTGCCTACTGCGCTATTCCTTATTGCTGTATCTATAGCGTTAGAGAACATCAAACGTATCTCGTCATTCCTTACTACTTCCGTATCCCACTTCTTTGCGTATTGATTCTTCCTGACTAATGTCTTTAACTTCAGCCTACTCTTCATCACTACTATATTGTGATCTGAGTCTATATCTGCTCCTGGGTGCGCCTTACAATCCAGTATCTGATTTCGGAATCTCTGTCTGACCATGATGTAATCTAATTGAAATCTTCCCGTATCTCCCGGCCTTTTCCAAGTATACCTCCTCCTCTTGTGATTCTTGAACAGGGTATTCGCTATTACTAGCTGAAACTTGTTACAGATCTCAATTAGTCTTTCTCCTCTTTCATTCCTTGTCCCAAGCCCATATTCTCCTGTAACCTTTTCTTCTACTCCTTCCCCTACAACTGCATTCCAGACGCCCATGACTATTAGGTTTTCGTCCCCCTTTACATACTGCATTACCCTTTCAATATCCTCATACACTTTCTCTATCTGTTCATCTTCAGCTTGCGATGTCGGCATGTATACCTGAAATATCGTTGTCGGTGTTGGTCTGCTGTCGATTCTGATTAGAACAACCCAGTCACTGAACTGTTCACAGTAACACACCCTCTGCCCTACCTTCCTATTCATAACGAATCCTACACCTGTTATACCATTTTCTGCTGCTGTTGATATTACCCGATACTCATCTGACCAGAAATCCTTGTCTTCCTTCCACTTCACTTCACTGACCCCTACTATATCTAGATTGAGCCTTTGCATTTCCATTTTCAGATTTTCTAGTTTCCCTACCACGTTCAAGCTTCTGACATTTCACGCCCCAACTCGTAGAACGTTCGTTGATTATTCAATCTTTTTCTCATGGTAACCTCCCCCTTGGCATTCCCCTCCCGGAGATCCGAATGGGGGACTATTCCGGAATCTTTTGCCAATGGAGAGATCTTCATGACACATCTTCAAATACAGGCCACATGTCCTGTGGATACACGTTAGGTGTCTTTAATGCAGTGGTTTCCATTGCCTTCTGCATCCTCATGTCGTTGATCATTGCTGATTCTTCCGCCTTTAGGGGCAATTTCCCACCCCTAGGACAAGAGAGTGCCCTGAACCTCTATCCGCTCCTCCACCCTCTTTGACAAGGCCGTTGGCAGAATGAGGCTGACTTCTTATGCCGGAAGTCTTCGGCCGCCAATGCTGATTATTTATCAAAATTTAGGCAGTTGCGGGGATTGAACCCGGGACCGAACACGTTTTTTTATGAATCAAAGACGATACCCCTTTTTTTTGTGTTATCTTTATTATTGAACAAACGGAGAGTACATATATAACAAAGCAAAAGTTCTTCAAGGTACCAGTTAAACATATACAAATGAGTGTTAGCTAAACAAATTATTAGAATAACACGAAATACAACAAATTAGAACATATCCTGTTTTCCTTTTTTTTTGTTTTTGTTTTTGTTTAAAAATTTGTATTGAACAAACTAAAAGTACATATATATTCACTATGCAAGAGTTCTTCAAGGTACCATTGAAAAATATACAAAAGACTGTTAGTTAAACAAAAAAAAATATTAAAAAAGAAAAACATTAAATACAACAAAATATAACATATTCTGTCTTCTTCCTTTAAAAAAAAAAGAAAAAAAACAAAAAAAATGTGTTTGTTTTTGGTCGATGCATGAGAACGTGGATAAGGATGTTGCATCATGTAACAGGTAGGCATGGTACACCCCAACTTTGAGGGGGGTCAAGGAAGACGCTGCGGAGATAACCGGCAAAAGTTTGTCGGTAAGATGGTTTTCGGGTGAGGGTGCTATGCGCGGTCACAACTTTGTACCAGAAGGCAAGGACTGTATGCGGACCACTCCGAAAGAGATATTCTAAAGCCTGTCCTCGAAACCAGATTAGGGTATGGTGCTTAGCAAGAGGGTAGTGAAATGTCTGGGGCAACAACAGGAAATCCGGGGTTACCGTCGTTGGCGGGGCACGGAGGTAAAAGCCCACGATTCGTTGGATGAGGAGCCATACGTTTTGTTTCAGGGGGCACGTAAGACGGTGCTCGTCGGTGTCTTCGAGCTGACAGTCAGGGCAGAGTGGGGAGGTGGCCAGTCCTATGCGATAAAGTCGACTATTAGTCGGGAATTTTCCATAGACTAAAACATACCAGAGTGCAGACACAGACGACGGTAAAAAGGGTGCATGCACACACCCCCAAACCGTGCGCCAGTTAATGTCAGGATGCTGTAGCACCATGGGGTCGCAAGGGTTGGACAGCATAAACAAACGATAATAATCTTTTGTACGGGGAGGACGGGTGACTGGAAGATCGGCCCGAACGTAGCTGAGTTCTATGAAACAATTGGCGACGTAGTACAGTAATGGAGAAATAGGTGCCACATTGATCGGTGGATCGAGAGAAGCTGGTCGGAGGATATCTAAGAGACTGCGTGTTAAAGACGGGACCGGGCCCTGCCAGTGCCGCAACAGAGTGTGGACAAAAAGTGCAGAAGAGCGTGCCCGCACGTTGATGAGTCCGAGGCCACCTTTTGCAGGAGGCAGCGTTAGAGTGTTGTAGCGGACTTTGAAAAGTGCCCCTGCTGACACGAAATATCCAAAGGCTGATTGGATGCGGCGGCCAAGGAGTAACGGCATTGGGAGGATTTGAGCGACGTGTACCAATTTAGGGGCGACATAGATGTTGACATAGGACACACGTCGGAGTTGGTTTAAGTTACGGTGCACTTGACCGCGGACATGGTGCCGAATCGACTGCAAAAGCCGCCGGTAAGCCAGGGCCACTGTGCGGTGTGTGGAGCTCGTAAATTCGATACCCAAGTAACGAAGGGTGGCACTAACTGGGACTGGGGTCGGCACCATAGCCGGGAGGCCGCGCCCAATGTGCATCATAGTCGATTTACGGACATTAAGAATGCTACCAGAAAGACGTCCATACTGGTGGATCCATTGGATGGCGTCATTGAGTTCCGTGGAGGAGCAGGTGAGAAAGAGGAGATCGTCCGCATAAGCCCTACAGTGTAAGGTGTGGTCACGCAAAGTGAGGCCCTGCAGTCTAGAGGTAAGTCCAGTGATGAGGGGCTCAAGTGCAATGGCATATAGTAAAGTAGACATAGGGCATCCTTGACGCACAGAGCGGCGTATAGGAATCGGTCCTACAAGCCTCCCATTAACTTGTACCATCGAGACCGCGGGAAGGAGTAACCGGCGAATGGCATCGACAAAAAGCAATAGGAACCCCATACGTGTCGCCACCATGAGGAGGAATGGGTGTCGAACGCGATCAAAGGCACTCGTGAAATCGACGGATACCAGTGCTGCACGAAGGCGACAAACCGACGCCAGTGCAATGAGGTCACGGCATTCTCCTAGGGCTGTTTGTAAGGTGGCCCCACCACCACGTGCAGTCTGCTCAGGGGAAAGGACCGTAGGTAAGACGGTGCGTATGCGCGCTGCTAAGAGGCGTGCATAGATTTTATAGTCTGCATTCAGTAGTGTAAGGGGGCGATATGCAGAGACATGAGACCCTCCCTTCGGTTTAGGCACAGGTAGAAGAATGCCAGTGACGAATTCAGGTGGAATTGGGAAGGACGGAGTAAAGAGTTCCTGAATCATTTCCGTCCAGCGAGGAAGCATTAACGTGGTGAACGCCCGGTAAAACTCCACTGGGAGACCATCTGGTCCGGGGGATTTGTTCTTGGCCCCTTTGTTGATCGCATCTAACACCTCTTCTGCGGTGATTGCAGACATCATGGACGTTGACTCCGCTACGGTGAGGGTCCGATCAGGGGAAGGACGGAGATCATCAGGAATGGGCGTCGCCATCGGTTCATCATCATAAAATTGGCGATAATGGTCAGCAAAGGCGGACACGACCGCCGCCTGTGTTGTGTGGTGAACACCATCGGAGGTCGTGATGTTGGGGACGAAAAGCCGACGTCGACGACTATGGTCGGATGCGGCATGGATTGTGGATGGGGTTTCGTCGTGGAGGAGGTCTTGTCGTCGGGAACGCACCACGACACCATGCAGTCGTGCACGTTGAAGAGAGAGGAGAAGAGCTTTAGTACGTTGTCGTTCCCTGTGGGTGTCAGGTGATGGAGGGAGCGCATCGAGCTCACGGAGGACGGCGTATTGAAAATTTGTGGTGTCTCGATGCCATGCTGCTGCTTCCTTGCCACATTGTATGAAGGCCTTTCTGATCGCAGGTTTGGCACATTTGAGCCACCAATGGAACGTGGATGTGTACTGCGGAAGGCGTCTTTCGCAAGACGCCCATGTAGTGGCAATACATTGTCGGCAGTGTGGATCATTAAGGAGGGAGGTATTAAGCTTCCAGTAACCTCTGCTGCGCCACACTGACTGAGGTGGCAGAGCCAGGGAGCAAATGACGGCGCAATGGTCCGATAATGCAAGGGGCCATCGTTCAGCTTGGGCGACTTCATTGCCGAGGTGAGCAGAGACATAAAACCGGTCCAGTCTGCTCGCAGAATGTGCTGTACAATGGGTAAAACCGGGGGTATTGCCATGAATTTTCTCCCAAACGTCCACTAGATGAAAATCTTCGATTAAGGTGAGCAGCGCCGGGCATGGCGAATAACCAGGTACTTGGTCCTGCGGATGGAGGACACAGTTGAAATCGCCTCCCATGATAAGGCGATCATAGCGTCCAGAAAACAGGGGCGCCACGTCATGTCCGAAGAAAGTGGACCGCTGCCGACGGTTCGTGGAGCCAGACGGAGCGTAGATATTGATGACGCGCGTGTCGAAGATGGTAACAGCCATGCCTCTTCCACAGGGAAGGATTGTCGTGTCCGTGAGTGGGATTCCTTCGCGTATGTAGAAAGCCACTCCACGCCCTGATTGATCACATGTGGACGTGTATGAGTCGTAGCCGTAGACTGGTGGTAGTGTGGCAACACGTACTTCCTGAAGAAGGGCGACGTCGACGTCAGAGGCCCGAAGCATGTCACATAGGAGTTGCAGCTTGGGTGCAGTGCCGATCATGTTGATGTTCAGTGTGGCAAACCGGTATGTTTGTTTCAGTGGTGGTGGACACGCATCTACCATCACCAAGGGAAGTAAGAGGAGGGCACCGTCAGGAAGTCCCGTCCCATCAGCTGCAATGCCTCGCTTTTGATGTTAACAGGCAGCCTCGTCCGGCGGAGGTAACTCATCCGGAGGAAGGGGCGTACCTTCCTCAATGTCGTCGGCCCATGCTCCTGTGCAGTGGGTCTGTCCAATGTCCATGGGAATTGCGTCGTGGTGAGAGAGATCTGGAGTTGTCGGCGGGGAGACAGGCTTCTCAACCGGCGCACCGATCGTTACATTGTGCGTGGCGACCTCCATAGTGGTCCCGTCCTGCGAAACGTCTTGTTCATCGTGAAAGTTGTCCGCCGACTTCTGCGTGGAAATGTCGGCTGCTTGGGTGTCGTCTTCGTCGTCGCGGGTGGCAACGCTCTGAGAGCCCATGGGTGAACGGCGACGGCGTTTGCGCCTACGTGGCGAGCGTTGTTTGCGCACGTGTTCCTCAGTGCCGGACGACGGCAAGGAGGAGCGTCGACCTGGTTCGAAGGCGTCGGTGGGTACAATGAAATTGTCAAACAGGTGTTGTGAAGATGTACTGGTCTCCTCAGTGTCCGGTGCGGGAGCCTGTTCGGCGGCAAGGTTGTCAGGTGGGACGTCTGTACCGTCCGTTGGTGACTGGGACGGTGGGACGTGCCGATCGGAAGGACCGGGCGACGGACTGGACGAAACTGTAGACGTGGCAAGAGCCGCTGCGTAAGTGACCGGTAGGGCAGTCATCGTGGGTGTGAAGGACGCTTCCGACAACGGGAGCTGCGCGACACGTCGTTGAATGCATTCAGACCGTAGGTGACCTTCTTTCCCGCAACCGGAACAGGTCCGAGGTTGGCCGTCGTACATTATAATGGCACGGCAGCCTCCGATACGTAGATGGGAAGGCACGTGTTTCTGCAACTCGATGCGGACCTGTCTAACACCGTTTAAAACTGGATAGGTCTGAAATTGGACCCATCGTTCGGCAACATGTTCCAGAACGTTGCCATAGGGACGGAGCGCCTCGATGACGACGTCTGCAAGTAGTTCTAACGGCAGTTCGAAGATCCTTATCGTCCGTGTGCCGAGACCTGCGTGATCGACGGTAACGGGTCCGACGTTGCCGTCGGAATGACAGAAGCGCAGTCCACGTTTTGCCTCTTGAAGCACCTTGTCGCACGCCGCATCGTTGATCATTTTGACGTAGACGGTACTGCTAACTATGGACAAGTGGATACCAATTAGATCCGTTGGTGGTATTTTAACTTCATCGCGTATAAATCGTTCTACCTCCAGGGCCTTGGGTCGGGCGAAGTCGGAACAAAAGTTGAAACGTAATGTCTCCTTCCGATAGTTGTGCGCCATGGTGGTCTAGAAGGAAAACGGCACTTACAGCGGCCGAAGTAAACATAAACAAACCGTGCGCGCCTCGCCCGCAGCGCTCTGGCGCGTGACCGCCTCGCAGCACTGCCGGCGGCAGACTGTCACCCCTAGATCACAGTGACACCATATATATATGTCATATAATGATTTAATTTTGCAGGTACATTCAGAGGTGTTCATGGATACCGACTAAAACCTGTGTTCCGAATACAGCCAGTAGTAAAGAAATAAATAATTAACACGTAATCTCTGTTGCTGAATTTTTGCTGCATGAACACCGAAAATGTAGGAATCGATAAACGTTTTGCTTCAGCGATAAAAAACTTTGTACAGCTTTAAATTTATACGTAAAGTTTGTTGAAAATGTGCTCTCACTCTGAAATACTGAATGAATAAAGTCCAGGGATATTCGTGCATGTTAGTTACGCCACCTCAAGACGAAAACACAGTTTCTAACCACAATATTAGTGTTATTAATTTAAAATTTGTAACATAAGATAGTATCTCTTAATGTGTAGACTATGACAGCATTTTAATTTTTTTTAATTCGGGTAATAATTAAGTGAAATTTTGAAAATGAAATGATTGTGGCCTCTGGAACGCTACCCGCTTCCACGATATAGTGAGCTAAAACAGCACATAAAATGCGCGTAAAATCCGATGTTATGCGAATCACACTTCCTGAGGAGATCAAAAGTGGTACAGACGATAGTAAAAAATTTGATCTTACTGTAATCGTGCAAAGAATTTTCTAAATCCTTTCATCATAGGGTGTTAAGTGTGAAATGTCTCGTGTTCCTTCAGCAAAGTGTATTTCGGCTTTGCATTTCAAGTGCTGCATTTTGATATAATTTAAAAAACTATTATTACAGTTAATTATTACTTCGTTGCTTATACGTTAAATATTTTATCCACCAGTGGCTTAAAATCATCGAAAAAATTTTGGACGTACGAAACAATGCTTCTACCAAACCAGAATTATGCCCAGCCCTGCAAAAAAATAATAAATAATATGAAAACCAGAAAACCTCCAGTGATCCAAGGACCTTGATGTGGTGATGAGGTTTGTTTGCTCTGAAGGCACAAAAGGCTATACTGGACACCTTCAAATATACCAGGCAAATAACCGCAGATGAGCCGGACTAACGATACCCAAGTCAAGCGACGTGGTTCGAAAGACACTAAAAAACGATCTGTACCGGGTCTGTCGTGGTCCGATTCAACCAAAACCTGCATCGGTTGCCAAGCAATGGCGGTCTGGTGCCAAAATTATGGCAGAGTAAAATTTGTGAATCAGAATGAAAAATTCTATCATAGCATAAAACGGCGAATATGTCCCGGGCAGAGTTAGCGATGCAAATGCATTGATCTACCTTTTCGGATTATCTGGTACCTTCAGAAACATTTACGAGGGTTGGAAATTAAATAGTGGCAACTATTTATTCACAACTGATACATAAGAGTTACATGTTTTCACCTGCTACTGTCCTTCAAAGTAGTCACCAGCGCTGTGTAGAACCCGCCGTCAGCGATGCGGAAGGCGTAGTGTACCGGTAGCAGAGCCTCTTCTGTTGATGGTGCGAATGGAGTGGTCTACTGCCTGTCGAATCTCTGGAACAGTTCTGAAGCTAATGCCACGAAGTGGTTCCTTCATCTTCGGAATCAAATCAAAGTCATAAAGACTTAAGTCCGGGGAATGTGGTGGATGGTACAGTACTTCCCAGTCCCATCGACCGAACAGAGCAGCCACAGCTTGCGCCGTATGCGTCTGCGCATTGTGGCGCAAAATGATGGGTGGGTTGCGCAGAAAGTGTCGACGCTTCTTTCACAAAGCTGGTCACAGGTGATGCTTCAGAAACAAACTGTAATACTGTGCACTGACGGTCTGCCGTGGAGGAACGTAATCCGTTAGGATAACACCATCACAGTCGTACACGAGAATCACCTTAACTTTCACCATACTGGGGCTCTGGCGCACTTTCGACTTTCGCTGCCACCCATAATGACGTCATTCGTTGGATTGGCGTTTCAGTTTTGACTCGTAAGATTTGGTCCATCTCTCATCCAGTGTTACGACACGGCGTAAGAAAGCCTCTCCTTCGCGCTCATAGCGCTCCAAGTGTGTCTGAGCAGCGTCGTAACGCACCCATTTGTGCATTTCCGTCAGATCATGTGGAACCCATCGTGTTGCAATATTTCGCATGCCCAGGCGCTCCTTCAGGAAGCGAAGCACAGTCATTTGCACTAATCCGGTTTCGTAGGCGAGCTCACGAATCGTATGGCGTCGATTACTGTACACTAAAGCGGCAGCAGCATGCATTTCTTCTTCAGAGAAGCTAGGACACCTGCCCGATGCATGTCTGCCACAGTCTGCCGACCTTCGTTGAAGGCTTTTACCCAACCTCCCACTGTTCTGTACGGCGTTGCCGATTCCCCGCACGCCTCTTGAAGACCTTGATGACACTGTCGTGCTGTACGACCTCTGGCGCATTCAATCTTGCTCCAATTCCGTTGTTCCTGTTTCGAAAACATAGTGACACCGTTACGTTAGACTGCTCGCTCGCAAGTGATTGTGTCTCCATAGATTGTGCGCACGCCGGTAACGTGGGACGGGCGAGACCATTTGCTCGGAGGTAAGGTCGGTATGTCAACAACGTATGCTATCATCTACAATAGTAGATTCCATTCCATAGTGTCTCCACCGCAGTGTTGCCACTATTTAAATTCAAACCTACCCAAATCAAAAAAATCTTCGCATTTCGCTCTTTTTCACGAGTTAACCCTGGTTCTCCAGCGCAGTGAGGTCTCTTAGCTGTAAGATGTGGCCACACCTACATCTTTAAATTTACAGGCTCAAATCCCTTGTCCTGTGGGAACTGCATGCATCCTAAACGTTAATGACACGATGTCATATTAGACGACATGACAAATGCCATGCTGGATGACATCATGTACCATGTTACTTTACTTGACCGAATGCAGTATATTATATGGCGTGGGTGCAATAAAGCTAATAATTTCAAAAATTCGTATACGTCTAGATGTTTTGATTTAAATGTCTTTGAAGCTGCCAGCCACTTCCTTCTCTTACATCCCTCACTCTGCACATGACACATTCGTCTTCTTTGTTCTATGATAGCAGCATTTTTCTTTCTCTCTGACATTGGTTTTTCATCATGCAACTTACAAAATTAACAGTGGGGAGACGGGGGCTATATTCATGCCTATTTCCAACGACATCCTAAGTAGTGACTGGCGAATTTAATTGGAAAAGTCACCTGAAACGTCAGTTACGCTCAATATTTTACTTACTAATTTCGTGATCACATTACCGCAAGCGTTAGGAAGGCCTACAGCACAAAATGAATTATACTCAGAGTTAGAGAACTAAGGAATGACAGTAGAGGAAGAGAGAAACACAGCGCAACAGGTAGGGAGAGAGACCCCCCCCCCCCACACACACACAAAGAGCCCCAAAGAGAGCAGTGGAATGCTCTAGCGCTAATGGGGCTGTCGTATCAGAAAGGGAAAGTGGCGCCAAGCGAGCGAGAGCTATTTATGAGAATAACTGATGTGCACCGCGCTTGCTGACAAAATTAAAGGGATGAGTACACAAAAGTACGCAGCATATTCCAAAGTAAACGACCTACAGTTTAGTAATAGAATTATCAGAGCTTGTTCTTAATAAATAAAATAAAAAAATAAATAAAAAAATAAAAAAATAAAAAATAAAAAAATACCTGGGAAGCATGATTGAAAGTAAGGGGGGAAACGCAATGGAAATAAATGAAAGGTGCAGAAAAGCAGGGCAGTTCTTCAAATGCATTAGGGGGCTTATTTGGAGCAAGGAGGTGCCACAGAAATCCGAGGGAATTATATACCGAACCTACTTTGTCCCCATATTGACATACGGAAGTGAGACATGGGTAATGCACAAAAGCGACAAAAGTAGAATACAAGCTAGTGAAATGAAGTTCCAGAGGAGCAGGTTGAGTGTAACAAGACGAGACAGATTGCGAAATGTGTATATGAGGGAAACACTAAAGGAGGAACCAGTACAGGACAGGATAGAAAAATCAAGACGGCAGTGGTATGGACACATGAAGAGAATGGATGAGGGAAGAATTCCAAAGAGGATGTTTGATCTGCAACTGGAGGGGAAGAGGCCCAGGGGAAGACCAAGAGATAGATGGGTGAAGGGAGTGAAGGAATGTGTGATGAGAAGAGGAGAGAACTGGACGAAGGTGGAAGAGGGGGAATGGTGGAAAGACAGAACACGATGGAGAGGCTTGTGTTCCCGACAGACCCAGCCAGTGGCTGGGAACTGTCCAAGATGATGATGATGATGATGATGTTCTTAATAAAATAATTGTTTCACTTCTTTCGTCTCCAATGGCTGGAAATTCTTTTTAATAAGCATACAACAGATCAACGCTTCAGTCTAGGAAGTCACCTAATTGCAACTCCATGCTGGATTTTCACATATCATGTCTTCAAATTGTTCTTTGTTTCTGTTTTTTATATCTCTCGATAACTCGCTTCCCTACATCAAACTAAGATAATAATATTTCTAAGTAGTTATGATCGATAACACAGGCCAACAATGGAAAAGCGTTTTTGTTGAAAATACATTATTCTTGTCTTTTAGGGTGGGAAATCAAAATACGATACTTAAAAATCTGTATGGCCCACCATTTCTTCACATTTTACAGATAAATGTATCAAATTAAGCGATATTTTAAAGAATTCAACAGCTTTTGTATAGTTAAAGTAATTTAAAAATGACGTGCAGTGAAAGTAGATAACATTAGTAGCACTGCTGAAAAGCATTTGCTGCCAAAAAAACGTCGATTCTATTTTTGTGTTAACAGATGGCGTTTTGTTTACTGTCAACCTAACCTCACTTTCCCGTTTCCCGTACATGTGCTCAGTACAATGTCTAATCGTGGTTGTAGAAACTCTGCTGACAGTTTTTGTTATATTTGCGGTGAATTTGTGATTAACAAACACCAAAGAAACATCAAAGACTTTGTGACAAAAGGTTTATCTATCATACTTTTGATCTAAACTTGGTGAACAAGATAAATATTGGGCGCTGCGTAAAGTATGTTATGTGTTTATTGAAGATCTGAGAAAATGGTCCAAAAGCGAGAAAAAAGCCTTTAGATTTAATGTTCCTATGATATGGAGGGAGCAAAGAAATCATTCCGATGATTGCTGCTTTTGCATTGTTGATATTACTGGTCATAATTCGAGAAACAAGAAGGTAATAAGCTACCCCAACCTTCTGTCCACCATCTGACCAGTAGCGCATGGTGTAGATTTGCCGGTTCCTGAACCACCAGATGATTTAAATGCTATTCCAACAGAAGTATTTTCTGAAGTAAAATGTGATTTAGGTGAACCAGATGATGAATTGTATTGTAATACAGAAAGTCTAGAGCCTAAATTGTTCACTCACACCGAGCTTAACAATTTGGTTTTTGATCTTGGCTTAACAAAAGAAAAAGCTGAATTTCTTCGTTATATACCATAAGAAAAGAACTTATTGGCAGTTGGAACCAGAATATACATGTATAGAAAGAAAGAGAAGCAATTTTTCAAGTTTTTTCAACAAGAAGGTAAGGTGGTTTAGTGTACTGCTCAGGCATTCCCTGTCTGATGAATGAGTTCGGTATTGAATACAAAAAGGAAGACTGGAGGCGGTTTATTTATTCATCGAAAACTGTTTTGAGGGCTGTTTTATTACACAATGGTAACATGTATACACCTATGCCTGTTGGACATTCTGTACATATGGAAGAAAGCTGTCAAAACCTAGAAATAGTGCTAAATAAAATAGGCTATTCCGCTCATGGTTGGATGACATGTGGCGATCTAAAAGTAACATGTATGCTCCTTTGTCAGCAAGGTGGCTTTACCAAATTTCCACGTTTCTTGTGTGAATGGGACAGTAGGGCTAGGGATCAACAGTGGTGCAAAAAGAACTGGCCTGTGACGGAATCTCTAACACCTAGTGAGAAGAACATTTTACGCAAAAACCTTGTAGATCCAAATCACGTACTCATATCACCTCTACATATAAGGTTAGGCGTAATGAAACAGTTTGTAAAGGCTTTGCCTAAAGATGGACCATGTTTTAAGTATCCCTGCCAAAAGTTTCCCCACCTTTCAGAAGCTAAACTAAAAGAAGGCCTCTTTGTCGGACCCGACATTAGAAAATTGATGTTTGATGATAAATTTGAATCCACAGTGACATTAAATGAGAAAGAAGCATGGGTATCATTCAACCAAGTTGTTACAAAGTTCTTAGGACATGAAAAAGACCCAGAATATGTTTATATTACAGCTACAATGTTAAAGAAGTTTAAAACTTTAGGATGTTTAATGAGCCTGAAAATTCACTTTTCGAACAGTCACCTTGATTACTTCCCGGGCAATATAGGAGATGTTAGTGAGGAGCAAGGAGAGTGTTTTCACCAGGACATTAAAGTGATGGAAGAACGCTACCAAGACCACTGGAACACCAACATGATGGGGGACCACTGTTGGTCACTTCACCGAGAAGTTGAGCAAGCGACTCATCGCAGAAAAAGCTACACCAGAAGTTTTTATATTTAAAAAAAATCAATTCCAGCTGACAAGTGAAGCATCTGTTAACACATATCATTGTTTTAAGTATCTTACTGTAAATAAAAACCATGCGTATGTAGTAACAAAGCGTTTCATTAAATTCCCCATTTACGGTACAGCATAGGATTTTTATTCTATGTAGCAAAAAGAATATTACTCCAAAACTATGGGTGATACAAAAAAAATTTGGCTATATTTGGATTCAGCTCATAAAAATCTATAAAGACCAGCTATCAAAGTAAAGAAAGTTTAAAAAAAAATTTCGTTGGCCTGTGTCATTGTGCGCTGCAATCCATTGTTTTGCTTTCTTAACTTTTTTTTTCAGTGTGATACTTGCGAGAACAGCCGTATTTTCTTGCATCGTGTTATATCTAGTGATAAGTATCGGAAACTTCAACTCCTTAAATAAAAGTTACATAAAACAGCCGCATGTCGTAAGAATAAACATGAAGTGATTAACTGTCTATGTACCGTAATATTATTCCATGTAAATTAAATTTACGTTTATTTATTGAAGCATGTGGTAACAGATACAGAAGGAAACCACCATGCTCTGATAGTAAACATTAATGTGTCGGTCTTGTTGCTTCAATGACGCTGGATATAAGGGACGTCAGCTTTGGTATTCTTTTGAAGCACAAAGGTTATTAGGTAACAATTTCCCACTGAGCTATGTTAGTCGTTTACTTTATTTACAGTCTATTTTAGTCCTTTTACGGATTCATCCGGTCCTTAGACCATCGCTAATTAGCAGACGAATTTCGCACAACAGACGGCTTCATATTCAAGCAAACAGGCAAGGTTACGGAAATTGTGCACAGCAACTACACAGTAGCATTACTTGCGGGTGTACACCATTTAGATAATTGTGCTCAAGTGCCTGAAGATGGAGCCGTATGTAGTTGCAACACTCACTTGTCACCTGATAATGACCAAACGAGCATAAAACCAGTTAGTGCTCAAATAAATACTATGTTTGTTTGTATGGTCATCATTCGCACCAGCTGCTATATACAGATTATTAGCTGTTACCTGCTGCTGCGCTTACATATCAGTAGTTTTCTTATGACGAGTGATGGTGAGTAAGTAAACTAATAATTTACAAATGACTTCGTATATGGTGATGTAGAGACGTATATATAAAAATGTATGCAGTTTCGGTATGTAGGTACGGATTTTATTTTGTTGTTTGTCAGATTTGAAAGCATCCAGTACATTTTCTACTTATATGTAAAAGATGCCTAGATGTATTACATTCGTACAGAAGTAGAGTTTTTAGGGGTTCCCCCAGCTCATTTAGTACTGGATGTGAGATATTGGCACCAGAGTAATACATACCAACCGTTTCTTTCTTCCATTTAATTATAGTACCTACATCCTCGGTCCTTCATGCTAAGGTGACTAATTTACTATTAACGTAGTCAGTTAGTAGATCATAGTCCAATGCAGTATCATCAAAAGCCGTCTTTATAACTCTTCATGCGCCCGGGAAGCTTTAGGAGACCCGTGACGCTCAAGGTATCAAATGCGACCTTCCTGTGACTGTTCTAACGTCTCTGTATCTCCTAAGACCGCCTGACGTTGTGCAATCAAGTTAGGCGGTTCTGAGATTGCTCCAAGGTTCGCTGAATTCGAGTAACTTTCACAACTCGATCTCTCTTAGAACCGTGCGCTTATTCAGAATACGTTTGAGAGGCTTACTATCATATTTTTAAATATGTAGCTCGAGGAAACAGTCGGATTTTAATGCTGCATCTCTGAAAAAGCTCTCTAGTTACGCCATGTCGTGTAGTAAATCAGTATTGCAAACAGCGTGCAAAGGAACTTTGGATTTGCATTGTCTATAAACGTTAAGAGAGGCCGCCCATAGCACCAGTGTCGTCTCCATCGCACTCGCGTATACCATGTTGAAAAATGTTAATAATACTCAAAAATACAATTTTCTAAAGTAGCCTAATGTCTTCATCAGGTTAAGCGGTTTAGTTGTGGAAACATAATATACAGAGTTACTCTCGCACTTGTAATACTAATAAGAAAGTATAGCATTTTAGTTGTGAAAACATAATATACAGAGTTACTCTCGCACTTGTAATATCAATAAGAAAGTATGGCATCACCTGGATTAAACACGTTGTGGTTAGTATAAGCATTGTATTCTAACTGTTAAACGTGCGTATGGCTTTATTGGCCGTGACATCCCGGTAGGGATGTCCAGAAGCTTGGTGTAAGTCTTTTTATTTGACGCTGTTTCGACTACTCGTACGTCCATGATGATAAACTGAAGAGGAGGACAACAAACATATCCAGTCGCGAGGGGAATATGTCCGAGACAGCCGGGAATCGAACCTTCAACCGCACGGTCAATACTTAGTAATGTGGACTGCTAAGGCAGCCAGTCCACAGTGACGGGTAGCCGAAAGAAAGGCACGCGTACACACACGCCGACTGGCGTGAAGTCTGGAACAGGATAACTATTGAATGCTAGTAAGAAAAGTATGCAGCTCCTCGAATACTTAACTTTAATTCTTTGTTGGTTTACAACGTTCTTCTTGAGACATTTATACGATAATTATCAAACTATGTAAGGCTAATGGCCCCTTGCTAGGTCGTAGCTATGGACTTAGCTGAAGGCTATTCTAACTGTCTCTCGGCAAATGAGAGGAAGGCTTCGTCCGTATAGTCGCTAGCAATGTCGTCGTACAACTGGGGCGAGTGCTATCCCGTATCTCGAGACCTGCCTTGTGGTGGCGCTCGGTCTGCGATCACACAGTGGCGACACGCGGGTCCGACATGTACTAAATGGACCGCGGCCGATTTAAGCTACCACCTAGCAAGTGTGGTGTCTGGCGGTGACACCACACTTAGTAACTCTAATCACATGACATTCTCGTATGAATGGAAGCGCAACTTACGAAGGGAAGGCACAGACACGGCCAACCGATTCGGCTCAGATTTGGCGGGTCGCTTGTGTACAACCTGAAATGAAGGACTTTAAGATATTTTGGGTCAACGCCCTCCCGTTTTTGAGAAAATTGCCCCTAAAGGTTATGACGAGCAACCGACTCAAAATTGGCGGGATCGATAGGTAATTATAAATAGAGCATTTTTCATTGCCAGGTATGGGGTCCGCAAATGTATACTTTTCCAGAAATCGAGGAAAGACACTTTTACAATTGTCGCTTATGTATCCACATGAAAACGCTTTCCGCCCACAGCTCCGATAGCGTAATGGCCAAGGTAAATGGCTGGGAAGCCGAGAATTCGGGTTCGAATCTCGAGGAAAGCCAGCGTATGTTATTATTCACGTTTGTATTTTTCCATATCTCAATTGACAGGGATAGGATGGCTAATAAGGTAGGTAAATCAATAATGAATGATAAAAGGGTAGGCAAATAAATTTCTGAAACCTCTAGGGATAGTAAACAACTAACATGTTACTCCTGGTCACTGTTACGTGTCCTCACTTTTCTTCGAACAACTAGTCGGATGGTACTTATCATGTAAACATTCGAAAGAAATATATTCGCAGCACCGGAACATCTAATGAATGCAATCTT
Organism: Schistocerca piceifrons; assembly: GCF_021461385.2. Classification (NCBI taxonomy): domain Eukaryota; kingdom Metazoa; phylum Arthropoda; class Insecta; order Orthoptera; family Acrididae; genus Schistocerca; species Schistocerca piceifrons. The sequence goes on from NC_060139.1 coordinate 1,007,815,237, forward strand.
TCGATACCTAATCCCGAAGAGTCTGCAGAAAACAAACTTGGTTTACATTTCTAGATATGTCTTTTTCGTGAATTAATTCTGATGCGTACCACGAATACGATCTCATTGCCTGAAGAATCTGTGCTGAAAGTTGGTAATGAACTATGCTGTGAATAGTTATTCGACCCGTGCGGTTGTGCAATTCCCGCAGGGTTTCCAGAAGTACACTGCAATTCTGAAGCCTCGGAATTAAGTTTTTAACATGGTGACAGAAATAAACATGACACGGCCGGCACACAGGTGTGCAGTTTGTCGGTATTAATTTTACCGTGTACGTCGGTTCACCTTCGTCATTTATAAACGTGGTGTCATACATTAAAGTATTAGTTTGTCCACCCCACGAATCCATTTTTAAGACAAAACTTTCTATCAACAACGTGTGGTTTTAAAACATTCTCAAGAAATGTTCTGTAAGTCGCATTTGTCAATTTCCCGGATTTGGAGCAAGTAATGTAAACATTTTTCATTGAGTCGGTTAAACGACTGACCACTTCTATAACCCGAAGAACCAAATGTAATATTTGTTTCTTGTAAACACAGGAAAACATTAGGCAACACTTATCCAGAGGCTATGATGGCATATTGCGCCGTGTACGAAGATGTTAATTTTTTTTTTTAATTACCAACTGCAACAAGGTCTCGTTTTTCCCCCTTATGAGATAACGTGCGTCGAATGTTCAACCAATACTCGCATCCTGTCGTATCGGTGTTGGTCACGTAATCAGGATTACAACCTGTCATAAGTGACGCTGTTTGCGTGCTGAAAAGAGCCGTCACTTTCTGCATACCTTCTATATTTTCTACCTGCTTCTGGGAGACGTATTTAGTGACGTGCCGTTGACGAATTTTGTATTCCTATTTGAAATTCCTTGCCCAAGATAATGATGCAGCAAACGTAAAATCCTTGTTGGTCGTATATTGAAGCGCTGCGCCTGCAGCCCACTGCTGGAGTATTATCGTTGTTACATTCTTGTTACGACGACAAGATTCGACAAATCGGTCGTATGTCCACTTATTTATCGCCTGCTATTTGTAGTATCTTGTGCCTCCTTCAACGATATCATTTTCCCACAATTTTAGGCCCTTCTTTCTTGTCAGAGCTGTTGTTGCTTCATTCTTTCGCAGTGTTTGTAGGTTCCAATTCGGATGTTTCCTGGCTAGCGGTACCGCCTTTACTTTTGCTTCAAGAGGTATAACGCCGTAATTCAGTCGTTTAGAAACCGGTTCATAATACTCATCGGGAACAGCTGAAGCAAAGATTGCCTGCGACGTGGACATTTCCAAAGTATTACACCCATTTTGCGATTCACTAGTCGTGATATATTCCACTGAATCATCTTCTGCTTCGCCTTCATGGTATAGTTCTCCAGTATCAACAAAAGTAATTTCGTTCGTCAGCCCCGAAAATCGCTCGACGATAGCCGCTCCTATCAATCTGGAACGCCGAGAAACAGAACTGCCTGCTTCTGGTAGTGCATCGATAATACATCTGAAACCAAAACACATCGTCGGTAACTTCCCACTTGCCGTCGTCTGTGACAGGCTCACAACAATACATTTCAGCGCTGGTTGAAGGGTGTAGCCCTCCATTATTCGGATTATGCAACTGAAAGATATGACACAACAAACAATAACTAGTTACTACGGCATAAACAGAAAATCTGATTATTACGAACTACATACATTAGAAGTCATATGTTACTTCAGGAAGATCACTGTATTCTTTCACAAAACATATTTTATTCGGCGAATTAACGATGAAAAATTATTACATGTATCCTCGAGGTTTGCGGTAGCCTAATGACGGAAAACAATTATTTCCGATTGACTTCTATAAGGTTCGTGCTGGACACCCTCACTCTTCGAGGTTCACAACTATGATATAACGAAGTGGGAACAGGGACAACGTAACTCTCTCCGCGTGCATTCTGTCCCTTGCCTCGCTGTAAACAAGCGTTGCGCGATTGGTTGTCTGTAGTCCATCGTGAGGAATTTGCAGCACTCTTACTCGGATTGTTTGCATGTGACAACAGTTAAAAGTTTAATTCTTTACTAATTCACATCATCTCGAAATTAGTTTGCATACCTTATACTATAAATATTGCGTGCTGAGTTGTGTACCTTATTAACCCTCTTACCCCTACGTAATCTTATACTAAAAACTACAATTTAAAAAAATGAAAACCGTGCAGATTCCTCGACATCCGAACCCGGGTTCTCCGCTTCCTAGCCAGTTACCTTGGCCATTGCGCTATTCTTTTTTTAATTCTTTTTTGTTCCTTGTTGTTCGTTATGTTTGGTAGTAGCGGACGTCACATGGCATCCTTTGAAGTTCGTTGTTGGTCCTTTCCCTCAGTTTTTTTTTTTTTTTTTTTTTTTTATTACAGCTCTCTGACTAAACACGCTCCCACGTGGGTACATATGCGACAGTTGTAAAAGTTCCTTTCCTCGATTTCTGGAAAGTATACTTTTGCAGACCCCATATCTGACGATGAAAAATTCTCTATTTACAATTATCTATCGATAACGCCAATTCTGAGTCGGTTGCTCGTCAGAACCTTTAGAGGTAATTTTCTCAAAAACGGCTGGGTGTTAAGCCAAAATATCTTAGAGTTCTTCGTTTTAAGTTGTACATAAGCGACCTGCCAAATTTGAGCCGAGTCGGTTGCCGTGTCTGAGGCCGTCCCCTTGTTAGAACGTAATAAGCGACGCGTCGTCGGGTAAAATGTGACGGATTTGTGAATGATATTAGTACGGAAGTAAGGATTAAACAGGTAGAGAATTGTATAAGCATTGTATTCTTTACGTTGAAACGTATTATGTAAAATATATCAAACACTAAAAGTGTTTTCACAAATATGATAGTGTACAAAAGTCAATGTTTTTACAAAGAATAATTATTGTTCCATATCTCGTGTTATGTTCTTTAAATCAATACATGTGTTGTACCACATACTTCATAAAGTAGCCTACGCTCTTCCTCGGCGTTCAAGATATTCCATATCATATTTCAAATTTCATCAAAATTGATTCAGCGGATTAGTCGCGAAAGCGTAACAGGCAGACTTACCTTTGCATTGATAGTATTAGTACGAATTATTTTTGAACGGAATAATCTTACTGTAATTTAAGAGAGTTTTCTCACCAGACGCGTTTCTTTTCAAATTGAAAACATCGTCAGTGATCACTGACGTGTGTTCTTCATTTTTACTTATTCTAAAGTGTACGCTTTTTCTCTCGTTCGCAGCAGGGACTGAAGTCCAAATAATAATAATAATAAATTCTTGCACATTTATCTTTCGCGAAACTCAGAATATATGAGAACCTGAAAACCTCGCGAAACAACAGACTGAATACCTATACTTGCTACTTCTGACTTCCAAGCCGTGGGAAGCTTAGTCAGCCCAGAAAACGTTGGCCTCGCAATAACAGTGGGCGGTATCGACCAGTCGACAACACACTAGACTGCTCCATCTGGACGAGCATCATGCAACTATTTATCCACCACATTTTCGAAGCAAATGTACGTAACTTTTGCTTCACCTGTGTTATAATAAATGTCGTCAACGAAGACACGAATTAATTGGCTGGTGTGAATGTGTCTCCCAGTGCTGAATTTATCCCTCGATTTTGTTAAGGAACACTTTCTCTTGTCTGGACGTGATGGCGAATTGGGACTCAATTTTGGGGGTACTAGTAATTACACATCGTTCTGTATTCAAGGTGGTCAGAGACAGTCTAAATAGCTTATAAGGGTGTTACAGGGTAGATTGTGCTGAGAAATATTTGTTAAGAAAAATATTCGACACGTTGCGTCGTTTCCGAGACAATTAATAATGAAGCTAGCCTATCAAGCCATTGAGCGTGCAAATTGAAGCGGCGTTCCAGATACAATTAATGTCAATCGTTCTCGTAACGTAGATGATAGCACACAAGGCTGCTCACCCTCGATCCTCACTAACGCCCCACGTCCACTTTTTGAATCACTCTCTTGTTTCGTTTTATGAAAGCAAACGAAGAACATGTGTGGGGATGCTGTCTCTGGCGCACCGCTTGAAGCTTTGCATATTTACTTCAAGAATGTTTTATCTTTTTGTTTAGATTGTGACTCTCAGATATGATTCATTCAGCCAGCCTCCGATACATGACATTTAACAAATTAAAATATATATAAAATCACACACACACACACACACACGCACGCACACACACACACACACACACACACACACACACACACACACACACTTATATCCGTGATTCAAATGAAATACACTCCTGGAAATGGAAAAAAGAACACATTGACACCGGTGTGTCAGACCCACCATACTTGCTCCGGACACTGCGAGAGGGCTGCACAAGCAATGATCACACGCACGGCACAGCGGACACACCAGGAACCGCGGTGTTGGCCGTCGAATGGCGCTAGCTGCGCAGCATTTGTGCACCGCCGCCGTCAGTGTCAGCCAGTTTGTCGTGGCATACGGAGCTCCATAGCAGTCTTTAACACTGGTAGCATGCCGCGACAGCGTGGACGTGAACCGTATGTGCAGTTGACGGACTTTGAGCGAGGGCGTATAGTGGGCATGCGGGAGGCCGGGTGGACGTACCGCCGAATTGCTCAACACGTGGGGCGTGACGTCTCCACAGTACATCGATGTTGTCGCCAGTGGTCGGCGGAAGGTGCACGTGCCCGTCGACCTGGGACCGGACCGCAGCGACGCACGGATGCACGCCAAGACCGTAGGATCCTACGCAGTGCCGTAGGGGACCGCACCGCCACTTCCCAGCAAATTAGGGACACTGTTGCTCCTGGGGTATCGGCGAGGACCATTCGCAACCGTCTCCATGAAGCTGGGCTACGGTCCCGCACACCGTTAGGCCGTCTTCCGCTCACGCCCCAACATCGTGCAGCCCGCCTCCAGTGGTGTCGCGACAGGCGTGAATGGAGGGACGAATGGAGACGTGTCGTCTTCAGCGATGAGAGTCGCTTCTGCCTTGGTGCCAATGATGGTCGTATGCGTGTTTGGCGCCGTGCAGGTGAGCGCCACAATCAGGACTGCATACGACCGAGGCACACAGGGCCAACACCCGGCATCATGGTGTGGGGAGCGATCTCCTACACTGGCCGTACACCACTGGTGATCGTCGAGGGGACACTGAATAGTGCACGGTACATCCAAACCGTCATCGAACCCATCGTTCTACCATTCCTAGACCGGCAAGGGAACTTGCTGTTCCAACAGGACAATGCACGTCCGCATGTATCCCGTGCCACCCAACGTGCTCTAGAAGGTGTAAGTCAACTACCCTGGCCAGCAAGATCTCCGGATCTGTCCCCCATTGAGCATGTTTGGGACTGGATGAAGCGTCGTCTCACGCGGTCTGCACGTCCAGCACGAACGCTGGTCCAACTGAGGCGCCAGGTGGAAATGGCATGGCAAGCCGTTCCACAGGACTACATCCAGCATCTCTACGATCGTCTCCATGGGAGAATAGCAGCCTGCATTGCTGCGAAAGGTGGATATACACTGTACTAGTGCCGACATTGTGCATGCTCTGTTGCCTGTGTCTATGTGCCTGTGGTTCTGTCAGTGTGATCATGTGATGTATCTGACCCCAGGAATGTGTCAATAAAGTTTCCCCTTCCTGGGACAATGAATTCACGGTGTTCTTATTTCAATTTCCAGGAGTGTATTTACATTGTAGTAAACTGGCTAATTGAATCATGTGATCCTGTAATTGCCACGAAATGTCAGTTCAAACGCCAGTTAAATATGGAGCAGACAACATGCATGCCTCCTGAGAACTTTTTGGCGTGGGAAGCTTAAGTTACATGAAACTGATTGTACCCTGTTAACTAACGTTATTCTTTGAAATTCATGCATAGCTCTACGCAGCGTTCTGTAAACAAAACAACCGCTACTGCGGGAAAGTCGTCCTGCGTAGATACTTTGTGCTATTCATGCAAAGCCAGGGTTGTTATCCAGTTATTCTATATTAACAGTTGGACTGTTCCGCTCTTTTACTCTCATCATCATCACGTTGTGGAATAAAATAGCTATCGCTGCCATCTGCACGAATATCATCATCTTCAACATCAAAGGCCTTCTGTTCACAGTTGTCTTTCTGCTCACTACATTCTTCATCCGAGAGCTCGTCTTCATTAATAAACAAGCTTTCGTAGCTCATCATCCGTGTATTTCTTCCCATCAAAAGGGGTGTATTCCATATATATAAAAGTAACACCAAAATAACACTAAATTCTCAAACAAATGAAACTCAGAAATACAAATTCAAACTTATGGTAACTTTGGCGATTTTTCACCTGAGATTTTTAATCACTGTACGACGCTGAATAATTATTAATAAATAAGGTAATTGAAAAATCATCACTTCATTTCTGATGCATCATATAATCCACTGTATCCAATCCATTTTCCATTTGGTTTACAATAGACATTTCATTACGTCGTCTAATATTGCTGATGTCCTACGCCGCTGAGAGAAACTTAATGTATAGTTACACTGCGTGCCGGCAAGTTCAACCAAAATATGTACGTGCAGTTTAAGTCTGTTAAAATATAGAAAGAATAAAATAATAATCTAAAACATATATGGCTGACGCTAAATATTAAAGAATGAGAGTCCCACGCTAAGTACTGTTTTAATGCTTAAGTTGTAACATTATTTTTAAATGCATAACTGGTAAAGTGGGCAAATTCTTACCCTGCTCAGAACTATAATTTTTGCAATGTATATAATCCAATTGTTAAAAAGTTTAATGCTGTCATTAATTTAAACAACACATCATCGTTGATATAATTTATCAATCCAAAGATAACGGTGTTGGAAACTAATTCACATGTAAATAATAACAAAGTTTGTTGTAGGGTAAAAATAACAAACACTTCGCAAAGCAGTTGTTATAATGCTGAAATTTAAATGTCAGTCACAGTAATACAGTAGATGACCTGCGATTACTTTTCCTAGTAACTTCCGTATGGTTACCATAGATGAAATATTTTCAGACTCTGCACTTATTATCGCTCTTGTTGCACGAATTGCATCGTTCTTGTCTTCAATACAGTACAGATGATTTGTTGTTTTCCTTCGAAGAGTTAACTGGCAAAGAATTGTTTTCCTACAGTACAAATTCTATCTTCATCAACAGATAACATGGAAGATTCGTGATTTCACCAATGAATCTTTGTTCGGAAAAAAAGCTCTTTCTTTGTAAAACCATTTCTTAGTTGGTGTGACGAACATCAGTATTCATTATACTCCTATCACAGAAGAGAAGCCAACATTCTGCAGCGCTTTGAATTTTGTGATCGTCGGCCTTTGGACATGGCATAGCTATAATACACATATTCGTTGAAGGAGTCTTTTGCCCCTCGCGAATCTTTGATGACCAAATTTTACCATTTTGCCCATTTAGGATAGTCTTCTTCGGAATAATGATGTTCCCGCCGCTGAATTTACGCGAGAAATTTTGTGTTCTACTCTTTCACACTTTTTATTTTGCATTTCCTCAACTTCATTTTCACTTTCATCATCATCACGTTGTGGAATAAAATAGCTATCGCTACCATCTGCACGAATATCATCATCTTCAACATCATAGGCCTTCTGTTCACAGTTGTCTTTCTGATCACTACATTCTTCATCCGAGAGCTCGTCTTCATTAATAAACAAGTTTTCGAGGCTCATCATCCATGTATTTCTTCCCATCAAAAGCGGTGTATTCCATATCCATAAACTAAAATCAAAATAATATTAAATTCGCAAACGGATGAAACTCGGAAATACAAAATCAAACTTATGGTAACTTAGGTAATTTTTCACCGAGAAGTTTTCTGTACAGAAGCAACAATGACTAAACTTATAGTACTAAAAACAGAACATACCAGGATGTCCAACAATGTAAGCACATTTTTCACTTCGGAACAGAGATATTAACCTTCCCTAAAGTGGATTCTGAACCATATAATCACTAACTGCTTTGAATGGTTTATAGTTGCATCATCATGGCTTAGTGGGTAATAAGTACCAAAAGCTAGGTATAGCTTAACACTGATCAATGTAGTGGAGGCGCTAAAACCACAGTAGGCCAGAAGGAGGCACATATTTGTATTTTACCTGTATTCTATTGTTTAAGATGGAGATTTAAGTGGTTTGCGTGCGTCTTATTTGATGTTAATACATTATTGGCCGTTTCTCCTTCAGTTACACTATTATCCATTACAATTATACCACGAAAGCGACATGTCACATACGAGAAATCGACATGAAGTCTACTACATTCTTGGATGTGCTAATCGTTACTGTTTCATCATAAGCCTCCGTAGCCGCGTGGTCAGCGCAGCTGATTGAAGTGTAGATGGCCCGGTTTCGATTGCCGGCGCTGCCAGGGATTTTTTCTTGATGGGACGATTCGTCCGCACTGCACACAGTATCGTGAGCCCAAGTGAGAAGTTACTCGACCGAATAGCAATGGTTTCATGGTCAAGTAACCCGACAACGATCGGGACAGGGCGTGCGCTGACCACATGCCCCTAGATACAGCATCCCGTGATGCCATTGTTGAGGATCACATGGCGGTCGGTCGGTCCTCATTGGCACGTTTACGACCAAAACGCGTAACTCTACTTCTTTGTCACGATTTCAACCTAACAGCATGAAATATGTCGGAATAATGCCTCTACATTCTACATACAAGGAAAGTTGACATAGCGGATTTTCCAATCAAAAGTCGCATTTGATTGTTGGTCGTTTGTGAGAAGATGCCTTTTGTAAGGAGGAGGAAAACCTACCGGTGCGAGTCGGATACTACTGCGGTAGGATTGTGGCATATCGACACTGCTGTTCATTTTATCAAGGCTGGAATCTACCTTCACAGGACAGAGCGGATCAGGTTGTGGTAGTCGAAAAGGGGCAAAATCAGTTGCTCTTAGCTGCACAAAACACACAATCTTTATTTTCGTAAAGGCAATCACATATTCACTTAAAAGGATTCAAAAACAATACGGGTGAAGACCCGAATACAAGTTATTAAAATTGTTTTAAGGAATACACACGGCTGAAAGCCATAGTTAAAAAAAGAAAAAAAAATAGATAAAAGCTCCGCTGAAGGCCACATACTGAACATTGAAGAACTGAAGGCTTAAGGTCTGAATAAGGAAGATTGGAAATAGAGCAAAATCTACTTTTATACATAAGTTTTAAACAATTTATTCTTGGAACCTTAATTTAAGTCGACTGAAGGCCTAACTTTAAAATTTAAGCAACTAAATTAAAAAACGGCTGAAAGTCTGGCACAGTACTTGAGACTAAAAGAAAATCACAATCTAAGAAAAACAAAACAGTGGTGCTCAGAAGTGCTCCACGGGTCGGCCTGAGGAGGTAACATAAGTGAGACAGGCAGCCAAAGGTAAGATTAAGTAATCGGACGGCAACTCGACCCAGGGACGGTTGAAGGGCCGATCAACAACCTAATCAGTACCCTTCCGCCCGACCAACGGCACGACAACGAAGATAGCAGCAGCACTAAATCTTCAAAATTGGCGGCTAAATACAGCCAAGGCACAATAACCACTCAAAAATATAAACAAAAACCCAAGGCTGTCGAACTACACGTTGAAGAAACAGACACTCGTGCTCTGTCCCAATCGACCGACTGCCTACTCCAGTACGCAGACAGCATTCATAACTGCTGAGTGAAAATCACAGAAGCTACACACAGTTCCACGTAAACACTTGCAGGAAGAACACCGACAATCCTAAAACCAATCACTGTGGAACAACAAGGAGAAATCACAAGTCGACACACACAGGGTTTCCATAAGCGGTCGGCAATCAAATACACGTCGTCCGATGAGACGACCGACCGAACGACCAACCAACGGTCGTTCCCACTCAAGTTAAGTGTGTCGGCAACGGTCGGGCGAGTCTTGGCTGTCCGGAGCTCACTGCAGCTCCATCCCGACTCCCTTGATGTCCGTTCGGAACTCGGAGACACGGTGACTCGGGCACACTGGCTCGGGCCCAACCATGCAGAGGTAACACTTGCTCATTGGCCACAGCATCTCTGCACAAGGAAGGAACCGACCCACGTAAGGCAAGGTGACCAACTGACAAGGTCCAGAAACGGTCGAAAGACCAAATATACGTCGCCCGATGAGACGGCCGACCGAACGACCAACCAACGGTCGTTCCCGCTCAAGTCTCCTTCCGTCGGACACTAAACGTGTGTCGCCAGCGGTCGGCGAGTACTGACTGTCCGCACCTCTCTGGCGCTCCGTCCCCGACTGAGCCCCTGACACACGACGAGCCGGAAATACCAGCGGTGCTTCAAAGATAAAACGAGAGTGCTCTCTTCGATACGCGCTGCTGCTGCCACTCACGGGCAGGCAAGTGACCAACTTAGTGACGCCAGTAAATCGAATAAGAGACGAGGCGACAGTTTCGTAAAGACAAGCTGTGAAGCAAGAAACAGCACGAACACGAGCCGCGCGCGGCTCAAAGGTCCCAGGAGTGTCATGTGATTATGGAATCGATGGGTTCAGGAGAGCCAAACTAAATGTTACGCGATATCGCAATGATTCTATGCGAACATTTTGTTCGCTTGACCACAGAGGAACTTACAAGCAAGCCAAGTAACATGAGACTGCGGTGGACCTGTTTAAAGAACCCACACTGACAGCGCGACCCATGTGGAGCACCACTGACTGTCACGGCAGAGAACCGTTTCGGGGCTTTCACTGATGTGACAGCTGAGATAGGTGGTCCGACAGTGGTGTTCCCTGGACACGCGGGCTTATCAGATGACATCAGATTCTGCTTATAAGATCACTATGGAATGGGGTCGAGGCTCCGAGATTCACAGCTTCCATTCGTAATTGTTAAACAGGCCCAGCATCTAGCGTGATGTTATAGGCTGGCATTGGGCTCACAATGCGGTCACCTGTGTTTTACGTAACAGGTAATTCGGACAGCAGGAATTACACACTTCTGATGTGTTAAGACCAGTAGTTGAAATTTATTACGGAGATCTCCGTGACGCTATTAAATGGTTGGGAGCGAGGAAATTGTAGTGGGAGTTTCTAGGCCCAGTAAATAATTAGTCCCCAACAGAAAATTATTTCCTTTCCTCACAACCTAATGAAATGCAGAAATTATTTGCCAAAAGGCACACGATAAAAAAATAACAGGCCAAACTTAATATCGAGCAGACAACAAATATTTGTTTTACAATACGTTGAACACAGGCAATACAACCAGGAGCCAGGACGGATCTTGAGTCCTGCTGGGGTAAAAGATCTGTCGATTTCCACCGTTGTGGAGCGGTGCGCCAAGTTACGTGCGGTCGCTGTGGCTATATAACTCCGGTCAATCTGGGGACCAGGCTAGTCCATTAGGGACAAGTGGGACGCTCGAGCACTCGCACTGGAGTCCTGATCTCTCCCCGTGCGATTATGACGCCTTCGGCCCTTGAAAAAAGCCTTTGAATGGTGGACGATTCCCATCGGACGAGTATGTCCAGCAAGCAGTTGTGGACTTCTCCCCACGGCAAGACACGTTGTTTTACTAGACTAATATATTTAACCTGGGGCGTCGAGGGGATTAATGCCGCAGTGCTGAAGTAAGTTTTGGCTGATTCGCATAACGATTCCGGATTGTACTGCCTTCGGAAGGAAACTTTCTGATCTCCCCTTATATTTCGATACTCGAGGTAGTCGACTTTTGTCGTGGCAAGCACGTTCTCCAAATGAAAACATTTGATCACGGTTTGCGCAGTCACTGACACGCTACCTCTCACCACCCTATGTGATTGATGAATTATTGTCATAGATTTTACAAGCATTATATTTCATCCACACTCAGTTCTACTCGATCCACAGACTTCTTAGAGCCGTTGTTTCCGCTAGAGGTGGAAGTTCGGTGTACAGAATTTAGCATCCTATGTAGCTAGAATCATCTGTAAATTTAATGAGGAATTTAGTCATGTAATGAAGAGAAACGCTTGAATTTCTACGAGGTTATGGATACTGCAATAACAAATAACTCAGGAGACCTGTTGAAGAGGAATGGACAGCACTAAAAAGGGAAGTAACGGAGAGGAAAATGTAAGGACAAGGAAGCTAACAACGAAGAAACCATGGGTAACAGAGGTAATAAATACTTCAATTGATCGACGAAAGGAGAAAGTACAGAAATGTAGACGGAAATTCAGGAATAAAGAAATACAAATGACGTATTAATGAAATAAACAGATAATGTAGGGAAGCTAAGGCGAAATGGCTGAATGAAAAATGTGAAGAAGTCGAAAAGAAATGATTGTCGGAAGGACTGACTCAGCATATAAAAAAGGGAAAACAACCTTCAGTGAAATTAAAACCAAGGACCTAACATTAAGAGTGCGATGGGAATTCTACTGTTAAACGTAGAGGATAAAGTGGACAAAGAGTACGTTGAGGGCCTCTATGAGGCGTAGGTCTTACCTGATCACTTGATAGAAGAAGAAACTGGAGTCCATAGGGTCGAGATATGGGATCTAGTATCGAAATCACAATTTAGAAGAATTTTGTAAGATTTAATATCAAATAACAGTCCATCGAAATTTCTAACATCATCGGGGGAAGTTGGTGTGTAGAACGTATGATATTGGCGATATAGCATCAGACTTTCAGAAAAACACTGTCCATACAGTTCCAAAGATTGCAAGAGCAGACAACTGCGATAATTATCTCACAGTTAGTTTAATAGCTCATGCATCCAAGTTGCCAACAAAAATAATATACAGAAGAATGGAAAGGAAAACTGAGGATTTGTTAGAGGAAGATCACTTCGACTGTAGGAAAGGTAAAGGCACCAGAGATACAGTTGATAATGGAAGAGGCGGTTGTTAATGGAAGCAGGAAAAAAATCACTTTTATAGGATTTGTCGACCTGGAAAAAGCGTTAGACAGTGTCAAGTGGTGCAAGATGTTCGATATCCTGAGACCAATAGGGGTAAGCTATGGGGAAGACGGGTAATATATAATATGTCCAAGAACCAAAAGGGGACAGTAATAGTGGAAGACCAAGAAATACGTACACGGCTTGAAAAGAATGTAAGACAGGGATGTAGTCATTGGGATCTGTTGCTCAATCTGTACGCTGAAGAAGCAATAACGGAGGCAAAAGAAAGGTTCAAGAGTGGCATTAACAGTCAATGTTTAGATTCGCTGACGAAATTGCTATCCTCAGTGAAAGTGGAGAAGAATTAGGGGGTCTTCTGAGTGGAATGAAGTCTAATTGCAGAAAATGGATTGAGAGAAAATCGGATACAGACTGAAGCAATGAGAAGTAGCTGAAATGAGACCAGCAAGACATCGTAATTAGTGCCACGATATAGATGAAGTTGAGGGATTCTACTACGTAGGCAGCAGAATGACTACTGATGGACGGAGCGAGGAGGACACAAAAAGCAGACCAGCAATGAGAAAAAGGACATTGCTGGCCAACAAAACTCTGCTAGTGTCAAACATAGGTCTTAATTTGAGCAAGAAATTTCTCAGAATGTACGTTTCGAGCACAAAATTCTATGGACTGTGGTAAAATGGGAACAGAAGATGAGACTTTGAGATGTAGTGCTACAGGAAAATGTTGAAAATAATGTGGAGTGATAAGGAATGAGGAGGTTCTCCACAGAGTCGGCCAGGAGAGGAATATATGGAAAATACTGGTAAGAAGAAGGGTCGGTATGATAGGGCATCTATTAAGGCATCAGGGAATAAAATTATACTACTGGAAAGAGCTGTAGATGGTGAAAAATGCAGAGGAAGACATTAGGGTACATCTAACAAATAGCGGAGAATGTAGAATGCAACGGCTACTCTCAGATGAAAAGTTTGGCACAGGAAAGAAATTCGTGGAGCGTCAAATCAAACCAATCAGAAGACTGATGACGGAAAAAAATTAATCTTGTAATCTTCCTGCCGTACTTACAGACACAATAAATAAGTTTTCTCCGTTTGTATCCTTTTTGGTGCTACAGTTTAAATGGCCAACAGCGTACATTTCAGAAAAGCATTATGCGAGCCAATGAAGCACTTACGATCTCGTTGCGCACTCCCTTCTAAACAGCACTGAATCGTCATACACATACATATCAGCAGAAGTGATGGATTGCACTGCATGTCGTGCATGTGTGTTACTATTTTGACTCTTTCTGTACTGACCGGAAGGGCACCCCTGACGTTACCTGTAAAAATAGACGTTATTGCCATGAGCGCTACCTGTGGGTTTAATGTCACATTCGAATGGACTACCACAGCATTTCCGTTGAGAGTGATGCATTTGAGACGTCTGTGTAACGATAGAGTCAATAGACACCAGACAACGAAGGACGCATAACAGACCTCCCTCGTTCGACAGGTGAACAGGATGATGGATATCAACTACTTTTGAGTCAAATTATCCGTGGCCTGCGTGCTCCAGATATGATTTCGGCGTTCGAAGAGCCATCTAATGCTAGGAGACGACTGCAGTATGCGAACCCCCATTTCCATCAGCATGGCGAGGGTCGTGCCTTAATCATAACACCATGGACTTCATTACAGATGGGTAAGAAATCATGCAGAATGATTGCCCCATGTTTGGCTTCGGGTGTTTTTTGCGGGGGAAACCCGCATTTGAATGTGTTCCGATTATCGCAGACAAAGCATTTGGAGACAACCTGATAATGTCGAGCGCCCCCAACACAGTTTCCTAAGTGCGCAATAGGGTGGTGGTGGAGTGATGTTCCAGGCTGTCGTAATATCGGGCCATTGTATACTTCCCGTGATTGCTGAGGACAATCTTACTGCTCTACAGCACATGCAACCAATAGTCGGACCGCATCGACAACATTTTTCTGACAATTTCATCTTGACGGACCAGAGTTCGCTTGCTCCACTTGTTGTTTTATTGAAAACGCTCCTTCAGCATGCTAGGATCACCAAAATGGAGTGACCTGCCTCTTTCAAGGACATTCACCTAATCGAACTTGGCCGGCCGCGGTGGCCGAGCGGTTCTAGGCGCTTCAGCCCGGAACCGCGTGACCACTACGGTCGCAGGTTCGAATCCTGCCTCGCGCACGGATGTGTGTGATGTCCTTAGGTTTAAGTAGTTGTAAGTCTATGGGACTGATGACCACAGATGTTAAGTCTCATAGTGCTCAGAGCCATTTTTTTTAACCGAACGTGTGTGGGATTGATTGAGTTGTTTTTGAATGTCGTTAAGATCCTCGTGCTCTGCGCTACCTCCAAAATCGCCATTAAAGTGTGGGACAATTTAGACTGCGGTTGGTTCGATGATCTCAAATTGTTCAAATGGCTCTGAGCACTACGGGACTTAACTTCTGAGGTCATCAGTCCCCTAGAACTTGAACTACTTAAACCTAACTAACCTAAGGAAATCACACACATCCATGCCCGAGACAGGATTCGAACCTGCGACCGTAGCGGTCGCGCGGTTCCAGATTGTAGCGCCTAGAACCTCGGCTACCCCGGCCGGCCCGATGATCTCATCGAGGGCATGCAACGACGGAGTCAAGCCTGCATCCGAGAAAGAGGACGTTCCATCATGTACTGACATTGTTAAGCAATACCGTGCAAAATCCCCCATGGCAGACAAACGATTTTGTCGTTACACAAGTGTTTGGCCCTTTTTTATTTGGTGTCCTGGGCACATTTCAAAGCAATATTACAGGCATGCCTCAGAGGCAACTTTTGTTTTAGGTACCATGAATTTCGAAATAAAGGGGTGATACAAAACTTTTATTGATGTGTGTATTCACCAAGCGATTCTCCAGGTCTCTCCACATACCATTACAAAACCGAAATTTGTTCTGTCAAAATGGAGAGAGCAGAATAAATTTAAAGTTACAGTTCTGGGAAAGCGATAATTAACATGAGAGCGGAACCGAAAATACTGTTACAAATTTTGCTTCGGGAACTCGAAATATTCGGCCGGGAAAGACCTTTTAATGAGAAAAATTTTTCTGCCGGCGGAGAAAATTGTATTTCCAATTACGTGGCTCCTCCTCCTCATCCTCCTACGCAGTTATTACCAGAGTCGTGTTACTGGGAATTACTGGCTCCCGCGACGGCGGCGATCTGGGCGCGATTTCCGCAGCCGAAACGCAGCGAGATCGCCGCGCCGCCTCCTTACTGCGGGCTCTCGAGTTACTGGCGGCCCGACGCGCCCCTTGGGCGGCGCCCGATCCCGCTCCTCGCCAGTAATTTAATTTGGAAGAGCGCCGCGGCTCGACCCCGCGGCAGCTGCCAACTTCGCGGCCCGCCACTGGCGCCAGGCCCGCTCCCCGCTGGCGCCAGCGCGTTCGTTGTCTGTTTGCTCGTACGTGGCTGGCGGCGCGAGGAGCGCTGCGCACCCGTATGCAAACATTTGACGGCCGCTTCCGAGCCAGCCGCCATCAGAGCCTCGCTCGCTCCATCCGCACATACATAGCCGCGAGCTGCTTCTAGTATGCTTAACAATGATTTGTTACCTGTGGTAACTCCTATCCTTGTCCTGCTCGAATTCGAGCCCCTCTCGCAAGTTAAGCTTACTAACACATGACATGGTGGGTCTAATCTAAAATCGGACGACATTTAGCGCTACTGTTAGCTCTCGCGTCCGTCGGCAGTCGTAATTTATTATATTATTATTATTTTTTTTGTTTTTGTTTGTTGCCGATTTACGTGGTCGGCCTTAATAAAAATGATATTTCATTCAATTTTGATTTACGATTAAATGCTTTTGTGAACTTCTCCTTTTTAACATTGTTGTTGTTGTTGTGGTCTTCAGTCCTGAGACTGGTCTGATGCAGCTCTCCCTGCTACTCTATCCTGTGCAAGCTTCTTTATCTCCCAGTACCTACTGCAGCCTACATCCTCCCGAATCTGCTTAGTGTATTCATCTCTTGGTCTCCCTCTACGATTTTTACCCTCCAAGCTGCCCTCCAATACTAAATTGGTAATTCCTCTATGTCTCAGACCATGTCCTACCAACCGATCCCTTCTTCTGGTCAAGTTGTGCGACAAATTTCTCTTCTCCCCAATTCTATTCAATACCTCCTCATTAGTTATTCTTCCGTAGCACCACATTTCGAAAGCTTCTATTCTCTTCTTGTCTAAACTATTTATCGTCCACGTTTCACTTCCATACATGGCTACACTCCATACAAATACTTTCAGAAACGACTTCCTGACATTTAAATCTGTACTCCATGTTAACAAATTTTTCTTCTTCAGAAACGCTTTCCTTGCATTGCCAGTCTACATTTTATACCCTCTCTACTTCGACCATCATCAGTTATTTTGCTCCCCAAATAGCAAAACTCCTTTACTACTTTAAGTGTCTCATTTCCTAATCTAATTCCCTCAGCATCACCCGACTTAATCCGACTACATCCCATTATCCTCGTTTTGCTTTTGTTGATGTTCATCTTATACCATCCTTCAAGACACTGTCCATTCCGTTCAACTGCTCTTCCAAGTCCTTTGCTGTCTCTGACAGAATTGCAATGTCATCGGCGATCCTCAAAGGTTTTATTTCTTCTTCATGGATTTTAATACCTACTCCGAACTTTTGCTTTGTTTCCTTTATTGCTTGCTCAGTATACAGATTGAATAACATCGGGGATAGGCTACAACCCCTGTCTCACTCCCTTCCCAACCACTGCTTCCTTTTCTTACCCCTCGACTCGTATGACTGCCATCTGGTTTCTGTACAAATTGTAAATAGCCTTTCGCTCCCTGTATTTTACCCCTGCCACCTTCGGAATTTGAAAGAGAGTTTTCCAATCAACATTGTCAAAAGCTTTCTCTAAGTCTACAAATGCTAGAAACGTAGGTTTGCCCTTCCTTAATCTTTCTTCTAAGATAAGTCGTAGGGTCAGTATTGCCTCACGTGTTCCAACATTTCTACGGAATCCAAACTGATCTTCCTCGAGGTCGTCTTCTATCAGTTTTTCCATTCGTCTGTAAAGATTTCGCGTTAGTATTTTGCAGCTGTGACTTATTAAACTGATAGTTCGGTAGTTTTCACATCTGTCAACAGCTGCTTTCGGGGGGTTGGAATTATTATATTCTTCTTGAAGTCTGAGAGTATTTCGCCTGTCTCATACATTTTTAACAATATTAATCTTAAATTATTTGTTAATTTAATGAATGTTAGACTCGCTGAATCTTAGGATTTGAGCATATAAGTTGAACAATGGAATAAACTTTTCATATTAATTTCCTCGGCTAGTCAGTTCACTTTAAAGCAAAAAATCTTTAGTTATTAATTACTATTGCGGCCCACACACACACGCGAGAGTATTTTTTCTTACCTCCGTTAACCACTGCATTGTAGTCGGAGTTCTGGCTCTGGCTCTCCGCTGTGGTACTGAAAATAAGAATCTTAAAGCTACGTATTTTCTGCAACGTCGGGCGGCTGTGGAGAAAAATGTATATTATGTTAATAGCGGGTGAGTTTTTCGCTTCCGCTAAATTTTATAAGTTAATATCGCCACGTAATGGCGTCGATGGTTGCATCGGCCGTTGCGATTGTTGAACTGTAAATTACTCGAATGCAGGTTAATTCAAAGGAAGGCGGACATGAAATCGGGATCACCTCTTACAGATTAAAAGTGAACAACGATTGTAAAGCAATATATTATCTGCTTAATTAGCACAAATATGCTTACATTTGCCAGCACACGTAAGATGTCCGTCTACAGGCAATAAAGACAAGAGAAGAAGTGAAGACGACTAAAAAATTAACAAAAGAGCGTATCTTGTCGTCTCTTCAGATCATTTTGTTATATTTCTTTGCCCTCGAAACTTACACAGAGAAATTATTGTAATACGGAGAAAAATTTATGTTCGCCTGAGCGGCTAGTGTTCACTTATTATTCAAATTTTAAATGTCTCTTCTTTATAAATACTGTTTTGTAAGTCTATTCTTATTATTTCTCTTGGGACGCTATATAGCCTAACGCTGGTATTTAAGAAAATGGGTTCGCGAAATCACCAAAAGATCCATTAATGTGTATTCATTTATCGACAAACGGTTTCGATCGAGTCACCATCATTATTTGGCCTACATAATAACGAAAACGTGTATGAAACAACGATCGTGTGAGACCCAACTCGCTTTATTTGTTCATGTGACCCAGAAAATATTAGATACAGGTTCCCAGGTAGATGCCATTTTCCTTGACTTCCGGAAGTCGTTCGATACAGTTCTGCCCTGTCACCTGATAAACAAAGTAAGAGCCTATGGAATATCAGACCAGCTGTGTGGCTGGAGTGAAGAGTTTTTAGCAAACAGAACACAGCATGTTGTTCTCAATGGAGGGACGTCTACAGAAGTTAAAGTAACCTCTGGCGTGTCACAGGGGAGTGTTATGGGACCATTGCGTTTCACAATATATATATAACCTGGTAGATAGTGTCGGAAGTTCCATGCAGCTTTTCGCGGATGATGCTGTAGTACACAGAGAAGTTTCAGCGTAAGAAAATTGCAGCGAAATGCAGGAAGATCTGCAGCGGATAGGCACTTGGTGCAGGGAGTGGCAACTGACCCTTAACATAGACAAATGTAATGTATTGCGAATACATAGAAAGAAGGATCCTTTATTGTATGATTATATGATAGCGGAACAAACACTGGTACAGTTACTTCTGTAAAATATCTGGGAGTATGCGTAGTGAACGATTTGAAGTGGTATGATCATATAAAATTAATTGTTGGTAAGGCGGGTGCCAGGTTGAGATTCATTGGGAGAGTCCTTAGAAAATATAGTCCATCAACAAAGGAGGTGGCTTACAAAACACTCGTTCGACCTATACTTGAGTATTGGTCATCAGTGTGGGATCCGTACCAGGTCGGGTTGACGGAGGAGATAGAGAAGATCCAAAGAAGAGCGGCGCGTTTCGTCTCAGGGTTATTTGGTAAGCGTGACAGCGTTACTGAGATGTGTAGCAAACTCGAGTGTCAGACTCTGCAAGAGAGGCGCTCTGCATCGCGGTGTAGCTTGCTGCCCAGGTTTCGAGAGGGTGCGTTTCTGGATGAGGTGTCGAATATATTGCTTCCCTCTACTTATATCTCCCGAAGAGATCACGAAGTAAAATTAGAGAGATTCGAGCGCGCACGGAGGCTTTCCGGCAGTCGTTCTTCCCGCAAACCATATGCGACTGGAGCAGGACATGGAGGTAATGGTATAAATGTAGATGTAGATGTAGAAATATAATGCCTAAGAAAAGAAAATGAACCGCTCTG
This sequence comes from Schistocerca piceifrons, assembly GCF_021461385.2. NCBI lineage: Eukaryota > Metazoa > Arthropoda > Insecta > Orthoptera > Acrididae > Schistocerca > Schistocerca piceifrons. The sequence goes on from NC_060139.1 coordinate 1,007,835,571, forward strand.
AAATCACAATGAAACTACACTGGTTGGGAGGGTATACATATAATGTTTTTTCAATTACAACAAAATCGAGTCACATTTACAAAGAAATCAATAAGTTTCCGTTCTAAAGCCGTACGGTCCACAATCAGTATGCCAATTAGGCAAAATCGCGATGAGCATTGACGCAATAACCCCATGGCGCATGGCGCACCGCGTTGAAGATACCCGTTTGGTAAAACACCTTGTCCTTCTGCGTGAGGAAATCGTCCAACAGAAATCGCCGATCATTCATGGCCTTTTTTAAAGGACCGAAGGTATCTTAATCGCACAGGGGGAGATCAAGACTACTAGGCAGGTGCCTAAGTGTCTCCTACTTTGGTGAGGCTGGCCTCCAAGTTATGCCGGCGTCTTGTGTCGAATCGCGACCAGCACAGAACTTGGTGCTCCATTCCACAAACGTAGTTTCCGCCAGAGGTGCTGCGACATACAAATTCTTCATTCTTCGTTGATGTCTACCTGTGTTTGTCCTTCGGCAGCCCGTTGGTCCTGTTTCGACGCATTTGGTAGTAACCTCATCATAGTTTACACAGTCAAATTTAGGACATGTACGTCAAAAACAGACGAATATCACTCGGATCCTACGCCTGCTTGTCGGTACCCATATACCTGCATCGTAGTTCCGCAACGTTGCAAATTCGATACGGTAACTGCCTGAAATGGAAACTTTTTGATCTACCTTTTTACTTGGCCCTTTTTTATGTCATATATCTGATGCTGCCTGCTCTCCTGTGCCAACTTCCTCATCTCAGAGTAGCACTCTGTCCTCAGTTAATTGCTGGATGTATTGCAGTCTGTCTTCTTCTACAGATTTTGCCCTCTACAGCACCCACCAATACAAAGCAAGTCATTCTTTGATGTCTTAACAGATGTCCTATCATCCTTTTCCTTCTCCTTGTCAGTGTTTTCACGTATTCCTTTCCTCTATAGTTCTGCTCACAACCTTCTCGCCCCTACCTTATCAGTTCACCTAATTTTCAACATTTACCTGTAGCACCATTTCTCAAATGCTTCGATTCTCTTCTATTCCGTTTTCCCCACAGTCCATGTTTTCACAGCCATACAATGCTGCGCTCCAGATGTCATTCTCAGAAAGTTCTTCTTCAGTTTATGGCCTATGGTTGATACTAGTAGACGTATCTTGACCAGATATTACCTTTTTGCTTTTGCTAGTCTGCCTTTAATGTCCTTCTTGCTGCGCCGGTCATTGGTTATTTTGCTGCCTAGATAGCAGAATTCCTTAACTTCATTTACTTCGTGGCTATCAATCCTGATGTTAAGTTTCTCGCTGTTCTCATTTCTGCTGCTTCTCTTTACTTTCGTCTTTCTCCAGTTTACTCTCAATCCATATCTTGTACTCATTAAATTGTTCATTCCGTTCAGCGTATCATGCAATTTGTCTTCACTTTCACTCAGGATAGCAATGTCATCAACGAATCGTGTCATTTGATAAAAAAAGTAGATCAAAAAGTTTCCATTTTAGGCCTCTGCTGCATCGAATTTGCAACGTTGCGGAACTCCGATGCAGGTATATGAGCACCGTCACGTAAGCGTGGGATCAGAATGACATTCGTGTTTTTTTGACGTGCATGTATTGAATTTTACTTCCTGAACCTTATTTCTATAATTGCTTCTTCGAAGTACAGATTGAACAGTAGGGGTGAAAGCCTACACCTTGTCTTACAGCCTTTTTAATCCGAGCACTTCGTCCTTGATCGTCCACTCTTATTATTCCCTCTTGGTTCTCTTGTACATATTGGATATTGCCCGTCTCTCCCTATAGCTTACCCCTTAGCCATAAACATTAGCTGACACGTACATTAGCTGACATGCCCGTACATTAGCTGACAATAGATGTAGACCAGCTATCCTTTGGAAAAATCTCCGTAGTCTCGGTTTAGGCAAAATAAAAGTTGCAGAAAATCCCATGGTCCCAGCTGAAGAACTAAACCGATTCTTCACATTACCTGCAACCAAAATTGATCCGCAAAAAAAACAGAGAATCATTGACTACTTCATTGGGATGAACGACTGTAGCAAAGAAAAATTCTATCTACAGCACGTCACTTGCAGTACTGTCAAGAAAGCCATAATGCGGATTAGATCAGCATCTACTGGACATGATGGTATCACTATCCAGATGGTAAAACTTATTATTGACCAGCTACTGCCCTCTATAACAGACATTTTCAACGATTCATTAATCACAAGTGTTTTCCCTGAGGCCTGGAAACTGGGACAAATCAAGCCATTGCCTAAAAAGGACATCGCCACAGCAGCCTCTGACTACCGCCCCATCTGCCTTCTTCCTGCACTATCAAAGGCCTTAGAATATATAGTTCATGACCAGCTCACCAACTACCTAACTACTAACAACCTACTAGACGAATACCAATCAGGTTTCCGTAAACATCGAAGCACAACATCCGCTCTGATAAAGGTGACAGATGACCTGAAACTTGCCATGGACAGACAAGAAGCGACTATCATTTGCTTCTTAGATTTCAGCAAAGCATTTGATACTGTCGACTTCGACATCTTACTAGCCAAACTTAGCGGTCTAAATTTCTCACCAAGCGCAGTGCAATGGTTTCGCTCATACATGATGTCTCGTCAGCAACGCGTCCTGTCTGGGGATATAAAATCACAATGGCGGCAGGTAGTGTCGGGCGTTCCCCAAGGCTCAGTATTAGGTCCTATACTCTTCTCTCTTTACGTCAATGATGTGTCATCAGTCCTGACCTATTGCAAATACCATATGTATGCTGATGACCTTCAGTTGTATCTAAGTGCGAAACCAAGCAATCTCAAGAAAGCTATTGAAAATTTCAATACTGACCTCGATGCACTGTCAAAATGGGCACAGGACATAGGTCTAAAACTAAACCCATCTAAAACCCAAGCGGTACTTGTTGGTCACTCTAAGCTCATTAGCCCAAAACATCGGGAATCCGTACCACCTCTTATCCTAAATGGAACAAATATTAACTTCTCGCCCTCAGCAAAGAGTTTGGGAGTAATAATAGATGAAAATCTAAATTGGACAGAGCACGTAACTGCAGTGTGCAAAAAAGCATCAGCATCCCTTCATGTCCTACAAAAATATAAAAAACTCTTCCCTTTCGATCTGAAAAAGAAATTAGTACAAACGCTTATACTCCCAATCATTGACTACAGCGATATTATCCTACAAGGCCTCTCTCAGGAAAATTCCCGACGTCTAGAACTGGTCACGAATGCCTGCGTCCGATATATCTGTGACGTTCGACTTTTTGATCACATTTCACCAGCATATGCAAAATTGTCCTGGCTGCGTGCAGACAAACGCAGAGATTTCCATACACTCTGTCTCATCTACTGCCTTATACATGTACACTGTCCCTCATATCTCTCCTCGTCCCTAACACTCATGTCGGAACAACATGACAGAAACACACGTTCCCATCATAATAAAATCCTCTCCGTTCCACTGCATCGCTCAGTCACCTTCTCCAAGTCCTTTACAGTAGCGGGAACCCGACTCTGGAATAACCTCCCTCGTTATGTTAGAGAACTTAAAAACATGACCAGCTTCAAAAAACAGTTAATGACGTATCTACTTAAGCAACGGTAATGCCTTCCTCTGTACATGAGTGCACTTCACCCATCTACTTTACACACCAAAATATTAATGTACATCTGCACAAACCTTCATTACTATTGCCGATCTTTCTCATGTTTGTCATTATTATTTGATTTTTTTTACTGTTATTATTATTGCTTTCACCATAATCTGTATGTATAGCACCTGATGTAAAAATACTGCCAGCATTTACTTTATTAGGTCTTAGTCATGTTTATCATTATTATTTGATTTTTTGTTTTACTGTTATTATTATTGCTTTTATCTGTATGTATAGCAACTGTTGTAAAAATACTTCCGCATTTACTTTATTAGGTCTTAGTCACCACTCTTTATTCATATTGTCACTAGAGTAAGCTAATTGTCTCATTTAAACTATGTTCATGATGTAACTCTGATGTGTGAAATGCTGCATGTGTGGAACACTGGTCCGATGTAAGAGAGGGCCTGATGGCCCTAATCTGATCAGGTTAAATAAATAAATAAATAAATACACTCCTGGAAATTGAAATAAGAACACCGTGAATTCATTGTCCCAGGAAGGGGAAACTTTATTGACACATTCCTGGGGTCAGATACATCACATGATCACACTGACAGAACCACAGGCACATAGATACAGGCAACAGAGCATGCACAATGTCGGCACTAGTACAGTGTATATCCACCTTTCGCAGCAATGCAGGCTGCTATTCTCCCATGGAGACGATCGTAGAGATGCTCGATGTAGTCCTGTGGAACGGCTTGCCATGCCATTTCCACCTGGCGCCTCAGTTGGACCAGCGTTCGTGCTGGACGTGCAGGCCGCGTGAGACGACGCTTCATCCAGTCCCAAACATGCTCAATGGGGGACAGATCCGGAGATCTTGCTGGCCAGGGTAGTTGACTTACACCTTCTAGAGCACGTTGGGTGGCACGGGATACATGCGGACGTGCATTGTCCTGTTGGAACAGCAAGTTCCCTTGCCGGTCTAGGAATGGTAGAACGATGGGTTCGATGACGGTTTGGATGTACCATGCACTATTCAGTGTCCCCTTGACGATCACCAGTGGTGTACGGCCAGTATAGGAGATCGCTCCCCACACCATGATGCCGGGTGTTGGCCCTGTGTGCCTCGGTCGTATGCAGTCCTGATTGTGGCGCTCACCTGCACGGCGCCAAACACGCATACGACCATCATTGGCACCAAGGCAGAAGCGACTCTCATCGCTGAAGACGACACGTCTCCATTCGTCCCTCCATTCACGCCTGTCGCGACACCACTGGAGGCGGGCTGCACGATGTTGGGGCGTGAGCGGAAGACGGCCTAACGGTGTTCGGGACCGTAGCCCAGCTTCATGGAGACGGTTGCGAATGTTCCTCGCCGATACCCCAGGAGCAACAGTGTCCCTAATTTGCTGGGAAGTGGCGGTGCGGTCCCCTACGGCACTGCGTAGGATCCTACGGTCTTGGCGTGCATCCGTGCGTCGCTGCGGTCCGGTCCCAGGTCGACGGGCACGTGCACCTTCCGCCGACCACTGGCGACAACATCGATGTACTGTGGAGACGTCACGCCCCACGTGTTGAGCAATTCGGCGGTACGTCCACCCGGCCTCCCGCATGCCCACTATACGCCCTCGCTCAAAGTCCGTCAACTGCACATACGGTTCACGTCCACGCTGTCGCGGCATGCTACCAGTGTTAAAGACTGCGATGGAGCTCCGTATGCCACGGCAAACTGGCTGACACTGACGGCGGCGGTGCACAAATGCTGCGCAGCTAGCGCCATTCGACGGCCAACACCGTGGTTCCTGGTGTGTCCGCTGTGCCGTGCGTGTGATCATTGCTTGTACAGCCCTCTCGCAGTGTCCGGAGCAAGTATGGTGGGTCTGACACACCGGTGTCAATGTGTTCTTTTTTCCATTTCCAGGAGTGTAAATAAAATAAATAAATATTTTTCCCAGAATTTCGGACACCTTGCTCCATTTTACATTGTCGAACGCATTTTCCAGGTCGACAGATCCTACGAAGGTTTTATTTTTCTGTAGTGTTGCTTCCATTATCAACCGCAACGTCAGAATTGCCTCTCGGGTGCCTTTACCTTCTCTAAGCCCAAATTTATCGTCATCTAGGACATCCTCAATTTTCTTTTCCGTGTATTATTCTCGACAGCAATTTCGATGCATGAGCTGTTAATCTGATTGTGCGATAATTCTTGCAGTTGTTTGCTCTAGTCGTCTTCGGGCTTGTGTGGATTATAATTTCCCGAAACTCAGTTGGTATGTCACCAAACTCATACAATCTACACACCAACGTCAAGTCTTTTGTTGCCACTTCCCCCAATGACTTTAGAAATTCTGATGGAATGTTGCCTATCCCTTCTGCCTTATTTGAATTCCTCCAACGCTCTCATAAATTCTGATTCTAATATTGGATCCCCTATCTCTTCTAAATCCACTGCTGTTTCTTCTTCTACATGAGACAGATCCTCCTCATAGACGCCTTCAATGTACTCTTTCCACCTATCCTCTCTCTCCTCTGCATTTAATAGTAGAATTTCCGTTGGTACTACGAGCTCAATTATCAATACAACGTTGCCCATCTCTGGCCTCTGTGCATGCACTGATTAGGTTGGGAAGGATGAGGCAAGGTGGCCAACAACTGTTGTGACTGATGCCTGATATCCTTCATTCTGACGTGGCACTAGTTGGTCCCACACACGTACTGCCGGAGACAGATCTGGGGATCCTGTGGGCCATCAGAGAACCTCAACATCCTGCAGTTCACTGAGGCACTTGTCATTTGTGGACCAGCATTGTCATGTTGAAAGATGCCGAATCATAGTGTCACCTGAGAAGTAACACAAGAGGTTGCAGGAAGTGCCGGGAACTGAGGTCATTCGTAATGGCTTCCCAAACCACGACGCCAGGAGTAACTCAGCTGTGCCTCTGCAAAACACTAGAAGGATAGGACCTCTCCTCATATTGCTGCCACACTCACCTATGATGGTCATCCGAGATAGTGTAGAACCAGGACTCATCGCTGAACACACTGCGACACCAATGGCCAGCAGTCCGTGCTTCTCGGTCACGTCTCCACTCCATTCACAGCCGGCTATACTGCGGTGTTTGTGGCATCCTACGTATAGGGTGATAGTCCACTAGGCCGCTTGCATCTGTTCTCTTACCAACGGTGCAGGACGATACAGTATGCTGCAGTAGTCCATTACTTGTTCTTGGGTGCAAGTCGCAGATGTGAAGGGGTTATGATGTATTTGGTGTTCCATATGAGGCCACTTCCTTCTGGTGTCAGATGTCGTCGACAAGAAACCTTGATCATTGGTGTAATTGTCCTCATGGTTGCTCTCACGGGCCATTGCTGCATCTGAATGCCCTACGAGTGTCCAAACAAAACAACAGTGTGACCAGTTTCAATCTCTGTCACTTGCTGATAACGCTGTCTCACACAAATACGAGGCTTCTCCGTGTCCTTCAGTGAACACTCAACATCTGACGCTGCTCCCGCCCAACCAGGCCTGCTAGGAAGGTTAAATGCAGACAACACTAATGAAACCTGGAGCCATACCACCAGTCACAGACAACTGCAGTTCTGTAATCATTAGCATAACCAACAATGTTATGTACATGTACAAAGTTACATTCACATGATGAGATGTGAATGTAACTTCTGTTTGCTTCATTTTTTCTGTCATGCAGTGCAGTATATGTCAAAATAAATTAAAGTGAACTGTAGTATTAAACAGATACTCACGGATATCCTAACATCTCGTTAAAAATTCGTTGGAGCCAAGTACGCGTGCATAACTGTAAAGAGTTGCAGCTTGTAAATGAAGCAGCTAAAAATTGACTGTGGAACGTCACTGACTCATATGTATGCGCATGTAGACATGTTACATGTTTATAAGAACCTAACATCATGAAAAACGAAATGATCGCTTGGAAAATCTCCAACCTGGCTGGGAATCGAACCTGGGACCACTGTATGGGAGGCATGCTTGTTACCACCTGGCAAGCAGGCGGACTCTAACACCAGCCCTCTTAGGTACATGTGGTTAGTTACATGTGCGTCCATGTCTTATACATTTTTCTGTTAGTGACTGAGTGCTGTGCCATCAACAGTTTCACCGAAGTCGTATCATAAAATGACGATGAGAACAGCTGATGTTTGTCTCCGCATAAGTGCAACGACATTGCTCATAAGTTTAAATAATCGTTCATAGGCTAATAAAAGATGCTTCACTGACAATATCTATGTTCTATGCCATGGACAAGGAATAAAATATATCAAACCACATGGGCTATTAAGCCAAAGCGTAGACTAGTACAATGAAGGATATACAACTGTGTTTAATTGATGAAAAACTGACGAAGTATTAGTAGTTTGCAGCAAATATTCTGCGAGAGTTGTCCAGAAAGTAGCGCACAGCAGTTTTTTTTTCAACAATTCTTTATTCAACATAATGAGAATTACACACACGAAAAAATGGCGTTTTACCTACGCACCCTATTTTTCCACGTTATTTCCATTCCGTTCTATGGCCTTTCTCCAGGGCGAAATGAGGGCGTGTATGCTCTGTTGGTAGCAATCCTTGTCCTGGTAGCGGAAACAGTGTTTCACTGTGTGGATTACCTCCTCATCGTCCTCAAAATGTCTTCAACGAATGGCATCCTTTGATGGCCAACATAAGTGGAAGTCCGGGGGGGAGGGGGGGCTGGGTCAGGGCGGTCAGTGTGACAGCCGTGGATGGTATCCCCGACCGCTGCAAATCATGGAGCTCGCCGAACCGCCTTGTGATTTCATCACCCTCCATGCCAAGCGACAACTCTACTTCTGTCGACAGCAGACGCTCCATAGACTTTGTACAAGCGTTTATGAATATTCCGCACAGTTTCTCTCTCTGCAGTGAGAAATTCAATGACGGCACGTTGCTTGTAATGTACATCAGCTACAGACGCCATTTTGAAACTGTCATGCAGCTACGCTATCTGTCAGAAGTGATGGAAACTTGGCACGCTCACAGAAGATACTTCAAATAATACATACGTAACGTTTCGCATTCGAAGCATAGTTTTCGGATGAGAAAAGAAAATGCCGTGCATTACTCTCTGGGCAACCCTCTACAGGGTGTTACAAAAAGGTACGGCCAAACTTTCAGGAAACATTCCGCACACACGAATAAATAAAAGATGTTATGTGGACATGTGTCCGGAAACGCTTAATTTCCATGTTAGAGCTCATTTTAGTTTTTCCACCTACGCTCAATGGAGCACGTTATCATGATTTCATACGGGATACTCTACCTGTGCTGCTAGAACATGTGCCTTTACAAGTACGACACAACATGTGGTTCATGTACGATGGAGCTCCTGCACATTTCAGTAGAAGTGTTCGTACGCTTCTCAACAACAGATTCGGCGACCGATGGATTGGTAGAGGCGGACCAATTCCATGGCCTCCACGCTCTCCTGACCACAACCCTCTTGACTTTCATTTATGGGGGCATTTGAAAGCTCTTGTCTACGCAACCCCGGTACCAAATGTAGAGACTCTTCGTGCTCGTATTGTGGACGGCTGTGATACAATACGCCATTCTCCAGGGCTGCATCAGCGCATCAGGGATTCCATGCGACTGAGGGTGGATGCATGCATCCTCGCTAACGGAGCACATTTTGAACATTTCCTGTAACAGAGTGTTTGAAGTCACGCTGGTACGTTCTGTTGCTGTGTGTTTCCATTCCATGATTAATATGATTTGAAGAGAAGTAATAAAATGAGCTCTAACATGGGAAGTAAGCGTTTCCGAACACATGTCGACATAACATATTTTCTTTCTTTGTGTATGAAGAATGTTTCCTGAAAGTTTGGCCGGACCTTTTTGTAACACCCTGTATAAAGACAGACTAGACTGAAAACACTTGACACATATTGGCAGTTGCGTTTTAATTCCCTTTCGTAATTTCTTATTGATTTCTTTCACTATTTGCTTAACGTACTATGTTGAATAACACCGGGAGAAACTACAAACCAGTCTCCACCGCTCCTCAACCACTGCTTGCATTTCATGCCGTTGGACTTATAACTGCTGTCATGCTTTTGTACAAGTTGTACTATTCGCTTTCTGCATTTTATCACAGTTGCCTTCATAATTTCAAAGCGTGTGTTAGAATCAACGTTCTCAAAAGTTTTTCTTCTGATTTCCGCAAATTCTATGAACAAAACTTTGCCTTCCTTCAGCATACACTGAAGAGCCAAAGAAACTGGTAAACCTGCCTAATATAGTATAGGGCCCCCGAGAGCACGCAGAAGTGCCGTAACACGACGTGGCATAGACTCCACTAAGACCGAAGTAGTGCTGGACGGAACGGACACGATGAATCTTGCAGGGCTGTCCATAAATCCGTAACAATACGGCAGGGTGGGGATCTCTTCAGAACAGCACGTTGCAACACATCCCATATATGCTCAATAAAGTTCATGTGGTGACTAGAGGAAGTTTTTAAACTCAGAAGAGTGCTCCTGGAACCACTCTGTAGCAATTCTAGACGTGTCGGTGTCGCATTTTCCTGTTGGAATTTCCCGTCTGACGGAATGCACAATGGTCATGAATAGATGGAGGTGATGAGACAGGATGCTTACTTACGTGTCGCCTGTCAGAGATGTATCTAGAAGTATCAGAGGTCCCATATCACTCCAGCTGCACATGTCCAACGACAGTACAGAGCCTGCACCAGCTTGAGTAGTCCCCTGCTTACATGCAGAGCCCATGGTTTCATGAGGTTATCTCCATGCCCGTACACGTCCATCCTCTCGATACAATTAGAAATGAGACTCGCCTACCAGACAAAATGTTTCCAGTCATCAACAGGCCCATGTCGGTGTTGACAGGCACAGGAGAGGCGTAAAGTTTTGTGTCGTGAAGTCATCAAGGGTACACGAGTGGGCCTTTGGCTCCGAAAGCCCATGTCGATGATGTATCGTTGAATGGTACGCATGCTGACACTTGCTGATGGCCCAGCAGTGAAATCTGCTGCAATTTGCTAAAAGGCTGCACTTCTGTCACGTTTAACGATCTCTTCCGTCGCCGTTAGTCCCGTTCATGCAGGATCTTTTTTCGGTCGCGGCGATATGGGAGATTTGATGTTTTAGCAGATTCCTGATATTTAAGGTACACTCGTGATATGTTCGTACGGCAAAATCCCAACTTCATCGCTACCTCGGAAATGCTGTATCGCATCGCTTGTGCGCCGGCTATAACACCACGTTCAAACTCACTTAAATCTTGATCACCTTCCATTGTAGCAGCAGTAACCAATCTAAGAACTGAGTCAGACACTTGTCGTCTTATATAGGCGTTATCGACCGCAGTGCCTATTCTGCCTGTTTACATATCTGTGTATTTGAATACGCATGCCTGTACTAGTTACTTTGCCACTTCAATGCTTAAGACGCAGCCATAAGAAAACCGAACACTTACAACAACAAGACCGTGGAATGATTACATCCAAAAGTAGTCGCTGCAGGCTTTAAGAGTTTCATCCCACGGGAGACGAGACCATTAATTCCTGTTTCGTATAAAGCGGTCGGCCGCCGACGGCTCCACAAGAGCGCATCAGTCTTGCGCTGAATCTGACTGAAACTGACTCCCACGCATGTATTTCTGCAAGTTGCCAAAGATATGGAAATCACACGGTGCAAGATCCGAGGTGTACGGGGGATGTTGCAATGTTTCCTGAGAAAACTGCTGAAGTATAGCCCTCGTCCTGTTGGCAGTGCGGGAACGGCGTTATCGTGCGACAGGATGATGCTGGCCGAGAGCATTCTACACCTACATCTACATTTATACTCTGCGAGCCACCTAATGGTGTGTTGCGGAGGGCACTCTACGTTCCACTGTCATTGTCTCCCTTTCCTGTTCCAGTCACGTATGGTTCGCGGGAAGAATGACTGCCGGAAAGCCTCCGTGTGCGCTTGAATCTCTCTAATTTTACATTCGTGATCTCCTCGGGAGGTATTGGTAGGGGGAAGCAATATATTCGATACCTCATCCAGAAACGCACCCTCCCGAAACCTGGACAGCAAGCTACACCGCGATGCAGAGCGCCTCTCTTGCAGAGTTTGACACTAGAGTTTGCTAAACATCTCCGTGACGCTATCATTCTTACCAAATAACCCTGTGACGAAACGCGCCGCTCTTCTTTGGATCTTCTCTATCTCCTCCGTCAACCCTACCTGGTACGGATCCCACACTGATGAGCAATACTCAAGTATAGGTCGAACGAGTGTTTTGTAAGCCACCTCCTTTGTTGATGGACTACATTTTGTAAGGAATCTGCCAATGAATCTCAACCTGGCACCCGCCTTACCAACAATTAATTTTACATGAACATTCCACTTGAAATCGTTCACTACGCATACTCCCAGATATTTTACAGACGTCACTGCTACCAGTATTTGTTCCGCTATCATACTGTCATACAATAAATAATCCTTCTTTCTATGTATTCGCAATACATTACATTTGTCTATGTTAAGGGTCAGTTGCCACTCCCTGCACCAAGTGCCTATCCGCTGCAGATCTTCCTGCATTTCGCTGCAATTTTCTTATGCTGCAACTTCTCCGTATACTACAGCATCATCCGCGAAAAGCCGCATGAAACTTCCGACACTGTCTACTGGGTCATTTATATATATATATATTGTGAAAAGCAGTGGTCCCATAACACTCCCCTGTGGCACGCCAGAGGTTACTTAAACGTCTGTAGACGTCTCTTTCCATTGAGAACAACATACTGTGTTCTGTTTGCTAAATCTCTTCAATCCAGCCACACAGCTGGTCTGATATTCCGTAGACTCTTACTTTGTTTATCAGGCGACAGTGCGGAACTGTATCTAACGTCTTACGGAAGTTAAGGAAAATGGTATCTGCGTGGGAGCCTGTATATAATATTTTCTGGGTCTCCTGAACAAATAAAGCGAGTTGGGTCTCACACGATCGCTGTTTCCGGAATCCATGTTCATTTCTACAGAATAAATTCTGGGTTTCCAGAAATGACATGACACGCGAGCAAGAAACATGTTCTAAAATTCTACAACAGACCGATGTCAGAGATATAGGCCTATAGTTTTGCGAATCTGCTCGAAGACCCTTCTTGAAAACTGGGACTACCTGTGCTCTTTTCCAATCATTTTGCACCTTCCTTTCCTCTAGAGACTCGCGGTACACGGCTGTTAGAAGTGTTCCTGCGCGCTCTCATTTTATGGCTCGTCGCAGTTTCTGCAAAGAGTCTGCATAGCATTGCACACTGGATGTGATTCCACGCTTGCAAAATTCGACGATCAGAGGGTCCCTGCAGCCGAAGAAGGTCAACGTGGTGGTGATCACGAAGTAGACGAAATTAAGGAATTTTGCTATGTAGGCATAAAAAAAAGAACAATGACCTTTAGAGCAAGGTGGATATAAAAAAAGACATTCCAAAAGAAGTCTTCTAGTATCAAACATAGGTCTTAATTTGAGGAAGAAATTTCAGAGACTGTACGTTAGGAGCATAGCAAGGACATGGAAAAACCTTACAGAAGAGTAGCATTTGAGATGTGCTGCAACAGACGAATGACAAAGCTTGGGTATTTGAAGATGACGACGTAACAGTAGCTGTCAGAAAATCGCAATCGGTAAAGAAGAAAATGATAGCTGCTTTGTCAAATCGAGTACAATGTGGAGCGCGTTCTTTTGGACAAACAGAAGACAGTCACAGCTAAGTGGTACAGTGAGCAGTGCCTGCCTAAAGTCGCTGAAGAACCAGCTACCTATACCCCTCCAGCTCACCACGCAAAACCATTCACCGAATATTTGTGGGGTACGAGACTGAAATTTCTTGAGCAACCTCCTTACTTTCCAGACCATACTCCTTGTGACTTCGCATTGTTCCCATATGTGGAAATGAAGCTGAAAGAGTGTAGTTTTTTCAAGTGATGAGGGCCACCTGAGGGCTTGGGACAATGAGTGTGTCTTACTCCCTACGGAAACTTGGAAGGGTGGTTCAGGGATTGGTTTGGGAGGATGAAGAGGTGTATTCAGTATGACGGAAATTACTCAGAAAAAATTAAATAAAGAGAGTAGTATTTGCAAAATTGTGACACCTTCTCGGTGGGACGCGGAGACAGCGGCAAGATGTGTGCGGCGGGTAGCAGCGGCACAGTGGCTAGGCGCGAGCTGTCGCCGGGTCTGGCCATCGATCGTCCGGGCGCTGCCGCTGCCGCTGCCGCCGCCGCCCCCGGCCACCGCCGCGGCTCCTTTGGGGCAGGCTGGCGGCCGGCGCCTCCCCAGGCCGCATAATCACCGCTTAATCGCTGCCCGACTCGGGCCCGCCGGGCAGCGCGCCGCAACACGCCACGAGCGCCGCTGCTCTGTCACCCGACGCCGCAACAATCTGCGCTCCGCAGGTGAAGCCGTATGCCGTCTCACCACTACTCGTGGAACATGGCGACTAACAGCTTACACTGCTCTCCCGGAAATCACTGCGTGAACTGAGATCAGCCTTGCCATAAAAATAAAATCCTTCTCTCTGTAAGTCCACCTTTTCAGAGATGGTTGAGGGGCTTGGCTTTTCACTACAGACTGTCAAATAAAACAACTTTCAGCCGTCTAATTTCCAAATTGTTATTTTATTGGGCTACCAGTTTCGGCGATATATTACGCCATCTTCAGGCACAGGTGACCTACGTGTAGGAAGATACCAACCTCGGTGGGAGCCAGCATTGAAACACTGGTATCCATCCGCGGTTGGAATCTTAGTACACGTAGGCCAGGGGTCTGAAGATGGCGTAATATACCGCCGAAACTGGAAGCCCAGTGCAATAAAAATTTGCAAATAAGACGGCTGAAAGGTGTTTGATTTGACATGCTGTGAAAAATCCTTGGTTATATCATTATTGTTATTTCATCTCCCTTCATCCCATATGGGAGACGGGAGGGGCGCTTAATGGCTGTCAGTCAACCTGCTCTTCAGCCATTTGACACAAAAATCTAAATGAGATGAAATAATAATAAACAAAAAAGGTGAGACATTTACAATGAGTTTGAAACTTTCTAAAGGCGAAAATTAAAAATTTCTATCTATTACAGACACGACTACCTCTGCTTTTAGATAAAAACAGTTTCAATAAAAGATAATAATCGGAAACACAATGCAATTACATTTAAAAATATTTTTAAAGACCTTGACGCAGGACGAGCATTTCACCCTGGTACTAAATCTGGGAGGACTTGCTCTGAAGCCGACAGGAGTGGCCAAGGGGTTCTAGGCGCTACAGTTTGGAACCGCACGACCTCTACGGTGGCAGGTTCGAATCCTGCCTCGGCCATGGATGTGTGTGATGTCCTTAGGTTAGTTGGATTTAAGTAGTTCTAAGTTATAGGGGACTGATGACCATAGATGTTAAGTCCCATAGTGGTCAGAGCCATTTGAACCATTTCGTTGAGGAGGGTAGAATGAAACTGTTATACGGATGGAGGATTGGTCCTGACGCATCAATGGGGTAGGAGTGGCTGTTGGGGGTAAGAGAGGTTGGAATACAGGGGATATTAGTGAAGCTAAAGTTTGATGAGGAAAAGGTGATAGGAAAGAAGGTTGGAAGGTGGCAAAAAAGGGTGTAGGAAAAATATGGGGAACGGAGGGAGGAGGAGACCAGATGAGATGGAACGGGTGGGGTGGGCTTGAAGTAAAAGGAGGGGTAAACGTCGGGACGCATTCATGATCTGGGAGAGGAAGGCGGTTGAAGTTTCTTTTCGACAGTATGTAGAGAGCGTGTAGGTGTAGGTTTGGTGAGATGTATTAGAAGAGGCGCAGCAGTGTACTTGATTTAGAAAGTAGAGCGGAAACTATAGCATTATTGGAAACAAGTTTGCAGATGGAATAAAATCTATTTATATCTACACTAATGACAAAATTGCAAAACGGTGGTATCTATCAGTTTGACTAAACACGCTAATCTTCAAAACCAATAGACAAATTTTTAAGAAGTTTTCGCAGGTAACTTGAGCGTAGCTTAGGGCAACGTGTCGATTTTGTTTCATTAAAATCGGATCACAGAAAAAAATGACAGAAAAAAATGCAACAATTTTACTTGGCTAAGATGTACAGATTTACTGATTATGTTTTGTGAGTTAAAAACTTAAAGTGAGATAGTTGACACATGTGAAATTAAATAACGCAAAAATAATTTTACGTGCAAAAGAATTTTGCGTGTGCATCGGTACTACAACATGGAGTTCCTACATAATAAAGGAGACACTATATAGCCTATTTCTGCATTCTACGTCATTTTATGAACTACGATTTCGCCTGACACCAGGTTTAACGTGTGTATTTCGTGTGCATAAGTGGGGTAACAGTGAACCTCTGTATCTCCCAAGCGCTGTATCTCGGAAGCGGATTAAGATATGAAGAAACTTTTCAAGTTTGTCGACACCGGGATCGTTAAAGTTACAATTCTTTGATGTGTGTAGCCTTCTCGGAATGCTTGGCTGTGTTTCGCTACTCAAGAAAAAAATTTTGGTGACTTTCTTAATAACAAATAAAGATATTTTAGAACGGCGAGATTGCTCTTCTAGATAAATGCCTAGAGAATATACCGTCAAAATTTGTGCAATTTCCTGAGGTTACATATTATTTAGATTTCTCCTCAGATTAGATTTTGCAGGTTGAGCTAGGGTAACTTTGCACGCCTGTAACTTTAACGGATAAAGATATCAAGGAATGTTCAAAGTTATTAGTGATCGGAATTTTAGGAAAATATCGAAAAAATTTCAGCCATTTGCTATGCGTAGCCGTCTTGCCAACCTGGGCTGGGTTAGGTTAGTTAGGTTAGTGTTTTTTTTAACGTCCCGTCGACAACGAGGTCATTAGAGACGGAGCACAAGCTCGGGTTAGGGAAGGATGGGGAAGGAAATCGGCCGTGCCCTTTCCAAGGAACCATCCCGGCATTTGCCTGAAACGATTTAGGGAAATCACGGAAAACCTAAATCAGGACGGCTGGAGACGGGATTGAACCGTCGTCCTCCCGAATGCGAGTCCAGTGTGCTAACCACTGCGCCACCTCGCTCGGTCCTGGGCTGGGTTTAGGTCCTCTGGTGACGGCGAAAATATAGTAAAAAATACTTTTTTGCTGTTTTCCGAGGAACGCCCATAAACTAATGGTGTCTCCAAAAGTTCCATCAAGCCCACTGTAGACCAGTTCAAATGTGAAAAGAACCAACCGATTTGCTCCAGTTGCCTAAGCAGGACGAAGAGTGTGATATTCATACTTTGACCATGTACTGAAGAATAGCTACACTGCGACGATCCTTCAGAATAGCTACACTAAGACGATCATTCTGTTGGGTACACACATAGTCCCTAGCACAAGGGATATCCAAAACACTTGAGCCTACCGTTTTATCACCAAAAGAACCCGAGGTATGAGCACCGGAAAATACTTTTTTTTTTCACGTCGTTGGAACGTTTAGGTACGCATGCTGTTGCAAGCATACCGATATGTTCAAGAGACAAGAGGGAAAGATGATGATAGATAACCAAGAAAGATGTGCTCGGATGTAAAAAGAGTGTAAAACAGGGATATAGTCCTTCCCCATTACTGTTTAATGTGTGCATCGAAGAAGCAATTACAGAAATAAAAGATAAAATCATGACTGTGGTTAGAATTCAGCGTGGAAGAATATCGATGGTGAGCCGTGTGTGGCTCATGTTCCCGCCATTATGTATTTTACACCCTGCTTTTAACGTACTTCCACCTCACTGTGTTAATTTAAGTTACTACTGAGCTGCTGCTTTGCCTGACCGTGAGTGGTGTTACCAGTGTGTATCGATATATCCCCTCTCGTAGTATCTTTGCTTGACTGCTATTACTTTCCGGTTGCCGTCTGTCGTGGAGTGAGTTGGTGTCAGTTCGACTGGGAGTTGGTGGCAGTTCGGGTTGCGAGTTCGGGTCTGCCAGTCAGTTGGAACGTGTCTGGAGCGCAGTCCGGACCTGCCAGTCGGGGAGTTGCAATGCGGCACTAGTGCAGTCGGGTTGGAGCAGCAGTGAGGTCTGCGTCGACATGGCTCGCCCGACCATCGCCGCCACGCATCACTTGAGCCGGAACACGGTCTTGGTGGATCGTCGGTAGGTAGTCCATCCGGACGACGCGTTTTGGTTCGCCGATCGTTCATGAGTCGGCTGTGTGTGTGTGTGTGTGTGTGTGTGTGTGTGTGTGTGTGTGCATCGACTCCCGATTTGTGTTCGTGTGTGCTTTGTGATTGTTCGGTATCGTTCAGGTCTTCGTACACTTGTTTGTCAGGTTGTGATTGTAGTTCGCATTATTTCCTAGTTATTTCAAATGTTGATGGCGTACTGCCTCTGAGAGGTCGGTCGTCTCATCGGGCGACGTGTAACTGGTTCTCCGAGCGCTTCTGGGCCCCTTCAGTTATCATCTTGTGGAACTTGGGTCTGTCCTTTCATGGTGCAGGGATGTCGTTTTGCCAGTGGGCGTGTTTCCTCTGCATGGTTGGGACCGGGCCAGTATTTCCGCCGTCGTGTGTCTGGAAGTGTGTGGGAGACGCACCAGCAGTGAGGTCGCAACGGAGCAGCAGTCGCGGATGGACCAGCAGGCAGTCGGTCCGTTGCTGCGGGCCAGGGAAGATGTCTCCTCGCGGTGCAGTCGCCTGGTCCGTTGCCGGCCCCTGCGCAGTGTCGGAGCATGTGTGGAGCTGTCCGATCGCTACGAGCTTCACGGTTCACCGACCCAGGACTTCAAAGTTGAGTAGTAGTTTCAACTACCCAAGCCACGTCCACTCACGTTGTGGTGGTTCGTAACTTTTGCGTGTTTGAGTTCTCATATACCGATTGGTGGCAAGCAAGTCGTTTTGTCGGTCGGTCCGTGGCTGTCCCCTGGTTGGGTTCCGACGGATCAGGTATAGTTGGGCTCACCACCTTTCTCACCTAAGTGAACGATGGCAGACCGACTTCCCTGAAGGCCTTCTGAGTGTCACCGGTGTTCAATTATCTGCTGTCAGCTATTTTAAATTTTAGGCTTATGTTCATTGTTTGTTTCTTAAAATTTTGCAAATTAATTTTTAAATTTATCTTTCAAGCTTAAATACTGCGGCCTTCTGCCTTTAAAGATATATTTTGAAGTTTTGAAATTGTGGCCGTCAGTCATTCGTGTTGCACCTTGTATATGGTGCCTTTTGGGTTTTAAATTACTTTATTGATATCTTAATTGAATTTTTGATTTTTTAAGATTTCTTGTTGGCCTTCTGCCCATAAAGGTCTATGGAAACACATTCTAAAATTTTGGAAATTTTGGAAATTTGTGGCACTCAGTCATTTGTATTGTACCTTGCGTATGTTGTTTTTGAATTATTTTATTACTATCTTGATTGGATTTTTATCTCGTTGGAGGCTTTCAGCCGTGAAAGTGTTGCTAAATTACAATAAATGACAATGAGAAGCAGTAACTGACTTCAACCCTTGGCCCTTTCTACAACTCTATTACCTGTTCAGCCCAGTGGGATTAGCGGGCGTATCAAATGGTAAGATTCACGCATGAAATTGCTTTCTCAGAAAGCGAGAAAAAATTGCAGTATATATTTAATGGAAAGATCCACTGGCGCTGAACTTGGGTTGAAAGTAATTGCGAGTAGCAGAAATGGGATTAGTCGTAAACTTAACCTCAAAATAGCGGGCAACGAAGTAAACGAAGGGAAGAAATTCTGCTATGTGCAAAATGACTTATGACAGACGAAGCAATGAGGACATAAAAAGCAGAGCAGCATAGGCGAAGACGGCGTTCCTGGACAAAAGAAGTCTAGTAGTATCAAACATTGATCTTAAGTTGAGGAAGAAATTTCAGATAATGTACGTGCGAAGCACAAGATCGTATGCAAGTGATTCATTGACAAGCGATTGAGATCTGATGCAGTGGAAAAATGTTATAACTTCGGATGACTGATAAAATGTTAAATTTTGAGCTTCTCCGCTGGCTTGGAGAGTAAGGATATATTAGCAGAACATTGACTAGAAGAATGATACGACATATTAAGGCATAGACGACTAGCTTCTGTGGTAGTAGACAGGAGTTGCAGAGGGTAACACCTGCAGGGGAAGACACAGAGTGGAATATATCCACGAAATAGCTGATACAGGAGAGGAATCAGTGGCGGGGATCATGGTGAATCGAACTCCAGCCCCCACCACAGCCACCACCCCGTCACCCCTCGCCAAAAAAGAAAAAAAAAGTTTCTCAAACGTTAATACTATCTATTAAGCCTTATTTTACAGATAAATGCAGGGAAAAAAGCTGTAATGGAAATTAACCACAGTAAGCGATGATTGGGGAATGGATGCAATAATTTTGATTAAGTGTTTAATGTGTAAAACAATAGTTCATACGCATTGATAGGTTAGTTTCGTAGCAACTAAAATAATTAACACATAGAGTAGCCATAGCAGTATGCTCCTGGGGAACGAGAGAAATGTCTGTCGGCTTTTGTACTGTTATCATTTCACTTTCATAGGATTAACTAGGACTGGTTAGTGCAATAAAAATTAGAGTAATGGCTGGTAATGCTGTTCAGAGTGTTTCAATTAAATGTCCGTGAAGTATATTTCGGTTTCTGTAGGCGAGAAAGCACCAAATGACCGCTGAACGGGTATATATTTTAATAGATTTCCGTTAACAAAGAAGGGGAGTGAGTCCCCTTGACGAATATGCCGTCGTGGCAGTTATATCTACTGTCTGTGTCTACCAACTTCAGAAAGAGCTAAGACGGTCATTCCTTGCTATTCGGCAAATGTTTTGGCGTGGGGATCCAATAGAGGAGTGGAGCGCCCACATCACTCCTGCAGAGTCTTATTATACTCGCTCTCCTATCACTCATTTTCACTCATCTTACTCATTTAACACCCACTTGCATTGTGCTTCGCTACGACGGTTCTTAATCGGATCGGAATATACGAGATCGTATAGAAAAGTAATGCAGCAGAATTTTGTTGTGTGAAAACATACAAGGCTTTTTAGATAAAACAAACGTTATTAACGTCCAACATCTTTATTCTTCATGTCTACATACACTACTGGCCATTAAAATTGCTAAACCAAGAAGAAATATAGATGATAAACGGGTATTCATTGGACAAATATAATATACTAGAACTGACATGTGATTCCATTTTCACGCAATTTGGGTGCGTAGATCCTGAGAAATCAGTACGCAGAACAGCCACCTCTGGCCGTAATAACGGCCTTGATACGCGTGGGCATTGAGTCAAATAGAGTTTGGATGGCGTGTACCGGTACAGCTGCCCATGCAGCTTCAACACGATACTGCAGTTCATCAAGAGTAGCGGCTGGCGTATTGTGACGATCACCATTGGGCAGACGTTTTCAATTGGTGAGAGATCTGGAGAACGTGCTGGCTAGGGCAGCAGTCCAACATTTTCTGTATCCAAAAAGGCCCGTACAGGACCTGCAATATGCGGTCGTGCATCATCCTGCTGAAATGTACGGTTTCGCAGGGATCGAATGAAGGGTAGAGCCACGGGTCATCACACATCTGAAATGTAACGTCCACTGTTCAAAGTGCCGTCAATGCGAACAAGAGGTGAACGAGTCATGTAACCAATGGCACCCCATACAATCACGGCGGGTGATATGCCAATATGGAGATGACGAATACACGCCTCCAATGTGCGTTCACTGCGATGTCGCCAAACACGGATGCGACCATCATGATGCTGTAAACAGAAGCTGGATTCATCCGAGAAAATGACGTTTTGCCATTCGTGCACCCAGGTTCGTCGTTGAGTACACCATCGTAGGCGCTCCTGTCTGTGATCCAGAGTCAAGGGTAACCGCAGCCATGGTCTCCGAGCTGATAGTCCAGGCTCCTGCAAACGTCGTCGAACTGTTCGTGCAGATGGGCGTTGTCTTGCAAACGTCCCCATCTGCTGACTCAGGGATCGAGACGTGCCTGCACGATCCGTTACAGCCATGCGGATAAGATGCCTGTCATCTGGATTGCTAGTGATGCGAGGCCGTTGGGATCGAGCACTGCGTCCCTGAACCCATCGATTCCATATTCTGCTAACAGTCATTGGATCTCGATCTACGCGAGCAACAATGTCGTGACACGATAAACCGCAATCGCGATAGGCTACAATCCGACCTTTATCAAAGTCGGAAACGAGATGGTACGTATTTCTCCTCCTTACACGAGTTATCACAACAACGTTTCACCAGGCAACGCTGGTCAACTGCTGTTTGTGTATGAGAAATCGGTTGGAAACTTTCCTCATGTCAGCACGTGTAGGTGTCGCCACCGTCGCCAACCTTGTGTGAATGCTCTGAAAAGCTAATCATTTGAATATCGCGGCATCTTCTTCCTGTCGGTTAAATTCCGCGTCTGTAACACGTCATCTTCGTGGTGTAGCAATTTTAATGGCCAGTAGTGTATTTGCAACCCTCTGCCGGTAGAGGGTTCCGAATTGTAGCGTGTAACATGGTGGTGTGTAACGTAACTACGTCGGTGCGTGAGAAGCAGTGTGCTGTAATCGAGTTTCGAATTCGAAGAGTTCCTCCACACATGGAGCACCCTCTCCTCCAGCGTGACGATGTCAGACCACGCACGAGCGCTGCTACTTCCGCTACAATTGGACGCAATGGGTTCACTGTCATCGATCGTACGTCCCTACTTGGTCCCACATGATTTTCATCCGTTTCCGAAACTTAAACGACGCTTCCAAAGACTTCACTTTGATACTGATGAAGCTGTGCAAGCAGAGGTGAGATTCTGGCTTCCTCAAGAAAATCAGACATTCTACAGTGACGGTGTTCACAGACTGGTCTCTCTTTGCGAGACATGTGTCAGTCTCGAGGGTGACTATGTAGAGATAAATAAGTAGACGTGAAGAATAAGGACGTTAAAGGTTAATAAAGTTTGTTTTATTTAAAAAGCTTTAAGAATTTTCACGAAAAAACTCGGAGGCATTACTTTTCAGCACGGCCTCGTTGGTTTAAAAGTGTGTTAATAAATTCAGCTTGTTTATACCTCACGCCATCACTTACGCCATATCAGCTAAAATTTATCTCTCTAATTACTAAATAACGTATGGGAGTGAACACTATTGCTCCTCCTGAAAGTTGAAAACGTACTGTGTCCATTCCCACCGCTCTTCGGTGTATTCTCTCGGCAATAGAGAGTGTTTTAAAGAGTCTCATCAGGCTGCACAGAACTAAAATGTACCTGTTTTCACGGGGAACGCAAAACGCCTTTTCTTGCTGTGTGCTGAGCAATGATTCAAACTACTAACTTTTCGCCACCAGGGCAATGAATTTCTGAGACTGCTTGCTTCTGAGTAGCATTCAGTTCTACAACGTGATCCTTCTGTCCTTTACTACGGAAAATATGGCATCGAACAAAGATAACTTCCAACAAAGAAAGACATAATTCATCAATTTGTAAATTTGAACAAAATATTAGAATATCGACGATTACCAACAGGATTTTGGTTAGATAAAATTACGCGCTATTACATTAGAATTTTCAAATTGCAAGAACTAGCCGATAAAAGGAGATCAGAGAGCTCATTATGAGTCATGGACACTGGCAAGGCTATCTCTTTTGCCCCCTCTTTTTGTAAGATATTGAAACGTCCCCTTAGAAATATTAATGAATTACTGTGCTGGTAAACCCCTTACGTTATTTGATTTTCAAACAGCTGAGCAAAACTGAACGTACTCAGACATTTCTCTCTTGCCTTATTCTGATCAACACTAAAATGACACACAATATTTTTAGCGCAACGCAATCTGACTTTCAAAAATCCCTACAAAATAATGGCCCTGATTAATAATAACCTATACCTTTCATGAATCACTTACCTCACAAAAATCTTCGTTACTCGAACTACTGCAATACAGCGAGCGTCAATACTGTCAGCTAAATAAAAGATTCTAACTACTGAAGGCACTAACTACTGATAGGCATAAAATATCACAGTTTTAAAAATGGCTCATTCTCAGCAACCATATACAAGTTTCAACATGGGCTGTTCAGTTTCTAAGTTAATAGTAAAATACATTACTCAACTCTCATAACGCTGGTTACAGCAATTGTAGAATCCAGGTTCAGTTTGTCCTGCGTCGACTATAGTTCCATAAGCACAAACTAAATAATGTTCTCTGAACTGAAGTTGAAAGAAAACTAATCTATCTTTACGTACTATTCGAAAAACAGTTCCAGCTAACAGTACTCAGTTAAATCTCTAGGCATGCGGTCTCTGTCCACACACGATAATTCTATTCACTGTTCAGTTTTCTGCTGAAGACTAACCACAGCCTACCTATCGGTCACTGTTTCCATCTCGCTCGACGACTTGAAGATTTGGAGACACGACGAACGTTGTGGAGGAACTCGTTACCAGGACTCGGATTGACTTACAACTCACGACTGCTGCTCTTGCACGGTTACTTAAGCGGAAGTGTCTCTTCCTGGTGACTGTGCCGCTCCAGAGGGCGTGATTCTCGCGGGAAACAGATTGGTTCGTGCGCAGTGATGCCCTGCTGCGGACGGACGCATACCGTACTTCCGGTATCAACTGTCGCCAACTCAACTATGATACGTGCAATTTGCGTCAAATAATAAGCCAGGAAGCAGCAGGTGTAGTGGGACGAAATTAAGCGTCACCCATCCACCAAAGTCAGCCCAGTTTGCAGGTGACTATAAGTTTAATTTAGTTTTGTTTATGTGTTTTCTTATTATTTGTAATAAATGTGAATTATCTAAAAGTTTGTATTTTTTTAGGTGTTTCATGTACGGAGAGGTCGGCGCAACGAACGGGGACAGCATCTTCGTTGCCGCGACCAGAGAGGAAATTGCTGGCCGCTATACGTCGCGGGTCGACAGCCAAGGAGCAACAGAAGATCCTGGAACCGAGTTGTTGCGTCGTGCTTCTAAAAATTAAAAATGAAGTTTTATACTCTTTTTGTACAACAATGACATCATATAGATCTTAATCTTATTGAAATGTTAGTCACTGTCTGTCAACGCTCAAGTTCACATCTGTATGTGTAGGAAGCTAATAAAATAGTGTATGCTACTAAAGTTGAAACAAGTGTCTTGAAGATTTATTTATGAAGAGTTATGTGAACGGATTAATAATATATTTGACAAGATTATTGATTCAGACAGCGTTGGCCGAAACTTTGAATCTAAAAAGTTTATTTAATGTGTGATTCTGATATCGATTAGATCAAGATAACGTGTGTCGATATAATTTTCTGAGGAGAAACAAACGAAATTTAAATTCGAAAAAGTTACGAAAACCAATTGGCCCAAGTGATGTAATTCTCTGCACACGACTCTACTGATGTTTTACAGTTTCGTTCAAGAACCATTCTATGACAATTTAAAAAGAATATGAATCATTTTTGAAGTGGGTTGTAACTGACGTAGGTGACGAAGTCTGCACATGGTCATATATCAAACGAAAAACTAAGGCGTCGTTACACCACACAGGGCCATAATTATCAAACATACACAGCTTATGTTAAACAATGTTTATTATCTTGCACAATTTAATAGACTAAAACAGATAAATTTACCAACCGATGGGGTGCACAACAAAAATTGTTCTTAAAACCCTGTTAAAATCTGCATAACAAATACATCAGATATTAGTAAAATTTCTGTCGATTCAAATACTTATCAAAATCAAAACTTGCCAAACTCTGAATCCTCAAATGATCCTGTACAATGACTTCTCTCTTGCACTTTAAATTCGTACCAAGGTATAACATTAAGGCATGACATAAGGCCTGTAAGTAATAATAAAGGCAACTTCAACGCTCGGCTATGAAGATCCTGGGGCCACTAACTTCGGACTAAAGGATAATCCAGTTAATGCCGGTACAGATAGGCACAATTTAAAATAACAAACAAATAAAAAACAACGCCTCAGCATCTAAACGTTCCCTGAGAACGTACGTGCATGAAAGCCTCCTTCATAAAAACTAAGCTTCACAACCAACACACAAGGGAGCCGTGCGTGGCCCTTGTTCCCGCCATCATTTATTTTACACCCTGTTTCGAACGTATTTCCATCTCACTACGTTAATTTAAATTACTACTGTCACTGAGTTGCTGCTTTGCCTGACCGTGAGCGGCGTTTGCAGCGCGTATCGATATATCCTTTCTCGTAGTATCTCTGCTCCACTCCTATTACTTCCCGCACGTTGTCTTAAGTGAGCTGGGATGGCCAGTTCGGGTTGCGAGTTCGGGTTTGCCAGTCGGTTGGAACGAGTCTGGAGCGCAGTCTGGACCTGCCAGTCGGGGAGTTGCAATGCGGCACTAAAGTGCGCGTCATTTATGTTGGCGGCCGAGTTTAGGTTCGTTCTGCGCATCTGACGTCACAAAACAAAGTCAGCCAATGAACAGAGAACGACGTTGCCAGATCTCGACTGCAGTGCATAGCATGGGCGAGTGTCTTCAGTTTTAGAAATGTTCAGTCATAAATAAAGTAATAGAACAAAAGCAATGTCTTGATAGCAGACTTTCTTTTATAGAAAGTTTGGAAAAAGCGTTCTTTATACCAATTGCTTCTTATTCTATTAATTAATTAAACCAAACAAGCAATAAGACTCCTAATTCAGGCGATAGAAAGGAAAGGTGTTTGTATCAATCTCACGAACCGCTTTTTTGCACTAAAGAGGAGCGGTAATTGTTTATTTCCTATTGTACTTCGATGAAGCGTGAGTAATTCATAGTCATACCAAAAGTGTTTGTCAATATTTTGCGTAACGTGTTAGAGTCCTCACTGCGTTCTGTAGGCAGACGATCTGCATTAGCGTAATGGTTAAGGTGTTGGACTTCTTCGTGAAAGGTTATGAGTTCAAACCTTATGCGGTGCTTATTATTTTAATTATTTAAAAACAATATCGAAGTGCCTTACTTCATGAATTATATTCATTTGAATGCAGTTTTTTGAAATTTCTAGTGCTTTGTCTCTTCATTAACCCTTTCGCTGCTGCAGACATGTGCTCCCCGCATTCCGCGCTGTGCACAATTTTGTCATCACTGCACTGCTCGCCTGTGCAGACACATGGTGTTCCCATTGCTTTGACACACTTATCATTCGATTTCACAAAAACTATTTGGCCCAAAAATTTAATTTTTACACGTCTTCTTGACTGATACCTTGATTGCCGACTCGCATAGCTTGAGCCGGGCCACGGTCTTGGTGGATAGTCGGTCGGTCGTCCTACCGGACGACGCGTTTTGGCTCAGCCGATCGTTCATGAGTCGGCTGTGTGTGTACATCGACTCTCGATTTGTCTTCGTGTGTGCTTAGTTACTGTTGGGTTTCTATCTGGTCTTCGTGCAAGTGTTAGTCAGGCTGTGTGTGTTGTTGGCGTGATTTCCTTTGAGAAGTTATTTTAAATGTTGTCGGCATACTGGTTCTGAGAGGTCCGTCGTCTCATCGGGCGACGTGTAACTGAGCGCTTCTGGCCCCCTTCAATTACCATCTTGTGGAACTTGGGTCTGTCCTTTCATGGTGCAGGGATGTCGTTTTGCCAGTGGACGTGTTTCCTCTGCGTAGTTGGGACCGGGCCAGTATTTCCGCCGTCGTGTGGAAGTGAGTCGGAGACGCATCAGCAGTGCAGTCGCGACGGAGCAGCAGTCGCCGTCGGATCACCAGGCAGTCGGTCGGTCGCTGCGGACCAGGGAGGACATCTCCGTTCGGTGCAGTCGCCTGCGTCCGCTGCCGGGCCCTGCGCAGTGTCGCAGCGTGTGTGTGGAGATGTCCGATCGCTACGAGCTTCGTGATTCCCCCACCCAGGACGTCGAAGTTGCGTGTAGTTTTGACAGCTAATAAGTATTTCATTGTGGATAATGACGTTCGTAACCTTTTGTGTTTGAGTTCTCACGTACCGATTGGTAACTAGCAAGTCGTTTTGTCGGTCGGTCCGTGGCTGTCCCCTGGTTGGGTTCCGACGGATCAAGTATAGTTGGGCTCACCACCTGCCTCGCGTAAGTGAACGAGGGCAGACCGACCTGACTGCAGACTTCTGAGTGCCACCGGTGTTTAATTATCTGTTTTCAGCTACTTTAAATTTAAGGCCTATGGTTATTTGTTTCTTTTTTCTTAAATATTTTGCAAAATTAATTCTTAAATTTATCTGTCAAGCTTAAATATTGCGGCCTTCTGCCTTTAAAAGATTATGGTAATATATTATAAAATTTTGAACCTTAATTGTGGCCTTCAGCCATTGATAGTGCACCTTGCATATGTTTGTTCTATCTACCTTGCTGTGATTTTTTAAATTATTTTATTGCTTTATTCGTTGGATTTTATCTTGTTGATTTGTTAATATTTCTTGTTTGGACACCTTCAGCCGTGAAAGAGTTGCATGCGGTAAAGGTCCGGCTATGTGCCGCTTTGGTTGTAAAAGTTATTAAATTAGAATAAATTACAATTAGAAGGCGAAACTGACCTCAACCTTTTTGGCCCTTTCCACAATCCTATTACCTGTTCTGCCCAGCGGGTTTAGTGGGCGTATCAACAAGGTATAAATATAATAAACAAATGACTGCTAAGGGCATACAAATTAAAAAGGCGGAGCCTCCAGTAATCTTATCGGCCACTAATTACAGTGAAACCCAGTTTTATAGGTTTAAATTCATATTTCGAGCGAATGGTGCATTCGTCAAAGTGGTGGAGGAAGGAGCTACAAAGCTTAACGACCTGACAGCCAGGAACCAAGACAAGAACAATACTCAACTTAAGGACGAGATCGAGACAAAAGGCCAGGAACATGGAGCCCGGTGTAACGAATCGCCCCACCGTACCGGACGAAATACACTGAGCTCCGCACAACTGAAACATAAATCAACTGCAATAGCACAGTAACAACTGCAAATTCATATTACATAAGTGAATAAAAGCTGGCAAAAGAAAATTTTGAACTCAACACTTCAGAATTCATTTAAACAATACAGTACATAGGTAATTTCCTTGAAACGTGATAGTCAGAGATGAGTATTATTTCAAACGGGCAAGAGCTCGCCAGAGTTACACTTTCATGGAGTCTGATGTAGTTTTACGAGAGAGCATAGTATTTCATTACTCATAAACTAAGGGGCAAATTTTGATAATCACCAAGGTCACAATAACTCAATAATGAGCAGCTCACCGAGCTTCCTTGCATACAGCTGCAGATCCTTCATCAAGCGGTTATAATGCCACGTGTGATACAACTTTGACATATCAAACTCGTCACCAAATTCACGGATATGCCCAGGCGAACGGTTAATGCCAGGCGACGCTCCGGCAAGCTCTTCTTCTCAACATCCACTGCGTGGCTAGAAAAGCCAAAAAAAAAAATGGCTCTGAGCATTATGGGACTTAACATCTATGGTCATCAGTCCCCTAGAACTTAGAACTACACACAACACCCAGTCATCACGAGGCAGAGAAACTCCCTGACCCCGCCGGGAATCGAACCCGGGAACCCGGGCGCGGGAAGCGAGAACGCTATAGCACGACCACGAGCTGCGGACAGAAAAGCCAAACACCACGCCTCGTACCGGAAACCAACCCTTTCAGCCATCTCCAGCCGCAGCACGCCAGTAATCCCACGTGCAATGAGCATGCGCACCAAGAAGGGCCAACCTCCCGACACCTTTGTAATCACAACCGAGAGACTACACAGAGAGGCCCTCTGCATCGACGCTGCAGACTTAAATAGCCGAACTAGCGATGAATAACTGACTCGCGGCCAGCCAAAGTGAAATCGATGGCAAAGATGACACAACAAAGACGTATTGGCGCCAGCTTCGCGACATATCAAACTTCCCGCTCATGCTTAGACCGGACCCCGAGCAGGCAACCACTCTCAGCCAGGTTCACTCTTGCCCAGCTCCATGTTTAATCTGGCTAACACGGACGCGAAATACCTTGCCAGATGACATCTCCATAATTTCAAGATTAACGGAACTAATTATCCTAATAAGCTTGCAGGGATCTCTATAAGGCGGTCTGATTTTCCCCTTAACATCTTGCCCGGTTCTAGCGGTATGATTCCTAATAAAAATGACATCGACGGTCTTACCCTTAAAGGGGCGACGTCCTTGATTATAGCTAACGGCCCGGCGATAGTGACCCAAATTAATATTTCGCCTGGCTCGCTCCCAGTTTTCCCATAGCGCCACCGGCGTAAGGGTCACAGCCGAAAGGTCACTAATACTCCAGATATTAGATAATGGAGAACTGAGAGTGTAGGCAAACGTAAGTGACACAGGCGTTGCCCCAGTAGCTCCATGGCGGATCGAATTAAAAGCCTGGTTAAGGAGTGGTTGAGTCGCATCCCAGCAGGTTGGAGTCTTGGCATGGTAAATACTAAAAGCAGCCATAAAGCTCCTATTAACCCGTTCTGCTAAAGACGGGCTGGGATAGTATGGTGTGGTGGTGACGTGTTTAATCCCATTGAGACGCCCTGCTAAACCTGCAGGACAGCACACGTAGTTTAAGTTGTGGAAAGGGGCCAAAACAAGCGGCTGTCAGTTACACTCGAACATACAACCTTTTAGTTAATCAAACATTACAAGAGCCAAGAAATTAAAGAAAAACACAACGCAACTTTAGTTTAGGAACTTAATTAGCGGCTGAATGCGTGGGCAAGACCACTTTAATTTAAAAACGGCTGGAAACCAATAACGTAAAACTCAACCAAAATCAGAAATTTAAAAGCCAAAACATTATCTTAAAACAGTTCCTTAATTAGTCTGAAGGCCCAAAGAATCTGACACTTTAAGAAGAAACAACTTAAATTCAAAACCGGCTGAAGGCCCAACACTTAAGACTCAATAACATTAATTTTAAAAATACTATAGGCTTTATGTAAAACAGTTCTTAAATCAGGCTGGAGACCCAAACCATCTGACAGCTTAAGAGCAAGACAACTTAAATTCAATATCGGTTGAAGGGTTCAACAATTAAAACTCAATAACATAAATTTTTAAAATAAAAAAGGCTTTACATAAAACAGTTCTTAATTTAGGCTGAAGGCCCAAACCATCTGACGCCTTAATGGCAAAACAGCCTTAATCTAACAATCGGCTAAAAGCCATGCAAGTACAAACAGCAAGAACAGACAAGAAAAGGCAGTACACCCAAGGGAACTCAGAAGTTTTATGGGTCGGGCTGGAATTCAAACACTAACGCTCGCTTAAGTGAGACAGGCAGTCGGCCCAACCATTGCCTATCCAACGACAATCCAACCCACAGACAGTCAACGGACCCACCGACAGGACAACCCCCGCTTCACGTGACCAGCACATAATAGGAAGCTCAATGGAACAATGCAGAAGGTATTGGCGCCCACAACCAATCACACATTGAGCTGTCAAACCACACACCGTGCTGGACAGCAACAACTCGATGAGGAAAATATACTGCCCGAACCTACGTCAACGGCCAGGGTAAGTAACCGGAACGTCAACGGCCGAAAGGCAGAAGATTCCGCTGGTGCACTTCAATTTAAACAACGAAGTTCAATTAAACTCCACCAAAGGGTGCCTAAAATTTGCCAACCCGAAAACACACGCCGCTGCTCGCAGGAATATCCCAACAGCCAACAACGAACCCCAAACGACACAATGTGAACAGTTGTGACTTGTTGGTAGATTAAGTCAAAACTCAACCTTCATGTCCAGGATCGGTGAGCCACGAACCTCGCAGCAATGGGAAGAGGTACCACACACTCCAACACCGTATAGAGGCCGCCAGCATACCCGGCCAGACAACATGCCGTGGAGACCTCCTCGCTGCTCCACGCCAACCAACTAACCGCCCACACACAGCCCAGCCAAAAACTATAAGCGCCGTGCCAAAGATATTCCAAGGTGCGAATGTCGATATATACCTCTGCCGCCACTCGCAGAAAGAGAGGGTAACAGCATAATCGTGATAACCACAGGAGAGTAAACACAGAATAGTAACCAAGTTTAATCCAATGTATAGCATGAGCCAGCCACAGCCAACCCATGGTTAAACAAAAGTTCTTAAAGAGCCTAGAGCAAAAGCTGGGGAATTATCACCCACAACATATTTCGGAGAACAAAACCAAGAGAAGACTTTAGACAACTGGTTCTCCTTGTACTCTTATTTACTTTGTTAATACACCATCAATCTTCACCCAAATATTAACTCTCTCATTAGCATTAACACGTCTTCTGTTTCTTGTATACAATGAAAATGGTTTATCTGTCCGTACAACAGCTGTACAATAATTCCTATTGCCCTTAACTCCAATGGAAAAGGTACGATAAGCAATAATGTCTCTATCATAGTTGGCCTCCAAACCTTCCAATGGTTTATCACTACCTCGTACAATAGCAATAGTTAACCAACTATTTCCAGTAAAAACCTCTGTTGTTGTACAAGAGTAATTAATTTTAGCACCAACAAAGGTTATTGGGCCTGTCAGTAGTTCTTCTTGTGCTACATTATTTGGAGTCATAGAAAAAGTGTCCACAGTCTTGTACACAGGCATTCTTGATCTTCTAGTATATCTCCTGCTCCTGTACGGCATGGCTGTGTGCTGCGTGCAGCTGCCTAGAGTCAAATGAGCGTGCTGCTGCCTGCATAGCGGATGCACGTCACTGATAAGCTGGGCGCGGAAGGAAGTCGAGCGCTCAAAAACCGCAATGGCGGCGCCGGAAGTATCTTTTTTCTGCGGATCGCCATTAGTTAAAACTCTAGGCGATCCGCCGAGCCCTAGCGGCGGCCGAGCGAAACTCGTTCAAGGTCACCCGCCAATATGGCGGCGCACACAGCCATGGCGATCTCGGCCATAACATCGAGAGTAGGGAGCAGCCACGTGAAGGGCAAAAATGCGTCAACAACAACTAAGACGTAACGGTTCCAATCCTTGTACGAGGCAAAGGACCTATACAGGGTGGTCCATTGATCGTGACTAGGCCAAATATCTCACGAAATAAGCGTCAAATGAAAAAAAAACTACAATGAACGAAACTTGTCTAGCCTGAAGGAGGAAACCAGATGGCGCTATGGTTGGCCCACTAGATGGCTCTGCCATGGGTCAAACGGATATCAACTACGTTTTTTTTTAATAGGAACTCCCGTTTTTATTACATATTCGTGTAGTATGTAAAGAAATATGAATGTTTTAGTTGGACCACATTTTCCGCTTTGTGATAGATGGCGCTGCAATATTCACAAACATATGGCTCACAATTTTAGACGAACAGTTGGTAACAGGTAGGTTTTTTAAATTAAAGTACAGAACGTAGGTACATTTGAACATTTTATTTCGGTTGTTCCATTGTGATACATGTACCTTTCTGAACTTATCATTTCTGAGAACGCATGCTGTTACAGCGTGATTACCTGTAAATACCACATTAATGCAATAAATGCTCAAAACGACGTCTGTCAACCTCAGTGCATTTGGCAATACGTGTAACGACATTCCTCTCAACAGCGAGTAGTGCGCCTTCCGTAATGTTCGCACATGAATTGACAATGCGCTGACGCATGTTGTCAGGCGCTGTCGGTGGATCACGATAGCAAATATCCTTCAACTACCCCACAGAAAGAAATCCGGGGACGTCAGATCCGGTGAACGTGCGGCCATGGTATGGTGCTTCGACGACCAATCCACCTTTCATGAAATATGCAAATCAATACCGCTTCATCCGCACGCGAGCTATGTGCCGGACATCCATCATGTTGGAAGTACATCGCCATTCTGTCATGCAGTGAAACATCTTGTAGTAACAACGGTAGAACATTGCGAGGGAAATCAGCATACATTGCACCATTTAGATTGCCATCGATAAAATGGGGGCATATTATCCTTCCTCCCTTAATGCCGCATCATAAATTAACGCGTCAAGGTCGCTGATGTTCCACTTATCGCAGCCATCGTGGATTTCCCGTTGCCCAATAGCGCATATTATGCCGGTTCACGTTACCGCTGTTGGTGAATGACGCTTCATCGCTAAATAGAACGCTTGCAAAAAATCTGTCATCGTCCCGTAATTCTCTTGTGCCCAATGGTAGAATTGTACACGACGTTCAAAGTCGTCGCGATGCAATTCCTGGTGCATAGAAATATGGTACGGGTACAATCGATATTGATGTAGCATTCTCAACACAGACGTTTTTGAGATTCCCGATTCTAACGCAGTTTGTCTGCTGCTGATGTGCAGATTAGCCGCGAGAGCAGCTTAAACACCTACTTGGGGATCATCATTTGTTGCAGGTCGTGGTTGACGTTTCACATATGGCTGAACACTTCCTGTTTCCTTAAATAACGTAGCTATCCGGAGAACGGTCCGGACACTTGGAAGATGTCATCCATGGTACCGAGCAGCATACATAGCACACTCCTGTTAGACATTTTGATCACAATAGCCATATATCAACACGATATCGACCTTTTCCGCAATTGGTAAACGGTCCATTTTAACGCGGGCAATGTATCACGAAGCAAATACCGTCCGCACTGGCGGAATGTTACGTGATACGACGTATTTATATATTTGTGACTATTACAGCGCCATCTATCACAAAGCGAAAAAAAGTGGTCCAACTAAAACATTCATATTTCTTTACGTACTACACGAATATGTAATAAAAAATGGGGGTTCCTATTTGGAAAAAAAACGCAGTTGATATCCGTTTGACCTATGGCAGCGCCATCTAGCGGGCCAACCATAGCGCCATCTGGTTTCCCCCTTCAAGCTAGACGAGCTTTTTTCTTTGTAGTTTTATCGTTTGATGCTTATTTCGTGATTTGGGCCGGTCACTATCAATGGGCCACCCTGTATAATCCGTGAAGAGCGTCTCTAGCGGATAGAGTTTCTTCTGAGACTGAGGAAGACCTCTACTGTGCTTGGCGCGTTTGCGGTGATCGCACCTCGCCACAAATCGGTGAGTATCGCGATACATATGCGGCCACACAAATCCCTCACAGACGCGGTTCAGAGTTTAATGAAGACAGAGATGGCCGCGGACAGCAATCATGAAAATAGTGCTGCATGGGTACCAATCACGGAGTAAGCAAATACTCAACCCTTAGCTGGCTCCCGCTCGTTTACACAAAACGCCCTTACTCAGGCAGTACTCAGCTCTCCTGCCTCCTGGCGAATGGGTCGCAATATCGCACCTTCCTCCTGTTTAACTTCCAGATCATAAAAGAGCACAGACTACCGAATGAGAATTCTTCTCGGCTAAGAGCATCGGCGATGATATTCTCAGATCCCCGTACACGCTTAATATCAAAGCGGAAGGCAGATATCCGGACCACCCAACGGGCTATTTGGTCTTGCGAGGCCTGGCTAACACCCAACCAAGTGCTTGATTGTCCATCTCAAGAAGAAACTGTTGGTGTTAAAAATAAAAACTATGCTTTTCGAAAGCGAACAAAACCGCCAAAGCCTCTCATTAGCCTAGGCCGAATTAGGCCGGCGAGAGGCATAAGCCACAGGACGCCTTTCGCCTTGTTCTCAAGAAGAACGGCGGCAATTCCAGCATCAAGGGCATCAGTCGGCACAATAAAAGTCTCAAAGTTAGGTATTGCTAAAACCGGAGGATTGGCGATAGCGGTTTTAATAGATTCAAAGGCATGCCGCTGCTCTTCCACCTCCGACCCCCCTCCCAAACAAACGGGTGATTCTTCTTACGCAGATCATTCAGTGGCGCGGCCCAGTTGCGCAAAATTAGCAATCAACTTACGAAAGACATTCTCCATGCCAATAAACCTGGTGATTCCCTTCTTATCTTCGGGGAAGGAGAGCCTTAGTACGCTGATGGTCAATTCTAACACAGTCGGCAAAGACCAGGTGTCCGAAAAATGAAATACAAGGCCGACACAGGCTGATCTTATTCGGCTTGACCGTAAGCTCAGCCCTTCGCAGGCTAGAAAAAACCTGGTCGAGATGCTCAAGATGGCCAGAGAAAGATTTGCTAAAAATAACCAAATCATCCAGATAATTATAAACACAGTTATACTTAAGATCTCCCAGAACATTATCCAACAGACGGGAAAGAACAACTTCGCCAGTGGCAAGGCCGAAAGGAACTCGATTGAACTCAATCGAGTTCCAATCGGTACAGAATGGCGTAGCCGCCTTGGAGTCCTCAGCCAGCGGAATTTGATAGTATGCCTGGCTTAAAACCAAAACGGTAAAGAATAGCGCTCCCAAAAACCATGTGAAACAATTGTGAATGTTGGTCAAGGGAACTGATTCCAGGACGACTTTCTTGTTCAGGGCCCTATAATCCACGACAGCTCGAAATTCGCCACCCTGCCCCTTAGGCACAAGGAAGACCTGGGAAGCAAAGAGGAGGTAGAATAACGGATAACACCATCCAACATGCGGTGGATTTTAGCCAGCAGGATTTTTATCTTAGGAGGGGAAAGTCTGCAGGGCACTTGGCGCACAGGAATTCTAGCCAGAAGATGGATATCATCCTGGATAAACCTGTCCCATACAACATCAGGGTAATGATCCTACAAATCCCTCATAGTCTTACGCTGCAGATCACCTTAGTGACTATGATCAATGTTGCCCTCACAACTGTGCACGGTATGCAGCTCACTGCCCTTGCGGCATGCGCAGTCAAAACAACCTCCAGGGGAGAACTGAAAGTGGAAGGTACCGCCAGAATAATTAAGTACTAATCCGGTACGATGCATAAAACCACCCCAGGATGACCAGTGCTCTCAAGTCTTTAGCAATAACAAATTCCATGGGCCATTAAAAGCTCTGCACTGCTAAACTTCCTCGCACCTTCCCGAAAAAAGCCAACTCTTGGCCATCTGCAAGTTTACATCTTCGTGCGACGGGCCTCGATACCGAAAATCGACACAAATGTCGGTACTCCATGGACCAATGAGAGAAACGAACTGCCCGAATCAAGCAGGGCATATATGGGTTCAATGCCAACCCGCGTACAAATATGAGGGAGGGAGAGGGTGGCTGGTGAACCAATCGCCCTACAATTAACTCGCCAATTCCTACGACGAGCCGACCCCCTCTTCTTTAAACGTCAACTATTGGGACGGGACACTACTTGCCTTGAACAGGGGCGAACAAAATGGTCGTCAGCACCACAGCCAAAACAACGTCGGATCTCCGGTGTTTGCTTCTGTTTAAACGCGAACTTACTAACACTATCCTGACCATCCCTCAAAGCAACGCGCTGTTTGTCAGCAAACGCAAGAGCTTCCGCTGTATCTACAAGACCTTGCAACTGACTCCCTGAGGAAAGCTTATTCGCAAAGGTAAAACGCGAACGGTCCTGGGGCCGCATTCCCTCAGTAAGGTGGTCAATGCTCTGTGCATGTCTAATGCATCGACAGTGATTCATACTCGAACAAAATATTGTCCCAAGGTTTCCTGCTGCGCCTGCACTTTCCAATAATATTCTTGCTCTAAATGAATAGTTTTTGCTTTAACACACGTTGCCTAAGCTGCCCTAACGACCCACGTTCCTCCAAGACTTTAGTTACCGGGTAAAGTAAGGCTATCAAAACGTGGTGACGAACCTGTAAGGCATCCGCATGAACCTGAAGGCGTACAAAAACAACGACACCTGCCGAACTTGAATCCACCGTTCCTTAATATCGTTAATAAGCAACAATGTGGGGTTAGACAAACGAGGAAATTGATCAGCTAAACTATGTGGTTCCGACTGTTCAGTCAATAAAGGTTGTATCTCGGCCTCGGGTTCAGACCTAAAACCTCCCCCCCCCCCCCCCCCCCCCCTCTAAACCAATATTCAGCAGGCGAATCTGCAACGAGCGCACTTTATCACGTAATTTCTGATGAAGACGGGTATCCAGCCCCACTGGATTAATGATTGTTACCTAAGACAATAGTTACTGTAATGCGCCAACTGTACCTGAACTCGATGCACCTGACGCTGGGTAGGTTGAGAGGATTCTATAAACTCTGAAGTTTGTGTTAGTTCCTGAACTGCTACTGAGACACGGGAAAGGCGCTCACCAAGAGCAGCGAAAAGTTCCGGAGGGAAGGTAATTGATGTTTGTACTGAAGCACGGAGACGGGAGGCAAGATCAGACACTCCTCCTTCCGTAGATAATCCTCTTATTTGGAGTTCGTATACCAGGTGTTCCTTGCGTAAATGAGAAATGACGGGAATGCCACGTGTATTAACCGTGGCCAAGGTGACTGCAAAAACACAACAGAATTAGTATAGATGAGGATGTACAAGGTAACAGTCAATAGCACAAAAAATAAACAACACTAGTTATGAAGGAGATCATCTTTATGCCAGTGACTGTTATAAGTTTTTATTACACTATTGTCAAGTGATATTATGGCTTTGAGCCATGTCAATGTAATGTAAGCTGACACATTTGTAAGTCGTTGTCAATATTGTTAAATACACGACGTACAAATGTTTCACCTTACATTACGTTGGCATGGCTTAAAGCCATAATATCACTTGACAATAGTGTAATAAAAACTTATAACAGTCACTGTCGCAAAGATGATGTTCTTCAAAAAATTTTTTGTGACTGTGAATCCCAGCTACAACAAGTTTAACACTAACTATGTATGTGTGTGTGTATCCGTACGGACGCATATGTTTAACAGGACGTAGAGTATGCTCCACTGAACAATTTTAAGTAGGGAACCTGAGGTCGGAGAAGCCAGCTTAAGGAGATGATAGGAATAAAATTACATCACTGTGTACTTTTTAATTTACACGAATTAAAGTTAACTGCAAATTCCATCACTGGAGAAATGAACGTACCATTGTACTGTATCTTTAAAAGTGTGCTGAAACTGACAGCCATCAACCTTAATGCAAGCATGATATAGACGAATAAGATTCTGACGCACCCTAATTAATATCCCCGGTGTGTTTCGAACCACATCACGTGCAGCTACAATTCTGGCAGCTAATTCCATCACTGTATCCACTGGGGTCTCACATGCAAGTGGCTTCAGATATTCACATAGGAAAAAATGAAGAGAATTTAGGTCAGATGACCTCGCAGCCTGTTGCCGTGGTATAGGACCTCCCCTTCCAGTCCAACGACCAGGAAATACAGCATTTAGATGGTTGTAAACATCCGCAATGAAGTGAGGCGGTGCACAGTCGTGTTGTATCCACATCCTGTAACGAACAGCCAAGGCTACATTCTCCTACAAATAAAGCAGAACTCTTTGCACGAATCCCAAGTACAGGTGGCCATTCAGACGGCCAGGTAGATGATACGCTCCAATGAGCTTTTCGGCTACAGTGCCGGCCCAGACATTCACAGCAAAAATTTCTTGATGGTGTGACTCTACCACAGCCCACGCCCCGACGGCTATTCATGCTGCCCGAAATACCATCATGATTAAATTAGGCCTTGTCAGTAAACAGCACGATCTGGAGGAAATCTGGTCTATCAATCCACTGTTAGAGCAATCACTGACAAAATGTGACCCTTGGTGCAAAGTGCGACAAAAGCATTGCGTGGACTCGTTGTGATAAGTCCAAGGGCAACAGTTTACTTACATGTCTGAAGATTGCTTACAGTGGTTCGAGGAAAAGTAAATGGTAGCAGACGAGAAACAGACGTAAAAATGAAACAAGAAGCAGTGCTGGAATGGGGTCTTTCAGTGTGAGTGGTTGTAACCACAAATGCTAACAGGAAAAAATGTATGTCGATTATATCATCAGCGTGCCATAGATAAGGACTGGAGTAAGTACGTAACCATAGAAATATTTGCCGGAATTTTCAGTTTTTCCCGGTACACTGGGGTTGATGTATTTCTGCTCAGTGTTAATAGTCTCGTTAGAGACAGTAACAAACAGTTTACTCAGTAATAATTTATATTTACAATAACACTTGACTGAGATTCTGGAACCACAGAATGAACGACAGAGATTGTACAGAATGGAACTTCCTGAACAGGGAATAATGTAATAAAAGTAGCCAGGGACGATTTTAAAGTAATAGATTTTTTAAAAAAGTAAAATAAAAAATGTGTAGGTGGCGCTGCAGCGCCCATGCAGTTGTCGAAGCCTCGTTCACACTTAAGGCTAAGCCCTAAAGCCACCTTGTTCCACTGAGAAATTTGCTATATTCTGTTCAGTCTTCTACTTAAGGATACTAGAAGTAAATCAGACACTGAATGAACTGCACTAATACCTCTGTAATTTGAGCAAAACATCTTGTCCCCATTTTCATAGATGTTACGAATAATGCTCACATTCCACTATCTAGGTACATTCTCCCAGCTTTCTATTTTGTTAAAAATTACACACAGATATTATACAATGTACTCTCCTCCTTATTTCATGAGTTACATTCTAACGTTTCCTGAACCAGGAGTCTTGCTACTTTTTGCCCTTTTTAGAGCTTTCCTGTCGCCTTATCCTGTCTTCTCTCATTCTAAAACCATCTCCTTTGTCATGCCACCATTTTTGTGACAGTTCAGTGTAATGTGGTAACCACAGATCTGATTATATTACCTACACCGTACCTCTGTGTCATGTACTGATTTTGGTATTGATTATGGTCTTCCATGCCAAGTGGATTCTTTTTGAAGCATATATACAAAAAAATAAACTTTTTCACCTTTGTTACCGTGTAACACGTAAACTTTGTCGTCGTATATAGGTTACATACTGTTACTTATGCGAGATGGTGAGAGAAAATATCTTGGAAGATACCTCTGTAGACAGACCTTAATCTGGAAAACGAGGAGGTGGATAGAGGAATATGGGGGAGTGATAACATGAAGTTATCATTCGCCATTTTATAATACAAGTATATTTTCACATATATAGGTCTGCATCAAACACGCCCATAAAATAATATAATATGATACCTAAAATATTTCAAAAGATCTTTGTGAAAATGCGTAAAAATAAAAATTTAAACAAATAATTTAATTTAAATTTAAAAGAATTCAAATAAAAAGTAAGGCCACATATTCAAAATCATGTGGAATTGATGATTCTTTACATCTACTTTCGCCAACAATTTGAAGTTAACGAAATTATTTGGATAGTCTTACACAACAATATTTACTTCCTTAACAAAATGATCTGGACTAAACTACAAACCTTAAAAATTAAAAATAGTTTAAGGATATTTTGTGTGTATGGTCATTGGCAGCCTTACAAAACAAGAGAAATTTCATTACACATTCGCAGACATACTTTTTCTTTATTGATAAAGGGAAGTGCAGCTGTATGAAAGTACAATGAAATTTCAAAAGAAGTTAAAAGCTTTTCTTACTAATTTTCCGGTTAAAATAACTTTTCGTTCATTGAGAGGTTACAGATTTGACTAGCGTTTGAATATTTCTGAATTTACATCAGAATGAAATTACTGGTAGATGCAGAACAGATGGAAAATGAATTTGTATTCCTGACAAATATAATGACATGTGAGACAATATAGGCCCTATGACTCATCGTAGAATATATGCTGGAGAGGGAAGACGTGCATTTATAATATTTGTAGATTTAGAAAAAAAATGTATAATGTGTGTGAAATCTTATGGAACTTAACTGCTGAGGTCATCAGTCCCTAAGCTCACACAATATTTAACCTAAATTAACCTAAGGACAAACACACACACCCATGCCCTAGGGAGGACTCCAACCTCCGCCGGGACCAGCCGCACGTAGATTTAGCAGCAAGCGTTTGATGTCAATTGGGGTACACTCTTTGAGACTGTGAGTTACCTGGTATAAAATACAATGAGCGAATGTTTATTTATAAACCACAGAGGAACTGTACTGTATTTATGGGTGTTGAAGAGCAAGAAAGAAAGTCAATAGTTAAGACTGGAGTGAAGGTTGTAGCCATTACACAGATAAAACATGTAGTAAGGGCATCTAACGGGGAAAAAATAAACCCTTTTGTTTCCGGAATTGTAATTCTGTCAGAGACGATAGAGAGTTTGAAATATCGCACAGTGTCTGGAAAAAAGTTACAAACTGAACATCAGAAAAGTATACAAGAGTAACGGAATGTAGTCAAATTAAAACAGATGACGCTGACGGAATTTGATCAGAAAATATCATGCTAAAGATAACAGATGAGTTTTTCTACCTGGCAGTAAAATAATTGACGATGGCAGAAGTCAGTACAGGGAATGCAGACTGACAATAGCAAGAAAAGCTTTTCTGAAAATGCGTCAACAACTCATACACATTTGCAGATTAGAAAGTCATTCCTAAAAGTATTTATGTTGAATGTAGCCTTCTGTGGGAGTGAAACGTAAACGAGTGAGCATGCAGACAAGAAGACAATAATGGATTTTGATATGTGGTGCTACAGAAATGAGTGTATTGTAGATCGAGTAACTATTATACAGATACTGAATTGAACTGAGGAGACGTACATGGCACATATTGACTAAAAGGGGAGATAGTGTGATAACACATCCTGAGTCCTCGCGGCAAAGCTTAGCATTTGACGGAGGGAAATAGGGGAAGACCAAGCTTTGTCTACAGTAGTTCCACTGTATATAGGGTTGACTAGCTATATAGAAATGAAAGAGACTCATCTAGTCTATCCTACTGAAGTGACTAGAGTCGAAAGTCGCAGTAAATCAGCCTTAGAAGTGAAGCCCAGAACAACGACAACAACAGTAACAACAACAAAAAGTAATTTACGGAAACCAAAGAAGAAACCAATAAAATATTTTAGGGTGTCATACCAAATGGACTTTTCTGGTGCATTTGCCCAGTTTGTTGGTAAATGCTCGGATGTAACAATGCCTCAGCCTCATGAAAAGTTAAACATAACTTCTCTAACAGGAAATTTGCTAATATAATACAGTCAGCTGAAAATAAATTTCAGCATGGAGGAAAGTATCTAAATTAGTTGGTGAAAAGTATACTCTTCATCTTTCGGCTCTAAGATTCGCTACTCATTGCAGCGAACGAACAGTTTTGTTTACGTCCCACTGGGTGTATAAAGCGACATCAATACAATTGAGTATTACAACAACAGAAACCTGGAGCGAGACAGTCTGTAGCACCTATTTCCATATCATTGGTGGACTAGAACAAAGCATAGCGAGTACATGTATTTTAGTCGTGATAAAAGCCTCCGTGGTGTG
The DNA here is from genome assembly GCF_021461385.2 of Schistocerca piceifrons. Classification (NCBI taxonomy): domain Eukaryota; kingdom Metazoa; phylum Arthropoda; class Insecta; order Orthoptera; family Acrididae; genus Schistocerca; species Schistocerca piceifrons. The sequence continues at coordinate 1,007,878,400 of NC_060139.1, forward strand.
ACAAGCTGAGGAAAATAAATACATCAATTATTGCTTCCTTTCTATCAAAGTTGCACATTTAGGAACGTACTGAAAGTCGCATGGATGTAAAACGCTGGCTTGTTCCAAGAATTTCTCAAAAACATGAACGTATACTAAACAAATGACAGTGTTAACACTCGTTAGATATCTGAAATGCTTTTTCCAATTTAAATCGAAGTGATACATGACTATTAGTGTCAGAAGTACAGTATGTATTTGACTTGCACTACACTGAAAACTAAAACCTTCTTACTTCTTTATATAGTACCTTATGCAATCAGCAAACTCTTAACACTTTCTATATATCAGATGAGCTACTATCAACATACAGAAGATATACACCCTTTGTAATAGTTATAATGTAGCTGCCCCACGCATCAAAAGTAGAAAAAGAACATCGGAACTTATTTGAAATAACTTTTTTCACTTCTAAAGAATAGTAACAAATGAAAGTCTTGGAAGAATAGTAACAAATGACAGTGTTGAAAGAATAGTAAGAAATGACAGTGTTGAATTGAAAACATTTGTAAGTACGCTGTTAGGTCACAGGATGTAATTCTGATTCTTGCTAAAGACTACAAAACGGTTTCCGCCCGTATTTAAGCCCCATAAAGGGTAGGAACAGACAGTTTAACAGAATCGATGCGTCAAACAACGCACAGAAGCTTCACAGATTTTTCGTAAAGGGGAGCAGGGGTTAGCCGATTCGCGGCTACGCTTTGTCCTAACAAGGTTTATCCGACACAGCTCATCGTTCAGCGGCCCGTTGCGGCATCGGAATTCAATAACGAAGTTTTCTGAATGGCGACAGCGCCATCGGATAAAGCCGATGTTGGACCAAGCGTTTGCGAGCACAGAGCCCTTGGAGAAGATACGAGTTTACGGCCGTCTGCATGCTTCCACACTGTTTCCGAAAAAAGGCTTTTCTTGTTCGTCAGCGACTGACGGATTCCATAGTGTGTGCTTTCTCTGCCCGTTTGGAAGTAATATGCTTCCTTCAGTCATCTGAATACTTATTGTAATGATATAACAGTTCGACACTGCCAACAAAGATTCATCTGAAGCTTACCTGTATATAAATCTAAATTAAAAGCTTGCGCGGCGTTTCCCTATCATTTGAAGCCTAATCTCAGCAGATACTGTAGGGATTTTGGTTCGGAAGGAAGGAAGATTGAGTTCGACATCCCGTCAACATCGAGGTCGTTACAGGCGTAGAACAAGACCGGACGATGTCTAGGAGGAGGAAGGAAATCGTCCGTGCCTTTTCAAAGGAACCATCCCGGGATTTGCTTGGAATGGTTTAGGGAAATCACGGAAAATCTAAATCTAGATGGCCCGACGCGGGTTTGAACCGTCGTCCTCACAAATGCGAGTCCAGTGTGCTAAACATTGTGCCACCTCGCTCAGTTTCTGATACGGTTATCGCTAATAGGGAAACGATAGCCACGCCCAGTGCGGAAATAACGGCCGTTTGAAATTGTAAGTCCCTACAATAGTGTAATAGTACAGAAACTGCATAAATGTGTCACTCGAAAACCTCCCAGTTGCTCATTGTCATTTGAAGGGGCCCGTTGCTATGAGGGAAGTTTTCGTTTCATGTAATTATTGCTAATTTTTGTTTTTCTGACGCTGTTATGTTGAAGGAGTGGTAACTTAACGACAGATTCCGATGTTGACGATTGCTCCATCAGAGGTTGTTGCCAACTGCAACAACTTTTGTGGAATGACAGTCGGACACGGCGACCAGTATACCCGCTATGAACTAAAAGTTTCTTCTTCCCTTTATACTGTTATTTATGTCAACAAATACTGAATACTGACAACAACAAGGAATTTAGACGTAATTTTTACCTCAAAACAAGAAAAAGAAATTTACAACCACCATCTGCTGTTAGAGCCAAAACTTTTCCGCATGACCTGCGATGAACAGCATATGATCTGTCCGGAAGGAAAAAAATCATAACGCATAATTTTAATAACAAGACTAATATGGCTGGAAAGTTAGTCTCTGGAAAAATTTTCCAAGATTGAGGTTGTTGTCAAGTGCACACAGCATGCGACGTGGGCCCGCGAATAGTGCGTGGCTGTTGATGACGACGTAAGTGACTATTTGTGCGAAAACTCTACTCAGAACATTTTGAATCACTTTATTCCTCTCGACTGTAATAACGTACTTTTCTTGCAACAATAAATAATTATCTAACTAACGTTTTGCTCTAAAAATGTAATTTGTACTGTAAACAAGTCGTTTCTCTCTCACTACGCTTGCTTAATGGGAAAAACTAGTTTTCTGAACTAACTGAACCGTTTTTACCCATGCGAGCATTATGTCCTACGGCGATGGGAACATTGGCCACTCGAGTATTTTCCAGATTATTGATTATTTAAGGTCTTTCATGTTTGCAACGAGAACGAGAAAAATCGAGCGAGTTGGAAAATAAGCTGACTGTACAGACTGTGATTCTGGAGTTGCTAGATCGATTGCAATGAACCGCCAAGCCTTAGGGTGGGCGTTACACCCGCCCTTCCTCTAGATTAGTGGTCGTCAAACTTTTCTGCACAATAGCCAATCGTGACATTGTGGGCGGCATTTCGGACTGCATGTGGCGATCTTATTATTAATTGGTAACCGACATAAATTATTTCGTTCTCAGAACAGAATACAAGAGCTATTTTTGAGGCATGGTAAGTTGGCCACTTGACCCAGGTACTGATAGTTAAAAGTCAGTACCATTCCGAACAATCGTGTCGACTGTTCTCCGTTTCACGAATGTTTACTAAATATTTTGAGTGTCATTCTTCTTCTACTCATTGCGTTGTATTACAGCTGCCTTAATTTAATTCCATAATCCTCGCTATAAATATATTCCGCATTAGAAGATGACCGGCTCTGTAACGCACATTCACGAATCAATGTTACTTCCGTATTAAAATGTATAACATAGCAGCTGGCCGGCCGAGGTGGCCGAGCTGTTCTTAGCGCTACAGTCTGGAACCGCGCGGCCGCTTCGGTCGCAGGTTCGAATCCTGCCTCGGGCATGGATGTGTGTGATGTCCTTAGGTTAGTTAGGTTTACGTAGTTCTAAGTCATAGCGGACTGATGACCTCAGAAGTTAAGTCCCATAGTGCTCAGAGCCATTTGAACCATAGCAGCTGGTAAAATTCCTTTACTCACCTTTATTAAAGTTGCAGCTAGTTGTTATTCCTCTCACCATCAGCTAGTAAGTTAGTTATAACTGTTTCAGACCCAGATTCCATAGACGTCTTTCTTCCTCTCCCATTATTAGGTCTGTTCATCACATTCACCAGTCTGTCCATATGACATAGCTGCCTTGTATAGTTGCCTGAGCCGTTACTCAGTTGTGAACATTTCTGTTTTATACACTCATATAGTTTTAATATTTGAATATACCGTAATGTAAGATTTATTTGTTGAGTGTCTCTCTTAGGTATTACATCATGCTTGTGTTTTGTGTCGACATAGTCATAAAATGTCACACATCTTTTTACAGCATTCTTTGTACAGCTATGAATCCTCGCTGAAGTTCTTTAGACTTCTGTTCAGCATGACGTCATCTGACGATGGCCTAAGAAGCCGAATGCTGGTTCTTCCCGCGAACCATACGCGACTGGAACAGGAAAGGGAGGTAATGACAGTGGCACCTAAAGTGCCCTCCGCCACACACCGCTGGGTGGCTTGCGGAGTATCAGTGTAGATGTAGATGTAGAATTAAAAAATATTATTGTGGAACATTAATACGTTGTATTCTACTTATTAATATATCTATGTCCCTCCAAGAACCGACGGACTATTCCATAAAAGTTAGCGCAATCATACAAATATCTGCTCAATTACTTGAACTTAAAAAACCATATAATATGTAACATATTTGTCGAATAAGATATCAGCTTGCTAAATCTGAGCATTAACGAGCGAAGATGGTTCAAATGGCTCTGAGCACTATGGGACTTAACATCTGTGGTCATCAGTCCCCTAGAACTTAGAACTACTTAAAGCTAACTAACCTAAGGACATCACACACATCCATGCCCGAGGCAGATTCGAACCTGCGACCGTAGCAGTCGCGCGGTTCCGGACTGAGCGCCTTAACCGCGAAACCACCGAACGAGCGAAGAACACGAACAAAAAGAAATCTACCCCACACTAATCGTAGCTGTGTATGACAACTACTCTGCTGTTCATTCGATAAAAATGCTTAAGGAACCACAGAGTTCCAATATAGCATGTCAGTCCATACACCAGAGGAATACATTACCTTCTGCTGCAGAAGAGATCCATAGAGAGAAGCTGTGCATACTTGTTATAATAAATTCATCAAAAAAAGCCATTTTCTGCTTCTATACATGGCTCCTTTTCTTCCTTTCACTAAATTTTAATGCTGCTACACTAGGCACCTAAGTATACCACACACGAACGAAAGACAGCTTCACTCCTGAGCCGCTCGAACGGAATACACTAAAGCAGAACACCTCGCTTACCTTCGAAACGGGCAGGCCACGTGTGGTGTCTGCACTCTCGCTACACACTGGTCGAAGTCACATTCGTCTGAAAGACCTCAGACAGATATACTGCGTGGCCTAAACAGCCACCCGAAGAAACTATTACAAGCATGCGTGCTCAGATACTGAGATATGTAAACAGGCAGAACCCAGCGCTGCAGGTCGGCAACGCCTGTATAAGCCAACTAATGTCTGGTGCAGTTGTTAGATCGGTTGCTGCTGCTACAATGGCCGGTTATCAAGATTTGAGTGAATCTGACCGTGGTGTTATAGTCGGCGCACGAGCGGTGGGACATTGCATCCCGAGGCAACGATGAAGTGAGGATTTTCCCGTACGATCATTTCACGAGTGTACCGCGAATATCAGGAATCCGCTAAAACATCATCGCTGCGACATCGCTCCGACATCTCTGCGACCGGAAAAAGATCCTGCAAGAAAGGGACCAACGACGACTGAAGAGAATCGTTTAGCGAGACAGAAGTGCAACCCTTGCAGAAATTGCTGCAGATTTCAATGCTGGGACATCAGCAAGTGTCAGCGTGCGAACTAATCAAAGAAACATCATCAATATGGGCTTTCGGAGTCGAAGACCCACTCGTGTACCATTAATGACTGCACGACACAAAGCTTTACACCTCGCCTGGGCCTGTCAACACCGACATTGGACGCTTCTGGAAACATGTTGCTTGGTCGGACGAGTCTCGTTTCAAATTGTATCGAGAGAATGGGCGTGTACGGGTATGGGGACAACGTCATGATTCCATTGACCCTGCATGTTAGGTGGTGACTGTTCAAGATGTCGGAAGCTCTGTAATGGTGTGGGGCATGTGTAGTTGGAGTGACATGGGACCCCTGATAAGTCTAGATACGACTCTGACAGGTGACACGTACGTAAGCATCCTGTCTGATCACCTGCATTAATTCATGTCCATTGTGCATTCCGAAAAACTTCGTCAATTCCAGGAGGACAATGCGACACCCCACACGTCCAGAATTGCTACACAGTGGCTCCAGGAACACTTTTCTGCGTTTAAACACTTCCGCTGGCTACCAAACTTTCCAGACGTGAACATTATTGACCATGTCTGGGATGCCTTGCAACGTGATGTTCAGAAGAGATCTCCCCACACCCTCGTACTCTTACGGATTTATTGACAGCCCTGCAGAATTAATGGTGTTAATTCCCTCCAGCACTACTTCAGACATTACCCCAGCCCCTGCCGCGCCGTGCTGCGGCACTTCTGCGCACTCGTAGGGGCCCCTACACGATATTAGGGAGGTGTACAAGATCTTTGACTCTTGAGCGTATAATAGCAATGATTTCGTGCGACACAGAGGTACGTAAAACCAGAATATATGAAAGATGGCCGATTATAATGGACACGTATTTTTAATGTTACGTAATTTTAATATTAAAGTAATACCTCACGAGTTAGGTGAAACTGGCTGGAGGTTCTCGTTGTAGTTGCATCATTATTAATCCAGTAAAAGAAAGTCCAATTGAAAATGAGACAAATAAGGTCTTTGAAAAGTCATTAATTCGTTTTCTGCAAATGAGATTGCTCCAAACTATGAAAAACACAGTACATCCAATTTTCTGCTGGAAAAAGTAGAGTTCCGTCAATAAATATAACACATCAACAGAAGTCAGTAGACAGGGTAGAGCATACTAAGTTTTTGGGTGTACATATAGATGAGAATCTTAATAGGAAAGTTCATATTTCGGATCTCCTAAAGCGACTAGGTTCAGCAACTTTTGCAATGTGAATAATTGTCAATTTTGAGGATATAGAAATTAGTAAGCTAACATGCTTCGCATACTTTCACTCTGTGATGTCATACGGAATAATATTTTGGGGTAACTCAACATTTAGACAAAAAGTATTCACTGCTCAAAAGAAAGTGGTTATAATAATGTGTGAGGTTCATAGTCGCACATCTTGTAGGAATCTTTTTAATAGATTGGGTATTCTTACAACAGCCTCACAGTACGTCTACTCACTAATGAAATTTGTTCTAAACAACATGGACCAGTTTAAAAACAACAGTGACATTCATGATTATAATACCAAAGAAAAGAAAGATTACACTATCCTCTGCTCAACCTATATTTGGCACAGAAAGGAGTAAAATATGCTGCTATAAAAATTTGCGACAAATTACCATATGAAATAAGGTGTCTGACAGACAACAGTAATAACTTCAAAAATAAATTGAAATCATATCTCCTTGACAACTCTTTCTGTACCATAGATGAATTCTTGAATAGGAATAAATAAATCTATAAATATAGTATATGCATTTTTTTGCCACTTAAGGGAATGGGGTAAGTAATAGAAAAATTAATCTTTAACCCTGTATTAAAACAAAATTGTTTCATTTGTGCATTTATTGTGCACCTGATACGCTCCACATCATAGCGGCTACCGTACCGTGGGATTGATCAATGGAACATGCAACGAACTAACTAACTAACTTGCAGGAAAAGCTCTGTTCAAGAGCACGCCTCACTTTCTAGGGTCATGTTTTATATCTGTCACAATTCTCCGTCTGAAAAGGAAGAAAACGAACGTATTAAGACTTTCCCACGGGCTATATACTTCCATCGTTCCCATATTGATGACAGCGCTAGACACGTCCATTCCTCCCCAGGTCGGTCACGTGACCACGTGCAGTCCCGCAGGCCTGGAAACGCAACGCGCAGATTCAATTACGGACAATTCCCGCTCTCCATTCTACACCGGACGCCGTGCGATGGCGCAGTTGCATGGGAGAGTGGGGGAGCGGACTAGGAGAGGGGTCAAGAGAGGGAAGGGGGGGGGGGTTATAGGGGGGAATGCGAGCAGTGGTGCGTTAAGGGGGACAGCGCGCCCTCTTGGGAAATCGAACACGATTTGAATCTTCCAGGCGTCAACAGATGTCCATTATCTCAATATTTCGTTACATGAAAACGTGTTTAGTTTCGCGGAGGGAAAACGAAAAGAAGAAGTATATTAGTTACCAGTGAAACTCAATTCGAATTCCATTACCAACTTGGATGTTGGCTGTCATTAAGTTTGCCCCAGAGGTTCCACCCTGTCGACTCGAACGAATGAGCTGGCCGCCGTCAGTTCGTTGCGATGCGCTGCGCCGCTCTTTTAGCAGAGCGTTGTTACAGTTTGCAACGAAACAAACTAATTACGAGTTTCGCAGCGCACAAGGTAGTGCAGATAACAGGGTCGCCATCAACTACTGAATTATTCGTTGCACTGACTGTTTCCAGCAGCCACCCACTGCTTTTTGTAGTCTATAAGTAAGGTTTCCGACAGTCATACGACATTTGGAAGTGCTTTCCCAAAAGTTCCAGTAAAAATAAACAAGAACAAGTTGGTTTAGCAAAACCTAATTTCCAGCTGCTAGTTTGGTGATGACGTATGTTTGTGAAGTTCCCTTGAATGCTGTTTCGTATTCAGAGCACTTATTTGATAGTTTGTGTTTTGTATTGATGCATTTTTTCTTGTATTCGTGCATAGTTTGCGTACTATCGGACTGCAAACTTTTTGGGAAATGTAATTTCTTCTGGAGGTTGTACTACGGTATCATTCACACTGGAAATTACTAAGCAGAATTATAATGTTATAGCAACATGCGTTCGTTGATGTTTTTGTATCAGTTCCGTCTTTTGTATTTTGGTAGTTTACGTGTGGGACTGTTGTATCTGACAAGAATTTTAACGTGTAAAAAGTCGTTTCTGTTACAAAAAATTTCAATTGGACCATAAATTGTTACACACACCAACCTACAGAAAATGAAAGAATCTTAGTTGAGTATTTTCATGTCGGGAGAAATTTGACTCAAATAAACAAAACTGGCAATGAAATTATAAATTAAATTTGTAAATAGAGGAGGACTAAATCGAAATATTAGTTTAACTTTTGGTGACATATTTGTCACACATATAGAATATTAAAAGCTGTTCAGCTCTATATGGGCACAATTCTCAAGAGCCCAAACCTCACAATATTCGCATTCAGTGCAGTCATCTACGAAGGTTTCATTGATCGTGCAGCATTGTATCCTGTTCATCACTGGAAAAATATTGTTTTCTAAAAACGTGCCTCTTTGTTTTCCCGTAACGTTTAAGTCAATCACCGAATGTACTTCTTCTAACTAAACGTTTCACACTCGCTTCCCTGAGTGTCATTTTAAGAAGTCTGACTTGTTCTATGACTTCCTTCATGTCATTTTCACCCCATTTTAGTCGTGACTTCTTACAGTTGTCTGTTAAATTTAAATACCGTAAAAATTTAAGTCTTCCTGGTAACTATCTCGTCCGGTACATCATGAAATATCTTGATCCCATGCAATCTCAATGTGCCACTGTATTATTTATTGTTTGGCCTGTAATACGAAGAGTAATTTCAATTGAATCTGAAGATAACATTAAAAGGTAATATTCCTAACTTTCAAGGAAAACACAACTCTACAAAGTGAAGTTAGTGCAACGAAAAAGCCTCTAGGAACAGATAACTTGTTGCCACTCCGAAGCGCACTATTGCTTTGATTCAAAACCGTATGAGTGGTCTTGTCCTTCTATAGTGGCGCGATGGCTGCTCTTACCAGCGCTAGAGTTTAGAAATTGCTACGTATTGTCCTATACTGTCTGCTATCCAGTACTACGTACATCCCACTGAAGCAGTTTCAGAAGACTTTATTGGTAAAAAATAAGATTTATTTAGAAAAGAAATTTCAACTACAGGAAATATATAAGAGGAAGGAAGGTAAATCTATTTACAAAAAAAAAAAAAAATGGTTCAAATGGTTCTGAGCACTATGGGATTAAACATCTGAGGTCATCAGTCCCCTAGACTTAGAACAATGTAAACCTAACTAACCTAAGGACATCACACACATCCAAGCCTGAGGCAGGATTCGAACTTGCGACCGTAGTGGTCGCGCGCTTCTAGTCTGAAGCGCCTAAATGTATTTACAAAGAGAAACAACAGTTTTAGATTTTTTCAAACCATTCGTGATTGTTAACTGGGTACAGACGTTGTCGATAATGGGAATTTGTGGTTAATGACAATACCGGAAGAACGAAACGAATAAAATGTTATTGAATTAACTTGTATGAGAATGATATCCAGTGCCATTTATTCTTTTCAACATTTATGCGAATAACATTGTCCACAGATGGATGCTGTTTAATCACGCAGGTATTTAAGTACCGAAAGAGCATTTTCAAACGAAGTTAATACTTAAAAAATTAGATGATAATTTAGAACGTACATACAATCATTTCAGCAAATTACATACGGAATCTGATGTCTAATTTGCTAACGCTAAAACATGGACAGCAGGAGTTTCCCAACACACATAGTTCACTTAGTATAAACATAGTGCAAAAGGGATAAGAAAATCTACCTAGTTACCACAGGGGTGAGACAAATAAAATGCGTTCGTGACGGGCAATTTCAAATCCCCGTCTGGACAGTGAAATTAACGTTTTCAATCGACCCCCAAAATGTATCAAGGTAAATACCGATATGATTCCCTTGAACAGGACGCGGTCGATTTCCTTCCTGCTCCTTACGGTATCCGAACATGTGATCTGGCTCTAATGGTCTCGTCGGTGGGAAGTTTAACCCTAGTCCTGCTTCGTTCCTACCTTTAAACTGCCATACCTGAGTTTCCCGGGCTTGTTAACTACAGAATTCTGGATAACTAGCTGGAAGGTCTGTTATTATCATTTTGAAAATGAGGTACTGACATTGTTACACATTACCGAATTTTCGCGATTAAACCTGATATTCCTTGTGACATTGCCATAAAGGTTCATACATTTTAGCTACTACACTATGTGGTCAAAAATAACCGGACACCTGGCTGAAAAATACTTACAAGTTCGTGGCGCCCTCTATCGGTAATGCTGGAATTCAATATGGTGTTGGCCCACCCTTAGCCTTGATGACAGCTTCAACTCTCGCAAACATACGTTCAGTCAGGCGCTGGAAGGTTTCTTGGGGAATGGCAGCCCATTCTTCACGGAGCGCTGCACTGAGGAGGGGTATCGATGTCGGTCGGTGAGGCCTGCCACGAAGTCGGCGTTCCAAAACATCCGAAAAGTATTCCATAGGATTCAGATCAGGACTCTGTGCAGGCCAGTCCATTACAGGGATGTTATTGTCGTGTAAACACTCCGCCATAGGCCGTGCATTATGAACAGGTGCTTGATCGTGTTGGAAGATGCAATCGCCATCCCCGAATTGCTCTTCAACAGTGGGAAGCAAGAAGGTGCTTAAAACATCAATTTAGGCCTGTTCTGTGATAGTGCCAAGCAAAACAACAAGGGGTGCGAGCCCACTCCATGAAAAACACGACCACACGTTAACGCCACCGCCTCGAATTTTACTGTTGGCACTACACACGCTAGCAGATGACGTTCACCAGTCATTCACCATACCCCAATCTGGCATCCGGTCCCCACATTGTGTACCGTAATTCGTCACTCCACACAACGTTTTTCCACTGTCCGATAGTCCGGTGTTTATGCTTCTTATACCAAGTGAGGCGTCCTTTGGCATTTCCGACTTCGTGTCTGGCTTATGAGTAGTCACTCGACCGTGAAAGCCAAGCTTTTTCACCTCCGGCCTGACTGCCGTAGTACTTGCAGTGGATCCTGATGCAGTTCGGAATTCCTGTGTGATGGTCTGAATAGATGTCTGCCTATTACACATCACGACCCTTTTCAACTGGCGGCGGTCTCTGCCAGTCAACGGACGAGGACGTCCTCTACGCATGTTTGCTATACGTGTCCCTTCACGTTTCCACTTCACTGTCACATCTGAAACAGTGGACATAGGGATGTTTAGGAATGTGGAAATCTCGCGTACAGACGTATGACACAAGTGACACCCAACCACCTGACCATGTTCGAAGTCCGTGGGTTCCGCGGAGCGCCCTATTCTGCTCTCTCGCGATGTCTAGTGGCTACTGAGGTCGCTGATATGGAGTACCTGTCAGTAGCTGGCAGCACAATGCTCCCAATATGAAAAACGTATGTTTTTGGAGTGTCCGGATACTTTCGATCACATAGTATATATGGCCAAAATTGAAAATGATTTACTGAAACTGTAGTCCGAAATTTTGGTAAGGAATAAGTTATTAATTTAAAAAAGCTAAACCTTGCACAGCAACTTTCCATGAGTTCCAGTGAGAGAGAGAGGGACAGAGAGAGCGAGCGAGCGAGAGAGAGAGAGAGAGAGAGAGAGAGAGAGATGAAATACCACACATTATAACCTGTGCTGCGAGGTCAACAGCTTGCGACCGGTGAGGTTGCAAGCGGTCGTTTGCTTTAATGATTAATATATGTCAAAGTGATGCTAAATGTCATTATCTTTTCATAAAGAAAGTTTTTTCTTCTAAACAATCTAAAAATCGTGAGTTACCCCCGTAATTTTTTATACATGAAGTTAATACTTAAAAAATTAGATGATAATTTAGAACGTACATACAATCATTTCAGCAAATTACATACGGAATCTGATGTCTAATTTGCTAACGCTAAAACATGGACAGCAGGAGTTTCCCAACACACATAGTTCACTTAGTATAAACATAGTGCAAAAGGGATAAGAAAATCTACCTAGTTACCACAGGGGTGAGACAAATAAAATGCGTTCGTGACGGGCAATTTCAAATCCCCGTCTGGACAGTGAAATTAACGTTTTCAATCGACCCCCAAAATGTATCAAGGTAAATACCGATATGATTCCCTTGAACAGGACGCGGTCGATTTCCTTCCTGCTCCTTACGGTATCCGAACATGTGATCTGGCTCTAATGGTCTCGTCGGTGGGAAGTTTAACCCTAGTCCTGCTTCGTTCCTACCTTTAAACTGCCATACCTGAGTTTCCCGGGCTTGTTAACTACAGAATTCTGGATAACTAGCTGGAAGGTCTGTTATTATCATTTTGAAAATGAGGTACTGACATTGTTACACATTACCGAATTTTCGCGATTAAACCTGATATTCCTTGTGACATTGCCATAAAGGTTCATACATTTTAGCTACTACACTATGTGGTCAAAAATAACCGGACACCTGGCTGAAAAATACTTACAAGTTCGTGGCGCCCTCTATCGGTAATGCTGGAATTCAATATGGTGTTGGCCCACCCTTAGCCTTGATGACAGCTTCAACTCTCGCAAACATACGTTCAGTCAGGCGCTGGAAGGTTTCTTGGGGAATGGCAGCCCATTCTTCACGGAGCGCTGCACTGAGGAGGGGTATCGATGTCGGTCGGTGAGGCCTGCCACGAAGTCGGCGTTCCAAAACATCCGAAAAGTATTCCATAGGATTCAGATCAGGACTCTGTGCAGGCCAGTCCATTACAGGGATGTTATTGTCGTGTAAACACTCCGCCATAGGCCGTGCATTATGAACAGGTGCTTGATCGTGTTGGAAGATGCAATCGCCATCCCCGAATTGCTCTTCAACAGTGGGAAGCAAGAAGGTGCTTAAAACATCAATTTAGGCCTGTTCTGTGATAGTGCCAAGCAAAACAACAAGGGGTGCGAGCCCACTCCATGAAAAACACGACCACACGTTAACGCCACCGCCTCGAATTTTACTGTTGGCACTACACACGCTAGCAGATGACGTTCACCAGTCATTCACCATACCCCAATCTGGCATCCGGTCCCCACATTGTGTACCGTAATTCGTCACTCCACACAACGTTTTTCCACTGTCCGATAGTCCGGTGTTTATGCTTCTTATACCAAGTGAGGCGTCCTTTGGCATTTCCGACTTCGTGTCTGGCTTATGAGTAGTCACTCGACCGTGAAAGCCAAGCTTTTTCACCTCCGGCCTGACTGCCGTAGTACTTGCAGTGGATCCTGATGCAGTTCGGAATTCCTGTGTGATGGTCTGAATAGATGTCTGCCTATTACACATCACGACCCTCTTCAACTGGCGGCGGTCTCTGCCAGTCAACGGACGAGGACGTCCTCTACGCATGTTTGCTATACGTGTCCCTTCACGTTTCCACTTCACTGTCACATCTGAAACAGTGGACATAGGGATGTTTAGGAATGTGGAAATCTCGCGTACAGACGTATGACACAAGTGACACCCAACCACCTGACCATGTTCGAAGTCCGTGGGTTCCGCGGAGCGCCCTATTCTGCTCTCTCGCGATGTCTAGTGGCTACTGAGGTCGCTGATATGGAGTACCTGTCAGTAGCTGGCAGCACAATGCTCCCAATATGGAAAACGTATGTTTTTGGAGTGTCCGGATACTTTCGATCACATAGTATATATGGCCAAAATTGAAAATGATTTACTGAAACTGTAGTCCGAAATTTTGGTAAGGAATAAGTTATTAATTTAAAAAAGCTAAACCTTGCACAGCAACTTTCCATGAGTTCCAGTGAGAGAGAGAGGGACAGAGAGAGCGAGCGAGCGAGAGAGAGAGAGAGAGAGAGAGAGAGAGAGATGAAATACCACACATTATAACCTGTGCTGCGAGGTCAACAGCTTGCGACCGGTGAGGTTGCAAGCGGTCGTTTGCTTTAATGATTAATATATGTCAAAGTGATGCTAAATGTCATTATCTTTTCATAAAGAAAGTTTTTTCTTCTAAACAATCTAAAAATCGTGAGTTACCCCCGTAATTTTTTATACATGAAGTTAGTAAATTTATTCATGACACTTTTGTTGCCTGTGTCTGTGGTCACTTTCAGAACTCAATAATCAAATTAACTAATTTAATACGATTAAATTTTGAATTTCTGGTGTATCCATGTATCACCACAATAAAAATTGACTGTGATTAGTTGGAGGAGTTTGAATGAGAAGAGTGGCGTACTAAAATAATGACATGTTCTTATTCATTCCTTTATAACTACAATTGAGCTGATAAATCTTGGAAAAAATGACGAACATATATCAGAAAAGGGGGGTGCTTGACTGGCAAAGATTTTGTTCGGGTGGAAACAATACAAACGCTGAATTAATCCATTTTACAACGCAGTCAGAGTTTGTTTACGTGAATCCACTGTGAGGCTGAATTCTATTCAAATCAGCTACGACCAAATACACGTGAAACTATGGTTCACAGAGAACAGGGAGCTGTGAATATCATATAACAACCCTACACCGTTCAGCCATACTTACCGTTTCACCTTGTTTCAGGCAGCAGCAGAAAATAGTACGCTGTAGGCGACGAGCAGAGAGCTGCAGCAGCTGTAATATTCTGACGCCTCCAAAAAAAACTTTGCAAACTACACGGACTGGCGTTCTGGTTATTAGAACGTGGGAAACTTCCCTATAAGAGCCCTGAAATCCTGGTAGATTTCAGTGTGATCCGTTCGCTGATATGGACAAACCAATTTGACTCACAGGAGCGACGGCGCTTCTGGAATTGTCAAACGTCAGATGGTCGACCCAGGAGGAGTATGTTCACCCTTGTGACACACGTTATGTTTGAGACGATATGCAGTTCCGCTGTTGGCACAGTTGGAAACTGCCACTGTCTCTTGGTCCACCACAAGTTGCAGACCACAAGTGTCACCCACTATCGAAAAACCTGAAGTTCTCTATCAGGCGAGGAACAGAAGACGAAGAAGGCTAATAATTACAAACACTTTCCACCAATCTTCAGTGCAGGAGCCGAATTAGCGAAACAAACTCTCTTCCACGTTGTACAAACCAATCGACCTATCCTCCACTCATTGAATCTCCCCTCCTGTCTGTTCTGCTGGCCTGGTGGCCAATGCAGACACAGCACTGGCATTCCCACGCTACGGGAGCAAGCGTCTGCTTTGCATATCCTGAGAGGAGCCAATCAGCGAGTCAAAATCTATCTTGTCTCAAAAAAGAAGATTTTAGACTACTGATGTGTCATTCTCACGGTAAGCATGGCTATGTTTTAGCAAAAACGTCTACCTAGACGATGTAACGAAACACATGTCATTACCCTCTTGTATAAACTGTTTAATTTCAATAATATAATTTTTTTATTCGGGCCGGCCGAAGTGGCCGTGCGGTTAAAGGCGCTGCAGTCTGGAACCGCAAGACCGCTACGGTCGCAGGTTCGAATCCTGCCTCGGGCATGGATGTTTGTGATGTCCTTAGGTTAGTTAGGTTTAACTAGTTCTAAGTTCTAGGGGACTAATGACCTCAGCAGTTGAGTCCCATAGTGCTCAGAGCCATTTAAACCATTTTTTTTTTATTCGCATCTTGTTATTACGAGTATTAGGCATGCATAGGTGGGTAGGAGTATACAGAAGGAAGTGAGGTGTTAGAGAAAGCATGGTAGACATGACATCTAGTGGTAAAAGTGATAAACTGAGCTCACCTATCACTGTACAGTGCTGCCATTGGACAGATAGATGAGAAATTTTAAATCGTGGGTATATTGTTATGAACTCTACTGTTTAAATATGACTTGTGTATTGTTATATATTTTTGTAAAACTGCTTTCATCATTATTATTGTCATAGACTTATGTAAATACCAAGCCACAGGGTCATGACTTAAGTTTTAATATATAGCCAGTAAGGACATCCCCACAGAAAGGTTTTGGCGGCAGCGTTGCCACCTTTTCACTCACTACAACATTATCTAAGAAGATGTGGAAGACAGTGTCGGGCTACGTGTGAAATAGCAAACACATATATTGCGTTGTGGTGGACAAAATTGTGCTTAAGTGGTGTAAAGGCCTCGAATGGACGAGATAAAGCTGCTGCTACTAATTTTACAATCTTTTGAACAGCTTTTAGGCAAGAACGAAGAGGTGCCTGTATATTTTTGTGGGCCATTTTGAAATTGTTGTACGCTGGCTGACAGCATGCATTACGTTGCAGCAAGATCTCCTGTGCTGGCCAAGTATGACGATGGAAAGTACTGCGATGTCTAAGCCTGAATTAAAAGACTGCAAAGTCATCGTACTGTAGCAGTTCTCGTAAAAGGCTGTAAACAGTGCTCACCACCTGTGAAAAGACTAAAGTATATTTTTATTGGTGCACTTTGGTGTAATGTAAAAGTCGTGACCTCATCTCTCTGTTTGTAAAGAAACGCGAGCTGGTGACAACTATCACTGGCATCGCTGAGTAAAACTTCATAGTGTTACCAAAGAATTTTACAAGTTGTGTTATTATAAAAATTACTTAAAACTGGAAGCAGTGACACAGAAGAAGACAACAAAAGATACTGTGTAATATTTGTTACGTAAAACAGAAAATTGCCGCGGTGGCATCTCAATCTACACAGTTTCATAATTTTTTTTGGGTCTGACGAAAGTACTTCGAGTTTGTTAGAGTGCGGTATTGAGTATTTCTTTATTTAATGAAAGTGTAATCACATCACTGTAGGCTTATTTCAACCTGAAGTGTAATGTTTTAATAATAATACAGATCACATTTCCAAACAGAACGTTAAGATATTGTAATGTAATAAGAAAGTAATGATTAATATCTAGGTTACTAATAAAGCCACCACCACAGTAGCTTTGCATCTTCAATGCTTTGCAGTTTATATTCACTGATTATTTCACAGTACATTTGTTTGTAAGTGTAATTTTGGATTGTTTGGGGGAAGAGACCAAACAGCGAGGTCATCGGTCTCATCGGATGAGGGAGGGACGGGGAATAAATCGGCCGTGCCCTTTCGAAGCAACCATCCCGGCATTTACCTGGAGAGATTTAGGGAAATCACGGAAAACCTAAATCTGGAAGGCCGGACGCGGGATTGAACCGTCGTCCTCCCGAATGTGAGTCCAGGTGTGCTAACCACTGCGCCACCTCGCTCGGTTTATCAGATTTATCATGGTAGGATAAATCTGGGTGGGGCACAGGAATGGGACCACAGTCCCTTAGTTACAAAGAGATCTAATCATTCCAGGCCAACCATTTCCAATTTCTGAAACAATACTGGTAAGCTTCCCAGATAGTCATGCCCAAGAAATACGTTTGTTTTCTGCTTGCTAAAAGTTCCTGGCGACTTCCTGTCGTCAGGAGAGTTACAGTCTTGCCTCCACTAAACACAAATGTCAGCACCAGCACTGTTCGTATCGTCCCAGCTTCTAACATGAGAGCGCTTGTAGTTTTAAGGCCATCCCACCACTTGTACAAAATTTCAGATTACAGCAGTCTCTCTTAAACGGCTTCCTCCACCCACTTTCCACCAACTGGCCACCTTTGAAATGGTCTATTGCCTGGCCCAGGTAAAATGTTTTGTGAGCCATCGCCCTTCTGCTCTGACCCTAAGTGGCAAGAGTGGAGTGCCATGGATCGAAGTGGTTCTGCAGGTGCAATTCACAGAACGCTGCTTCCCTGAATCACTCACACAGGCAGGTCACTGGACACAACATTTATGGCCCACAGTCAATCTCTCCCCCTGTTCTCTGTCGCCTCCACTATGGCCCTTGGGTGGAAGTTCTCTACAGTCTACACCCACAGTTATATGACCATTCTTCCCACAATTTCCTCGTGTAAAAAAGTCATAAATCACACATACCGAATGTAGTACTGGAGAGCACGGAAATCATGACCAAAAATATGAATATTAATCTGACCAACAGTGTAGTTAAAATGAGAGTGTGTAGTGACACCTCTCAATGTGAACACATTCTTTGCTGATGTGAGGGTCTTTGGTCTATCTCTGTGGTAAGAAGGAAGGAATGGAGCGAGCGAGGTGGGTTGGTTGAAGCTGGTGGCGGTTGGTAGTGGCGTCCAGCAGAGCATACGTGCCTCCTGGGGAGCAATTGGCCAATCCAGCTGGTGCACAGATTTCCTGGTGCAAGCATCAAGAGCTGGCGTTTACCGTATTGCACGGTGAGGTTGTTCATGTGATGTACTTGGTGATGCTACCCCTGGTCTGGCTGTGCCATTTGTATGGTTTCATGGTTCCTTCTCTGCAGTGTGATTTGGCTAGGCCGACGGATCATGCCACAATCTTGTGGCCTTCATTGTAGCATTTTGTTGGACACTGAGTCAATGCCTCCTTTGATTTTCCAGTTGAGGAAAGAACCATGTCCCACCTATATCTGACTATGGATGATCGCCATTTCCTATGTTTACCTATATTTGTCTATACTGCCTGCAGTTAGTCTGAAGCAACTTGACACTTGCTTCCACTAGGTTCTTAATTTCAGCTGCCGGCCGCGGTGGTCTCGCGGTTCTAGGCGCGCAGTCCGGAACCGCGCGACTGCTACGGTCGCAGGTTCGAATCCTGCCTCGGGCATGGATGTGTGTGGTGTCCTTAGGTTAGTTCGGTTTAAGTAGTTCTAAGTTCTAGGGGACTGATGACCACAGCTGTTAAGTCCCATAGTGCTCAGAGCCATTTGAACCATTTTTTTTTTTTAACTTCAGCTGTGCTGCATTCTCGCATTTTGCATAATTGGTGATTATTCTGTGGGGCCGCTGCCATGCGCTCAACTTCCTCTCGTATGGCAATTGGCTTATTTGTTTGAAGTATGGCCTTTTTTTTATTTCGGCCCTCTGATTTCAGAAAAAAGTTCAAACCGTTCTTTTTGTGATTTTGATTGTAAGGTCTTGCGGCTTGTGCTGAATTTTATCTTCGGATTTGATCTTTACACTGAGCTCAAGAAGGGTGACCCACTTTAAGGAGTAGCAGTGACTTGGTTCTTGCAGCAAGTAGTATGTCTCGCTCTTGAGTTAACACAACTACCCTTTAACGGAACCAGTGGAGTATTTTATATGATACTCGAATGGTGTCCACATTTGTTAAATTATATATCAAACTGTACAGTGAGGAAACACTTGAAATAACCTGGAAGGATCAAGGAATGTTTTGAGTTGTGGATACTAGTTTCAAAGCGACTTTTGCGTTTGTCAACATTGTGGTGCCATTTAAAGTATAACTAATGTTGGATTCTTGGTTACTCCAGGTTTGTACCTGCTCTGAGTGCGACATGTTTTTACCCTTTCACTGTTCAGGACAGTGTGTGCTGTACACGTTGTAGTGTTGAACTTACTCTTGCTCACCTTGTTGTCGCTGGGGCCAGTGTCTTAGATCTATGCCTGTGCCTTGAAAAAAATCTAAAAATTCTGTTTCCCTCTGTAAATAAATTTATCTTCTTTCCTCTTAAATTTTTTCTGTAGTTGACATTCGTTTTCTAAATAAATTTTATTTTATGCCCTACTGTTACATATACACGTATGTACCATACCCATGATGTCGCACAACGGTCCCCCTTTGCATCACATGATCACGCCATGCCAATTTTCTTGGAAACGGATCAAGCAGAGAGCTTTTAAGAAAACACACTCATATTTCGATCTCTCAATGACATCCCTGTGTTTTAGTGACGAATCACATTCTCCCAAATCCATTTTAAGCGATGCACCTTAGCCAATCAGAGAGATTTTAAGAAAATCACTCAGTTATTTAGATCTCCCAAGTACAATCCTTTATTAAAACGACCAATCAAATTTTTTTCAACTTTATTTAAGCTCCACCACTTTTAAGAAAACGCACTCATACACATATCTTGCTCTCCTCCAATTGCAGCCCGTTATTTTATTCCTCAACCATTAAAACGAAACAGCCAATTAGACAGCTCCCAACTTCAAGGATGACATCATTCTCACAGACAATTACGCAATGGCTGCACGTGACTCACGAAAGTTGTGTCACGTGTAGGCGAGGAGACCGGTGACACGTTTTGTCAGCGGCTTTATCAGGTGTGGACTAGTCTGACTTGGCACTGCCTAGACGCAGGGTCGAGATGCAGGTGCCAGTAGTAACCTGACACAAAGTTTCATCAGCAAAAATTCTGCGTTGTCAGTAAATTTTATCTCTCTTCCACATACAAGTACACCTTTTGCTCAGTATTTATATTGGTCATTAAAAGGCAAAGTCCATCATTTTACCGCCAATTGTGCCACACTTGGGGCTAAAATTAAATATTTCAGCATCTAAATTATCTGTATTATTTATGAAAACACAAGTAACATTACTGCTAATCGAAATTTTAGATTAAGCGACACTTGTCAATGAGCATTGTTCGATCATTGTATGTTGGCGTATGGCACATTGGATGCTAAAACAAAATTGAGAAACGCGCTTCATTACAAGATCATTTAGTAATCGCGAAAGCGTTACGGAGATGATAGACAAACTCCAGTGGAAGACTCTGCAGGAGAGACGCTCAGTAGCTCGGTACGGGCTTTTGTTGAAGTTTCGAGAACATACCTTCACCGAGGAGTCAAGCAGTATATTGCTCCATCCTACGTATATCTCACGAAGATCCTATGAGGATAAAATCAGAGAGATTAGAGCCCACACAGAGGCATACCGACAATCCTTCTTTTCACAACAATACGAGACTGGAATAGAAGGGAGAACCGATAGAGGTACTCAAGGTACCCTCCGCCACACACCGTCGGGGGCTTGCGGAGTATGGACGTAGATGTAAATGTAGATGTAGATTTTTCCACATATAAAATCTCTGTGTTGTTGTTCTGCAACTCCGCAAATCACATGTTCGTCCAAATACACGGCTATGACAAAAGTCATTGGATACTTCATAATATCGTGTCGGATATCCTTTTGCCAGTCGTGCAGCAACGCGACGCGGCATGGACTCAACACGTCATTGGAAGCCCCTGCGTAAATATTGACCCATGTTGCTTCTACATCCGTCTACAATTGAGTAAATGTTGCCAGTGCAAGATTTTATGCACGAAAAGACCTCTCGATTATGACCCATAAATATGCGATGAGATTCATATCGGTGATATGGGTGGCCGAAATTTTGACTCGAACTATTCACATTGTTCTTAATACCAACCATGAACAATTGCGACCGAGCGAGGTGGCGCAGTGGTAGCACACTGGACTCGCATTCGGGAGGACGACGGTTCAATCCCGCGTCCGGCCATCCTGATTTAGGTTTTCCGTGATTTCCCTAAATCGCTCCAGGCAAATGCTGGGATGGTTCCTTTGAAAGGGCACGGCCGACTTCCTTCCCCATCCTTCCCTAATCCGATGAGACCGATGACCTCGCAGTTTGGTCTCTTCCCCCAAACAATCCAATCCAATCCAATTGCGACCTGGTGACATGGCGCATTGTCATCCATAAAAGTTTCATCATTGTTTAGGAACGTAAAGTCCATGAATGGCTGTAAATGGTGGCCACATACACGAACATAAGCATTTCCAGGCAATGATCGGTTCAGTTGGACCGGAGGAGCCAGTCCATTCCCTCTAAACACAGCCCACACCATTATTAAACACGAACCAGATCGCACAGGGTCTTGTTAACAACTCTGATCCGTGGCTTCGGGGGATCTGCGCCACATCCAAACCCTACCGTCAGTTCTTTGCAACTGACCATGTCACGATTTCCCAGTTGTTCTAGGGTCCAACCAACATGGTCACGAGCCCTCGGTCGTTAAGAACATCGACCACTGCGTTGTCCGTGGTGAGAAGTAATGCCTGGAACATGTTATTCTCGGCAAACTCTTGACACTGTGAATCTGGGGATACTGATTTTCTTAACAACTTCCGAAATGAAATACGTCTAGCTGCAGCTACCTTTCCGCGTTCAAATCCTGTTAATTCGCGTTGTGCGGCGATAATCACGTTGGAAACCTTTCCACATGAACCACGTGAGTAAAAATGACAGCTCCGCCAATACACGGCCGTTTTATACACTACTGGCCATTAAAATTGCTACACCACGAAGATGACGTGCTACAGAAGCGAAATTTAACCGACAGGAAGAAGATGCTGTGATATGCAAACGATTAGCTTCTCAGAGCATTCACGCAAGGTTGGTGCCGGTGGCGACACCTACAACGTGCTGACATGAGGAAACTTTCCAACCGATTTCTCATACACAAACAGCAGTTGACCGGTGTTGCCTCGTGAAACGTTGCTGTGATACCTCGTTTAAGGAGGCGAAATGCGGACCATCACGTTTCCGACTTCGATAAACGTCGGATTGTAGACTATCGCGATTGCGGTTTATCGTATCGCGACATTGCTGCTCGCGTTGGTCGAGATCCAATGACTGTTAGCAGAATGTGGAAACGGTGAGTTCAGGAGGGTAATACGGAACTCCGTGCTGGATACCAACGGCCTCGTATCACTAGCAGTCGAGATGACAGGCATCTTATCCGCATGACTGTAACGGATCGTGCAGCAACGTCTCGATCCCTGGGTCAACAGATGGGGACGATTGCAAGACAACAACCATCTTCACGAACAGTTCGACGACGTTTGCAGCAGCATCAGCTCGAAGACCATGGCTGCGGTTACCCTTGACGCTGCATCACAGACAGGAGCGCCTGCGATGGTGTACTCAACGACGAACCTGGGTGCACGAATGGCAAAACGTCATTTTTTCGGATGAATCCAGGTTCTGTTTACAGCATCATGATGGTCGCATCCGTGTTTGGCGACATCGCGGTGAACGCACATTGGAAGCGTGTATTCGTCATCGCCATACTGGCGTGTCACCCGGCGTCATGGTATGGGGTGCCATTAGTTACACATCTCTGTCACCTCTTGTTCGCATTGACGGCACTTTGAACAGTGGACGTTACATTTCAGATGTGTTACGACCCGTGGCTCTACCCTTCATTCGATCCTGCGAAACCCTACATTTCAGCAGGATAATGCACGTCCGCATGTTGCTGGTCCTGTACGGTCCTTTCTGGACACTGAAAATGTTCGACTGCTGCCCTGGTCAGCACATTCTCCAGATCTCTCACCAATTGAAAACGTCTGGTCAACGGTTGCCAACAACTGGCTCGTCACAATACGCCGGTCGCTACTCTTCATAAACTGTGGTATCGTGTTTGCGGCTGCAGCTGTACCTGTACACGCCATCCAAGCTCTGTTTAACTCAACATGCAGGCGTATCAAGGCCGTTATTACGGCCAGAGGTGGTTGTTCTGGGTACTGATTTATCAGGATCTATGCACCCAAATTGCGTGAAAATGTAATCACATGTCAGTTCTAGTATAAAATATTTTTCAAATGAATACCCGTTTGTCAGCTGCATTTCTTCTTGGTGTAGCAATGTTAATGGCCAGTAGTGTACCTTTGTACGTGATACTACCACCATTTTTATATGTTCGTATCGCTATCCCTTAGCTTGTCAGCTCAGTGTAATGTGGTTGCCAAGTGTAAGTATAATATTACCACATCTGAAATGTATGTATTATTGCTCTATATTAGCTTGTATCTTGAAATAATGCGTCAGTTACTGAATGTCTGGTGGTCTTGTACAACTTCCACTTGACGCCAGAAAATTATTGTGGCCTCTCAAATTAAGTACCACAATGCTACTTCCACATATAATAGTTTGTATTATTGTTCCATAACCTAAACAACTTACCTAACGTAAAACGCTAAGCAAGCGATGCAGAATAATTGATACATCATCTCAGGTGCTGTGCCGTGTAATAAACATCCCAGTAGATCGACCACATCGCACCAAAATTGCGTGTGTCGGAATTTTCACACAGGCAGCCCACACAGAGGCCTCCCGTCCAGCGTGTCAGAGAGGAGACCAGACGACAGTATGGAGCGCCAGCTGTAACATCTCCTCGGGTCAGAGACTAAGGCCGCTGGAAGCAGCGGCTGGAAAGTTGTCAGGAGCCATCGATGCCAGGTGCGGGATGTTGACGGCACTTTTTTTTTTTTTGTTGTGGCTGACCCAAGAAGTTGTCGTGGCCAGAGTCTGGTGGTACTGTGGAAGCGACCGCTCCAAAATGTGCCAGTGACAAGATCTCCCATGGACAACGGCGGCTAAGCAATGGGTTTGCCGCCAGGCTGGAAGGCAAATCAGCCGTGCTTGTTTCCTTCATATTCATTCTGGCTGGCCATGAAATAGCCGCAGTCGCTAGCCAATGACATCAGAGTCCTTTTAGATGGCCAGCAAGCAAGACAGATGGGAGTTTGCCGTAGTATCACATAACGGGACATTGCAGGAGTCTCAGCGGTCAACGTGGGGCGTGGTCACTGCACAATGGCCAACGTGGGGCGTGGTCAACTGCACAATGGTCAACATGGGGCGTGGTCAACTGGACATCAACGAATTGGTATGCGGACGGTGTCTTTTCGTCAGTATCCAGAAGACGACGGCATCTCGCAGCCAAAGAGGAGAAATTGTGGAGGAGTCAGTTAACACAAAACCGTGCAGTTCACATGGTGATGTAGGCTTTCGAGAGTCACATCTATTAGTACTGCACTTGTAGAGGAGAATGATTAGATAATTTTGAACAGGAATCGATGTCCTGAAACATAAAGTTTCCATTCTTCGACGATTTAAATACAGACGTGTAGCGCATGTACGTCTGCTGAGGGAAACAAAAAAAAAAAAATGGTGCAAATGGCTCTGAGCACTATGGGACTTAACTTCTGAGGTCATCAGTCTCCTAGAACTTAGAACTACTTAAACCTATCTAACCTAAGGTTATTACACACATCCATGCCGGAGGCAGGATTCGAACCTGCGACCGTAGTGGTAGCGCGGTTCCAGACTGTAGCGCCTAGAACCGCTCGGCCACTCCGGCCGGCTGATGGAAACAGAAAAGTCTGACAGTTGCTTGTCCTACTATGCAATAGAGAACACAGGATGACGTGTACTAGATGCACTATTCCTATGGACCACTTCTTGTGGGGCTGTATGCAGTTTTTACTTTAGGAGACTCCTCTAGAGACAGAGGAAGATCTGCTAGCGTGAGTTCTGGCCGCTGCACTATAAATTGAAAAGACACGAGGTGGGATGGAGAGAGTGTACCAGCACATGCTTTGTAGGTAGAATTCCAGTTACAACGTTGGTAGTCGCCATATTGAGACGTAACTGCAATGCATCTACGCTGTTCTCTCCGTACAGTATGCTAGTATGCTGTTTTTTTTTTTTTTGAATAATGCAAACAAATGGCTTAAGCTATAAACGGAAGTTTCTTTACGGTTCCTTTCAAAATGTTATCTAATAACGGCAATGCGTCTCGCCTGATTCAATGAATTATACATCTGAACTGAAACCGTCTTAGAACAGAAACGGTACGCTTCCGGACATGGGTTCCTATTCAAAATATTATGTGCTCGCTTCCGTCTACTAGTCCTATAAATTTGTAACGGGAGTTTCGGAACACACTCAATTAGTAGCAGGCAATGATACTTGTCGAGTAATTACAATGGTGCAGTGTCCACTGAAATGGATGAAGTCGGTCTGCAGCTGTTGTGGTGATACTGGTGCACATCTTCGCCTTTATCAGCTATGGCGTAAAAGACTGTTGTACATTATTGTGAAAATATTGTACACAGAGAGACGCCAATCCATCAGCATATGCTTGTGTTAAGCTATTGTGAATTGCAATTTCCTTACCTATGTACAGAGTGGACAAAGTAAAAGAGGTCCCATGTCTTACAAACAACATACAGACAATTCATTGTTTACTGCAAATGCAGAATGCAGAGTAGTAATCTGTTATTATGAAAAACAATGTACTGAATATTCAATAGCCGAATAGCACACAGGAGGTGCTGGAAATGTTCACTATAAACTTTGATAAATAACACAGCTCATCTCAGCATGTTTCTGCAAAATTTTCCCAATTAGTTTGGTGTGATTTCCGCAATCGCACGGCGAATGTTTTTTATCAACTCTTCAGTTGTAGACTATACCCTTTAAATTACCTCACAAATAAGCTTCATGGGCGAATGGCATCGAAAACCGTGAAGTATGCGCCATAGCACCATCTTGCTGAATAACTCATACTCTCGTTCTTCCTTCGTTAGCTGAACTACGGATGGTTGCAACAATTCCGTTACATGCACTTGAGAGTTCACGGTGTTGTTAAAGAATATGATGCCTACAATCCACTGGCCTCCACTTACACACCAAACGCCTACTTCCAAAACAGTGAGTTCACTTACCCGTTTAGGTAAAAGCATGCTTCCTCCAGATAACCATCAGCGACATGCGTGAGTAACCATTAGCAGTGGTGTTGACGTTGTGCGTAATCTGTACATTTTAATGCTTGCATCACTCTTCCATTGTATACCCATATACATAACAGCTTCAACATATTTTAGCATGACGTTAGTCTGGTGTTTAGTTGGGAAGATAGCCGTCTAGTTGATTTCCGTGGCTGTCTTACCGTAAGTCTAGGGAACACGTTCAATACTTTCCGGGGAACAAACTTCGTGTGCACGCTTAAATTTGGCGTTAGTTACTGAGCCTGTTGCTCTAAATTTTGTGATCAATTTCTCAACATCTGTCTTTGGATAGTTTATTGTGAACCTTTCATTTAGCGTTTTAAACGATTTACGGCATATCTAAAAAAAATTCTGCAATACACACTTACACACTCTTTGTTTAATTGAAAAACGCATTCTGCAGAACTTTATTCACAGCAAGCTTCGAACTGACTATTGACAACGCAGCACTAATCACTCAGTCGTCGCTCCACGTCACGTGACCCCGCTAGAGCGCCTCCCTGTCATTAAGAAATAACAACACTCACATAACTTCAGACATCACGTTCAATATAACACGGAGCCCCTTTTATCTTGGCCATCTCGTGGTAGTTGGCTGTGTGGAGTTGTGTTGTTCTTTTGGATTAATTTGGTACAGGGCGAAGGGAGACAGTACAAGAGTGTAGATTTCTACAAAGGTGCCTGCCTGACATAGTTATTTAGTCTGATTCTGTTTGTTCGTTTGTAAGGTTATTGCGAGCTGAAACTAGTTGCCATCTTACCTGGTGCCCACTTGTAAATTCACGTGGGCTGAGCTATGTTTTCGGCTAACAGAAAGGTACGTATATCTTGAATATTCAGCTGTTATACCAAAATAAAAATATTTATCAAAATAGATAAAGATTTCTTCTATAACTGTACGAAATACACGTGCACTACTGTTGTAACTTAATTGTTCTATAGCTGTAAATAAAAAAAATACAAATGACTCACCATTGTCACCATTGATGTAACTTAAAGGTTAAGCTGCATTTGGGAATTAACATAATTCCATTGTTTTAGTACATTTTAAACAAACGAGAAATCGTCTATACTTTTAGAAGATGGTGTCCTATATTGACGACATAATGACTTGAACGTTGTTACGCTTAAGGCTGTTGGGAGCCATCGAGGTACTCCAAGGTAGGATATCAGGGCAAGTTCTCAGTCAGATCGCTGGGGCGCCGACTCCGCGAATTATAACATTTGTGGATCTAGAAAATAGTGTGACAAAGCCGATCAAGATGTTCAAATTTCTCAGGAAAATAAGTGTTTCACGGAAAGACGGGTAATTTCAAAAATGGCTCTGAGCACTATGGGACTCAACTGCTGAGGTGATTAGTCCCCTAGAACTTAGAACTAGTGAAACCTAACTAACCTAAGGACATCACAAACATCCCTGCCCGAGGCAGGATTCGAACCTGCGACCGTAGCGGTCTTGTGGTTCCAGACTGCAGCGCCTTTAACCGCACGCCCACTTCGGCCGGCGACGGGTAATTTATAATATCTACTTAACCCATGGGACACAGGGATATAGACTTCTGCTGCTACTATTAATTCTTTAATTCGAAGAAGCATATATGAAATAAGAGAAAGGTTAAAGAGTGAAATTAAAATTTAGAGTGAACAGGGTAGTAACATTCGTTGATGACAATGCTATCGTGAGTGAAAATGGAATGAATTATCTGATAAGCACAGGATACAGACCGAGAGTAAACCGAAGTAAGATGAAGGTGACACGGTATAGCGTAAAATGAGATTAGCGATAAACTTCAAAACTTGGGTCCACAAGGCAGACAAAGGGAGGAAATTACGCTACCTTGTCGTGGAAGCTAAATAACATGTGATAGACAAAACAAAGTGGACATATAAAGCAAGCCATCACACGCAAAGAGGGCATTCTCGCTAGTATAAAACATCGATCTACATTTGATGAAAAAATTCCTGAGACTCTGTGTTTGGAGCAGAGCTTTGTATAGAAGTGAATCATTGACAGTGAGAAAACCAGTAAGAAAGACAATCGAAGCGTTTGACATGGGTTGCTTTAGAAAAATGCTGCAATTAGACATACTGATAACAAAAGAAATGAGAAGTGTCTTCCCAGGATTGGCAAGGATAGGAACATCTAGAGAACTTTGACAAAAAGAAGGGGAAAGGATAACAGAACATGTATTACGATGCTAAGGAATAACATCTACGACCTTGAAGGAGCTATAGGGGATAAAACTTGTAAAGGTAGACAGAGATATGAATACATCCAACAAACAAAAATGTTGGGCATAAGCGTTCAGAAGGTTGGGACTAGATAGAAATTTCTGGGGGGACGCGTCAAATTAATAATATCGTTGAAAAATTAAAAGTAAATATACGTATGTGATGGTAAAATAAATTTATATATCGAATAAAATTTTAAACCTTCCCTATGGTATACGATTCACTGTCATCGTCATGATTAACCTAGATTAATCGTTGTATCAGTTCTCTCTTTGTTTCACACTTGTAACTTGTGTCGAGTACGACGGTTTCCACTTGTTAAAAGAGCTGTTGAGTAAGCTTTCGGAACCGCCAGAACTTCAACTGAAAGCCATTAACAAAATAGTCATTATTAGCGAGACACAAATTAATATCGCCACACTCATTCTCAATGCTTTAAAACCTAACATAGTTTCGATGGACAGAATCGTCCTCAATCACTTTGCGTGCTTGTGATAATGAAAAGAAGTGGCTCACCCTGTGATACGAATGGTGATGAAGATCTTTCTTCGATGCGAACGCTCAATATTTTGCTGTGAACCAACCGCTGGAGGCATTATCAAATATTTTTCTCATATTAATAAGTGATCTGCATCCAGCGTCCTGAGAAGTGTATTACGGACAGAAATTGCGAAGTATTAACTGTGCAGAGAAACCACCCCATCATCTTTATTGCATATCGC
Organism: Schistocerca piceifrons; assembly: GCF_021461385.2. Classification (NCBI taxonomy): domain Eukaryota; kingdom Metazoa; phylum Arthropoda; class Insecta; order Orthoptera; family Acrididae; genus Schistocerca; species Schistocerca piceifrons. Next base: position 1,007,907,863 of record NC_060139.1, read on the forward strand.
TGGAAGTCGACCAAGTATTTCATAAAACGTGCGCTTCCGGCGCGATCAGTTTTAATTTCGGGCCGGGAAGTTTATCGGGATCTGGGCCCGCATTCCAGCAAGAAAACTAGGCTCCGCATTTTCACGCGTTCCCTCTGGCAGCCGGGGAGGGCAGGGCAAGCAACGCAAGCACGACCCAGCAAAACTTCTCCTCGTCGAATAAATAGGGCGTAGCCTTTGCTCGACGACTTGTCGCGTCGATGGGTGCAATAACATTTCTGCACACTTCCGAGGCGGATAAAAGAGTATTATTTGGAGGAAAGTCCCAAATGTGGCGTCTGTCTGAGCTTCTCCCCTCCGGCAAACGATTACTGGCACAATCTTCACAGTAGAAGCCGATTCCGAAAATGTGGCATTCTTGGAACAACACTCTCGGAAAGTGTGGCGTCATTGAAATTATCGCTTGGAGAAATATTATTCTCAGTTGGTCCAACAGGAAGTGAAAGCTAACAGTCCCTCTTTTCTTTGTATCGCAAGTCGCCATTCTTGAAAGTGCATCCAAATTTTTCAGTATTCGGTGTGCGCAAGTCACTGATCATGCCGTATGGTGGGAATATATCTGTAGCACTCTACTTTCTTCGATTATTCATTCTTTTGTGGATCGCATTATCATATCATGTTCTTATGATGTGCCTCTACTCATAATTTGTCAAACTTTATTCGTCAACCGCATTTATGCAGATAATTCTAACAAAATTGATTTCTAGTTATAATTTTTATTCATTTTATGCAGTTAAGGATCGCGTTTAAACACATTTAGAAAATTTTTATTCTTCTTTCGTTCACGATATTATTCATGCATGAATACCGTTTAAATTCTGCTGTGCTATCGTAGTGCTTCTTTTAAAGTCCTCCTGTAGATCATAGAGCTCAGCGGGAAATTTTTACTAGCGAATTAGTGCTCTCAGTTTCATTACGCAACGAATTTTATATTCAGCACTTATAATTTCTTATCTATAAAGAGAGGTATATATTTTGTTGCGCACGTTATCCATTCTAAATAAGCACCCGTGACATTGTACTTTTCTGAAGGGGTTTCTGATTCCTTTCTTGCAAGTCGATGGATTTCTTTTGATTTCATTTTCGTCCGGAAACTGTTTTTTCACCTTGATCCTAAAATATTTCTGCGGATTTTCGCACCTTGTTGTGCAACCTTCTTCGAACGTTTTAGGCAACAAAGTTGTTCTGCCTGTGTTTATAACGTCACTTTCTCTTTGTATCCGTTTAATGTGATTTTATATGCAGTTTTTAGTTTGGAATTTTTATTTCTTTATTAAGTTAACGATTTACATTTACCGGCTAAATCGTTTCGACCAGATAAATACGACTTTTTATTTTTCAAAATACGTAATTAATCATCGAGTGTTGAATACTGATGCGATTTCTTTCATAACAGTGTTTTTTTCAGATGAAAGTCAGTCACTTTTTCTGAATTACATGCAGTTTCACTTCTGTCTATTATTTGACCTGCTCGCAAGTCAACATCAAGTTCTAGACAATCACAGTAAATTACGTTGTTTCGATACGCTTTTCCTAAAGTTACAGCTTTGTTTCGTTTTGACGTTTGAACTACTTTAGTCATAAGTCAGCTGGTCATCCGTGGAGACCAGATATCCCTATGTAGTAAACCTGTCTCATCCAGAATGGGTCATCAATTTTTTACACGCCAAAAATAAATGTTATTACGTTTCCGTCTCACGTAATAACAAGTTAATCAACTAAGCAATTAAAGATGTGCAACATTTGAGGTCGGCCGGGTGACCGAACGGTTCTAGGCGTTAGAGTATGGAACCGCGCGACCGCTAAGGTCGCAGGTTCGAATCCTGCCTCGGGAATGGGTGTGTGTAATATCCGCAGGTTAGTTAGGTTCAAGTAGTTCTAAGTTCTCAGGGACTGATGACCATAGAAGTTAAGTCCCATTGTGCTCAGAGCCATTTGAACCAATTTTGAATATTTGAGGAAGAGTGGAAAAAGAAAGATCGAATGGTTATAAATAAAAGAGGGCGATATAATCATTATCTTATCAGTTAAATAACGTAGATGGTACTTCTCAGAGATCAAGTGAATGTTCGTGATAAATATGTAGCTATTGTGCAAAAACGTTCCTTTATGTGTTTTCATGAAGAAATGTAGACTAATCGCAACATCAGAACATTTCCGCCATTAAACTGCAAAAGTGGTAAACAAGAAGCTTGGTGAAAAAAGGCTGCAGTATGTTACGAGTTTTACCTTCAAGCGGCATATTATTAGTTTTAACATCGAAAATGCTTCTCTTATTGTCACAGTCTAGAATATTTAGTGACTATTACAGCATTAGAATAAATAGTTTTGTGATCTGATTTTTTCCCAAAGCGGAAAAGACTGTTCCATGTTCTTGAGGCAGGATACGGAGTAAACAGTGACCATTTGCCTTTTTCGACTCTTATCACATCCAAGAGCGGAAAATAAATAAAAAAGTTACATATAAATTAGAATCGTTAATTACACTGTTCTGTATTACATGCAAATGTGTCACGGACTTCGTAAAAAATCAACTTTTCATCAATTTGTGTGTAATTAAAACTATCAGCTGTTCTTGATTACTTACCGGCAGAAATGCACAACCTGAAGCGTTCTCAAATGCATACGTAACGCAAACGAAGTTGTCAGAATGCTAACAGATGCATTTTTCAGTTTGAATTTTTAGAGTTACTATAGACGCAAGAACCTAGCTTTCAAAGAACACTGGGTGGACGCTGACCCATGATATTGTGACACGATGATAGAATATCTCTGAAATGTCACTTCGCGTATTGTTTTTCAGTAGTTACACACTTTACCTGCTGACCACAATGAGGAGACAACTGAATATCATCGATTTTGTATTTTTTTAACCATCTTCTCGTTACCACGGCTGGGAAGTTACATCCTAATATGTAAGAAGTTGTGTAGTGCTGTGGAAAGCTCAGTCGAACCATGAACTCGACAGAAGCAGAATTATTAATGAAACTTCCTGGCAGATTGAAACTGTGTGCCGGACCGAGACTCGAACTCGGGACGTTTGCCTTTCGCGGGCAAGTGCTTTACCATGAAGAGCGTCTGTGAAGTTTGGAAGGTGGAAGACGAGGTAGGGCAGAATTGAAGTTGTGAGGACGGGTTGTGTGTCATACTTGGGTACTTCTGTTAGTAAAGCACTTGCCCGCGAAAGGAAAAGGTCCCGAGTTGGAGTCGCGGTCCAGCACACAGTTTTAATCTACCAGGAAGTTTCATATCAGCGCACACTCCGCTGCAGAGAGAAAATCTCGTTCTAGAATTATATATGTGTGCTCAAATGGTTCAAATGGCTCTGTGCACTATGGAACTTAACTTCTGAGGTCATCTGTCCCCTAGAACTTAGAACTACTTAAACCTAACTAACCTAAGGACATCGCACGCATCCATGCCCGAGGCAGGATTTGAACCTGCGACCGTAGTGGTCGCGCGGTTCCAGACTGTAGTGCCTACAACCGCTCGGCCACCCCACCCGGCCGTGCGCAAATACCTGCTCACTGATCTTCACTGGGAGTTAACAAACTATGGTTCCGATTGAGATCGTAATGCCGAGAAGATAGCTCTTGACACGAGTAATAGTGGGACGGAAATTCAGGTAAAATCATTCAGCGGCTAAATGATGACTAGATCTGGTGGGAGACCTCTGAAATTCAATAGAATATGAGAAAGAACATAATCGGAACTTGTATGTTATCATAGGAGAAAATATCATGTGGCAACAAATAAGGGGAACGTGCACACCAGCTAACAACTGCACGTCCTGTCCACGGACCAGCAAAGAAAATGGTGAATGTTTTCCAAGGTACAATCGAACTGTGATGCTGGCAATCACTTTACTAGTACCACAAGCACCTGGTATCTCTAGTCGTAGTTCAACTAGGATAGCCGGTAGTTTCACATTAAGAAACTGGGCGTGCCTTATTCTCTAATATTTCTTCAATGAAGTAAGGACCATTCACGTAGTCTCCAATAACCCTGCGCAGAGTGCTCTCACTCCACTGCCTATGATCCTGAACTTTTATCAACCCTGTGCGGCTGGTCCCGGCGGAGGTTCGAGTCCTCCCTCGGGCATGGGTGTGTGTGTTTGTTCTTAGGATAATTTAGGTTAAGTAGCTTAGGGGCTGATGACCTTAGCAGTTAAGTCCCACAAGATTTCACACACATTTGAACTTTTTTTTTATCAGCCAAAACGGATTTTTGAGTCCTCATTCTCTGTACGTTTGATGTAGACCGCCACGAATTCCTTTGCTGTCCAAACCTTTTCATTTCACAATAGTAATAGCAACCTACGTCCTCAATTATTTGCTGAACGCGTTCCAGTCTTTGTCCCTCCCAACAGTTTTTTCCCTCTATAGCTCACTCTAGTAACGTGGAAGCTTTTCCCTGATGTCTTAACAGATGCCATCCTGTCCCTTCTCCCTTCTTATTGTCAGATTCTTCTATATATTCATTTACTCGCCGATTCTGCTTAGAACCTCCCCATTCCTTACCTTATCACTCCACATAATTTTCAAAATTCGCACCGCATCCCAAGTACTTCGATCCTCTTCTGTTCCTGTTTTCCCACATTCCATGTCTTACTAACATACTGTGCTGGAATGAAGTTGGAAGTTTGGAAAGTAGGAGACTAGGTACTATCGGAAGTAAAGCTGTGAGGAGAAGCCGTGAATCATGCTTGAGTAGCTCAGTTGGTAGAGCACTTGCCCGTGAAAGGCAAAGGTCCTGAGTTCGAGTCTTGGTCCAGCACACAGTTTTAGTCTGCCAGGAAGTTTCATACGGTGCTGGGTTTCAAATGTGTGTTCTCAGAAACGTATTCTTCAAATTATGACCTATGTTTGATAATAGCAGATTTCTGTTGTCCAGGAATGCCTTTTCTGCCAGTGCTAACCTGCTTTTTGCTCCTGCTATCATGGGTTATTTTGTTGCCTAGGTATCAAAATTCCTTAAATTCGTTTACTTCGTGATCATCAATCCTGATGTTAAGCTTTTCGCTGTTCTCAATCTGGTACTTCTTATTACGTTTGTCTTTCTTCCATTTACTCTCAATCCATATTCCTTACTCACTACACTGTTCATTCCACTCTTTAGATCCTGTAATTCATCTTCACTTGCACTTAGATAGCAATGTCATTAGCGAATACTATCTACGCTGAATTTTATTCCCATTCTTGAACCCTTCTTTTATTTGAATCATTGGTTCTTCGATGTACAGATTGAACAGTAGAGGGCGAAAAATTACATCCCTGTCTTACACTCTTTATAATGGGAGCACTTCGTTCTTCTTCTTCTACTCTTATTGCTTCCTCTTGGTTCTTATGCGTATTGTGTACTACGGCTATTACTTATAGCTTACTCCTATTTATCTCATATTTTCGAACATTTTGCTCCATTTTACATTGTGGAATGGTTTTTTCGGGTACTCAAATCCTATGAACGTGTTTTGATTTGTCTTCAGGCTTGCTACCATATCTACCACAAAGTCAGAACTGCGTCAATGGTGCCTTTACCTATTTTAAAGTCAAACCAATCATCATCTAACAGTTCCACGATTTTATTTTCCATTTTTCTGTGTATTATTATCGTCAGCAATTTGGACGGATAAACTGCTAAGCTGATTGTGCTATAAATCTCACACTTGTCGGCTCTTGCAGACTTCGGAATTGGTGGATGGCATCTTTCCGAAAGTCTGATGGTATGTCGCCAGTCTAATACAGTCTGAAAACCAACGTGAATTGACGTTTTGTTGCCACTTCCTCCAATAACTTCAGGAACTCCGATGAAATGTTATCTATCCTCTCTGCCTTATTACACCTAATGTCATCCAGAGCTGTTTTAAATTCTGATTCCAATACTGGATTCCCTGTCTGTCCCCTTTCGTCTCCTCTTTCTTCTTCTATCATATCATCAGAGATGCCCTCCTCTCTCTCGTAGAGGGCTTCAATGTACTCTTTTCACCCATCTCCTCTCTCCCCTGCATTTAACAGTGAAATTCTCATTCCACACTTAATGTTACCACACTTAATGTTACGGTCCTTGTTTTTTATTTTGCTGAAGATTGCTTTGAATTTTCTGTATACTGAGTCCGACCGTCCGACAATCATTTCATTTTAGATTTCTTCACATTTTTCATGCAGCCTTTTGGCCTTAGCATCACTGCACTTACTATTTATTTCATTCCTAAGTCACTTGTAATTCTGTATTCCCGAGTTTCCCCGAGGATTTTTGTTTCTCCCTCTTAGATCGATCAACAGCAATATTTCTTCTGCTATACATGGTTTCTTCTTTGTAGCCACGTTTTTGTTTCTAGTTTCTTTGGTTTCCGTTTCTAGAGACGTCCATTCCACTTCAACTGTACCACCTACTGAGCAATTCCTTATAGACTCAGAGTAATACAAGCGTATCTCTTCATTCCTCAGTATTTCTGCAACCCATTCTTCTGCACATTGAACTTCAGTCTTCCAAATTTTGATTTGAGACTGTAAATCCCCTAGGTTACGCCTTAAAACCCAGTAACTGATTTCAGAATCTCAGCCCTCATCATTTAATCTTACTTAAATATTCATGTATCTGGCTTCTTCCAAGTACTTCTCATCCTCTTGTAGTTCCTGGACTGAGTGTTCGCTATTACTGACTGATATTTATTGCAGAAGCCCGTTCATCTTTGTCCTCTCTCGTTTCAACTACCAAACACTTACTCTCTCGTGTCCCTTTCTTCCACTCCTTCCCCTACAAACGCATTCCAATCCACCAAAACTGTTAAATTTTCATCCTCCCTTACGTACTCAATTACACGTTCAATATTCTCGAATACTTTCCGTCTCTTCGTCCTCTGCTTGCGACGTCGGACTGTGCGCTTGAACTATTGTTGTCGGAGTTGATTTGCTCTCGATTCTGAAGAGAAAAAAGATATTAAAGAACTGTTCACAGTAACTAGTCTGTGCCCTACCTTCCTATTCATAGCAGATCATATTCCGTTATAATATTTTCTGCTGCTGCTGATATCGCCTTACACTCCTCTGGCAAGTAATCCTTGTTTTCTTTCTTTTTTCACTTCACTGGCAGCCATTGTATGTAGACTGAGACACTGCATCCCTCTTTTTAGATTTTCTATCTGCTCTATAACGTTCAGAGTTGAGACATACCACGTAGACTCGTATAACGATACAGTTCTGTTGGTTATTCAGTCTTTTTCTCATGGTCACCTCTTCATTGGCAGTCCTGTTCCCGAATCCGAATGGGTGACTAGTCCAGAATTTTTTGCCAGTGGAGCGATCATCGTGGCACTTTTTTCAGTTTCAGGCTATATGTCCTGTGGATACACATTATGTGTATTTAATACAGTTGTTTCCATTGCCTTCTGCATCCTCATGCCGTTTATCATTCCTGATTATTCCGCGTGTTAGTTTCCCACCCCAACGGCAACAGACTGCGCAGAACCTCTGTCCGCCCGTCCGCCCTCTTTGGCAAGGCTTTTGCCACAACGAGTGTGATTTCTTATGCCGAAAGTCTTGGCAGCCATTGATGATAATTTTTATTCAAAATTTAATCAGTGGCGAGGTTCGAACGTGAGTCCGGGTCGTTCTGATTACTAGTCAAAACACTACCGCTAGACCACAGGTTCTCAGCGAACCAATAACGCACATTTCTTTATATTTAGCTTGCCATGATTTGTTAACATAGCTTCATCGGTAAAGAGAAAACCTTAAACAAAGAACAAGTTGTTCTGTTGTCGTATCAGAACCCAGCGACATAATTTCATGCGTTTTCTGCAATCCCGCTAGTTAATCTGCTGTTACAGATTTAATTTTTACAAGTGCAAAATTCGAACAGAGCTGGGCTAATTGATTCCAGAGACACTCGCAGCTTCCCTGGAGCTAGCGTATGGATTGTTAGCCGCTGCAACATCTATTTCGTTTGCTAGTCTCGTCGGATACTCACTCCTTACTGTTTGCGTAATATTCCAGTGTCCTTCCAATAAAAAAAATTTGGCGCATTCACTGAATTGTCACTCTTGTTGGACACCGTCTATCGACATGGCTCTGTGCGTACAACTCAGCTGTTGTCTTCATGTGGCTTTTCGCATTCCCAGTAAAGAAGTAGCATAATTAGTTTGATTTGTGTTTTGAAACACTTTTGTTAAGAACGAAATGTCGACCCGTGTTAACAATACGGACGGAATGAAAGATACATGACTGCTGTGCAAACAGTATGTATTCTCCTCAGCCAATATGACGCATTCCTTTATTTGTGTATCAAATAACTAACTTCCGCGTAAGGACAGCAATCGGTTTCACTGTAGATTAAAACAAATCCCAAGTTCAAAATATCCTAATTATTCTGAAATTAGGAATCGGATTCTGAATCCATCATTTGAAAAGCAAACTTTCTACGAGTTGAAATATGTGTGTGTTGTTTTTGTAGGAGTTTTTCTTGTTTTGGATGTCTGAAAGCGCGCTGGTAAGATTTGAATTGGTTAGGCAAGTGTTGGCAGCCTCGACAGAGATGCTGTGCCATACAGAGATTAATCAGAAGTGATCTTTGCTCTGCAAAGATGCGCGCCAGATTTGTGTGTTAATCGTGAGGAGAGGAGAGGAGACAGTTAGCTGAGTTTTGGTGTTAGATGTGAACACTCGAATTTGGTTTTAGTAGCAGCAAGGGACAAAGAATGGAGATTTTTGGAATTATGCTATGAATCAGTAGACGACTTATTCCGGATTGGAAAAGAGCTGATTTTTGTATTCATACGATAATATTTGTGAAGAACGGATAACAAGTACTGATTTGCGGCAGCGGATTGATAATGCAGGACTATCGGTTCGTCAGACATCCAGATCACGAATGTTTTTGCTTTTTGTATATAAAAGCCATTCAGCAGCCAAGATCGCATAAAATATCTCTTTAGCTAAGACAGCCGGTTTCAACAGACCATGCTGTCATCTTCAGGTCTTAAAATCTTTTGTGGATAGAAATCGGAACTTATGAAACGTTTATCATCGCTAAAATGTTTAAAAACATAAACATTTTAGTGATGACTGAAACGCCCGTTAAACCCGCTGGGCAGGACAGGTGATTAGGATTGTGGAAAGGGCCAAATAAGGTGGCGGTCAGTTTCACTTCAAAATTCTAATTTATTATAATTTAATAACACATTTAAACCAAAACGGCGCGTAGCCGAACCTTTAAAACTACGAGTTTCAAAATCCAATTCTTTCAACACTGAAGACCTCCAAACAAAAAATCTTAAAAATCAACAGGATAAATTTCAAGTGACAGAAGACACGCAGTTAAAATTGCAAATAAAATTATATATATATATATATATATATATATATATATATATATATATATACATATATATATATCACAGCTATGCTGAAACCCTCAACGCAAAAGTGAATAGAACAAATGTATACAAGGTGCAATACAAACGGCTGAAGGCCACAATTAAGTTTCAAAATTTTAAAATATATTACCGTACGGTAATCTTTGAAGGCAGAAGCCTGCAATGTTTTCGCTTAAGGGGGAATTTTGAGAATAAGGCTTTAAGTGGCTGAAGGCCCACAGTTGATTTCCCAGAAATTCCAAAAATACCTTAACCTTTAAGTTTTAAGTGGTGGAAAGCTCACTGAATGAAAAAGCAACGCAACGACAGTAACTAAATTTAAGAATAAGGTTTTAAGCGGCTGAAGGTCCACAATTGATTTTCCAAAAAACCTTTAAGTGGCTGACAGCGCACTAAATGAAAAAAATAGCACGACAACAGTAACTTTCAGCAAAATATCCACTTGCCACAATTCAAACTTACTTATACAGGCTGAAGGCCCTTGATTTACATAAAACAGAATTTTTTTTTTCTCCTTTTAAAGCATTGGCTATAATAGATTACCAACAGACCATTAAACACCCATGAAAAAGACAGTACAGACAAGGGCACTCAGATGTCTCCAGGGGGAGGGGGGGGCTGTCCTCGAAACATTAGCGTTGACTTAGATGAGACAGGTGGTGGGCCCAACTGCAGTAGATTCGTCGGAAACCCAACCAAGAGACAGTTACGAACCGACCGACCAAACGACTTGCTAGCCACCAATCGGTACATGAACTCAAGGACCAAATTGTTACGGAGGTGATTATCCACAATGAAATATGTATTAAGCTGTCAAAACTACCCACTGTGTTCGACAGCAACAACAGGTGAGGAAAGGACACTGCCTGAAATTACGTTAGTGGCCAGGGCAGGTAACCAGAACACTAACAGTCACAAGGCAGGAAATTCCGCTGGTGACCTTGAATTGTAGTGAAGCAATATAGCTAATTCCACCGCACGGTGGCTCGATTTCACCACTACAAACACTTGGTGTTGCTCACAGGAAAAGCCCCCCAACAGCGAACCACCGGAACGAACGACCCAACATGAACGGACGTGGCTTGGGTACTTAAGACACTACTCAACTTTGACGTCCTGGGTCGGTGAGCCACGAAGCTCGTAGCGATCGGACAGCTCCACACACTCTCCGGCACTGTGCAGGGACCGCCAGTGGACCCTGTAGTGACGTAACAAGACTGTTACGCCACACGGTAGTAGCCAAAAGAAAGGCACGCTAGATTAAGGCAGACGGGCGTGATGTCTGGAACATAAAAACTTATGAATGAATAAGAAGAAAAGTATGTAGATGCTTTTTACTTATCTTTTCTTTATTCCTTGGAATACATCGCTCTTGAATACTAGTAAGCTATAGGCACTGATACAATTGGCTCCTTGCTAGTTCGTAGCCATTAACTTAGATGGCTATTCTGTCTCTCGGCTAATGAGAGAGAAAGGCTTCGTACAACTGGGCGATAGCTAGGTTCGCGTACAACTGGGCGGTAGCTTGGTTCTCGTACAACTGGGGTCGAGTCCACTCTCGTATCACGAGACCTGCCTTGGTGGTGGCGCTAGGTCTGCGATCACAGTGGCGACACGCGGGTCCGACATGTACTACATGGACCGCGGCCGATTTAAACTACCACCTAGCAAGTGTGGTGTCTGGCGGTGACACCACAGACCCAACCGACCACCCCGCACGGAGATATCCTACATGGTCCGCACCAACCGACCGACTGCTCACACACACCCTAGCCGGAAACTATATGCACAAGACCAAAGATGGTACATGGTGCAAATATAGACGCACATCGCTGCTACCACACGTAGAAGGAGGAAGAACCACGGCATAACCGCAAAAATGGCGGGAACCAAATGCAGATATACAGTCAAGTTCAAGTAAACGCATATTTTGGAGTGAGCACGGCTCAATGACAAAGTTTTATTGGTGCTGATTTTTATCCACTTGGCATCTTGTGCATAAGATTCAGCCTAGAATGAACATGTTTTAAAACAAAAGATTCCAAGACCTGAAGATGACAGCATAGTCTGTTGAAACTGGTTGTCTTAAATAAAGAAATATTTTATGCGAACTTGTCATTGAACGGGTTTTTTACAGTTAAAACTGATCGCCCTTCAGTATTCTCTGAATGAGAAAATTCAGTTTTTGCTTTTTATTTTGTTGTTAGGATTTATCGACCATTGAGAGGGAAATTGACTTAAAAATTAGACTTTGCTGTTTCATTTAAGGAAATAGTGTACCGTACATGTGAAGTTCAATTTTTGTAAGTTCAGTTTTTAAAATTATTGAATTATTGTCATGTTATTTCACAAAAATCTTAACTATTGCTAAAGTTTCATAAAATATCATTAAGTCTAAGGAAACGAAATTAGAATTTAGTTCATTCAAACCAGATTCATTGCCTAAATCCCCAGAGCCAGTTAATTTCCAGCTATTTAAAAACCATTATCAAAAAATTATGAACCAAAAATGATAGCAATATTTTAGAGTATTCATTGCTCCCCTGCATGTCCCTGTGGTTAGATTTTGTAGCCCACTTTAGCTTTGAGTGCGGTCTGCACCCAGATGAAACAAATCGTGCAGAGATCAGATATTGTGTATCTGAGATTAGCGTCTTCGTTAAATTACCTAGTGTATTTTGTGTTTGGTGTGTTCTGTTACGCAGTTCTATAAGTTGCAGAGGCAGGTTTGTAGATAAACCGCCATATACAAAAATTTGTGCAGATGTGGTCAGTTTCCTTTCTACATGAAAAAGAAAGTGCATCCAGGTTTCTACGTCTCCTGCTAAAGCCGATGTTCATTATACTAATTTCCAATAAAGCTTCAAAGTTAATTAGAACATGGCTATCAACATCTATAAATGTGATCATTGTGAAGTGCATACAAGAAAGTATTTATTGGTATAGCATATATTAAGATTTATCCCAGGATTGTGTGAAAAATGACTATTCCTTCGCTTCTGTGCAAGCTGTTATTTTGTTAATTTTATCTTTAGCATCTCTATGGGATAGAGAAGGATGAAGTGATGGGTGCGGAAAATGAAGAACTATAATAAACTTGGTATAAAATTTCTATTACGCACATACAATTTGTTGTTAGATGTCTCAATGAACTTTACTTCGATAACTGTTTATGAAATTATATTACATGCTACACTGCATGGAGCAGACTTCAATGACTTAGAAGACTATGGAGGATAACGTGCTGTGTCTATCCTGTCAGAAAAATGTGGATAGAGTCGCAAACCTAGTTAGATATTATATAGGTCTAGTTTACTATTTAGACAGTGTCTGTGCAGTATTGAATCTACGAGTAAAACCTTTACACGATCTATAAACATCGGGTCAAACCCCATGGAAGTAAGGATTTTCAGCATGAAGATGGTGTGTCATCTCTGATGTGATGAACGTCTATGAAAGAAGTTATTATTAAGATGATTCTGCGCCAGAATATTTTGCTGTTAACATTGTACACTAGAAGGAGAACTCGGACGAATGTGTTTGTAGATGCGTGAGAACATGTTCCAAGGTACAACATGTTCATGTGTCTAGGAACAAATAATCTATCGAAATTTAGAAGTGTTCCACTAGAGAGCATCTCACCAGCAGTTTGTTTAGTTATCTGTTATATTATTGCTCCACTACACACCAATAATCAGTGAGTGAAATCAAGTGAATTAGAAGTATTATGAAGGATCGTTTAAAAGCTAAATACATTTTGAAATAGAATGTACTAGAAACCAATAAAAACTTCCGTTTTCATGACAGTAAAATTGCTAACCGTTAAAGAAATGCAGTTCTTTACCAATGTCTTGTGCTCCATGGTAGAAGACCTTCATTCGTTTCAAAGAACCAGATGTCGGACCACTGACAAAGTGCGAGTTAACCGTCCACACGTTGTATAGCGTGCAACTAAATTGCCTTTTCAGACTTTGGGGGCAGGTTCTTTACAGCAAAATAAGATAAAATATCCAGTAAACATGGGCTCTAAAGTGCGCATTTTAAGATTTATCAGCATTCGCCCATATTCGTCACTGTGAAACACATCTCTTCTATTGAGCAAGTGCTCATAGCTCATGAGGTATACATTTTAAAGCCCATGTTTAACGGACATTTTTTTCTTCTTTTGGTCCATACTAACTCCTCCAGAAAAATGGAACACAAAGGGTTTGCATTAGATGACAAATGATTCACAGTATCGAAGATGAATATGGTTTGCATTTTAGAGCCCTTGACATTTTTTCTTCTTTTGGTGTAAAGAACATATCCTCAAAGTCTGTAAAGGTAATTTATTCACATCCTGCGTAACTAGTTTTAAAATTAGTAATTTATACACAATGAAATCCTGTAACTGAAGATTTAACAATATCTTCCCACTAGATTTAATATATTATATGGCATTTTAATGTGTAGAACTCAAAACATTTACAAATGATGCACTAAACAAAATCTCATGTCTCACAGTAAAAAAATTGTAGAAAATACAGGGAACATCTCATGGCGGTCTATAGCGCGCATTCCTTCGTCTGATTCCAAAGTCGGTCAGTAGACTTAAATACTGCCCTGATAACATCATGTGCGCATGATAAACTGTCCTCGGAGGACAACAGTTTCCTGTGCACTGTCTCACAAAATAATTAAGGCACCCAGATGGAAAAGAGGAAACGAAAATGAACTTCAGTGGTTGAATAGGTGTGTGATATTACTACATTATTAACAAATAAGTCAAATTTGTAGATCATTTGGCAGTATAAGCCCACGTATCAGTACGACGTTACATCCCGAATGTGCTGGACCCATGCACTGATTCTGCATCATTTATCGGAGCACGACAACGGCTGGATCGGACCTACACAGACCACCGTTGTGCTGCTAGCGTTGGGCGGAGTCTCAATACTCTCATTTGACTGTGATCAGGGCTGCCATATTCAGCACTCTGTGAATCTGAGTGGCCCTCGCGACTAGCGCCTGAGAGGACATAAAAAACTGACCCCTTGTTTTGTTTGAACATATCGCCACGACACTTATGCTAACTCACGAAACTGGCTTGTGTGCAGCACGTAGAGATCCACCTGTATAGTGTGACGACTACCGAACATAGCACACTGCAGCTACTGAATAAGCATCCCGCAGTGTAATCTTACTCTTGTGACGTTCCTACTGATATGGACACTATTTTGTTTTAAATTTTACTCTTTACTAGGAATATACAGGTAACAGAAGTAATTCGCTGCCTTAAGCAGTGCTGTAGAATATGACGGCACCGAGTAAGAAGCTGGTTCTCACTATGGTATTAGTGACATGTGAACCATATGGCGCGGTAGTTAGTCATTGGAGTTGGGGAGCAGTATGCTTGCTTTGAGAACGGATAAAGCTTGGCATTCGATACGTAGGGGAACCATAGGCATTCTGGGGTGAGACTCAGAATTTTCTTTATTATTGGTTATGAAAGTCCACGTTTGGCATAGGAAATAGTGTGAGGGTTCTTCGGGTCATCAGGGTTTTAATAAAACAGTACCACAATTTGATCAACAGACACCGACGATGCACGAATTGATACGTTGTTTTAGGAAGTATGAAAGAAATTTCGACTGCGTGCCAGTCTCGCTAGACGGCGGTATGAGGGAACACGAGTATCTCCTTCTGCCGTAGTCCATTTTACCATTCTCCCAACTTTCATTTACCATTTGAAATTAATCGTTTCAGATCATTTAATTCTAACTGATTTCTGGTGTTCGCTGATAAATACGTTGCAATGGCACCCCAGATGTTATTTCAAGTAAATTAGATACCCACTGAAGAGTTATTTTGTGCATAATCCCATTTTCAATGAATAATAAATTAAATTCAGAACGAATATCACAAGTGAAATACTAACTGCGAAATAGAGTACTGTATATTAATTATCAAATCATATATGAGTTTCATAATGTTTTGCTAATGACCTCAATCAAGTGGAACAACCATACAAGAGAAATCTTCTTTCATATAAATTAAGTCCTTGAAATGGTCCGAGATTGTTTCACACAGATAATTCTTCTCTATCTCGCCACCGACTAGAACAGATAAATTTGTACCTTACGTTACCATTATCTGAAATAAGAACGTTTGTATAGATAAAACTGCATTTATTTCAGCCTTAACGAAACCAGTGACCCTTACTTATTAACTGAAATATCACACGATAATTTTTGGCCGTTAACATTGAGTTGAAGGCGGTTCGTGTGGTGACGCAATGATTAAGTACTTTCAGATCATTGTCGTTAAATATTATATTGTTAAAAGTGAATCTTCATTTGCTAACTAAATCCGGTAACCTTGTTTTTAAAGTATTTCACGTACGGCTGGTAATATTATTTAACTAACGGTGTCAAATATCATCTTACGTATTGCGAACCAATACTTCACTAACTGTACTAAATGTGGAACTGTATTAAAAGAAGTTAGTTCAACAGGAGATATGCAGACTTGGACGTTCATCTATGTAGCTCTTGGAGTGCTTCCTTTCGAGAAATATTTTGTGTCTGGAAAAAAAAAGTGATTCAAAGGTAATCATACCACGAAAGGAACGCTTCACCACACATCCACTTATAATCACAGGTCGCCTGTTTGCATCTTCTAAACAATTCACTGCACTACAAGAACTGCTTCTAGGTACAACATCAACAGGATATTTACAGAAAGACAGATAGGTGGAAACCCTAAGCGATAATTCATCAACATAAACCTCGAATGGCTTAGCTTAACTTGGGTAGCTATACTGTACCTCACCTACACCACATCCTACGGACTCGTGGCTAGAATGAGAAACTTTTATGGAGGTTTAGTGCCACAAGGGGAACTTGCACCTATACACATGATATAAATGACGCGGATGCTGTGGCATGTTCATCATTTCCATGTGCAAGCATGTAGCACATTTCATGCCAGCGTGATGTTCGTTTAAAGCCGTCTTTGCAATTTCAATAGCCTGCAGTGTAGTAAATGATTGTGGTTTTAAGATGCACGTCATGTTCTTACACTACTGGCCATTAAAACTGCTACACCACGAAGGTGACGTGCTACAGACGCGAAATTTAACCGACAGGAAGAAAATGCTGTGACATGCAAATGATTGCTTTTCAGAGCATTCACACAAGGTGGGAGCCGGTGGCAACACCTACAACGTGCTAACATGAGGAAAGTTTCCAACCGATTTCTCATCCACAAACAACAGTTGACCGCCGTTGCCTGGTGAAACGTTGTTGTGATGCCTAGTGTAAGCAGGAGAAATGCGTACCATCACGTTTCCGACTTTGATAAAGGTCGGAGTGCAGCCTATCGCGGTGGCGGTTTCTCGTATCGCGACATTGCTGCTCGCGTTGGTTGAGATCCAATGACTGTTAGCAGAATATGGAATCTGTGGTTTCAGGAGGGTAATACGGAACGCCGTGCTGGATCCCAACGGCCTCGTATCACTAGGTAGTCGAGATGACAGGCATCTTATCCGCATGCCTGTAACGGATCGTGTAGCCACATCTCGATCCCTGAGTCAACAGATGGGGACGTTTGCAAGACAACAACCATCTACACGAACAGTTCGAGGACGTTTGCAGCGGCATGGCCTATCAGCTCGGAGACCATGGCTGCGGTTACCCTTGACGCTGCATCACAGACATGAGCGCCTCCGATGGTGTACTCAACGACGAACCTTGGTGCACGAACGGCAAAACGTAATTTCTTCGGATGAATTCAGGTTCTGTTTACAGCATCATGATGGTTGCATCGGTGTTTGGTGACATCGCGGTGAAAGCATATTGGAAGCGTGTATTCGTCATCGCCATACTGGCGTATCACTCGGCGTGATGGTATGGGGTGCCATTGGTTACACGTCTCGGTCACCTCTTGTTCGCAATGACGGCACTTTGAACAGTGGACGTTACATTTCGGATGTTTTACGACCCTTGGCTCTACATTCGATCCCTGCGAAACCCTACATTTCAGCAGGATAATGCACGACCACATGGTTGCAGGTCCTCTACGTGCCTTTTGGATACAGAAAATGTTCGACTGCTGACCCGGCCAGCACATTCTCCAGATCTCTCACCAACTGAAAACGTCTGGTCAATGGTGACCGAGCAACTGGCTCGTCACAATACGCCAGTCACTGCTCTTGATGAACTGTGGTATCGTGTTGAAGCTGCATGGGCAGCTGTACATGTACACGCCATCCAAGCTCTGTTTGACTCAATGCCCAGGCGTATCAAGGCCGTTCTTACGGCCAGAGATGGTTGTTCTGGGTACTGATTTCTCAGTATCTATGTACCCAAACTGCGTGAAAATGTAATCATATGTCAGTTCTAGTATAATATATTTGGCCAATGAATACCTGTTTATCATCTGCATTTTTTCTTGGTGTAGCAATTTTAATGGCCAGTAGAGTATTACAAATATAGAGCGGGTTCTGTAATAATAATACGCCTGCCAGTACTGCAGTTTGACCGCCGAGTGCCTCAGTCCCGAACTCTTTCTAGGCTACACCTGTTCGCGTTATCGGCGCAAATCTGACAGGCGCCTCCGAGTTTCAATTGGGGAGTTCCCGGCGGTGGCTCGGCGTCCCTCCGCTGTGTGGAGGCAGCACAGAGGAAGGTGAGGCAGCGGCCGGCAGTCGATATTGGAGGCTTTATGGGGACCGCGGAGGGCCGGGAATCTTTTGACGAGCCGGTGAGCACAGAGGGAGGGATCCGAGGCGGCCAATGTGAGGAACACGCACACACACAGCCCATAACGCACGCGCGCACCCACACACACACACACATACACATACATACACAGCCGGTGCCCAGTGCAGGAGGCGCTCTCCACCGCAGCCAACTTCCCCTTTGGGGAAGAAACCAATTTCCGTGCGATGTGGCCGTTGCGAAGTCTTTCTTACCGTTACCACTTGGTTTATTTCCACTTATAACTCCACCCCTCCTCTCTGTTGGTCACGTTTAAGGACACAGAAGGACGATGATCCTTGATGGGAAGAATGTCCCTTTGCTGTAACGGCAGTGAAAAGAACAGTCGTGACAAAGGAATGTCTCACGTGGCGTAGGCCATGACGTAGCTAATACACTCAGATTCTGCTTCTATATTTTTCTAGACTCACCTATACACTACGCTACTTCATGTGACGATTACGTCAGATATCTTTTGGTATAATTGAATCACAAAATGTTTCAAAAAATAAAAAAATAAAAACATCCGAGTTAACAGGACTACTCTTAGACATGAATGAAGACAGAGACTTGGGGTCAGTTTTAATTCACGCATCGGAACTAAATGTTTACCTCGGTGCTGCTGTTAAGTTCATTTGTTTGACAACACAGGGCTCTTAGCTGCAGCTAGCTTACACGTTCGTTCGTTACACAATTATTCAATGGGATGGAGCACCATCATAATGGCATCTGCTTGTGGGAGGATGTATTAACGGTGCTCCACCTCAATGAACGATCGGTCGTTATTGGCGTACAGATTTGTGGTATGTTACTGTTTTCGGTTGAGAAGGAGTATGCAACGTCTCATCTCATAGTAACAGCAACGATTTCAGTCGCTCCACATATGATCGCAGAAGATTGAGGCCGTTCTGACTATGATCTTCATTTTGTTCGAGCGCCATAAGGAGGGTACAATGCATATACAGGGTGGTCCATTGACCGTGACCGGGCCAAATATCTCAGGAAATAAGCGTCAAACGAAAAAATTACAAAGAACGAAACTCGTCTAGCTTGAAGGGGGAAACCAGATGTGGCTATTGTTGGCCCCCTAGATGGCGCTGCCATAGGTCAAACGGATATCAACTGCTTTTTTTTAAATGGGTACCCACATTTTGTATTACATATTCGTGTAGTACGTAAAGAAATGTGAATGTTTTAGTTGGACCACTTTTTTCGCTTTGTGACAGATGGCGCTGTAACAGTCACAAACATTTGGCTCGCAATTTTAGATGAACAGTTGGTAACAGGTAGGTTTTTTAAATTAAAATACAGAACGTAGGTACGTTTGAACATTTTATTTCGGTTGTTCCAATGTGATACATGTACCTTTATGACCTTATCATTTCTGAGAACGCATTCTGTTACAGCGTGATTACATGTAAATACCACATTAATGCAATAAATGCTCCAAATGATGTCCGTCAACCTAAATTCATTTGGCAATACGTGTAACGACATTCCCCTCAACAGCGAGTAGTTCGCCTTCCGTAATGCTCGCATATGAATTGACAATGCGCTGACGCATGTTGTCAGCGGATCACGATAGCAAATATCCTTCAACTTTCCCCACAGAAAGAAATCCGGAACGTCAGATCCGGTGAACGTTCGGGCCATGGTATGGTGCTTCGACGACCAATCCACCTTTCATGAAATATGCCATTCAACACCGCTTCAACCGCACGCGAGCTATGTGCCGGACAACCATCATGTTGGAAGTACATCGCCATTCTGTCATGCAGTGAAACATCTTGTAGTAACATCGGTAGAACATTACGTAGGAAATCAGCATACATTGCACCATTTCGATTGCCATCGATAAAATGGGGGCCAATTATCCTTCCTCCCATAATGCCGCAACATACATTAACCCTCCAAGGTCGCTGATGTTCCACTTGTCGCAACCATTGTAGATCTTCCGTTGCCCAATAGTGCATATTATGCCGGTTTACGTTACTGCTGTTGGTGAATGACGCTTCGTCGCTAAATAGAACGCGTGCAAAAAGTTGTCACTGTCCCGTAATTTCTCTTGTGCCCAGTGGCAGAACTGTACACGACGTTCAAAGTCGTCGCCATGCAATTCCTGGTGCATAGAAATATGGTATGGGTCGATCGATGTTAATGTAATATTCTCAACACCGACATTTTTGAGATTCCCGATTCTCCCGCAATTTGTCTGCTACTGATGTGCGGACTATCCGCGACAGCAGCTAAAGCACCTACTTGGGCATCATCATTTGTTGCAGGTCGTGGTTAACGTTTCACATGTGACTGATCACTTCCTGTTTCCTTAAATAACGTAAATATCCGGCGAACGGGCCGGACACTTGGATGATGTCGTCCAGGATACCGAGTAGCACACATAGCACACGCCCGTTGGGCATTTTTATCACAATAGACATACATCAACACGATATCGAACTTTTCCACATTTGGTAAACGGTCCATTTTATCACGGGTACTGTATCACGAAGCAAATACCGTCCGCAGTGGCGGAATGTTACGTGAACACAACGTACTTATACGTTTGTGACTGTTACAGCGCCATCCATCACAAAGCGAAAAAAGTGGTCCAACTAAGACATTCATATTTCTGTACGTACCACACGAATATGTAATAAAAAATGGGGGTTGCTATTTAAAAATCGCAGTTGATATCCGTTTGACCTATGGTAGCGCCATCTAGCGGGCCAACCTTAGCGCCATCTGGTTTCCCTCTTCAAGCTAGACGACATTCGTTGTTTGTAGTTCTCTCGTTTGATGCTTACTCCGTGAGATATTTTGCCCAGTCATTATCAATGGACCATCCTGTATATGTGAGGTAAATAAACTGCATGGTCCCAAACATAAATAAAAGAGTGTTGCAAGATTCTGCACATCTACACAAAATCGGATTGTCCTTTTGAAAATAAGAAACTGTGATCAGTTGTGTAAGTTACATTTCACCCCAAGTTTCTATATACATTATGAATGTATCTGCTTTCTGTCTTACAGCGTTTTGTAGTCAGATCTACTCAATAAACGTCACAGGCAGTAGAAATTACTGTACTCGTGTGAATACTGCCATTAGTCGCTTGAGTCGCGGGAAATGGTAGCCGGTACTGATGGAAAGCAATACATGTTGATATATGCCAATCGTGGGTCATTCAGATGATTCAAATGGCTCTGAGCACTATGGGACTTTAACTTCTGAGGTCATCAGTCCCCTAGACCTTAGAACTACTTAAACCTAACTAACCTAAGGACATCACACACATCCATGCCCGAAGCAGGATTCGAACCTGCGACCGTAGCGGTCGCACGATTCCAGACTGTAGCTCCTAGAACCGCTCGGCCACCCCTGGCGGCAGTCGTGGGTCGTGAGTAAATCGAAAACCAAATGAGATGAACCAACTGAGGTGCCACGCATGGTGAAGGCTTTCATGCGTCGGTGACATTTACGTAGAATGAAACTACCCTCCTGATATGTTTGCCAACAACACAATCTAATTCTAACATACGCGCATTCGTTTTTCACCCAGATGAATGCAGAGTCATCATCTTCCTTTAGACAGACAAACGTCGAAACACGTGACAATATTCCCAGTTTTGAGAGCCCAGTTTCAGCAAAATGTCATGTTGCCACTCACTACTATGTAAACAACTGAGGAGTGAAGCATTTTTAGTACTTTGAAACGCGTATGTATTCAGTACCAGCGATGGCGAGGCATGACAGAATCTCTGACCAGAGAGTTGTTTATCGTTGCTAGTCTGCTCTTGACCGCGCGAGAGTTCTGTTGCGAGAAGGATGTAGTATGTTGCGAGTTGTACTCAGTCTGGTACAGTTGTGTGTGAGGAGTCGGTGGGCGTCGACATGGGTCTCTGGTCAAGGTTCGGGATGGGGTATATTATTAAATAAGGTAATGAAGCAGCATTGCGCACATCTGATAATGTAATGTATGTTAATTGTAATTAATTTGTTCAAGAAATGCCCCAATAATAATTTTGTTTTCAAAGCAATCGTTTTTAAGAAAAGAATCATTCCAATTGAAATAATATTTCCTATGTTTTTCCTCCCAGAGTCAATTTATC
The DNA here is from genome assembly GCF_021461385.2 of Schistocerca piceifrons. Lineage (NCBI taxonomy): Eukaryota > Metazoa > Arthropoda > Insecta > Orthoptera > Acrididae > Schistocerca > Schistocerca piceifrons. Next base: position 1,007,930,120 of record NC_060139.1, read on the forward strand.
AGGTTAATTATTGAACAGGGCCTAAGGTCAGCGCAGCTGCCCTATTATTGTGGGTTTAATGATCAATCTTCATTTCTTAATTTTTGTGTGTCGAGTTTACATTTGGGTCATTATTATTCAATAATTTTTCTGGGGCGCAAACATTTGGCTCGTTTTCATTATCATAGACTTTTCTTTTATTTCTGCTGGGAGGTTACGTTTGGCACGATGACCATTAACATTTAATTAATTATTTTCTTTTATTTTTGCTGGGAAGTCACACTTTGGGTTTATGCCCATTAACATTTAATTATAGTCATTTACATTATTTGCGGGGAGGTAATTATAGTCATTTTACATTATTTTGTGGGGAGGCTACACTTTTTTCAACTGGGACAGGTCAATGAAAATACATCTAACATGAACACAGTTAATCCATGTTCAAAAATCAAATAACACTAAAGTGTCAAGAGCAGACTAGCAACGATAAACAACTCTCTGGTCAGAGATTCTGTCATACCTCGCCATCGCTGGTACTGAATACATACGCGTTTCAACTTTTAGTGAGAGAAGTTGAAAAGTGGCGACTATTTGGGCACGCCATCTTTCACCCCTTGTGAGTTACATAGTCCCTGCAGAGGCACTGCTACCATCTCAGCTACGTAGCGATCCATCAGGACGAGTAACTGCAGGTATGAAAGTGAATGACAGAGTTTTTTGCCGCTGGAAATAATAGTTGTCGTCTAGATTTTTTTTCTGTGTCGGCGAAAGTGACAGGAAGACATCGCCAAGGCAGCAGAAGTCAAAGAAATAGATGTACACTCTTCCAGGAAAGCAACGGGGCCTCTAAAAACTGCTTTGAATGTGAGTGCGGTGGCCTCTTGTATGAAGTCGGCCCAGCCTCCAGCGCGACAGTGGCCAGTGCCCAGCATTCTGGAGTCGTACTATCCACTTCCGGTGTGCAATCAACAGACAGGTGCTGAGCTCTGGGAAGGACAGCAACGTCCGCTGCAGGCGTGGCATGCATGCTCCAAGTTCAGAGGTGGAGTGGGGGAGGGGGGGGGGACGTAGATTTTGACAAAAATGGTTCAAATGGCTCTGAGCACTATGCGACTTAACTTCTGAGGTCATCAGTCGCCTATAACTTAGAACTAATTAAACCTAACTAACCTAAGGACATCACACACATCCATGCCCGAGGCAGGATTCGAACCTGCGACCGTAGCGGTCACGCGGCTCCAGACTGAAGCGCCTTTAACCGCACGGCCACACCGGCCGGCAGATTTTGACAAAAAAATGCTCTATCTAGGTGGGAGTTTTGGGGCAGTGTTATAAGTACGCCACTGGCACAATTTGTGTGAGCAGTTTGACCATTAGAGGGGATAATTTTCGGTCACTCCATGTGGATCTGGTGTCGAGAGAGAAGAGAGACTCGGCAGAGGCGAGCTGTACGCTCGGAAAATTGGCAGAGCCCCCACAGTCCTAGTTACTTCGGGGCGTCAGCACATCTCGGCGCGAGGCTATGCCGGTCGCCGCACCTGCAGTTGCGCACCTGCAACCAATCTCCAGATCACTTGTTGTGCAGATCAATGGTGAGCATATCAGTGCCCTGGGCCTATAAACTCTCTTTCTGAAAGTGGTCTTCACTGTAGCGAGTCCATCTGACCTGCAGCTCTCTATTTCAACCAACCTATGTCGTATTGACGTTGAGCTAGCAGTTCACAATTTTAGTCAATACCATTTCTAAGCAAAGAAGGGAGGACAGAGTATATCGAGTGACTATACAAGAACGATGTACTTGAGGGCAATATTATGGAAATGGAAGAGGACGTACTTCAAGGTGAAATAGGAGATACGATACTGCGTGAAGAGTTTGACAGAGCACTCAAAAACCTAAGCCAAAAAAGGCCCCGGGAGTAGACAACAATCCATTAGAACTACTGTTAGTTTTGGAAGAGCCGGACATGACAAAAACTCTACCATCTGGTAAGCAAGATGTATGAGACAGGCGAAATACCCTCAGTATTCAAGAAGAATATAGTAATTACAGTCCCAAAGAAAGCAGATGTTGACAGGTGTGAAAATTATCGAGCTATCAGTTTAACAAGTCACGGTTGCATTATACTAATACGAATTCTTTACAGGCGAATGGAGAAACCAATAGAAGCCGACCTCGGGGAATATCAGATTGGATTCCGTAGAAATCCTGGAACACGCGAGGCAATATTGACGCTACGACTTATCTTAGAAGATAGATTAAGGAAAGGTAAACCTACTTTTCTAGCATTTGTAGACTTACAGAAAGCTTTTGACCATGTTGACTGGAATACTCTCTTTCAAATTATGAAGGTGGTAGGGGTAAAACACAGGGAGCGAAACGCTTTTTACAATTTGTTCAGAAACCAGATGGCAGTTATACGAGTCAAGGGGCACGAAATGGAAGCAGTGCTTGAGAAGGGAGTAAGATATGTCTGATGTTATTCACTCTGCATACTGAACAAGCAGTAAAGGAAACAAAAGAAAAATGTGGAGTAGGAGTTAAAATTCATGGAGAAGAAATAAAAACTTTGAGGTTTGCCGACGACGTTGCAATTCTGTCAGAGACCGAATGGACCGTATCTTGAAAGGAGGATATTAAAATGAAAATGAACAAAAGCAAAACGATGATAATGTAATGTAATTGAATTAAATCAGGTGATGCTGAGGGTATTAGGTTAGGAAATGAGACACTTAAAGTAGTAAATGAGTTTTGCTGTTTAGGAAGCAAAAAACTGATGACTGTCAAATCAGGGAGGTTATCAAATGTAGACTCGCTATTGCAACGAAGGCGTTTCTGTAGAAGAGAATTTTGTTAACATCGATTACAGATGTGGGATTTTCTTGAAGTATTTGTATGGACTGTAGCCATGTATGGGAGTGAATCATTGACGACAAATTGTTTAGACAGGAAGAGAATAGAAGCTTTTGAAGTACGGTGCTACTGAAGAATGCTGAAGATTAAATGGTTAGACCACGTAACTACTGAGGAGGTACTGAACAGAATTGGGAAGGAGAGTAATTTCTGGCACAACCTGATTAGGAGAAGGGACATGTTCTGAGGCACCAAGAAATCACCAATTTAGTACTGGAGGGAAGCGTGTGGGGTAAAAATCTTAGAGGAGACCAAGAGGTGAATACACTAAGCTGATTCTGAAGGATGTAGGTGGCAGTATTTATTCTGAGATGAAGAAGGTTTCACAGATAGAGTAGCATGGAGAACTGCATCAAACCAGTCTCTGGACTGAAGACCACAACAACGAAAAACCCATATATTGTCAGAAAATGTTGCTATTACCTTGAGAGAGGCATCATTTTAGTTTGACGCCCTTCCGCTTTGTTAACTTTGCCACCTGTCACCACCTTTTTTTTATTTTCACTGTATGCTAATTCTGTAAAGATCGATATTTCGTTTCAGTGCGGTGTTCACCTTGACCATTTGATTCATAATAATTTTTTCTGAGTTGATAATTACGTAATACTTGACAAATTGGAGACGCCTGTCAACATCTTACCAACAGAATCTAAAATGTAACCATTTACATAGTGTTTGCGTTTTAATATTTTATGTCAGAATGTGACTGAACTAATTATACTCTCGATAATCTTACATTGCTGGCGCGATATGCACTAATGTATGTAGTCTCTTTTCAGGTGTTTAACTTATTGTATGTTTTGTATGTTTCTGTATTATGGTTTCTACCCCACGTGTGTTCTTTGATTATTGGATTTGACAATAGCGTTGGGAGTTTTTGCAGTTTTATTTTTCTGCTATATTTGTGCGTTTGAAGCTATTTGAAGGAATTGTGTTCACTGTAGGTTCATATGTTCAGAAGCTTGTTAGACGTCTGAATGATAACTAGGAGAAGGGCGAGAGATGTTAATGCGAAGTGCGAAACAGCGGATTCTCTTAAAGTGGAGAACAAAGAGAGTTATAAATCGGAAAGAATCAGGAGACGAGATGCTTGTTTTTACCACGGATCTGTCAGAGGAAGCCAATAGGCATAGTTCCGAGTCACATTTAGAGGAGTCTGAAGCCGACGGTGATGTAAGGGAGGGCGAAGATATGGAAGGCGTACGCCATGTCGATGTAGTAGTTTAGAGTAGAAATCCTTCAGTGACTGACGATCCCACCTCTGAGAGCAAATACCGAATGTACCAATGCGACGGACAGCATCATCGATTTTTTGAGAAGCAGAAGAAAGGCGTAGAGAAGAGGAAGAACGGTGCAAAGAATCAGGAGAGACAAAAAGAGTAGTTGCAGAAGTAGAAGGTAGTTTAACACAAAGTATCAAGATGTGTTAGGAGAGGTAGTCGTCGAGCTGACATCAAAGTATGTCACACTGACTGCTATAAAAAAAAGGCAGCGGCACTGGCGGTGACAATTACGTTAAGAAAAAACTTCCTGCCCTAGGCAGAGCATGTGGAAAGGACATTTTCCGACGACGGGCCAGAATTTTGATACAAGACGTGGCAGGCGGTGCTTAAGAAACATCAGATCGACCTGATCTAAATATCATCACATCACCTAAACTCAAGTTCGGTGAACGTGTGATGAAGAAACTCAGCAATCTATGTCGGGTATATTCCGAAAAACAGCACATCATGTGGGCTATCTACCAGAGAGATTTCCAAGATATTAGGAACAAGGCACCCCGTGGGATAACAATGATGTCCCCTTACTTAAGAACCGTTAGCCTAAGGACCTGATACGAGAAATCACTGACTTCCTCCCAAGAACTTGAGAACAGCACAGGAAGGTAGCAGAGGATGCACTGCACAAGATACAGATTGCAGGAAGCAGAGGGAAGGATCGATATGACAGAAACCCCCAGAGCGAGAATTTTCCAGTGGACAAAAAGTTTTGCTGAAAGCCTCTCCCCTCTCCAACAAATTAAGTAGCTGTGTCACAAATTCTTTACTGTCTACAGTGGATCAGTACGCATCAAAAGAACTGCCCACCACAAAGCTGTTAAAAACTGAAGCATTAAAATCCAGGAAGTTAATCAGTGTCCACCACGTCAGCCATATAAAACATTCCGTACAACATGGGAGATGAAGAATGATCGGACTTTTTGCTTTTGCAGTGGACTGGATAGTTTTAAGGTATGTTGTAGTGTAGATTATTAACAATCTTGCAATCTTGGATTGGATAAAAAAATTGATGTACCTCTTTACTTTAGAGTAATATGGGTGACAGTGTGTAATTGTATCATTAGCAAATTGTGTATTTGTCAAGTGCACTAATTTCTGCACCGTAGTTGTGTTGCGGCTAACAAGGTTGTCGTTTGTATATAGAGAATAGAAACAATTAGTTTGCAGAAATCAGTATCAGACGTCATTGTTGTCACTTTTCTGGAGAGATGATTCAGAAAAGTGAGCAGGGCCACTACATTCTACTCACATTGCTTGTTACGTGAGGTAATTTGTTGCTCTGATCCACATTCCGTGTTCCCAACGGTTTAGGTTCCATGACTTTGTCGCCTTTCCGCTGAGAGACAGTGTTGTGTTCCTTCTACGTCGATGCGTGTGACCACGCCACTGAGGCGTTGTGTTATAGATTTTCGTGAGTGTCTTTGATTACGTCTGCGCCAGGGATGCGCGTATTATTCGAGATGAGCCCAAAGGGCTTTACTTCATCGTTTCCCGCTGATAGCGCGGTTAGTACTCCGTTTTATGGCAATGCGTCTGGCGTTGCCACTGAGGCGCTGTGCCTTGGCCCCCATTTTTTTCTTTTTTTTTTCGTGGGTATTTTGACGTGTCCGCGCTATGGAAAGCACGTATTACTCGATTTGAGCCTAAAGGGGTTGGTCCTCGCAAGAATAGCGGTCTGACCCCGCTTTAGTTGATGCGCGAGAGATCTGTGAACGCCCCACGTCCCAGTATGTGCGCAAGGCGATAGCGCTGTCGCTCTCTCTCTTTTGCTATAGACGTCCTTTATAACACAGTGTGTGCATGGCGCCATTAGTTCGACCATGAGGAGGAATACAACGGTTTGTTTCCCATGGAAGAAGCAACATTTACTCTATTGCAAAAAAGAACACCTTTATGCATGTAACGTCTGATCACTGTATTTTTGTTGTTGTTGAATTAGAGATGTGAAGCATTTGGTTAACGTAGCTTGGTGAGCTGCAGAAACAGAAAAAAAGGTGGGGCGGGGGGAGCTGTGCTGAGGAAATCGCCAATTTGTATACAAAAGGACACTTCAGTGACGTAACTCATACTCCTTCCGGAAGATTTCCTGGAAGTTTCCATTTCCCCTGCTCCATCCTTAGCACTTCAGCAATAAAGTAAACACATATCTGCTTTTCGATGGGAAGCGTGCCCCAGCGTTCCTGTCAGAAGATTCCTAGGTCAGCTCGTGACCACTTTTTGTGACACTGCACATTCCTTCTCACTAAAAAGGATGTATTTTCGCCTAGTTCCAGCCATGATGTTCTTTCACCAAGCATACTTTTATTTTTTTTTATTTTCCCTCCAGACTGCAACCTCACACCCCCACTGTTCACATTATGGGTATTCTGTGGCCTTCAGTGTTGTAAGCCGCCACCTCCTCGCTCTGTTCTGTATATCTGTCCCCACAATTATCTTCTTAGCCCCTCTTTTGCAGATAGTGGCTTCTGCGGTATGGTTTGTCCATGTCGCCCTTTTTGTGAGCACTCAGCCGTAATTACCTCTCAGACATGCAGTACTATAGAAATTGGTAGTACTTGGTGCCAGTATCAGCAATGAAATGCTGAACAGTCCGATTGTGCATCATAAAGAGTGATATAACGTAACTATATAGAATTTATAGAATATTAAATGTATGGTGGCAAAACCTTGCCACCTTACAGTGGAACACCTCTGGGACACGATCGGGTGCTGGCGTCCGGAATGAACTGTGTGTAGACGTCTGGCCCCGCATACCTCCAGAAACAATCAGAGACTTCCTTAATTCAAGCTGTGCAGAATTGCTTAGTGATACATTGAAAATGTAGCCCAAGACACTAGTAAGCACATGGTCACAATGTTTCAGCTCATCAGTGTGTAACATGGCTTACCCATGACGTTGGTACAAACAGAAATAAACATTACTCAGAGGCTGTAAGTGGCGCCGTGTTTCCGTCTTTGGTCACGCGTCGCTAATGTGTGACGGACACTAGTGGAAGACTAGTGGTGCTGGACTCGCTGAAACAGCATGGAGGCACCATCTGGAAGCTAGTTCGCATTACGCTATGACATTCAGAATCCCTACTGTGGCGACGGTGCTGTCATGCTGCCACTCTTTTACACTGTTTGGCAATTATCGTACAAGTTGTTGAACTTCATGTGGTTCCTTGCAAGACATAAGAACTGTAATAAAATCACAGGAATTCCTATTCCCCGAGCGGGGTAGCCGCGTGGTCTCAGGCGTCTTGTCACGGTCCGCACGACTCTCCCTGTCGGAAGTTCGAGTCCTCCCTCGGGCATGGGTGTGTGTCTCTCGTCCTTAGCGTTTAGTTAAAGTTAGATTAAATAGTGTGTAAGCTTAGGGACAGATGACCTCAGCAGTTTGGTCCCATTAGACCTTACAACAAATACCATAATTCTTATTCAATTTTCTGAATGGAGTCTTAAAATCTTAAAAAGGGACATACCGTTTAACAGTAAAGCGAAAACGCTATCAAATAATGTTTCAATATCCAAGCTCTCTATCTGCAATGCGCACAATATTCTCACTGAAACGCTTGCAGTCTACTTCGATAGTAGTAAAAATTTGCCATTATTTCACGTAAAAAACTTTATGCACTAGAATGTTTTTAAATTAACTCGTGTGCATAAGGAGCGCAACGCAACGTTAGATAAAGTAAATCGTGCTATTCTACAATGAGTGAATAGCTTGCTGTTTCGTTGCAGAGCAGTCGATCTTAATTCACAGGTTTTGGAGATGAGGTAGCTGTTACACTGGTATACCTGAAACCCAGAGACACCGACCATTACCTGTACTGGGATTCAAACCACTGTTCATGGCAAAATCTTGATGCTATAAAACGCTACTATATATAGCGTGGAGCATCTGGGAACTGTATCTGCACAACGCAGAATTGCTGTGTGTAAACAGTACGGTGCTGAATAATGAATATTCGTTCGCTGAAGTAAAAAGAGCAATCCTTAATTCACGAAGTTCTTTCCTGTGCCTTATCGTATAAGCTGGGGTCTATAGAACCTCTATGTTTAACCGAAGAATTACAGCACAAATTATTTGAAATTTTTATAATTATTTAAGTGCTGCTTAAATAATCCTTGTTGATTTTATCGTACTAGATAATGCACCTAATATTTTACTTTTTATCGTACAAAATCAAATACTTTTGTGCGTTTCTTTAAACGGCACACAAAATTAGCAGTCAGAGAAATGAATTTCACATTCGAAACATTGTAGTATCCCTGTAGCAAGTAAATGTTCACACAAAACTAGGTTTTCTGTTTTAACCTTGCACATAAACCTGCACTCGGTAGGTACGCAAAGAAAGTCTGAAAAATTGACATTCTGTGCTGGGATCGACATTTTTCTTTAGCGCCTGAAACACGGTCTTTTTTGCTAGTAAAACTGGCTGTTCTAAAATCGTCTTTTTCATCAATTTCTTTATCTATGCCACTGACAGCCTCCTCCATCCACTGACTGACAACTTCATTAAGGACTCGAGAATTGACGCTGACAGAGCCAAGTGTCTTATTCCCAGAGTACTAGTCTCTCCTAGAATTTGCGGTGTTCCAAACATACATAAGGGAAGTTATCCTTTGAGGCCAATAGTGAATGGGATCAATTCGCCTACTTACAATCTGGCAAAATATCTAGGCTGCAAATTAAGTCGCCTAGTTAGCAAGACGGACTCTTATGTAATGAACTCGATGCGCTTTATAGAACGCCTAAAGGGAAAAACAATTTTACCTACGAACATCATGCTCGGCTTTGACGTGAAATCACTGTTTACAAACGTGGCAGCAGACGAATCTATCCGCATCCTTCAGGAACATGTTGCGCCAGACATATGCGACCTGATTGGGTTGTGCCTGACTTAACGTACTTCAGATGGCAAGGAAAATACTACGAGCAGACAGACGGCGTACGAATGGGGTCTCCCCTATCTCCGCTGGCAGCCGACATATTCATGGAAGCATTTGAAGCTACGGACCTTGGTTCAGCTCCTTTACGCCCACGTTGCTGGTTCAGATACGTGGTCGACACTTTCACTGTGTGGCCTCATCGTGAAACGGAGCTACAAAAGTTTCACCAATATTTGAACAAAATGCACTGGAAGATACAGTTCACGCTTGAAGTAGAGAAGAATGTTGCAATTCCATTTCTAGACGTCGAAGTACACAGGACAATGGAGGGCACACTGGGGCACAGAGTATATTGCAAGCCTACACATACAGACAGGTATCTGCACGTCCAGTCCTACTATCACCCAGCGCAGAACAACTCAGTCAGCCGGTGTTTGGTAATCCGTGCGCAGCGCCTAAGTGATCCTCAAAACACAACACCTGAGCTTAAAAGGTAAGGCACAACGTTTCTAGCTAATAGCTACAGCCATAAGTCGACTCACACAGCCTTGTCGACGAAACCAAGTGAAAGAGATAAGCAAGAAACAGACAAACTGCAGCCAACTGTGGGCTTACCTAATGTGGAAAATGTCACTGACCGAATAGGCAAACACCTTCGCCAAGTTTGGGTGCAGACTGTCTTCTATAGTGGTCGTAGGATCCAAGACGTGCTTGGCTCCACTAAGGACAAGGTGGATGCATTACTCACTGCAGGCGTGTACAAGGTGGAATGCGAATGTGGAGAGGAATACGTCGGCGAGACTGGTAGGCCAATAGCAACGCGCATTCTGGAACACGAGCGTTTATTCGTCTAGGGCAACACAACAAACCTGCGGTGGCAGAACATCAGCGAGACTGCGGAAAAGAAATAAACCTCAGCGAAGCCTGTATGTTGGCCAAGCAGCCGGTTATGACGTAACGCAAAAACAGAGAGGCCATAGAAATGCTTAAAAATCCTAATAACATGAAAAGAGAGGATGGACTCAGGTTTGCCCCATTTTGGCCGCCAGCAATCAGAGCCCAACAGACCACACTGTCAACACGAGGCACGAGCACTACTGACGAGTAACTGCCGCCTCGCGGGCGACGTCCAGCATTTGGTAAAAACCAACTTCTCATTCGAAGGTGACCACCAATGGTTCAAATGGCACTATGTTACTTAATATCTGAGGCCATCAGTACCCTAGACTTAGAACTACTTAAACCTAACTAACCTAAGGGGAGCACACACATCCATGCCCGAGGCAGGATTCGAACCTGCGACCGTAGCAGCAGCGCGGTTCCGGACTGAAGCGCCTAGAACCGCTTGGCTAACTACCAATGATGGCACATAACACAAGAGTCAATAGATAACAGAGGTTACGTTCTCCCTCCTCCGTAATAACCTATTAAAATAAAGTTGCCTCTCCTTCTTCCTCAAGTGACCCATGGAACGAACCATCTTTTAAAATTATGACGTGAAGGCATGCGCAGTGAACAGTAACAACAAACTATAAGGGACACTGCATAGCTAGAACGCACCAGTAGACCCAGAAGAAGGCCGCTGCAACCGTGGCCGAAACGTTGGTTTTTCTCCAGCAGTTGTAGTTTTATACATTATGACGCGGTACCATAACCATAAAACTTTTATGTTGACTGACTCTGGCCTTAGAAGCCTACGGAATTAACTTCATCAAACTTAGGATCGTTGAAACTGACATGTTCCTTCGAACACATTTTGAGGTATATTTAAGGAAACAGACACGTAATTCAAAAGTCGCAATCTAGAAGACCGCAGCTCGTTTCGGTAACACATATCAACAAAAAACAAAGAAGGAGATAATGCAACAGACAGAGGAACGTATAGGATTGGCAATATAATGAGGGTAGTGGAAGTACATAGCATTCTGCTAGAACTGACCTAGGACAGCGAGTTCGAAATTTTTTCGCGCTGTCTGAGATACCCCACCTCGTGAGTTAATGGTTAAGACCGACACTTAAGGATCACACTGGTGAAGTACAGGAGTCACCGGAATCCAGAGTTGTCCTGTCGTTCATTATCGATGTCACTCACGGCATAGTGAAGATCTTGATGAAACACGATACGCTCTAGTCCGGAACCGCGCTGCTGCTACGGTCGCAGGTTCGAATATTGCCTAGGGCATGGCTCTGTGTGATATCCTTAGGTTAGTTAGGTTTAGGTTTTTGGTTAGTGTTTAACGTCCCGTCGACAACGACGTCATTAGAGACGGAGCGCAAGCTCGGGTTAGGGAAGGATTGGGAAGGAAATCGGCCGTGCCCTTTCAAAGGAACCATCCCGGCATTTGCCTGAAACGATTTAGGGAAATCACGGAAAACCTAAATCAGGATGGCTGGAGACGGGATTGAACCGTCGTCCTCCCGAATGCGAGTCCAGTGTGTTACCACTGCGCCACCTCGCTCGGTAGGTTTAGGTAGTTGTAAGTCAGATGTTAAGTCCAATAGCGCTTAGAGCCATTTCAACCATTTTTTGAAACACGATATCGCCGTAGTCTGCAAACCCGCACAATAACGCCTTAGGTCGGCCACGAACACTGGCAATCTGCTGTAAAAAGCAGAAATTTACAGAATACCACGTACTTTTGGATGTGTGTTTGTAGATATCACTAAGAGAATTGCGAGAAAATGACTGAAAGAACTTAAGTGGAACTGTGGAGGTACAGAAACAGATAGACGACCTGTTGCGGAACACGTTTTGCAGCCAGGAGACCACCAGATTTGATATGATTTCAGGACCTGCATGCCCCGAGCAGTACGACAAGCTGTACAGAGAGACGATAGAGATCACAGAACATGTCAATAGTTTCAGTGGAAAGGACACAGTACGGTATTTTTATGCTGGTGCTAAAAAATTCGAATTTGACACTTTGTGGCGCTAGCAATAACAGGCGGACACAGACGCAGGTGGTGGGGAGTCAGCAACCATGTCATACGAGTTTAGTAATTTTAAAACGCATTGAAGCTTTCGATAGCACACGTCAAAGGTAAGACCACTAGAGAGTGCCTTTTCATGGACAATTTGCCATATTGATTTCCCCTGGGTTCTGCACGGAACCGAGCGACCAGGAGGTATGGCTGACAAGCGACTAGTGTGACGTCATAAGATCGTTGCAAGGTGCGTATTTGTCGTGAACCTCGTATGAAAACATTGACATCTCTGAGCGGAAGCACGTGGAAACGAACTTTTGTTGCAGTCACTATCGAGGTAGGACCTATATCGGACATTCATAGTAGCTACTGCGACACTCCAGGATAAGATATCCTCCGCAGACGGCAACGAAACGTTGAGATTGCCCAAGAAATTCATAGGACCACGGCAGAATACATCGTGTTTTCGTAAATACGGTATTTCCGGCCGTGTCACACTGAAAAAAATGTACGGTCTAATGAATTAAACAAAGTCTGGATCACTACTATATTTCTTACTGTGATGACCGGTTAGGACCTGATTATCAGATTATTTTGATGATTTAATGTTGCAAGGTACAGTTTGCCACTACTGACACCTTGCGTCTTGCATCACTTGATCTTAAGAGGATCTGTTAGCCAGACCGATACTGATTGTCAGTAATTCCGAGAGGCGTTCAATGAGCAACGTAAGACATTTCTTTTTCTCGTCCAATTTCTGTTGAAAAAAATGTCGAATTTGTTGTGGGACATCGCCGAATATACCCGCTTCAGCCTTTGTAGTTCCATGAAGTTTCGATCTGTGGCGGCACTATGTCTTCAAAATGGCGGCTGTGACGGAGGTGCATTCCAAGCAGAGAAGCTGTCGTTGAGTTTCTCTTGGCGGAAAACCAGAACACCGCAAACATCCATAGGCACTCTGAGAATGTCTACGGTGACCTGGCAGTATATAAAGGATGATGAGTCGTAGGGCGAGGCATCTATCTTCATAGGAAGAAGGAAGCGCAAAACTGTCAGATATCCCACATACCGGCCACTCGCACACATCTGTGACACATACAATGTTACGAGGGTTGTCCAGAAAGTAAGTTCCGATCGGCCGCGAAATGGAAACCACAGTGAAAACCAGAAACGTTTTATTTGCAACAGTTAGGTACACCTTCCACCTACTTCTCTACGTAGTCGCCGCTCCAACTTCGAGTGTTGTCGTAGTGTTGTATCAACTTTCCAATATCCTCGTCATAGAAAGCAGCCGCCTGTGCTTTCACCCAGTTATCTGCACTGGTCTGCAGCGTGTTGTCTGTGGAAAAATTTTGTCTTCATAACCAGCGGTTCTTGAGAGCAGAGATGAGACTCAGGGGGAGCCAATTACGGACTGTATTGTGGGTGACCAAACACTTCTCATCGGAAACGCTGCAGGAGCGTCTTCATTGCCCCTGCAGTGTGCGGCCGAGAATTGGCATGAAGAAGTGACTGCTCGACAGTTGTGTTATGTGGGCGGCATGACACGGGCGAAATCTCTAACCAGGCCCTCATACTTGGCGGGAAACGCTATTCCCTACGCATTTTTACGTGCTCACTGTTCTCTCAAAACTGAAAATAGCGACGCGACACGATCGACGGACATACTAGAGACACTGCCCAACACATGTGTGCAAAGCTCTACCGGATTTTCCCAGTGGTTTCCATTTCGCGACCGATCGGAACTTACTTTCTGGACAACCCTCGTATAACGAGCGGACACTCTCGCTCTAGGTGATCGATGGCTCACAAACACCTCGCTGCTCATCTGAACGTCTGTGTTGGTATTGCTGACACACTTGCCCACTTTTTGTGGTACTCAAAGGTGTATGCCTTCTGGGTTACTTGTTGCCTAACAGGAGACCGTCAAGAGCAACGAAGGAATTGCTTGTGCGTTACGACACTGATTGTGACAATTTTTTGTCGAACATGGCCACAGCCGAAACATGGGGTTTATCATTTCTAATCGGAAACATAGCCGCACTCCATGGTGGCGCGACACCACCTCTCCACCGAAGAAAAGTTCAAACTCGCACCCTCAGCCAGTAAATTTGTGGTGTCACCGCCAGACACCACACTTGCTAGGTGGTAGCCTTTAAATCGGCCGCGGTCCGTTAGTATACGTCGGACCCGCGTGTCGCCACTATCAGTGATTGCAAACCGAGCCCCGCCACACGGCAGGTCTAGAGACACTTCCTAGCACTCGCCCCAGTTGTACAGCCGACTTTGCTAGCGATGGTTCACTGACAAATTACGCTCTCATTTGCCGAGACGATAGTTAGCATAGCTTTCAGCTACGTCATTTGCTACGACCTAGCAAGGCACCATTACCTGTTACTATTGATGCTGTAAAACCTGTACCGTCAAGAGCGATGTTCACCAATTATTGATTAAAGTTAAGTATTCCAGCAGCTACGTACTTTATTTGCTAGTCTGAATTACTTCACCTGTTCCAGACCTCACACCAGCCTGCGTGAGCTTAAACGAGTGCCTTTCGGCTATCTCATAGTGGCTTGGCTGTCTTGCCAAGTCACAACAAAATTCGCTTCGACGTTCTTCTGGGACTTTGAAGGAGTCATTGTCCCCACGGCATGGCGCAACTGTCAACTCTGAAGTGTACTGCGTTGCCCTCAAGAAATTGGAGAAACGACTTAAGCATGTTTGTTGCCACAAAACTGCAAACGAACTTCAGTTTCTCCATGACAACGCAACGCTTTACACAAGTCCTTGCACCCGAGAGGAGCTCACAAGACGTCGTTGAACTGCTCCTCTTCATCCGCACTACAGCCCCGATCCGCACTACAGCCCCGATCTCGCACGTTTCGACTTCCCTCTGTCTGACACAATGAAGGATGCTCTCTGTTGTGACTTGGCAAGACAGCCAAGCAACTATGAAATAGCTGAAAGGCACGCGTTTAAGCTCACGCAGGCTGGCGTGAGGTCTGGAACAGTTAGAGGAATAGAGACTAGCAAAAAAATAGGTACGTAGCTGCTGGAATACGTAACTTTAATCCATAATTGGTGAACATCGGTCTGACGGTACATGCATCACAAGATAAATAGCAAATGATAATGGCGCCTTGCTAGGTCGTAGCAAATGACGTAGCTGAAGGCTATGCTAACTAACGTCTCGGCAAAAGAGAGCGTAATTTGTCAGTGAACCATCGCTAGCAAAGTCGGCTGTACAACTGGGGCGAGTGCTAGGACGTCTCTCTAGACCTGCCGTGTGGCGGTGCTCGGTCTGCAATCACTGACACTTGGGTCCGACGTATACTAACGGATCGCGGCCCTTTTAAAGGCTACCACCTAGCAAGTGTGGTGTCTGGCGGTGACACCACACACTCCAAGTAAAGCAGCACGTGGATGATAGGAAGGTTACTGATGCAGCAACACGTTGGTCCCGAAGTCGACCAGTAGAGTGGTATCATACAGGTCCTTCCAGTAAGGTTGTTCAAATGGCTCTGAGCACTATGGGACTCAACTGCTGTGGTCATCAGTCCCCTACAACTTAGAACTACTTAAACCTAACTAACCTAAGGACATCACACACATCCATGCCCGAAGCAGGATTCGAACCTGCGACCGTAGCAGTCGCACGATTCCTGACTGCGCGCCTAGAACCGCGAGACCACCGCGGCCGGCCCAGTAAGGTTGTGTAAGGCGTCTCACTGAATGGAGTTTATGTTGAAAAATAGGGTTTGCAGCCCAGAAAGGGAGGGAATAGTGCGGTGCATTGGAATCCTCAATAAATCCAACTTGTTTTCAGAAAAAAAAGTGTTGCATTACTTATCGAAGGCCCCCGAAGAAAGACTTCGATCCAGACGTCGTATTTCACTCAGTATACCAATGAAGATCACGGTTTTTTTGGACAAGCCGTACTGCTACATGTAATTCTTATCCCACTGGTGTATAAAGTCCTATTACATACACGAATTTTACTGTAGAACATGACCAGTGACCTAGCGTATGGAGTTACCATTACTTTTACTCTTTTTGCTTTTTTTCGTACAGCGCGCAGGTGGCGGAAATCTCATGGCTGAGAACCCCCATGTGCAGCGGCCGGCGCCGCCGCCTAATGGAGACGCAAATGAGGAACCGGTATTGAATTAAGAGCGTGCCGCCCCCCCTGCCCGGGCGCAGCGGCCGCCGGGCACCCGCTGTTACCTGCAATTAGAGGCGAGGACCAACTCTAAACAAAAATTAATGGCCTCCACTACTTTCGCTAGCCGCGGGCCGCTCTCATTTATCTTACGCTCGCCGGTCGCGCTTCGCCCTTAAAAGGATTCGCTGGTATTACGCGTCAGGCCTCCCCATACTAACTCATATAACTGGCTGACTCGCCCCCTCACGGCGACGGACGTTGTAATCGCCTTTATTTACCGTGATTTCAAGTCCCTCGTTGAATCAGACATTCGGGAACCTTACTTTCGGTTGTAGCGTAGGTAGATCTCTGGTACATTTCTAGCTTCAGAACTGTGGAGTCACATTGCTAAGATCGGCAGTTAAATGTGACATCTGCAGCGTTTAAAGAGTGACCTTAGTAAACGTATTATTCGATGCGCCACTGTCGAACTCGGTACCATGTCAGCGCCAGTGCCATACAGATTATGTGCGAACGATTTTTCTACGTCAGTGTTTGTTCGCATTACACTAGTAAATGGCTTTATGTGCAATCAGGGGACCGAGCGACGTGGCACAGTGTTTAACACACTCGATTCGCGTTCGGGAGGATGACGCTTCAAACCCGCGTCCGCCCATCGTGATTTAGGTTTCCCGTGAATCCCCTAAATCCCTTCAGGCAAATGCCGGGATGGTCCCTTTGAAAGGGCATGCCCGACTTCCTTCCCCATGCTACCCTAATCCGATGGGACCGACGACTTCGCTGTTTGGTCCCCTCCCTCGAATCATCCAAACAACCGACCAACCAGTCAGGGAAGCCTCAACACAAATAAATGCCATCACAAGCAAGGCAAGAGTTTCTAAAATCTAATTCAACCTGACAGTAGTGCTTCTGTTATCTTCAATTTCCGACAACGTACCAGACGCTTTCGTCATCAAATATCCATTGCTTCCCTGCACTTCACGTGACTCCACATTTATTTGCGTCTAGACACAAAAACAGAACTTTGCCTTGTAAATAGATTAATAGTTAATGCATTACATTTTGGACAAGTAGCCATGGACACTCTGATTCTTCCACAGATATTTCAGCTGAGTATGTACCATGTGAGGTGACAGAATAAATCAAGATCAATTTCGCACCTTACTTAAGAGTTTTATACATCGCAACAGGAAGGTGAATATAACACCCAACTTACTTCGGTGGTAATGAGCAGATTTGCCTATAAGTATCTAATGCAAAAGGGATGACACTCAATCGACGATATTAACACACCGCTCCTATATAATGCATGCCAATGAGCAGAAGGTGAAACAAGCAATGAGAGGAAACGTTTTGTGTGGAAGCAGGTATAGGCAGAAGCAGAGGTCACACCATGGGAGGCACCACGAAAACCTGTTAGAGGGCATCCCATGGCAGGAGTCAACGACTGGACAGGTGACGCATACTGGAGAGCAAGTAATGGGCCACCAGAAGTAGGACAAAAAGAGGCTTTAGAAACTTGCATTGCGGAATTCCAAACCAGTGACGCAGTTGATCACGCGAACAGCGAGTGGTACACATGTGATGTATGCATGTAACTCTAAGGCGGCTGGAGTGGGCACAAAACGTCTGATTGGCGGAAGCGAAATAGGAAGGAGTCAAGTTCCAAGATTTCGACACAGTTTAATGGTACAGCCTTTGCGAATGGCAGAGAGAGTTTCATCAAAAATAAGAGGAACGCTCCTAGTGGTCGAAAAAAGCTGAGACGTGGAGAACGAAAGAGCCCAGGTGGGGAGACAGTTTGGTTACGAGAAAGACAAGAGCGAAATTTTCAGGGACTCTTTTCTGAAATGGCGTCAGTTGCAGAATGAGGCGCATAACGGTCTGTAATATGCAGAGGAGAAATTTGTGTGTACTCTGCGTCCACTGCGGCTGACATTCAGCTAGATATTAGCTGTAGCGTTTACAATACCCCAACGCTGCAACACATTTTTTCAAAGTAGGTCATCGAAAATATTGAAAAAGTAGTTCTAATTATTTTCTAGTTCTCATTTAGTAACAGTTCAGAAGTTTCTAATTCCTAAAAAAAATCGAGCATTCTTCCATAGCTACAGTGTGCAGTACCTCCATACTACCCTATTGTAAGCGTATTGTCATATCACTGGCTTAGTTGTGGAGTATCTTTGCGGGCAGCCGCGTCTGTAGAGTCGAGTGCGGGACACGGAACTGATGTGTAGTGGGTAGCTCTGCATGTGAGAGGCATTGTTAGTATGGAAGTTGAAGTGTTGCTACAAGTGCTATCACAGTAAAGTTATAAAATACGCAAATGGTTCAGAGAAAAATGCGTCAAGAAGTAATTTAAAAATGAGCAGTACTGCTGATAAAGTATATGTGTATCCCCTCGTTGCGTGTCGTACCGTACAGTATCAGTCATCCGCGCCGTGTTCGGTCTCCCAGAATTAACTGATGTGAATCGGTAGTAGAAATTAGTTACAATAAAAGAGTGCAATCAAGTGGCAGTGATTTGTAGCGAGCGTGAGAACATGCGTTCGGTCAGCCGGCCGGAGTGGCCGTGCGGTTCTAGGCGCTACAGTCTGGAGCCGAGCGACCGCTACGGTCGCAGGTTCGAATCCTGCCTCGGGCATGGATGTGTGTGATGTCCTTAGGTTAGTTAGGTTTAATTAGTTCTAAGTTCTAGGCGACTGATGACCTCCGAAGTTAAGTCGCATAGTGCTCAGAGCCATTTTTTGCGTTCGGTCATCGCATTTCCGCATTGTCAACAATCAGCCGCGCCGCGACGGTTACGTGCACGCTCGTAGAAGTGAGAAGTGAGAACTGAAAACTGAATACTTAACTCTATAATCAGTGTTATATCCTTACTAGTGTCAACGAGGACTGGTATCAAAAGAAATCTGTGTATGCGTGGCGAGCGTAAGAACCTTCGTTCGAGTACTCGGCTTTCGCATCATCAACAATCATCCACGCCGTGTTCGGTACGCGTACGCTCGTCCAAGTGATATTGTGGGCAGATAATCATCAAGATTGTCAACTGAGACTTAGAGTGTAAACAGTGAAACCTGCGACTTTCTTTTAGCTTCTCAGAATATAGTTGTTCATACCACACGTCGAACATTGTTGTGTTTTAACGTTGAGTGGCTCCCCTAAACCCGCTTGCCTAATTCGACAGGTAATTTCAGGCAAGCCAGCAGCAGTGTGGAGCAGAACAGTACGACCGCCACGGGATTGTCAGGTACGTGGTGTGGACAGGGCGCATGGTCAAGAAACGTCAACCAGTATAAGGTACCACCCCACCTAATTGTACCCCCGGGCGTGTTACGTTATGTCCAGCATTGCACATCAGATGTCGCTTTGCAAAAATGTGCAAACCGAAACAGTTTTATTCTCAGAACGTGTGTGTTTCAAACGAACGATTTGTCTGCCCGATATAATATTGGTCACAGCCACTGCATTTAACTTAATATACTCCTGAACTAAGAAACATGTCACGTTTGGGACCAATTCTGTGCCGATGACATGATTTTAATGTATTCGTTGTTCCAAAGACGATAGTTATTTCTTCCTCTCAAAGTTAATGCCCTTTCAATATTTCACCCTGGTTTCTTTTGCTGCTTGCACAATATAGATAATGAATGAAATTTACCTTTAGGCTCCGGCGATCTTACGAAATATTACAAAAACAGAGCGTTATTGGCCACTCTCTGTATAGGTTATGGCTTTGTAATATGGTGAGATGGCTCGTTAGTTTGTGGAGCTTGTGAGGTACTTATTTCTAGACATCATATTTTAACTGTTACATTCTCGCAAAAAGTCAGTAGTACATTTAAGCGAGGACCTAAAAAAACTCTTAACTCTGCCTGAACAGGCCTTGGAAGGCCCAACGGCACCTACCAGCCGCCGTGTCATCCTAAGCCCACAGGCGTCATTGGATGTTGTTATGGAGGGGCATGTGGTCAGCACACCGCTCTCCCGGCCGTATGTCAGTTTACGAAACCGGAGCCGCTACTTCTCAATCAAGTAGCTCCTCAGATTGCCTCAAAAGGGCTGAGTGCACGCCGCTTGCCAACAGCGCTCGGCAGACCGGATAGTCGCCCATCCAAATGCTAGCCCAGACCGATAGCGCTTAAATTCGGTGATCTGACGGGAACCGGTGTTACCACTGCGGCAAAACCGTTGGCAAGAGAGGACCTGCTCTCTATTTTATTTGATGGCGAATAGATTGTGGTACGCACTGTAAAATTATCTGAACTATCCAGGCGCCAGTCTAAGGTATCAGGTTAAAGATTTTAGGGTGTTTCAATGGCCGACATAACCACTTTTCCGTTAGCTATTGATGGGTGGTTTTAATTTCGTCAAAGCAGCGAATCTGACAGTTCGTAATACTGAATTGCAGCAAATTTTCGACGGTGTGTTCGTCACTGTAGATACATCGCGTAAGGACTCGCTTTCTCCATGTACTACAGGAGCCGGGGATCTGCAAGGAAGTGCCTTTTTGCCACCACGTATGTGAAGCGACGATTTATGATCGCTCTTGGGACCTTATTATGACCTACCTCTGGCAAAACGCTAGTGACACCCCTATCGTGTTACCCAACGTACCTTCCAACTTCTCATGCCTTCCTCTGAGGCCTATTGAATTTCCTGGTCGGTAATGTAATACGGGGAACCTTCAAGTAAACCCACGGAAACACCAAGCCACAACCTTTGGTCGCTCCACTCGAAGTTTCAGGCGTCCATTCCACTTGTGCATCTACAACTGAACCACCCTTCCAGTTAACGCAGTAAATTATTTAGGACTTGATATGGAGTGCACTCCTCTTTACCATCGAACAAAAAACCCGAAACCGATTGAAATTACTGAAACTAAAACAGGCCACACTTTAGTATTGGTCTATATACTTTCACTATCCTCACCTGTAAATGCGTCTCCCGCTCCATCATAACTGGATTTCCGCATCCCCTAAATTTTGCAGCTCCGTCTACACTTGCCGAGGCACAAGTCGCGTCGCTGTACCAATTGATCCACTTCCCTCACCTTCTCTTCTTGAAGTCCCTCCAGACCCAATACACGAGTCTCAAAACTCAGTCCCGGCATCCAAAGTAATATTCACCAACCACCAAACTAGGTACCTTGCTGCACCACTACATCCATATGTCCCCTTCCATTCATCTCCTGCCGGAACTTCAACCAACTACTACTATCCAAGAATGGAATCCGTCCCTAGATACATCCTTCTTTCCAGGCACAGTCACAACGCTCCACGACATCCCTCCATTTTCCTCCCTGGACCTTACCTCCCCCTCTCAGTCACTTCCTGTGGTTGCACAGTACTCCATCCGCATCGCCGGCCTCGGTGGCCGAGCGGTTCTAGGCGCTACAGTCTGGAACCGCGCGACCGCTACGGTCGGAGGTTCGAATCCTGCCTCGGGCATGGATATGTGTGATGTCCTTAGGTTAGTTAGGTTTAAGTAGTTCTAAGTTTTAGGGGACTGATGACCTCAGAAGGTAAGTCCCATAGTGCTCAGAGCCAGTTGAACCATCCGCATCGGTTCAGACTCACCAAGTACATTGCTCAGCTGCAGCACCATTGAAGTATAAAAACTTAACATTATAGAGCCATGCTGGCTCGTATCGACATTTGCTTCCCAGCCTGCTGGCGTGACTTCGCTGTTGTGGCGCGCCTGAAGCGGCGTGGCTACGTTCCGTTGCGAGTTTTGTAGGGATCTCTGAATGGAGAGCAAGACTGATCTCTTCGGAGAGGAGTAGAGGAGAAAAGACGACGCTTGGAGCACGAGATGGTGTCCGTGTCGAAATGGTGTGTTGCCTTCTACGCTGGAACCGTTACGGTGGAAGCTTGATCTGTAGGAAACCTAGAAGGCTCGATATTTAGAAAGGTGGCTTTCTGATGCATTCCATTCGTGGGCTAAGTGGATCAGCCCACCGCATTCCTGGCGGACTATGGTGTATTACCTTGGACGCCATGCGCCTGCTGCGAGAATCTACCATTTCCTCAGTCATTTGGCAAGACGCTGAATCGGATGGCTGCTGATGCCGTGGGTTGTTTTGGGGCGGGCCGCCTCTGCCCTCCTCTTGCGTCGCATTACTCTCCGGCATTTTATTAAAGTGCTTCTGTACAGCCTTAAGATTTCCCATTTGTAATTTTCCCCTATTAAGATCTTTGACACTCTAACCAAGTAATTTGTAAAAGTTTCTCGGCAAGTCGTGATAAGTGCCCTTCACAGTGAGCTCATAGTTTAAGGTTAGTATGCTGAGATAAAGGTTTCGAGGCACGTCAGTGTTTAATATTCTGCCCTCCTGGGGTGCTGGTATCATACGAGTTCCCGCTCACTTGTGCTTAACCCTGGTTATTCATTTAAAATATGTTCAGGTTTTAATATGTGTTGGTTTTAGTTATGTTTCAGATGAGTGGTGTGGTCAGGTCACCAAAGTATTTATTGATCCCGTTAATAAGTAGGAATTGGTTACTTACGCGGCGCGATTCAGGCCCGCTATCTGTCGGGCAGCGCGAGATCTGACACCTTCATTTACCTCTGCGGGCAACCTTCATGCCACTTCGTCAGTACCCTACGTTGAGTTTACCTTTCCTTCTGCATCTTTTAGCCGCTTGTTCCCCAATGTCTCACATAGTGAGACTCTGTCTAGCCCCTTAATCGTTTGTGCTGGTGCAGTCTTGTGATATTAAAAACTTACTGCCCTTGACTCAAACATTCAACTGTATTTTTGCTAGTTAATTCATTCTCTTAGAAGTGACCCTTCTTAAAGATTGTTGTTCTGAAATTGTTTTGAGGCCCACTGCTGACTTGGTATTGCTTTAAACACAATTGCAATTTTTTTTAACTGTTAGGTTTTGTTAAATTCACGAGGTATTTAGTATCGAATATTTGTCCAACACCTTGTATGTCAATCCTGCAGTTGTCCTGATTGTCATTCAGCGCCGCCTCAACTCACGATTTTAAATTTATGATGCTCGCCCTTTTTTTTAACACAAGAAATGGGTTTCGAAGCACAGTATTTGAACTTGTAATGTCATTAACTGTTTTACAATTGTTCGAATTTTTTGGGATAATTAGCCCTATTTCAGTTGTGATTCTCTGCTCAAAAAAATAAATTCAAATGATGAAAAATGATGAATGATACCACAACCGGAGCTTTGCCCTCCACGAAGAGCTCCAATCTTTGTCCTCTTCCTGGGGATTTCAATTGCATTCAGTGACTGTATTTTAGAACTAGTGCAAAGACGTTTTATTTGATTCCAATTCGCCCTTTCTAGGGTTATTGAAACACTGGGACGAGGCAGGGTGGAGACGTGTAATTGGGATTTTGAATGAGAGCCGCTCACACACTCAACCTTCCCTCCCCCCCCCCCCCTCCCATTTTCACTACCACCTTTACTTATGCACAATGAGGAGATGAACACAAAGAGAATTAATAAAATGGCCCTGTAAATGAGTAGTGAAAAGAGATGCACAGATGGTATAGTTTAAGAAAGTTACTAATCAATACCTATGCTCAATACTTATAAAAATAGGCAAGATATGAAATTTTCCTTCTGACAACTGATTGATAAACACATTAACTATCACAAAGAGATTTATTTTATCTAATAAACATATAAATACGCGATGAACTGAATACTGCTTTAATACAACTAGGTACAAAATAATCGTGTTGAAAATAAGTAACTTTTTTTTTTTTTTTTTTCAAGTGACACCTACTCTGAAATAGTGTATAAAGTAACCTATTATGAGTGGCTCAATTAAGCGGAATATTAATAAATACCGACTGTGCGATAATGGCGTTCGTAAATGTGAACGCTGTGAAAAATCCACATGCAAAATCTTGGGTATCGTAATGCCGTAACGACAGCTTACGCTGCTGAGGGCGTGTGATAAGAATTACAGCTCTCTATTACGCTGGCGCTACACATACTTTGCCACCAAGATCTCAGGCAGCGAGTAGCCAACAAACATCTCACCTCTGTTCTGCTGGGCTCTCTGATGACCGATGAGAACGGCTAAACCTGATGGTATAAATTCCAGAAAGAATCTAAACTTCCGTCCTGATCTCCGAGACAGTCTTAGTCCTACGTCTACGCAAGAGCATCACTGGCAGGAGACATTACCAATTACACCTATTCTCCCTGGCGGTCCAGAGGCTGCTCTTCCCTTCATGCAGAGCACACTGACACGGAAAATTACTTCTTCACGACGCCACCAGGCTCTAATTTCCCAGTCATAGGAGGCCGTGGCAAAATACGCCAAATCTCTTTGTTCATTGAGCTCTGCAAACTCGCAAAAAGCTGCCAGCAACATTTGTGTATCAGTCATGCTCGTTGCCGCCCATTTTCAGTAACACTGTCTGCCGTCACATCGCGCCTTCTTTGAGGTTTGCTGGTTGCATGGAATTCGGAGACAGCAAAGGATTAGCGTCTTGGTAAGAAGTTATAATGTGAATATGAATAAATCCAAAACCAGGGTAAAGGATTATTGTAGATATAAAACAGGTCATCCTGAGGGAATTAAATAAAGAAATCAGACACTAAAAGTAACTCTTGAGTCTTGCACCTTGGGCAGAATAATCACTCACAATGGTGGAAGTGCACAGGATATGAAATGCAGATAATTACAGCAAAAAATTATGTCTGAAGCAGACGAAATTGTTAGCATCTGATATAAATCTAAGTGTTAGGAAGCTTTTCCTCGAAGTACTTCCATTTCAACTTTCTATGGAAATTAAAAAGTGGTCGAAGTTGTAAGATATAAAATGCAGAGCAACTACAGCGAAAAATTATGCCTGAAACAGGCAACATTGTTAACGTATGATATAATTGTAAGTATGTGGAATTCTTTTTTGATAGTATTTGGGTTTTAGCCCTGCACAGAAGTAAAAAAGTGGACGACAAAGAATTCAGGTAAGAAGAGAATAGTAGCTTCCGGTTCTGTGCTGCTATAGAAGAATGCTGAATATTAGAGCGTAGTTCAGGTAATTAATGAGAAATAAAACTAGAGAAAAACGAAAAGTATGACAGTGTGTGACTAAATGAAGGAATCAGTTGATAGCACACATCCTGAGGTATCCAGGAATCGTTAGCCTAGTATTGGAAAGTAAAAATTATAGAGGGAAACCAAAGGTTGAATATCATTTTGATCCCTTATAATTATTTAAACCCCCTCGCCTCATATGGGCAGGAGGTGGGCTACAGCAGATGCAAGTCGACGCTCTTCAGCTATATGATATCTAAAAATTTTAAAACATATTCTAACATTGTATATGGTGGTTGACAAAAATGAACGTTTGAAACCATAAAACATGTGTCGTCAGTAGCATAACTTAAAATATAAAGGCTGATTTGTTGATTAATTAAAATACTGACACACATGAGCCCCAGGAGACGAACTGATTAAGATGCAGCTGGAGAGATCGTTGGGATTTCTGGAAGGGATGAATACAGTGAGCATGTGTGGGAGCTTATTCTTAACACAGTCCTTCGAAACTGTTGTGCTATTTATACGACTTCCTTCCCTTGAATTCTAATTAACTTACTTAATTGGCCACTTTAACCAAAGTCGGTTGGTTGCCTAGTTGTTTAACCTATTCTATTGGTCACAGTCGCTGCCCACGCTGTCGTAGGCTTCCAGGGTCTCCAGAGCTTTCTTCAACCCAACCATCCTCATCAGTTCTCGTCTACCGAGAAGTCTCATCCCATGTGGCTCCTCTTGTAGCACTGCCTCCTGATGTCTGAAGTAGTAGAGAAGGGCTGGTTTTGGCAGAAAAGTGCTGATTTCAGCGTCAGCACTTTCTTATTTGTAGCGCAACATTACAGCTGAGACAATTGCACACGTCCTATTTTGCTAACTTCAGCATCAACGCTACCTTATCTCCAAGGTCATTCCAAGACTCATGACATCTTACCCCGTGTCGTTGTTAAGGATGGGACGGCCTCGCAGCCCGCACTGCAGTTCTGCAAATTTAACAAGAAACAAGCCCCGCGGCCTGCCCCCATACTCTGCCCTGTCCAAAAAGTCGTTTAAGGACTGGCTCACCATCCTCACATTGATCTGAAGGTATATATCATTCGCCATGGCATAGTGAAACCAGTACCTGCATATTTCTCCGTAAGTAATTAAAACCCAACATTTGCTTACAAATATCAAAACTAGAACAGGAATTCTGATTTCTTACCATGAGCACTTTCCCATGAACTCTAACCAGTTTAGGAGGTAAATGAGTGTTATTCATTAGAAAAAATATAAACGAAAGTATTCCTTGGAACGTCTTGCTATTATTACAAATGACACAGTCCTGCTAAAGGTTATTTAAATAGCCGCATTTTGCACTCAGAAGGCTCCTTAAATGCTTTATAAACTGTATTTGTCCGATGTCATTGCTCACAGTATTCTAAAGAAAACAGCAGCAGCGCTATTCACGTATACAAATACGCAATGTGACTATGTGATATGTGCAGCTGCATATCCGGAAAATATGGGTTGCGAAATTAAAAACCTGAAATCACCACAAACACACGTTTAATGCAATTGTCACATTAAGAAAGGAAGGAAAGAATAAGGTGATTTTAATGTACTAGTACTAGAGAACACAAGAACATGTACAACTTGTAAGCACGCGACTGATGAAGGTTTATATTAGGAGAGACGTCATGAATGTCCTTTTCCTCTCTTCAAATGTCGACTAGAATTACCACAGTCACTTTCCCTCCGGAACTGGATCCTTTCTCCGTTGATATACAGTTAGTTTTCCAGCCATCTACCCAGATGTATAAGCTTTCTCGTGACAGCGCACGCTCACCACACACATACTCACCAATCGCGTGTGTAATCTGCATTGTTTACTTCCTCGCCTCCATAGAAACTACGTTGTGCAGCGCTATCCTTGACGATCGCGCTCTGTGTTGTCTGCTCACGTAATGACAGGAGTTGGGAAAATGGGCTATAATGTGCAGGAATTATGACTCTGTTGATTGTCCTGCCACCTATGGACATACTAAGGTACTACATACTTTCAGCTTGATGCACCAAATTTCGAACGATGTATTATTAAATCATGTGTAAATCAGTATGGGATGCCACTCAAACATCCCCTTTTAACAATAAGATGCAGTTGCCAACATTGTTACGAGTAGATTCAATAAAATTATTGTAACTAAACCAACTCTTTGGCTTTTGCATTTCATTATAGCATAACACAACCTGATGCTGTAAAACTTCGCCTCTCCCTCAACGATGTGATTTGTTGAATTAATGAAAATAAGCGATGAGATCATATTAAAATCTCTGAAGAAATGCTTTTCTAAATAACCTCCACCAATTACTGAATTTTGTAGTATTTGAATAGTGCCTAGAACAGATTTTCTGGACCAAAATACACTAAAGTAATCCTTTCTTGAAGATCATTGGTTTCTGGACCAACACTGAAGTGATCCTCTGTAGAAGATGAAATTAATTATTAAAATATATCAACGGACTGTAGTTTTACTCCTGTAATACTGTTTACGCGGCAGCTTCATCTCAGATCCACCCGTCGTCGAAGCTTCCTTAAAGGGCGCCGTCGTTCACGAATTTACCATCAATCTGAATAACCGCTGTCTAAAACTTTACGTTTATGAGTAATATCTTCTCCAGGCAGAAGCTATGCAACCTAGTTTACACTTCCATAAAACTGCTGAGGACTTTGCTGATAGCTGGCAAACTATGAAAACTTGCAACAGAGTCGGAGGTATAACGGCCGATGAGGGAGACGTTGCAGTCTGTCCTCATTCAGCGTAGTCGCAGGGGAAGGGCTGCGATAAAAGTAGCGTAGTGCGCTCATTTGCAACGGGGAACACGGCTGGTACAAAACTTCAGCGAGTCTTCGCTAAGGGACTTCACCTATGGTCTCTACACCCGATAAACGGAGCACGGTGAAACAGTGAGTATGCTTCTCTCGTACAACTTTCAGAAGTATTTTACTATTCTACTGCTAGCATTAAAAAAGTGTTATTTTGTACAAATTTATTGACACTACAGCTCGCAGAAGTTAAAAGCAATTTTCTTTAGACAAATTAAGTACCTTAGTGGTAGATTCTGATATCTGAACCAAGACACTACTTTTGTTTCATTCCCACGCCTTTTAGACAAAAAGGTGTTTTGAGGATATGTAACAAATAACATCAAAATTTAAGTTTACTGAGAAAATTTGACACTTTTTATTTCATCCGTCTCAGTTGCATTGTTATAAAATTTTTGCCGCATTGGTTACTGGTTTCGGGCTGACACGCCCATTCTCGAGAAACACCCCTTATTAACTGAACTGCCCTCGTACTAATCGTAACTAGTCACACAATATGGTGTATATCAATGACCTTTCATCATAACATTACCAGATGCCAAGTTTGTTTTGCTTGCCGATGATAAAAACATTGCAATAAATAGTGAATTAAGTGTAGTCTTAGAAAGACCGGCTAATAAAATATTTGTGGACATTAATCACTGCTTCCTAGCCAATCCTTCGTCTCTAAACTTTGAATAAAGACACTACATGCAGTTCAGAACTTGTAAGGGGTGTCCCACGAGTATATGCCTATCATACGATGACAAGCAGATAGAACAAGTGGACACTATTAAATACTTGGGATTACAGTTTGATAATAAATTCAACTGGGAGGAGCACACCACAGCACTGCTGAAGCGTCTTAACAAATCTCTATTTGCAATGCGAATTGTGTCAGACACATTAGATATAAAAATGAAAAAGCTGGCGTACTATGCTTACTTTCATTCCATAATGTCATATGGGATTATTTTTTGAGGTAATTCATCAAGCCAAGCTACAGTTTTCCGGGAACAAAAGCGCCCAATAAAAGTTATATGTGGTGCGAACTCAAGAACATCCTGCAGAAACCTGTTTAGGAAACTAGGGATGCTAACTACTGCTTCCCCATATATTTATTCCTTAATGAAATTTGTCATTAAAAATATATCACTTTTTCAAACCAACAGTTCAATTCATGGAATCAATATTAGAAATAAGAATAATCTTCACAAGGATTTAAAGTCATTTACTCTTGTACAAAAGGGGATGTGCATTATTCAGGTAAACACATTTTCAACAACTTGCCAGCAGCCATAAAAAGCTTAACAACCAATGAAATTCAGTTTAAGAGAAGCCTAAAGGATTTGTGGATGGCCAACTCCTTCTACTTCATTGATGAATTTCTCAGTAGAACCAACTGAAGTACAATCTAACTTCTGCATTCTGCACCTTTTCATTGCAGTAATGAGTTCATTGTATATAAGTGTGTGTGTGTGTGTGTGTGTGTGTGTGTGTGTGTGTGTGTGTGTGCAATCTAACTTCTACACCATTTCAGTGCAGTAATGTGTTCACTGTAAATAAGTATTGTAGTAGTTCTATTATATGTATTACCTTATAAACAAAAAAAACATTTTCTTAAATATCAAATTCGATGCATTAATGCGATCTTATAAACGAGTGTTTGTAAAATGATTCTTTCGTATAGTGTTCATTAAAAAAAATGACGATCATTCCACTTGTGACCTGTGGAAGTTACATTAGCTTATTTGTTTCAGTTGTAAATATTTGTTATGTGTTATTTTTTCTGGCTTGTTCTACATCTTGGATGATCTCATCACTACGTATCAAGTGGAATGAAAGTAAATCTAATCTAATCTAATCTACCAAACGGCATGAATAGCTTCGATTCAAAAATTTTATATCAGTACAACTCAGACGGATGAAATAATAGAATATCCAGTCTCCTCAGTAGTGAACAGTTACACATCTACCATCCCGTAGCAACATGCTTCAAATTAGCAAATTTACATTTACATTGTGCAAATGGTTGGCACTATTCCAATCGACAGCGGCTGTGTCAAAGATATCACAAGGTAGGGCGACCTCTTTGACATGTTATATGAACAGTGTGAAGTGCAGGACAGACAGCGGGTGGAGGTGGACGTTCCCACTGGACAGACAGTGAAGTGTTTACGTGTCGCTTAGACGGTGAAGGTGCTGAGAGCAGGCTGTTAGCTTTTGAGGGAATGGCACGTGGTTGTTGCATAGTCGAACAGTAGCGCGGTTAACTGCACTGTGGTAACGGACTCCAGGGCAATATCTACTGGTGTTGCAGTGATGTTCCAGTACTTGCTGGGCGGGACCAAGTCTTTCCAGATAAATAAGAGTACCAGGGCATACGACTCACAAGGGGAGGATCTGAGATGGGCTTTACCTATTTTGATCAACTTTTGCAATGACTTTCTGTACTGAAAATAGATACTTAATTCTGATTTGTGTAGGACACTTCCGAGCTTTTGAAAAAACTCGAGGTTTCAGCTGATGATGGAAAACTGTATTTTCAATTACATAAATCGAAAAACCGTCTATAAAAAAGCAGTTTTTATTAATATAATATGGGGGTGCAAAGTTAATAACGATCGAGCTATTAACGTTTTTGTGTTTTTACGCTGTAGCTAGGGCACCCTTCATTCTAGTTGCTTAGCAGAGCGAGGTCGGCGGTCGAGCAGATAAGGCAGTACACTGTCAACATATTGATCCGTGTTCGGTTCTTGGTCGTGGTGTTTTTCATGAGATGGGTTTTTCGGTGAATGTGATAATATCTTATAATCATAATACTGTGATCAATAATAAGATAAGTGTATATAATGCACTGAAAGTTGTTTTCATCGTCATACATATAATAAAAATACACCCTAAGTATACTATTTCCTAATCCTAATTGCCGGCTGGTATGGCCGAGCGGTTGTAGAAAAAATGGTTCAAATGGCTCTGAGCACTATGGGACTCAACTGCTATGGTCATAAGTACCTTAGAACTTAGAACTACTTAAACCTAACTAACCTAAGGACATCACACACATCCATGCCCGAGGCAGGATTCGAACCTGCGACCGTAGCGGTCGCGCGGTTTCAGACTGTAGCGCGGTTCTAGAAGCTTCACTCTCGAACCGCGCGACCGCTACGGTCGCGGGTTCGAATCCTGCATCGGGCATGGCTGTGTGTGATGTCCTTAGGTTAGTTAGGTTTAAGTCGTTCTAAGTCTAGGGGACTGAAGACCTCAGATGTTAAGTCCCATAGTGCTTAGAGCCATTTGAACCATTTTGAACCACACATCCTATCAGGTAAATAAAATCTTTCGAACCTACTGCTAGAAGCAACAGTGAAGTAGATATAAGTGATAAGAGTTGGATATTTATAGACACAAACATCTTGCAGTGTTAAGGAAAGAACTAAATCTTGTATTTCCTGACAGAAAGTAAAATTAGGAAACTGATCTACAGGACGCCACACACAGTTAAAATCACCACCTATCGAAATATTCTGCGGACTTTTCCGTAACAAATAAAGCACCTTATCCTTATAAAATCGGGAAGGGTCCAAAGTGCGATCGGTATCGGGACGGTGCGTAAAGGAGATAAAGGTGAGGTGAAGAAAAGAAATGCGCTCCCTAAAAACAAAGCAGTCCCCATGGAACATTCTGGAGCCACATTAAACACAGTGCCCAAGCCAGGGAGACAAAAGCAATTAATTTGTACTTCTTGTACAAATGCAACATCTGCGCAGGAATCATTAGCTGACACAGTGAAGTGAGTCGCAGATCCGATTCCACACTTTCAACATTTAAAGAAAGAAACTTATAAGCCTGCATACCTTAATAACAAGAAACGAAATTCGAGAGTACTGACCGACCGAATTACATCAATGACCGTCAAGATCCATTGCCGTCACTGGAGTCGGAGGGTGGGGGGGGGGGGGGGGGCTAGGGCGGTGGGCGGAGGGCGGAGGGCGGAGGGCGGAGGGAGGAGGGCGGCGGGTGTCTCCCATCCCCGCCTATGGAATCTTTGTTTCACCTTTTTACGAGCCACCGCCCTTTCAGGTTGGATCCAATGTCTACGAGGCAGTACAGCATCGGCGGTCGGGACGTAGGCAGTTCTTGGACATAAACCAAAGTAGGTGACAAACAAGGAGCCGCAGATTCCCACTTCATTGGATGGGACCCTTGCAATTCAGACCGACAAACAAGAGAGGGTCAGGCATCACAGTATCTGGAGCAGCAGGTAGGATTTGGTTGGTTGGTTGATTCGGGGGAGAGACCCAAACAGCGGGGTTATCGGTCCCATCGGATTAGGGATGGATGGCGACGGAAGGGGGCGGTGCCTTTTCACAGGAACCATCCCGGCATTTACCTGAAGCGATTTAGAGAAATCACGGAAGAATTAAATCAGGATGGCCGGACGCAGGTTTTAACTGTCGTCCTCCCGAATGCGAATCCAGTATGCTCGGTGGGTAGGATTTTATGATCACTAATCGCTTCCACTCGCGTAACAACAGCTGGTCGTTCCGGCGTCACCTGAATGGGTGACATAAAGGGAAACAGGTAATTTCAGGGATACTTAAGTTTGCTGTTGTTCAATCATTGGAACATCAGAAGTCTCAACGACATCCAGACCCTTGGGTGGTTTCGATTGAGTTACCTCAATCGTGGAATGATTACTAGGAGAAACACCAGATACCTTTGTAGTTGTTTCCGCGCTATCGACCCCGTCAGGAATGCAGGAGTCAGCACCACAGGATACATCAACCGCGCCAGAGTTACTTCGTAGAGGGGGGGGGGGGGGCTGAGGAGTAGACATATCCCACTCCTCACCACCCTACACACCACGTTGCACTGTGGACACTGCGGCTTGGCAACAACAATTTCAGGACCAAAGGCGGAAAATCGGGAGCAGTAAACCACACATTCCTCTGTTGTTCCATGGCATCCTGGGTAAGACGTGGCACCAACATCGTGAGCAGTAGAAGCGAGATCAGCTAACGTCAATTTTTGACACTGTTCAGATAAGGAATTCAGTACAAATGCCTGCGCGGACAGTTAGATCTAAGGTGACCACTTTCATTCTAGAAAAACCATTTCCCCAGTTGCTCACCATACGTTATATGGCTCAAATGGCTCTGAGCACTATGGGACATAACATCTGTGGTCATCAGTCCCCTAGAACTTAGAACTACTTAAACCTAACTAACCTAAGGACGTCACACACATCCATGCCCGAGGCAGGATTCGAACCTGCGACCGTAGCAGTCGCTTGGCTCCGGACTAGACGCCTAGAACCGCGAAACCACCGCGGCCGGCCATACGTTATATGAATGCGGTAACGACAGACTTGTAGATGGGAAGGAATGTTATGTTTGACTGCCATCTCCACTGAACGGCTTCCGCTATAGCATTGCAACTGGTGTTGAGTGGAGCAGGGGTCGCGTAGAGTGCCACTCAGATCGCCAAAATGGAGCAACACCTCCACAAGTAAATCGTCAACTTCCGGTGGGAGTCTGGACACTCGGACGTTGATATAATCCGGTTCCGCATTAGCAAGAAGAGCCGTAGTACTGATCACGTTGCTTAGAGCGAATTTGAGAGCCATGACGCAAAAGCAACCCACCTATTTGTAGTGGATCCAAAAACTTTATGGTAAAGACGTAGTTACCAGAATCAAAATAGAAACTATAAACTTGATCTTATGTTACATGAATTGTGTCATCGAGCCAATCCTGAATCTCCCAAGATGCGGGTTCCACGGAACACGTGGATTTATAGAAACTAAAGCTGACTTTAACTTTCCTTGGAACTCTCTTGAAATCTATGGCGGACTACGCCGCTACTAACCGACACACACAACAACTAACGCTACGGACTAAAGAATGATGCGACACACATGAAGACACAAATACTGAGGAAAAGCTGTCCAGTAGCGCTCGACGGTCCGGTGAGGCGTTAAACTAACAACTTCGCCCGCTCGGCGCTCGAGGCGGAGGACAATCGTTCAATCGCCGATCTTGCTCTAAGAAGGTCTTAGAGTGATTGACCAACAACAAGAAAATGCACAAACGTTAATAACTGGAAGATTATTAACTTTACACCGCATTTTATATTAATATAAAATGTTTGTCTTTAGACGATCTTTGGCTGTATAACATTGAAAATATGATTTTCCTTCATGATCTTTCACGTTGATCTTTTTCAAAAACTGGAGAGTGTTTATCAAATAGCCGAAACATGCGTCTGTTTATTTTCAATATAGAACGTCCTTGCTCAGTTTTTTTTTTTTGTGAACAAACAACTGCACTGAATAGTTTGTTAATTGGATTTCGTTATGTGCCCTCTGCGTGCAGTGTTACATTTCGACACCTTCAAGGTAGTATTGTAAGATTACTTCAGTGTAATCGTGTCCGGCACTTAGCCACATACGGCTTTTGTGCCAAAACGGCATAATATCTTGCTACTTCGTGACGATTTGGGGACGATTGTGTGATGCGTTTTTTATTTTGTTGTGGTGGTGGTAAGTTCCTATGGGATCAGACTGCTGAGGTCATCGGTGCCTAGGCTTACACACTAGTTAATCTAACGTAAACTAACTTACGCTAAGGACAAAACACACACACACACACATCCATGACCGAAGGAGGACTCGACCCTCTGACGTGGGGAGCCACGAGAACCGTGGCAAGGCGCCTTACACCTCGCGGCTACCCCACGCGGCTGTTTTATTGTAGATGCCTTTGCTTCATGTTGCAATTAATTTGTATTAGTACAGTGTACACCTTATAGCGCTTTTGCGTTAGGTTATTGGAAGAAGTTGATGATCAGCGACGTAATCACCCACATTGTCTAAAATTATCCAACTTGGGCTGTACTCATTGACTTGTTTCATGTTTTTCACTGCTTTTTGAGTACTGTTTTTCGGTCATTAAGAAATAATTCCTTGCACTGTTTGCTTTTCCGATTTAAAACTGTGTGTTATTTGCAGTTTATGAAATATTTTGTCGATGTTAGTGATCTGTAATCAGTATTTATGTTGCCTTTTCATTTGTGTTATTTTATATTAAAGATGGTGCCAATGACAGTGTTCTTAAGGGAGAATGTTGTATGTAATAATATTAAAAAAGAGTAAGTAT
This sequence comes from Schistocerca piceifrons, assembly GCF_021461385.2. Classification (NCBI taxonomy): domain Eukaryota; kingdom Metazoa; phylum Arthropoda; class Insecta; order Orthoptera; family Acrididae; genus Schistocerca; species Schistocerca piceifrons. The sequence goes on from NC_060139.1 coordinate 1,007,965,275, forward strand.
TATTCTTAATGTTAACTGTATCAAGTTCGTAGCACACATAGGACATAAAAAACTAAAATGACTGCGGCCGCTACTGAACAGTTGGACCCTCCAAATAATTATCCCTGGTCTTTTTTTATGATGTTTGAATTTCAATCGATAAGTCTGTACATTATTTGTAACTTTACTTTAGATCAAAATCATAGTTACAGAAATGCAAATAAAACTCGTTGGGCTATGCTTCAGATATTTCGGCTCCAGTCAATGCGGTAGCAGCAGGCCTTGCAGCATTTTCGAAAGGAGAGCCTTCCATCTGCTTGCCAACTCGATACATTGCCAATCGCTAGTCTAATGGGGAATCGGCAACACTGTGGAATGCGTTTGGCAACTAGGTGACCATCGATTGATTTGCTGGTGTGATTCATAACTGTCTTGCTAAATTAAACTGATATTCCCCTGTCATTTCCGATAAGTGACTCACTTACGGAGTAACATAAGATGTAATCGGAGTTTTGGCAGCACTGGCTTGCTGTCTCAGTCGTAAAGTGGCCGCTTTCTGAAGATGAACACTGTGTTAGCTTTGCGGTTTACGTTTTATCTTACCGAGCTATAAGCTTCTAGATCGAAAACCATTAAGAAAATCTTAACTTTAAATGCTGCGCGGTGTAGCCGCGCGGTCTTGGGCGTCTTGTCACGGTCCGCGCGGCCCTCCCCGTCGGAGGTTCGAGTCCTCCGCCTGGCATGGGTGTGTGTTGTCCTTAGCGTAAGTTAGTTTAAGATAGACTAAGTAGTGCATAGGCTTAGAGACCGATGACCTCAGCAGTTTGGCCCCATAAGACCTTACCATAAATTTCTAAAAACAATTTTTCTTAACTTTATCATCTTAAGTCTTATCACAATTTTGATTTAGTACCCCATACATTCGGAGTAGGTATTAAAATTCATGGAGAAGAAATAAAAACTTTGAGGTTCGCCGATGACATTGTAATTCTGTCAGAGACAGCAAAGGACTTGGAAGAGCAGTTGAACGGAATGGACAGTGTCTTGAAAGGAGGATATAAGATGAACATCAACAAAAGCAAAACGAGGATAATGGAATGTAGTCAAATTAAATCGGGTGATGCTGAGGGAATTAGATTAGGAAATGAGACACTTAAAGTAGTAAAGGAGTTTTGCTATTTAGGGAGTAAAATAACTGATGATGGTCGTAGTAGAGAGGATATAAAATGTAGACTGGCAATGGGAAGGAAATCGTTTCTGAAGAAGAGAAATTTGTTAACATCGAGTATAGATTTAAGTGTCAGGAAGTCGTTTCTGAAAGTATTTGTATGGAGTGTAGCCATGTATGGAAGTGAAACATGGACGATAACTAGTATGGACAAGAAGAGAATAGAAGCTTTCGAAATGTGATGCTACAGAAGAATGCTGAAGATAAGGTGGGTAGATCACGTAACTAATGAGGAGGTATTGTATAGGATTGGGGAGAAGAGAAGTTTGTGGCACAACTTGACTAGAAGAAGGGATCGGTTGGTAGGACATGTTTTGAGGCATCAAGGGATCACAAATTTAGCGTTGGAGGGCAGCGTGGAGGGAAAAAATCGTAGAGGGAGACCAAGAGATGAATACACTAAGCAGATTCAGTAGGATGTAGGTTGCAGTAGGTACTGGGAGATGAAGAAGCTTGCACAGGATAGAGTAGCATGGAGAGCTGCATCAAACCAGTCTCAGGACTGCAGACCACAACAACAACAACCCCATACATCTAAAACTGAAAAATTAAAGTAATTTTGACCTTCTATCGCTGTTAAAATTCACATTTTTTACTTACTCCGACACTCATCTTAGTTTTCGTGAATTCACGATTCTGCAGATTATGTGTGGCACTGAATAATTTTGTTTAACTGGATTGCTCTATGTTTACCCTCACTGGAGGCTTAAGCTCTTTCGTGGCAATCACGAAATGCTTCTTCGGTAAGACACAGGACTTCTTAGACACAGTAAGCATCAGGCTCAAAAGCGCGTAAAGATCTTGCCAAGGCATGATAGTTTGGGCTGGCTCGTGTTACAGTTAGTTTTCTTCTATTGAATTAGACTTTTATCATGAGTGTATCCTGATGCAGTTTAATTCTTTTTAGAACACAGCATATTTATAGCTTTTCTCGTTGATTTACTGAATATAACAGAGAAACGTAAGAGGGAAATTAATCACCAGCTATCATGTTTTCAATTAGTTTTGTTGTCCATCTGCATGGTACATGTTGTAATAGTCTTCATATACGATAGGCAATGTCTCGACTGACAGACTGACTCTCTGATTCATCGTCGACCAACCCAAAACACGAAGGATAGAAAATAGGAAATTGCAGGAGGTGTTGATCTTATACGTTAGGCTTCGTTTAAGAAGGGATTTTTCGATACTTCGCACCTGAGCGGTTGAAATAGCGGACGAAATGCTTTTTCAAAATATATTGCTATTAAGGCAGTTTGGAAGCTAGAACAACGAAAATTGCTATTTGGTTTCTCACTCAGAAACAGAAAAAACACATGTTCCAGGGTTATTGGAAATTTAACCCCTATGAGTGTGAAATAGAGGATAAAAGTTTTTTTAAGATAAATCATTACTGAAAAACTACTGAAGCATTTTTAAAGCTACGTCTATGAAAATTTGTATTTGGCTTCTCTGTTAGAAATAAAAGTATATGTGTTTAACATATTTTGGACACTCTACCCCTAAGGAGGTGAAATTGGAGTTGAAAATTTTTAAGAAATATTAAGTTATACTAAAAAGTTTTTAAAGCTAAATCTATGAAAACTGGTATTTCACTACAGTTCGATGTAAAGAAATGTGTGTTAGGGGATAAAAGTTTCTATGGAAATATCACCGCAAAATGCATGATTTAAAAAATCTTAGACACTTGCTACCAGAATCGCTTTTTTTTTTCAAAAGTATATTCGGAAGACACTATTGTTCTACGGCCTTTATTAGCATGAAAAGTTTGGAAAGTGTACTTTGTAGAGGACCTAAAAATTCGGATAAAAAAGAAAAAAAGTGTGTGCAGACCATACAGTTCACGTGATCGAAGCAGCAGAAGCTAAGCAACTAATTTATGAAGCAGTCCATACATCCAAACTGTGTCATATGATAGATCAACGAAAGCGTCTGATATTTTCTGCCTCATACGGTATCTTGCTTCAATATGTGTTATTAAAGACAAGATCTGATCACCGTAGCTCAGCGCTAGTCGGAATTCAGCCTGCTCAATAGGAAGGTTCTGAAAGATCACTAGACCAACTGTATAGAATTCTTTCAAGTAAAGTTCTTCAGGACTCAGATTGTTCTTTAGTATTTGTGTCTGATATATATATATTGTATGAGTTATCCACTGGGGTCCTTGATGCAGAGAGTAAAAGTGATGCAAACTTATTGGCTGATCCGTACTTTAATTTCGTTTCCAACCAAATTCCTTAATAATGAGCATGCTTCCCTACTTGATGTTTGAAAGTTGAGTGACTCAACAGTCCCTATCCATCTAGTACGTCTGACAGTACTGAAGTTGTGAAGTAGGTCACTGCGTTTTAGAAATTCATCACATTGTTGCTCATTAGTTTCGTTCCAACTCGGAATATATCGTATCCGTTAGCCCCAGGGCTTGCCTTAAAAAGCTGTTAAAATTTAGGTGATACCTCTAAAATAGAAGATATTTTGTCTTTGATGTTTGATGATATATTCATAGAACTGTTGTGAAATAGACAGATGCTGAGCAGCACAGAACAAGATTGAAGTACATCAGCAATATAGCTACAAATCCATTGATCTGTAGGAAATGAAAGAAGAACGGCAGTCTCTGTCCTAACCAGAACAACAGGAACTCTGCACTGCGCTTAGATATGTGAATTGCGATAGACCTGTATGCATATAATGTTCCAAGAAAATGTGTGTTAATTGCTTAATGGATTAGTTCACTAAAAATATTTGTGAATTTTAAGTTTATCCCTGACATAAACACAGTTCGTGTATTTTTGTAGAGTTCCATTATGCGAGTACTCACGAAAGTAATACTTATTGGAATCCTTACTTGATGGGGCTGTTTAGTAATTTTTTTTTAGACTGCTCATTATGTTAATGTATTAATATACCTCTTTGCCAGAAAAGCAACGTTTATTGGGTTTTTCTGTAAGTGTGTGTGCCAGACACATATTTCGTGTTAAGTTCCAAAAATCGTTGTCTCTATTGAGGGTTAAGTAAGGTACTGTGCGAATTTCGACTAGTTCGCAATGAAAAGTAGGGGTCGCTATGACTTTGAGTTTGGTGCATGTAAGATTACTTAGTGCTATGTACGAAATGGAGCTATCATACTGAATTTTTCTTGAAACTGGAGAGGAGAACTATATCTATCGCCTGTCTTGAAAAAACTGATTGTACGTAGTGCCATGATTTCCGATCGTCTCGGCAAATGATACAGTAGAGGTGAACGTTCATAGCTTCCCGTATATCTCATACGCCTTTGATGATAACGAAACGAATTTTTGGTGAATAGCATACAAAGCGTAGAATATAGCTAACCTGCGTGACATTCTTATCTAGTACGATACACGAAATGAAATAAGTGTTATCGGCAGCGGATAAAATGAGAATTAGTATGACTTCGCAACAACTTAAGAGAGATAATCACACATTTTATTTTCTGATAAACTACTCAGCTTACTTGTCCGCAAGTTATAGATTAATAGAAGACTGTGTTAGGATTATGTCGCAATCTGAACTGTAGTACCATGTAAGTGAGCTGTAATTGTGTAAATTCCACTGCGTTTTGGGAAAAGAAGTTGATTTTAACATGCCAATAAGAGAAAGAAGAAAAGGTGTATAAGACAGACGAAAATAAATCTCTCACTCTCTGTTGCAATTTCGGTATAATCCTGTACCCATGTGCTATATACTAACAATAAATTTGTAAAATTGACGTACTGGCCTGTTATCGAGCAAGGTGGCGCGGTGACTAGCACAGAGGTCTCGCATTCAGGACGATGAGGTTTAAATCCCACTTCCGACCACCCTGACTTAGGTTTTTCGTGATTTCCCTAAATCGCTTAAGGCAGATGCCAGGATGATTCTTTTGAAAGGTGGCGGCCGATTTCCTTCCACATCCTTCCCTACCCTGAGCTTGTGCTCCGTCGCTATTGACCTCGTTATCGATGGGACTAATCTCCTCCTCCCCCTCCTCCTGTCCGTCAGAGCACTCTTCTCCAAAATTGCTACACAATCTTCGTCAGCTTTTCGCAGGTAGCACGAGTATCTCTCGAGGCACCGTACAGGCTTTATTTCATCAAAATCGGATCACGAAAAAAAAGAAGAAAAAAGGATATCGTGAATTAAAGTTCTTTTGAAAGAGTCTTGTCTGTCTGTTTGAACATTATAATCTCCAAACCTATTAGAAGAATTTTCGTGGGGATTTCCCGCGTAACTTGATTGTAGCTTGGGGCTCCGTACTGGCTTTATTTAATCAAGAATCGGATCACGGAAAAGAAAGATTTTATCAAAACCCATTGCGTCTCTCTGTTTGTCTCTTTGAACACGTTAATCTCCAAAAACAATAGCGAACTTTCATGAGATTTCACAGGTAACTTGTACCGTGTAGGATTTATTTCATGAAACTGGATCACAGAAAAACAAGATATCGTAATTGGAAGTTTGATGCCTAGTAATATTACAAACGCGAAAGTAAATCTGTTAAGTTCTCACGAATAACTCTCTGAACCAGTTTCGATTAATAGCTTAAATCCTGGGAAAGCACATAGGTCACTTTAGAAAGCGTCTAGTATAAGGTATTTATTGATTCTTCTTTGAACAAGCTTCTTACTCTTTGACTTTTGATCTTTTTCATCATGCATTGGTGCAGCTTGGGAGCGGTAGAGCAGGGCGCACATCATGAGCTATGGTGACCTGAACAGGCAGCTGATGCTGTTGCACATACAAGAGCTTACTTACCACTACTCATCATAACGAAACTACTGATACACAAGTGTTGCCTCAGGTAATAATGGTTAATAGACAGGGTCTGACTTGTCACATTATTGGTCGAACTGGCATAAACTGTTAATACTACTGTTTGTAGAGTTGCTAGCTGTAGCTTGAAAGTTCTACGTGATAGGCGTCTGTGTGAAGGTCTCACCCACGGACACTAGAAAAGACAGTGGGGATAACGAGATGTATACGCAGTAGCAGGCAGGGCCGCCCCCATCGGAGTGAACCCAACCAACGCACAGTAGCCCAGACCTGCCATAATGTATTGTGTTGCAATTGCGGTTACGAGCAAAATCCAGGTTGCTTCCGGCAAATTGAATTTTTATTAGTGACTGGTCATTGAGTACAGAGATACGCCATAATTATCGGGATATCTAGAGTAAATTTTTAAGTGAAAAGAAAGAACTATTTACTAACAAGGGGACCTCCCCATGGCCTTGAAAAACTAAACACAGATCAATCGAGAAAACAGGAAGTAGTTGTGTGTAACTATGAAAAAATAAGCAAAATATACAAAGTGAGTAGTCCATGTGCAAGATAGGCAACATCAAGGATAGTGTGAGCTCAGGAGTGCCGTGGTCCGTGGTTAGCGTAAGCAGCTGCAGAATGAGAGGTCCTTCGTTCAGGTCTTCCCTCGGGTGAAAAATTTACTTTCTTTATTTTCGCAAAGTTATGATCTGTCCGTTTGCTCATTGACGTCTCTGTGCACTGTAATAAGTTTAGTGTCTGTGTTTTGCGACCGTACCGCAAAACCGTGCGATTAGTAGACGAAAGGACGTGCCTCTCCAATGGGAACTGAAAACATTTGATCGCAAGGTCATAGGTCAACCGATTCCTCCACACGAAAACACGTCTGATACATTCTATACGACACTGGTGACGGCATGTGTGTCACACGACAGGAATATGCTGTTGACCCGCCTAACTTGTACACTTGGCGAATGGGCAAAAAGATTCTTCCACCTTGCCCGATTTAGGTTTTCTTGTGGATGTGATAATCACTCCCAAAAAAGTGATGAAAACATAAGCGTTTGTCACATAAACTGAAAATAAAAAGGCAAACTTTTCACCAGAGGGAAGGCTTGAACCAAGAACCTCTCGTTCTGCAGCTGCTCACGCTAACCACGGGACCACGGCACTCAGGAGCTTGTTTATTCCTTGTTGTTGCCTGTCTTGTGCATGGACTACTCAGTTTGTATATTTTGCTTATTTTTTCATAGTTCCACACAACTTCTTCCTGTTTTCTCGATTGATCTGTGTTCAATTTTTCAAGGGCTATCCACTGTGCCAACTTATAACTAAATCTGAGGGGGGTGCGATGGGGAGGTTCCCTTGTAAGAGCCTTAAAAATAGTGAGACGAAAAGAAAATGGATAAATGCTTGCAAAACTGAAGATTCATTTATAGTTGAAAATGCACTTGTCTGTTCAGGATCATGAAAGAGATTTGAAAAGAACTACTGAATAGTCCTCTGAAAGGCGATTTGAAAACTGCTGCTGTTACAGTTCTAAATGTACTATCCTCTCGTGCTTATTTAGGGTGTAGCAATGAGAATAATAATGAGAGAAATATTGTACACAAAAGCTAAGCTGTTGTAAAGAAGTACAAAATATTTTACAGCAAAATAAGAGTATATTACCAACTAATGAAGAAATTACACGTTATGAAAACAAACACTGCTGTGAATCAGTCAATGCAGGCTTACTCCAACAATTAGAAATTATGGAAACAGAAATAAAGGACATAGGCAATAGAATGCAGAATTACAGGACTGTCTCTCTTGACGTAATGCTGAGTTACTGAAACTAAAACATGTTCGGTAAGTGATTCAGAGTTATTGTTCTATTATCAACAAGAGATTGTGAAAGAACGATGTGCTAACTGCTGATCTGAAGATATTGCATAGACTGCAAATTTATGTAGTCCATTTTATAAAGTGTTATCTTTTGTCGGACTTCGCTGTAATTTGTTGCTTCGGACAAGCATTTACTTCAGAACTAAAGCTGTCAGCAAGAAAAAAATGCTAAGGTAGTAAGCGAACTGAGGAAAGACACACACGGAAAAAAAATGAACACAGTTGTAACATAGCTTCCCAGAACAGCAAAAGAAAACATTTTAAAATGACGTTGTTGAGCGTTTCTTCGCACTACAGGTGTATGTGGTGTGAGCCTATTTGAGTCTCTTCCCCCAGAAATAGAAAGCAGAGCCGTCGGAGATGCTGAAAGAAGTTTACATTCTCTGGATGCTTTACACTAGCAGTTACCGACCTTAGAAAAAAGCCTACTACAAAGCTTGATAATAACGAAAACGAGAATAACAATATAGACGCCCTTAGCGTCATTTTAAACTCTTCAACAGTGTTTACAAGTTTTCTTTTGCTGTTCTGGAAAATCTCGATTATATCCATACCTGCGTGTTAGTTATGCATGTGTGCGTCACGTGCTTACAGCAAAGTGTGACGTAGCGAGAGGGTTCACGGTGACGTCACAGCTCACAGACCACCAGCGCGACCCCTCTACCGTTTGTTATAGTGGTTTCACGTGTAGGACTACACCTCCCTTACCGCGCTGACCTGTCCGCAAGGGACACCTCCACCACTATCGTCGTGACCTCCCCTACCACTGCCTTCTGCGCTGCTAGGGGGGCTGTGTAATACTGCATGCACTCTACCTTTTTGACGACCTCTGTTGTTACCCCTAGTTACAAGCGTGCGATTGGTATAACATACACTGAAGACACGTTGGACAGTCCGTGATGGTATACCAACAACTCAGGCTACTCGTTCACACTTTGCTCACAGGCACATTAACACATAGTTGTTCCTTTCGGCCGTCCGGTGTGGCCGAGAGGTTCGAATCCTGCCTCGGGCATGGATATGTGTGATGTCCTTACGTTCGTTAGGTTTAAGTAGTTCTAAGTTCAAGGGGACTAATGACCCAGATGTCAAGTACCATAGTGCTCAGAGCTATTTGAACCATTTAGTTCCTTTCGGGCATTCTCTCACGTCTCCACATCGACCCAACTACTACACTGGCTCATATCGGTGGTGACACCTGTTCTTCATCATGTACACTGATTAGCCAGAACATTAGGACCACCGACCTACTATCGATATAAACCCGTCAAGGCGATAGCAGCATTACCTTGCGAGGAACGACTGCTAGTCAGACACGCCCGCGGTGCATGTAGTATCAGTGAGCGTGGTGTCCGTGTATAGAATCGGGAAGCCTCGCGATCTATCTGAATTTGAAAGAGGGCAGATTGTGATGGTTTGGAGGCTCGGAACGAATATTTCGGAAAGTGCACCACTTTTCGGGTGTTCAAGTAGTGCACAAGTCGTGGGGTTGGGTGGCTATCCCTCGTTACAGTTGTCGAACGTCGCAGCTAGACAGACTGGTAAAACGAAAACGGGACAGGCGGCGAATTGTGGCGGGGACTAACGCCACAATTTGATGCTGGCCAGAAGACACAATGCACCGGCGGCCCACGCAGGTGCCAATGTTAACACCACGACATCGGCAAGTACGACTGAAATGGGTACGTGACCGTCGGCACTACACGCTGGTGCAGTGGCAGAGAGTAGCATACTCTTACGAATCGTGCCGATGGGACGGCGCGAATCCGTCGTCTACCAGGCGAACAACTCCTTGACGCCTGTACTGCGGGACGAAGACAAGCGTGTGGCAGCTCGCATTACGCTTTGGGGAACATTCATGTGGACATCCATGGCTCCAGTGGAGCTCGTGCAAGGCACCATGACGGCCAAGGAGTGTCGTACACTAATAGACCACGTGCGCTCCTTCATTACGATCATATTTCCCGACGGCGGTGGCATTTTTCAGCAAGATAATGCGCCGTGTCACAAGGCCAGGAGTGTGACAGAGTGGTCTGAGGAACACAGTGGCGAGTTCCAATTGATGTTTCGCCCCCCCTCCCCCCCCCAAAAAAATCCCCAGATCTGAACTTGATGGAAAACATTTGGGCTGTGATTGTACATAGCGTCAGAGTTCATCGCTCCTTTTCCAGGACTTACGGTAATTAGGTGACTTGTGTGTGCAGATGTGGTACCAGCTCCCTCCAACAGCCTACTAAGGATACCTTGCTTTCATACCACGACACGTCGCTAATGTTATCCGTGCCAAAGGTGGATTCATAGCTATTAGGTATGTGGTCAAAAGCGTTCTGGCTGATCGTTGTACAGTGCTTCAACGGGACTAGTGTACTCTGTTGTGACAAAGAGTAATATTTTGTCCGGTGAGCTTACGTGGAGTGACTAGCCTCGGTATCTACGGTAATAAATCGTGAAATGACGGTTAGCGCTTAGAGGGGCCACTTAGCCACGTTCACTGCCTGCTGCTATTTGGCTTCCGTCGGCCGCCGCCGCGTTAATCATGGAAGCAGGCAGTAGCGTCGTCTCTGGAGTTTCCGGACGCGCACGCACCTGTCGTTAAACGCTGGACGCTACGCGCCGTAAAGGGGCCTTAACGCCGCCTCGGCGGCTGTTACTGCGCGCCCACACTGTGCGGGGATTCCCCGGTCTCCTTCGGGCTTCCGGCGGTCCTCTTCCCGCGTCTGTCCGCAGCTGCATTCGTTCAGAGTTTATGTCTCGTGAAAAAAGAAAAAGGATAGGAAAGAAGGAAAGAAAGTCGAGAAAAGTGAGAGGGAGCGGAGAACGGAAGGTAGTGCAGAAAGGAAACAGACAGGGACAGTGATATACCGGGAGAGACTGGGCTGCGGACACGGGCCACGGGAGCGCCGAGAGAGATTTCAGCGGAGGCAAAGTCGTAAAACAGATCTCCGATACTTGGCGGCGGCAGCGCCGGCTCCGGGCCTTACCCTTTTCGTTCCCACTTTATGTCCACTAAGTCTTACGTCAGGAGGCCTCAGAAATTCATGAGCCGCTCTCGTCCAATAAATTGTGTGCTGACACTGAGCCTAAACCAATTCGATTGAGCGCCGGATGCGTCCTGCGGTACTGCGCGTGCTGAAGAAACTGAAATTCATTAATTTCTCAGGATCTCGGTAGCCGAAAGGAAAATACGCTAGCTGCTTTGCAACAACTTCTGAAGAAACTACTGTGAACTTCGTATGTCGCTGTTTCAATCAGTGCGTTGAAATAATACAGACTTCTACGGATGAATGGAAGACTTACAGAGCGAGAATCATTGATCTGCCTGAAAAAAAATCGTCATAAATTATGAGCGGTTTGCGTTAGGACGTTCAAACTGAACGGCTGGTCGCGAGGCATGATGGGACTCAGTATGCACGTTTACGGTTGGATTTAGTAACGATGCCCACTTTCATTTGGATGGGTTCGTTAACAAGCAAAATTGGCGCATTTGGGGGACTGAGAACTCGCATTTTGCGATCGAGTAGTCTCTTCACTCTCAGCGGGTGACTGTGTGCTGTGTAATGTCCAGTCACGGAATAATCGGTGCGATATTCCTTGATGGCACGGTGACTACCGAACGGTACACGAAGGTTTTTGAAGATTTCATCCCTATTATGCAAAGTGACCCTGATTACGATAAGATACGGTTCATGCAAGATGGAGCTCACCCCATCGAAGCAGGAGAGTGTCTGATGTCCTTGAGGAGCACTTTGGTGACCGCATTCTGGCGTGACGCCGGTTTCCTGACATTCTCGGTGGTATTAACGACAAAAATAAATAAATAAAAATAAAAAAGAACGAAAAAAATAAATAAACGATGTTCATTGTAACTCTACTCCATGTTCCCTAAGCTTTCCTTGTTTCCTGGAGGGGGACATCATTGACAGGCCTTGGGTTGCGACCCCTGCCCACTTTGCCCCCACACATCCCTTTGGGCGCCGGGAAGATTCCATAAAAAATAACAAAAATATCGCAGCGGTCGAGAATTTCAGGCATAACAAATTACCCTCATTCTGCCAACGGCCTTGTCGAAGAGGGCAGAGGAGCGCACAGAGGCTCATGTCACTCTCTTTTCCTTGTGATGGGAAACTACCAATAAAGGAGGAAGAATCTTCAATGACCAACGGCAACAGGATGCAGAATGCAATGTAAACCACAGCCGTAAAGACACATAACGAGTATCCACGGGGTACGTGGCCTGCAGCTGAAAAAGTGTCATGGTGATTGGCAAAAGATTCCAGAATAGTCACCCATTCCGTTTCCTAAAGGGGACTGCCAAGGGGAAAGTGATAATGAGAAAAAGATTCAATAACCAACGAAAGGATAAAGTTCTACGAATCGGGGCACGGAATATCAGAAGCTTGAACATGGACGGGAAGCTAGAAAATCTGAAAACGGGAATGCTAAGGCTAAGTCTAGATATAGAGGAGATCAGTGGGGTGAAATGGAAAAAAGACAAAGATTTCTGATCAGATGAGTACAGGGTAATATCAACAGCAGCAGAAAATCGTATAACGGGACTACGGTCCGGTATGAACAGGAAGGTTGGGCAGAGGGTGTATCACTGTGAACATCAGTGGTAGGGTTGTTCTTATCCGAATAGACAACAAACCAACATCGTCAACGATAATTCAGGTATACATGCCGATGTCGCAAGCTGAAAATGAAGAGATAGAGAAAGGATACGAGGATATTTAAAGGATAATACAGTACGTAAGGGGAGATGAAAATTTTATAATTATGAGGTACTGGAATGGAGTTGGGAAAGGAGTAGAAGATCACAGGAGAATGTGGGCTTTGGGCAAAAAATGAGAGAGGAAAAGGACTAATTGAGTTCTGTAATAGATTTCAGCTAGTAATAGTGAATACTCCGTTCAAGAGTCACAAGAGGACGAGGTATACTTGGAAAAGTCCGGGTGATTCGGGAAGATTTCAGTTACGTTACGTCATGGTCAGACAGAGATTCCGAAATCAGATAATACATTGCAAGGTTTACACAGGATCAGATATACGTTGAGATCACAATATAGTAGTGATGAAGAGCAGGCTTAATAAGTTCATCAAAAGATTAGTCAGGAAAAATCAGTTCGCGAAGAAGTGGGATGCGGGAGTACTAAGGACTGACAACATACACTTGAATTTCTCTAAGGCTACACATACTGCAAGAAGGAATAGCTCAGTAAGCAGAAAAGTTGAAAAGGAATGGATAACTCTAAAGGGACAATCAGAGAAGTTGTATAGAAAACCATAAGCACAACGAAGTTAAGAGCTAAGAAACCATGGGTAACAGAAGAAATACTTCAGCTCAGCGATGAAAAGAGGATGTTGAATAATGTTCAGGGAAATTCAGGAATACAGAAATACAAGTCACTGAGCTAGTAAATAAATAGGAAGTGCAGGGAAGCTAAGACGAAAAATTAATGACTGTCGGAACGACTGGCTCAGCATATAGGAAAGTGAATACAGCCTTCGATGAAATTAAGAGCAAGGATAGTAACATTAAGATCGCAACGGGAATTCTACTGTTAAGTGCAAGGGAGAGAGCGGAAATAACACATTGAAGGCCTCTATGAAGGGGAAGATTTGTCTGATGTGATAGAAGAAGAAACAGGGGTCGATTTAGAAGAGATAGGGCATCCACTATTAGAATCAGTTCTTAAGACGGTTTTGAAGGACTTAAGATGAAATAAGGCGGAAGGATACGTAACATTCCATCAGAATTTCTAAAATCATTGGGGGAAGAGGCAACAAAACGACAATTCACGTTGGTGTGTAGAATATATGAGTCTGGCGACATACCATCTGACTTTCGAGAAAATATCATCCACACAGTTCCGAAGACTGTAAGAGCTGACAAGTGCGAGAATTATTGCACAATCAACTTAACAGCTCATACATCAAAGTTACTTGCAAGAGTAATTTGCCGTGGAATGAAAAAGAAAATTGACAATATTTTCGATGACGGGTGTTTCGGGCCGGCCACGGTGGCCGTGCGGTTCTGGCGCTGCAGTCCGGAACCGCGGGACTGCTACGGTCGCAGGTTCGAATCCTGCCTCGGGCTTGGATGGGTGTGATGTCCTTACGTTAGTTAGGTTTAAGTAGTTCTAAGTTCTAGGGGACTTATGACCTAAGATGTTGAGTCCCATAGTGCTCAGAGCCATTTGAACCATTTTTTTTTATAGTTTCGGCTTTAGAAAAAGTTAAGGCGCCAGAGAGGTAATTCTGACGTTGCGGTTGATAATGGAAGCGAGACTGAAGGAAACGACCCGTCCTTATAATTTGTCGATCTGGAAAAAGCGTTCAACAACGTAAAATAGGGCATGATGTTCAAAATTCTGAGAAATGTAGGGGGAGGCGGATAGTATACAACATGTACAAGAACCAAGAGGGAATAATAAAAGTGGACGACCAAGAACGATGTGCCCGTATTGTTCAATCTGAACATCGAAGAATCAGTGATGGAAATAAAACAAAGGTTCAGGAGTGGAATTAAAAAAACAAGTGAAAGGATATCAGTGATACTATTCGCTGATGACATTGCTTTCCTGAGTGAAAGTGAAGAAGAAGTAGATGGTCTGTTAAATGGAATGAACAGTTTAATGAGTTAATCGAAGAAAGGCTAAAGTAATGAGAAGTATCAGAAATGAGAACAGCGAGAAACGTAACATCAGGGTTGATAGTCAAAAATAGATGAAGGTAAGGAATTCTATTACTTAGGCACCAAAATTACCAAGACGAACGGAGCAAGGAGGACATCAAAAGCAGTTTTATTGTTTTATGTAATTTGAATGTCCAATCGCAAGTGTGCTGTTGTAATTGGTTTATGTTTCAATTAGGCAGAGCGCAGTGCACCGTGGCACCGGGGCTTCACGGCCGTTGCTGCATTAGACTGGGCTCCATGTTGCTTGCCTTTTGTCTCGATCTCGATCTTAAAACGAGTAGTGCTGTTCTCTTTGCACCTGGGTCTGTCACGTCGTTAAGCTTTGTAACTCGTTCCTCCACCGCCTTGTCGGATGCACCTTTCGCACGAAATACGAATTTAAACTTGTAACATTGGGTCACTCTGTAATTAGTGCCCGATCAGACTGCTGGAGGCTCCACCTTATTAGTTCTGTATTCTCTACTCAGCCATTTTTATCATATTTGTACCTTATATGCTGATTGTGAAGTTTAACTCTTATAAAGGAGGGTTTTATGTGCGTATGTTCTCAGGGAATGTTTAGATGCCGAGGCGCTGTTCGTATTCATTGTTTGTTATTTAATTAGTGCCTATCTGTATTGATATCAATCGGATTATCCCTTAGCCAGAAGCTCGCGTGCCCGGTGTCTCCATTGCCGAGCGTTCAAGTCTTAGAAGTTGTCTTATTGTTACTTGTGTGCCTTATGTTAGGCCTCAATGTTATACCTTGGAATGAATTTATATTGCAAAAGAGAAGTCATTGTGCAGGATAGCCTTGCGGGTTCTGAGTTTGGCAAGTTTTGATTGTGTGAAGTATTTACATCAACAGAAATTTTCTTAATGTTTCATGCATTTGTTAGACAGATTTCAACAGGGGTTTGAGAAAAATTTTTATTGTATTTGTTAAATTGATTGATTTTATTGTATTTAAATTGTACAAGTTAATAAACATTGTTTAACACAAGCTGTGTATATTTGGCCTTGATGCTTCCTGTCGTATTATTGGACGCAAATAGCACGTTCTAAGGATGATAGGACATCTGTTAAGAAACCAGGTATTGTCTTACATGGTACTATAGGGAGCCGTAGAGGGGAAACAAATAATTGAAATAATTGAGAAAGCAGGTTACAAGTGCTACTCTAAGAGAGGTTAGCACAGGAGAGGAATTCGTGGATGGCGGCATCAAACCGGTCATATGACTGACGATTCAAAAAAACTGGCGAGAGGGATGGGATATCGCTCACAGGAACTGCAATTCATTCAAGAAGGTCTTCATTTGAAATCTGATGTCGGCTAACAAATGAATAAAGATTTTTTTCTGTGATATAATTACAAATTGACAATTTTCTGGTTTCTTCCTTTACTTGAAAACTACATACTTGTCAAATTTCATGATTCTAAGTCAAGAGGGAGTACCATTTAAGTTTTAATGGGTGAATTTGCTATTATCAAAATATGTGACATAAATGACCGTGTTTTGCGCTTGCTTCGACGTAGAAGCCTTCGTTTATTACACCGCCAAGTGATTATAAATCTTAGTACGTGACATGAATTTTAGCTTGATACGTCAACCCATTCCTGAGAAAAATGGGGCTTAACAGAGTAACGTACAGACAAACAGTCAGATAACAAAGGACAAAATCTTTTTTTCGTATGATATTATTACAAATTAACAATTTTCGGTGTGTTTCCTTTGGTTGTACTGTGAAATTGTGCTTCTTGGTAAATTTCGCGATTCTAGGTCAACGGGAAGTACTCTTTAGGTTTTGCTGAGTATGTTTGCGAGTACCAAAATTTGTGGTGTAAATGGCCGTAACATTTGACTACATTGACATAGAAGCTGTACTTTTTTCAGTGCTAAGAGACTGTAGCTCCTAAGACGTGAAATAAATTGCAACCTGAAAAATGGCTACACGTTCGTGAGAAAATTGATTTAGAACAATTGGACAGACACTCACTCACACACACACTCACACACACACACACACACACACACACACACATACACTCGCGCGCCCGCTGACTGCCCTTTACCGACTGAGGAACGGAACATTAATTAGTAGATAAACTGTTAATAATTTCAAAAGTATTCGCTATAAGTGTTACTTCACTTATTCCTCTGGGAGACCAGACGGCCAATGCTTTCATGGAAAAATGTTTGCGGTTGTTTGCGGAACCATGACTGTGCCTAGGCCAGGGGCGGGCAGGAATTCTGCACGTGTGCGGTGCACATGCACGTGTGCAGTTAACAGGTGTTCTGCGTGCACACAGGGGCAAGCTGGCCACCCGCTTCTCTCCCCTCCCCCCATACCGTCTCTCCGCTGCTTCCTCTGTAATGCGTTTTGTTTCCTGGCCTGCTTTATTGAATGAAGGAATAAGGTTAGTAGGAGTGCTTGAAAGTAATCATCGTTTGAAAGAGTACCTATTACCTACGATACGTTTTATTTAATTATCACAGGTGGAGTTTACAATACGTTTAATGTCTGGAACAAAATTTCTACATACAGACAAACGCAAACAGTTACGCAAATTTGCATTACTGATGTTTGCTCTTAACCGAGACTTATTAATTTTCTTAACAGAAAAAAATCTCTCACAAACGTATGTAGAGCCAAACATGGACATTATCTTCGCGGCTTCACGATGGAAACGAGGAAACTTGCTATGGAAAGTCTTGCCAAAAGGAACCTGCCTCTCAGACGAGAATTACGCTGTAGACCTATTAATTCCATTTGCAAACTGGGATGAATATCATCTACAGAAACAGCAGATTGTCTGAGAACTATTCAAAACCTTGGGATAAGTAAGATATATCCCCAAATCGCTTGAGAAATTCCTCTTTTATTGCACTAAGAACGGCAACATACTGAAATTTATTATAATGGCGTTCAATATTAAACTTCCGCTGACCAGCGAGAATACTGTCACATATTATAAATTTCCAGTTTTCACGTTCTTGCACAGAGAAAAAATGATTCTCCCATTCCTTTTTAAAATATAGCAAATCTCCAATTCTCCGTTTCCTTGATTCACTCTGCATTTCCCGGTTATTGAAATACAACGTTCACTACGTAGTAGTCGCTTCGCTGTAACGTCCGCAGCTTAGCTGGAACTACACTGTGGCAACCTGCCGGCTGTCGCCACTGCCCCATTCGACGATTGCACGTGAGCAGCACACGTGCAGCGCTGTGTGCTCATGAGCCGCGTGCAACGTTTGCCCGCCCCTGGCCTAGGTGTACACCTCTTCGTTCGAAGCGAATCGACGGCCACGAACGGCTTTCTACAGGTCTCAGAAATATGAAAATCATGTGTGAAGAGATCGAAACTCTATAGAGGAAGTGCAAGGGCTTCTTAGAAACTTATACGGCGCACTCGGAACAATGATTGCAGTATCTGGGCCGGCATTGTGTTCCAACAGAATGATGCCGCCGCCTGTCAACATTCCTGGGCATTTCGACCTAATGGGGCGCTTCAATTTCTGGAAAGTGACCACGTACCGTTCTGCGTTAATTGTGTCACCGTGTTACAAAAAAAAAAAGGAGCAAAGGTCTTTTACAATCAAAGAAAAAAAGTAGTCATGACTTTCCTGGAGCTGGTGTGCAGGGCTTGGCTTTTGTCGGTGGCGATGAATTCGCATGCTTCCATTATTGGCTCTTTTGCTTGCACTCCGATTCATGACATTCTGTCCATCTTGTACTGTCCTGTCGAGCTGTAGGCAATCCATTGCCCACAGGTCTTCTGGAACTTCCGATGCTCTGTCATGCTGGCTTTAGCCGAACAGTGACTCATGCCCAACATGAGCCGAATGTCCTGCACCGTCTGTCATCATCTGCCGTAGCAATGACAGAAGGGGTAACGACGCGGTGAGCCTGTCCGGGCTCGCTGCTGTTTTTGAATGATATCGAGCTTCTTGGATCACTTTTTCCAAGGAAACACACGCACAGGTGTTCGCCACACACTACAGACATTTGAGCATGAGGTGAAATTCACGTCTTGACACTTCTTCCGCAGTCAAAAGTCGCGCTATACCTCGCTGTCCCTCTTCCCCGGCCTCCACAGTGAACTCAAACACACACGCGACTCACTGACATCATGTCGAGCACGACTGACACACAAATGGCAAAGCTGTAAACGTTCGTGCTGTCCCTCCATGAAACGTAATAGAGCTCGTTTCTACGGAGTACCTCAGACCTTTCGGCTCAAACTGACAGGTGATAGTATGTCCACAACCGACTGTATTGAGAGAGGGAACCACCTGTCGAAAACGCATATTTATCGTGTTATGGACATACACAGCATACACCGCATAACCACAACGAAGCTTATAGTAATAGTTCAAAGCGACAACCACGACTCAACGCATGTGTTGAACGACACATCCAGTTCTGCCGCACTGGAAAGGGAGCGGGTGATAAACCGCGCACACCCCCGACCTCCAAAGAGATGTACACGACGTACCTCACTGCACGTGTGTTATGTGACGACCGCATTCATCGCATCTACGCATTAACCTATGCCGCACTTACACCATTACCTATTGTGTCAGTTGTTCATTGCTTCCGACAGCTTGTGATTTGTCCATTGTATACGGTGCATGATACGTAGTGAAAGATGGAACGTTACTCGTCACGGAAGTTGCTAGACATGCGTTTAATGTACAAATGGAAATGGAAATGTCGTGTGACGAAGGCCTCCCGTCGGGTAGTCCGTTCGCCTGGTGCAAGTCTTTCGATTTGACGCCACTTCGGCGACTTGCGCGTCGATGGGGATGAAATGATGATGATTAGGACAACACAACACCCAGTCCCTGAGCGGACAAAATCTCCGACCCAGCCGCGAATCGAACCCGGGCTCTTTGGATTGACAGTCTGTCGCGCTGACCACTCAGCTACCGGGGGCGGACGTTTAATGTACAGTACGGCAGGACGTAGTGACCATACAGCAGAACGAATGTACAGAGAACGCTTTCCCAACAAGCTTTATCATAATTGGAAAAGTTTATCTCCGTGGATACCAATGCACGAGAGACGCAGTCGTTTATGCCGTGGAGAGCCCACCAAGATTCCCGCCAAAGACACATCCGAACACCAGACTTCATGCAATTGGCGTTAGATCGTGTGGCTGACCACCCAGCAATAACCATCCGTCAAATTAACTGTGAAACGCCAACTACGAAGGATATAGTGTGGCCGGCTGCGGTGGCAAAGCGGTTCTAGGCACTTCAGTCCAGAACCGCCCGACTGCTACGGTCGCAGGTTCGAATCCTGCCTCAGGCATGGATGTCCTTAGGATGGTTAGGTTTAAGTAGTTCTAAGTTTTGGGGACTGATGACCTTAGATGTTAAGTCCAATAATGCTCCGAGCCATTTGATATAGTGTTAAGAATACTGTTGGGACAGGTGTTACACACGACTCATAAAGAACGTGTGCAATCACTCGGACCAACGGTTTTTGAGCCCACTGTTAACTTCCCTCAATGGATTGCTCATCACAGTGTTATAGTGCCGAACTTCGTACAGTTTACGAGTATGTTGTTCGTATATGGGACCTCATTCACCCGAAACGGTGTTTTCAACAACTGTAACAGCCATGTCTGGAGTGAGAACAATCCCCGTGCCAACCACATCGGTGGCCACCAACAACGATTCTCTGTAAACATATCGGCTGGCATTGTCCAACGTCACCCAATAAAACTTTACTTCCTGTCTCCCCGTTTGGTTAGTCCACGTTACCTGGTGTCCCTGCGAGACTGGCTCCCACAGATCTTGGGAAATGTACTCCTTGTTGTACGCGAGGGAGTGCGGTTTCAACATGACGGTGCACCAGCCCACTTCGCTGTTAATAACCGCCAGCACCTGAACCACACGTACTCTCATCGTTGGAGTGGAAGTCCCATGGCTTATAAGGCGCTTACTCGCTCGATTCTTGAGTATAATTCATCTATCTGTGAGCAGTGTGCGGCTCGCTTTGATGCCGTTCATAGCTTGGCATCTTGTAATAGCGAGAGTGGTGTCTCGTTTTCTTAGTGTGTTCACTGGCGCCACTACGTTTGCTCACCTTGTCTGTCCGTGAGTGGCAGCAGCAGCGTTTATCGATAGCGCGTATTGTGGTACCATCTTCGGAGCGGCCTCTAGTATTCCGGGTCGTCATGTGTCGAGCGAGCTGAGTTGGGACGGGGCAGCAGTGAGGTCTGGACAGCCAGTACTCGCCCGACCGCTGGCGACACGCATGCACTGTCCGACGCAAGGGCGTTGTCGCGAGAGTGCACGACCACGTCAAGGTGCGGATTCTGCGAGTTTTAGTTGAACGGACCGTGATATTAGAATACTGCAACTTTCACCTGTATGTATGTGTCAACCCATCGAAGTGACCTCATGGCATTAAGTTGTCAGTCGACGATTTATACTGGAATCCTGCCCGTGTCTGACTTGAGTTGGAACGAACGTTGTTTGGTCGTTCGGTCGGTCGTCGCAGCGGACGACGTGCATTTGGTCTTCCGACCGCTTCTGGCTTCTCTGTTTGTGCCGACTTATAATTCGTCCGTGTTGTTTCAGAGTGGCTGGTTTTAGAATTGTCAGTTGGTGGAATTGTTTTCCCGAATCCGTGTGTATCTTGTCGATTTGAATGAGCAGTTATTTCAATGCTGTCTGTGTACTGGATTTGGTAAGGAGTTGCGAACGGACATCAGTTCGGTTGGGTCGCAACATCGAGCAGGTCCGTGCAGCGCGGGGGCAAGCTGGAGCCGCTGGCGGCGTGCTGCCGCTGCCGAGTCGAGGACAGGTAGCTGCGAGAGCGACGACTTCGTTGCACACCGAACCCTGGACGTTAAAGTTCAGTGAAAGTTAACTGCTAAGGCAACTCCGACTATTCTGTGATCTCACCTTTGGTCGGCGGGTTGTTGGTGCCAAGGCCGCTGAGCCTGGCGGCAACGAGTGAAGTGTTTCGAGGGGGTGACACATTGCAGCCGTCTTTCTCTATTTGTTATTCATCACTGAATTTAGTATTAGTCTTATTAGTGAAGTTCAACCAGCGGTATTTTCTGCCTTGTGGCCGCTAACGCCCCAGTTATCTGCCCTATAGGTTAGCGTACTTTTCCGGCAGTGCACATTTCCTCGTCGTGTTGATGCTGTCCGACACGGCGTGTAGTTCGACAGCTTCGTGTATTGTACTGTGCATATCTTTTGTGAGGTCTGCCTTGGTTCTAGTGTTTCCTTCGGCCTTGGTTAGTCGGTCAGTCGGCGCTTAAGCTGCCCCTAGTTTGATTTACCATCCTGTTACATGAGTACAACTGTTAGCTGCCTGTCTCAACTTACCTTATGATTGAGTTACTTTGCCACTTGCTGAGAACCGCTCGTCCTGATTCCTTAGATTGTAATGTTTGTTTTAAGGATTTTTCAATTTTCTAATTATTGTTGATGTGGCCTTCAGCCGAGCAATAATTTCACTTCTTTGGTGATAAGGCCTTGAGACGTGGTACTGTAAGTTCATTATTTAAGAAAACTTGTTTTAAAGGCAAGGGATTTATTTTAAATGTGCTATTTGGAATTGTTTTCCTGACTTCTAATTCAGGCCTTCAACCGTTTCTGATTTGAAGTTGTGTGTGGCCTTCAGCCGAGCAGTAATTTCACGTCTTTCATAATAAGGCCTTCAAGGGTGTTACAATAACTTTTTTTTAAAAGCAAACTTGTTTTAAAATCAAAGTATTTGTTGAAATGTGTGCTATTTGGAATTGTTCTTCTGACATCTAATTCAGGCCTTCAGCCGTTTGTTATTTGAAATTGTTTGTGGCCTTCAGCCGAATAATAATTTCACTTCTTTTATAATAAGGCCTTCAGCCGTGTTGCAGTTTGTTTGAAAACGAAGTATTTATCTTAATATGTGCTATTTGGAATTGTTCTTCTGACTTATAATCCAGGCCTTCAGCCGTTTTTTGTTTGAGGTTATTGTTGGTGGCCTTCTGCCCTAAAATTGTGGAATTTTTTTCTGTGATAAGGCCTTCAGCCGTCATACAGTCAATTGTGTTTCTTTAAGAGATTGTTTTAAAATTTTAATTTATTTAAATAAAGTTTACGTATTTGTTGTGCAACCGAGAGTAACTGATTACGGCCCATATCCTGAGAAGTCAGCTCTCAATCTGGGATCCCAATCAGATATG
Organism: Schistocerca piceifrons; assembly: GCF_021461385.2. NCBI lineage: Eukaryota > Metazoa > Arthropoda > Insecta > Orthoptera > Acrididae > Schistocerca > Schistocerca piceifrons. Next base: position 1,007,988,000 of record NC_060139.1, read on the forward strand.
ACTGATAGAGGAGATAGAGAAGATCCAACGAGCAGCGGCGCGTTTTCGTCACGGTATCGTTTAGCTGGCGAGAGAGCGTGACGGAGATGCTAAACAAACTCCACTGGCAGACGTTACAAGAGAGACGTTGTGCATCACGGAGAGATTTACTACTGAAATTTCGGGACAGCACTTTTCAGGAGGGGTCAGACAACATATTACTGCCCATTACTTCCTCCCCCCATTCCCCCCACCTCCCAACCCCGCATACATGTCGCATATTGACTACGAGGAAAAAATTCGAGCCGGCCGCGGTGACCGTGCGGTTCTGGCGCTGCAGTCAGGAACCGCGGGACTGCTGCGGTCGCAGGTTCGAATCCTGCCTCAGGCATGGGTGTGTGTGATGTCCTTAGGTTGGTTAGGTTTAAGTAGTTCTAAGTTCTAGGGAACTTATGACCTAAGATGTTGAGTACCATACTGCTCAGAGCCATTTGAACCGTTTGAGAAAATTCAAGAAATTAGAGCCAATACAGAGGCTTACCGACAATCATTCTTCTCATGCACTATTCGCGAGTTGAAAAGGGTTGGAGGACTATGGAAGGGTTACTTCACAGAGGAAAAAAATTGTTTCGTGAATATACTAAAATTGTGTGGATCTCACAGCAAAATTGATGCTTAACATTCACTTGTTGCTGCTTGTCACGGTTAACACTTCATGCGCATGTTTTTCAGTTTTTTTCCTTATCTCTCCCTGGATCGAATAATAGTGGTCGGATATTTGATTAAATATATTAAATTATTACCACAGCTGCAGACTTTTTACAATCATTTTTTTTTGTTCGTAAGTTATGTGATAATTTAGGGAGTACCAACGAAGAACGTAGTTTCTGCGGTGCTTGATGCAATCTTGAGATGTGTTAAAGTGTGTAATTACGACCTGTCGTCGTTTGGTAGCGAGATTTAATCAAAGCTCTTAGGTATTAACTTTATGAATCATCATTTTTAAGAGTGTTTATTTCTCGTCGTATAGCTCTACATTGTCTGTTATCCTGATTAATTATTGTTACAACTTCGAGGCTTCAGTGGGCTGGTTATGTAGATGCCAGTGAATCAGAAGCACATCGTTAATTTTTTTGAAGTCAGAATTTTTTAATTATACCAGGTAGTGAGAGGCTTTTGTTGTTTATTGGCCATACAGATATTGTTTCATTCGTATGAAGTAAATGTTATGTGCATTTGTACGTGTGTGTGTGTGTGTGTGTGTGTGTGTGTGTGTGTGTGTGTGAGTGTGTGTGAGTTATGTTTGTGTGTATGTTTGTATATGTTGTCTAATTCAGAAGAAGGCCATATGGCTGAAATCTTACTTGTTTAGCAGTCTTCTTGGTGTATTTCTCTGCGACGCAGTGTTTCCACTATCATTTTCATAATACTGTCATTATTCCATCCGTGACTTTCCAATCTTTAATGTACGAATTCACTGAAATGGCTTGCTGTGATACAGAAAACGCGCCACACTGGGCATATTTGTGTAATCTTATAATGAAAAGCAGACTAAAGGAAAGTCCAGATGATGCTGCATGCCAAGGATTTTTTCTGTATCTGTAAAGTGCGTATTACTAGAGATGGACGGATATGGAATATTGAGGTATGTGACAGCATTCTTGGAATTGCATGGCACCACCTACAGACGACTTATTAGCCTTAAAAATGCATTGCCTATACAGGGAAAGCACATATGGAGACCAGATAACAAAATAACTTTTGTCAAACTTCTGTATGTACCAGGAGAACTTACTATTCGAAAGTTATACCTGTCACACGAACAATATCGACTGATTTTTGTGACTAACTGCGACGTATGTTTTGGGTACTCCATAATTGATATGCGATCAGTGTGTGACAAATCTACATCCGACTGTACTAAATACGATTTATACATGAACAACGAGAAATATGCAACCCAGGTAAAAACTTTAAATAAGCTGAAACAATATCAACTTAAAATCAACTACACAAGAGGAAAGCAGGTAAGTTGTACGAGATTAAACGTTCGGAATGTTTGGAATCCAGAAAATACGCAGCTTAGAGAGCAATCTGTGTGGATTAGCAGTTAAATCTCCCGCTCCCTGACATTTCAACCAATAAAGCACATTAATGCAGTCAGCTATAATTTTATTAGGTCAGTATAAACGACGCAACCGTGCATTTTTTATCAAAAAGTTTTCACGGCTCTAAACAGTCAAAACATCTGAGGTTAATGTTTTGCGACAACTAAGATGGCCGACATCCAAGACAACTCCCCTTGTTTTTACGTCTATGGGTGAGTCAGAAAGACATCACAGTGATGTGTCTTTGGTGGTAGCCATTATTTCCAACATCAGCTCACCACATCCAATCCTAAAGGTAGCCGGCCGCGGTGGCCGAGCGGTTCTAGGCGCTTCAGTCCGGAACCGCGCGACTGCTACGGTCGCAGGTTCGAATCCTGCATCGGGCATGGATGTGTGTGATGTCCTTAGGTTAGTTAGGTTTAAGTAGTTCTAAGTTCTAGGGGACTGATGACCTCCGATGTTAAGTCCCATAGTGCTCAGAGCCATTTGAACCATTTTTTGACCCTAAAGGTAACCAACGCTCTCGACCGTTACAGCAGATATTTGAAGCATCCTCATAGTGGCGCTGCTCTGCCATGAGATTAGTTAATAGAATCGTAACGAACTGTTGAATCTATAGCTCCCAGTGCAAGCTATGTTAACATATAATTTTAATTCACCTCCTCTCGACAATCAAACTAATTGATCTGAGCCAGTAAAGAGGAAATTGCTAAGTATTTATCTTTTCAAACTCACGATAACTTATGCGCGAGCAAGCAATGCAGCGACAACATTGCCCGAAAATATTCACACTTCCCAAGTCGATCTTTATAAAATCGTATTTACAAAGCAGCACACTGTGCATCTGTGGATCCGTGTCCTCTGTGTCCTCTGACGCTCTCGTTTACTTCTCACTGAAAGTTACTGGCCACGACAATGCTACTGATAACCAAAAATCGTATAGCATGTACTCAGAAACTCTATCGAGTAACAGTTCGAATATTGAAGAGTTCTGTATCAAAAATATCCAGTGTACATATACAAAGCGCGCTGCTTCACTCACGTAGATTGCATGGCCTGCAGAAATTTTGTTTGTTTTTATTTAATCGCATTTTTACGGTGTTAAAAAAAATTTTAACACCTTGTAAGCCTTCCACTCTGATTAAGATTATATAAGCATGAACTTTTCCGAGTTTTTGTTATTGTTGTTGCGTTCTTCGGTCGAGAGACTGGTTTGATTCAGCTCTCCATGCTACTCTATTCTGTGCAAGCTTCTTCATCTCCAAGTACCTACTGCAACCACGTATCTGCTTAGTGTATTCATCTCTTTCCGTGTGTATCTCTGAGCAAAAAGCGAATCTGGTACCTGGAGTCGAAAGTTTTTGTTCATCATGCCTTTTGCGCTCTTGTGGAGATATTTCCTCTTACAAATATTTCTTTATATCTAGCCGTGATGTGAAATACAAACTTTCATAAATTTAGCTTTACTTTTTTTTAATGTAGTGAAATATTTCCTTGAAAATTTTCATTAAATTGCACCCGCTTAGGAGTTGTATTTCCAGAAACAGTGAAACACGATTTTTTTTAATTTCTGGTCGAGAAGTCAAATACCAATTGTCAAAGACATAGTCTTAAAAGTCCTTTAGTAATTATTTATTTTCAAAAAACCTTTCACCCACTACTTTATCCCGTTAGTGGCTGAATTTCCGAAAATGCTGAAACACGTATTTCTTATTTTCTGACAGAGAAACCAAATACCAATTTTCATCGTTCTATTTTCATAATTTCTTTAATACGACATACTTCCTAAAACTCGTTCATCCACCATTTCACCCCTTAGGAGTGGAATTTCGGACAATCCCTTCTTAAATAATGCCTGCAGTATAAGATCCTCACCCTGTCCAAATTTCAAGTTTCTATTCTTAGAGATATGGGCTGGGCGACGATGAGCCAGTGAATCAGTTTGACCATATTTCACCCCCTTACGGACTGAATTTCCAAAAACATTAAAAACATATTTTTCATCTCCAAATGAGAAACCAAACACCAACTTTCAAAGATTATGTTTAAAAATGCTTTCACAATAAAACATTTTCATAAAAAATCTCATGCCCTATTACACTGCTTCGGCAACGGCTTTGCCACAGTGGATACAACTGTTCCCGTCAGATCACAGAAGTTAAGCGCTGTCGGGCGTGGCCGGCATTTGAATGGATGACCATCCGCGCCACCATGCGCTGTTGCTATATTTCAGCGTGCACACTGCCTCCATCCTCAGCTGAGCTTTCATATACTATTTCACCCCAATAGGGCTAAATTTACAAAAATGCTGAAACAGATATTTCTTTATTTCTGACCGAGAAACCAAATACCAATTTTCGTAGGTCTAACTTCAAAATTGCCTTAATATCGACACTTTAAAAAAAAATCCTTCATCTTCCTACCATCTTAGAGCTGGAATTTCGAAATATCTCTTTTTAAAAGGCGCCCACAATATAAGTTTGACACATTCCCCGAATTTTAAGTTTCTCTCCTTAGTGGCTTACGCTTGGCGATGATGAGTTACTCAGGACTTTGTCATTCATGTATAGAGATGACACGTCGAATTAAAAGAGAGCTCACATCACTTTTATTGAATACCAAAAAGTAAGGCAGTAACCTTACGAAGAACTGCAACATGCACGCTATTTTCAACCACCTGTGCGTTAGTAATGCTTTGTTATATACGAGCAGGACAATTGGATGCAATAAACTGATACCTGCTCGTATAGCGTAGCGCACAGCGCGCTAGCTTGCGAACAGGGAGGTGAGCAGACCAGCATCGGGGACCCTGGGCTGGTAAACCGGCCAGACTGGATGTGGTTCTTAGGCGGTTTTCCACATTCTCTTAGGCAAATGCTGAACTGGTCCCAAAATTCCGCTTCAGAGACTACGATACACAACGCAGTTACAATACGATAACCCACAGTACAAAGTTTACGTTATTCACAGACAGATGGGGCACCAGTCTTTCAGGTTATCTTGACAACTGTGGCGACAAGAAGGGCAATGAAATAATATTGACCAAATCCCGAAAACCAGAATCCCTTATTAGATAGAACAAAAGCTATGAAGAAGACGACGAAGCTGATGTAAACTGTAGTTGCAGACAGTGTAGTATTATTGTACTTCATATGCCTACTGATGAATAGAGCTGTCATAATACACTGCTTTGCAAGCAATAGTGTCTGGAGTTGTGGTTATTGTGCAGGACATCTAGCCAGTCTGGAGTATTTCGTTCATAGCAGTACTATTCTGAAAGTAACGTCCAATGGGTCGCGAAATGGAAACCACTGTGAAAATTAAGAATGTTTTATTCGCAACAGCTAACTACACCTTCCAACTACTTCTCTACACAGTCGCCACTCCGAATTAGGCATTTGTCGTAGCATTGTACCAACTTTCCAATACCTTCGTCATAGAATACAGCCGCGTGTGCCTTCCGCCAGTTCTCTACACTGGACTACAGCTCGATGTCTGTGCCAAAATGTTGTCTTCACTGCTAACGGTTACTGTGAGCAGAGATCAAACTCAAGGACACCCAGCTACGGGCTCTATTGTGAGTGATCAGAAACTTCTTATCCAAAACACGGCAAGAGGATCTCCATTGCCCCTGGAGAGTGCGGCCGAGAATATTGTCATGAAGAAGGAAACGCAGGACAGTTATGTCGGCTGTATGATATCAGGCGAAATTTCTTACCAGGCCATCATACCTGGCGGGAGACACTATTTTCTAGGCATCTTTACGTGCTCACTGTGGGCTCAGGACTGAAAAGAGGTACGTGACGCGATCGACAGGCATACTAGAGACACTGTCCAACACATCCGTGCAAAACTTCATCGAATTTTCACTGTGGTTTCCAGGTCGCATCCGATCAGACCTTACTTTCCGAATAGCCTTATATGAGGTATACCAAAGTGTGAAGTACACCTTAGCTGTAGCAGCGTTCTGTGTAAGCTCAGTGGGAGGATGTATTTGCCAAGAGAGGGAGCACTGGTATTCCCAGTTCCACAAGCGAAGTTAAAGTCTTCGCAAAAAATTACTCATTTCTGGGGAGTTGTTTCCGCAGTTCTTTGCACACTGGATTCCTGAGGATCAGCTCAAAGAGCTATTATTCAGTTATTTCGTGCAGAAGAGGAGCACGCTTCACAGATATACCACAGTGTAAAAGAGGTGTACGGAAAGCAGTGCCTCCCATATTGCAAAATTTTCTGTTGGTGTCAGCGAGCATTATGAGGCAGGATGTGTAAACATCAAGGATATGCCACGCTCAGGACAGGCGCACGTTGTCACGACCATTGCCATGATTTTGGCTGTAGAGGAGCTCATAATGACGAATCATCGGATTATCACACATGCCAGGCAATTGTGCTGTCGACAAGCAAAGAAATTGTCCATCACTTAATTCAATAGATGTTTCATTATGGCAAAGTTTGCGCACAGTGGGTAAGCAACCACGTTTCAGATAATCAGATGACGGCGAGAATGAGTGTTTGCCTGGCCCATCCGTTAAGATATTCGGAACAAGGAGCGGATTTCGTGGGATGTAGGAAAACGTGGTGTCACCACTTCGAGCCTGCCTCCAAATGGAGTGGTGGAGTCACGGCTCCTCTCATACAAATACAGCCCACTCCACCTCGAAGGACGAAAAAGTGATGCTCAGTTTCTTTTACAAAGAAGAAGGACCTGTGCTCATCGACTGGCTACCAAGGGGTGTAACAGTTAACGCTGAACAGTAATGTAACACGTTGCTGAGGCCCAAACATACCATCAAGAACAAGAGCAGGAGCATGCTCTTGAATGTGCTAGTGCTCCCCCGGAAAACGCTATGCTACATGTGGCCATAAAGGCCCTTGAGCTCCTTCAAAAACCTCGATGGTAGCTCCATGAACATCTTACAGCCCCGGTATTCCCCTATGTGACTCGCATGTCTTTAGCTCCTTAAAACAATCTTTCAAAGATCAGATATTCAACGGTGACAAGGAAGCGCAGAACACCTGGATAAACACGCTTGGATCAGTGTATAAATGTCGGAAGCAATCATTTGTACTTTTTGTGTTCCACGTGAGCTGAAAACATAATATTGTTGTTAAAATTCCTTTATATACAACCATATACAACTGTAGTCTCCTTTCCATTTGGGCACACCTTATGCTTTGTGGACAATCCAAATTTCCTTTCACCGTTGAACCTACGACCAAGTTGCCAGCGCAAGTTTTCACTGTGGTCTAAGTGACTGCAACACAACGACACCGCGTTCTGTATTCTGCCTAGTAAACTTACCTCCCATTCTGTAGGCGACCAAGAGGAGGCGTGAGGAAGGAGTAGCGTGATTACGGCTGGCCATAGAGCCCAGACTACTGTGCGTACATCAGCCCTCAGACAGAGTAGACGGTTTAGGCCATACACTTCAGACTCTGAACTGCTCGACCGCCAACCAACACGTTCCAATAAGAACCACTTTCTGTCATTATTCCTTTAATCCACCAACCTGCTATACCTTATGTGATGTGAGTCACCCTTTTATCAGAACAATATGTTGGTTAAACCACTCACAAAAAGTGACCGGGTCATTTTTACATAGACAAATAGCGCAGCTAGTCGTTCTACTCCTTAACGCGTCAAATACAGTTTCAAGATGGATTATATAAACTTATTCTTCTCGCTTCACAAGTTGACGAAAGAGGTCACAATGATGTTATTTCGGTGTTACCGGGCGAATCCAGTACTCAGGGAAGAGTTACAACCTATAATTTACTTTGACTTTGAAATAACTAACTGAATAACTAATAAATGGAAAAATTAATTCTCTAGGATTGTAACAAAAAATTGTCAACATTCCAACCATTACAAAGACATATAAGAAATAATAATAGCAACAAATAAGAAGTCCGCAACGAGAAATCTATTATGTAAACCCCAACTAATATCACTTGTCAAGCAAAACAAATTCCACAAACCACCGAGCAAGCGAACAAGAACTGCAGAGCTATGGCAATGCAGAGGAGGAAAAAGTTTAAGAAAAAGACGACTAATAATCAGCCAAAAGATAAAAAAAAGGTCTCTTAAAAATTAATAAAAATACAAATGTTAGAATAAAGTACGACATAAAATCACCATCGGAGGTTAGAAGAATGAAAAGATTGCACTGATCCAACTCGAGTTACCGAAATATTAAATATATTTTCGTAAGTGACTTGCTAGCAGTTTCATAATCTATACACGAAGCAGATAACGGCCATATCCTCATCCGTAAACTTATCCCTACTGCTGCGTATAACGCTTAACGTACAACTAACGCTGCCGGGGAAACAGACAGAGACAGAATCATGAGGTACTGAATGTAGGCTTGATGTGAAGAGTAAAGTGGACAATAAAGCTGTGAACAGCAAGTACTATGAGTGAATGAAACAAATTTGTTTCCCGAACAAGACACACGGGATGCCGCATACCGTCGGTATTTCCGATGTTGCGGGGAGGATGAAGATACTCGTATTACAGAGAATGGGGTTTAAGATACAAAATTTCATTAAAGACGTCTTCAGAAAAATATATTTATAGCGACTCTCTGTAGCTGAAAACTCAGCTGAAGAGCTCATAAAGTAAAGAAGGTAGAAAACAAGAAACCACAAGAGAAGCCTTGTAATGAAAGACGATCCTGAGTACAAAGCTGGGGCTTATGAAGAGGTGACATATGAAAACAAACCAGTGGTTTGTGCTTTCAATTGCATTTCCCGATAATCGTGGTTTTTTAATTCTATGTACCTCTTTCTCAGAACCTATGAAGGCTAGAATTATCGAATTTTGTATACCTACATCTATAAACACAACAAATGTTGTCTCAAGAGCAAATTTTGAAATTCTGAGTGTAAGCTGAGATATGGGGCAAAGAGTTTGGAATTTTGTTGATTTTTATATTATCCTTACAAAATTATAATTAAAAACTATTAACCCCTTGCCTACCATCAGGTCTCCGACGCCCATCAGTGATGTTTAATATCTTCCCTGTTAGTAACTATTCATTTTATTTTAATTAAATTTTATGACTTTTCTTAAACTGTCAATTTTGTCACAATTTTGGAAATAATTTTGAAAGTTTACTTGTGACTTCGTGTTAAAGTCGTGGTGTACGTTTCCTCGCAGGCCCGTGCCGTTAGAAGATATTTTTCAACAACCAGATTTCTGTCTGCACAGCTTCTGTTATGTATTTTGCCATTGCTGACTCGCGCTGTTGTTCTTTCAGTGTTCCACAATGCTTCTTGTGATAAGCACATGTTTATTTTGGTGCATTATTTCATAACAGTTGTTTATTCTGCAAACTGAAAATGTTACGGAGGAGAGGACTATGAGATAAGGACATAATGGAATCGCTGGAACAGTCTTCTGATTCTGGAAACCCACCTGGTGAATATGAATCTTTTAGTGATGATGATAATGAGGTTGATATCAATGAAAACTCGGAACTACACGGAGGTGATGATCATGAAGAAACCGTTTACGAAGATGGAGAAGAGCAAACTAGTGCAAATTGTGTTGAGGCTGGCTAACTGTTTTCTCTTAACGGGAACGAAAAATGGGTTACACCTCCTCAAGCTGTAATTTCTGGTAGGCGAAGCGGAAAGGATGTACTGAAAGAAACGTGGAACCTACCAGTTATTCGATTAGAAACTGTGATAACGAAGAATCTTGTTTTATGTTGTTCTTTCATATAGCCCTCAATGACAAATTGTGTACGTGGACCAACAAGAAAGGTCGAATCGTTTATGAGGACTGGGTGGTTATAGATATGCATGAAATGAAGACGTTTCTTGGTGTTCTCATCCTGACTGGAGTTTACAAGTCACGAGATGAAGATATCAGTCAGCTCTGGAGAGCTGAGAATGGCCGACCACTGTTGAATGAATTTGTGTATCGCAACCGCTTCCTTCCTATTGTGAGGGTTTAGCGCTTTGACGATGCAGCAGCCCGACGTGAACATAGGTCAAGTTACAAATTGGAACCAGTCAGAGAAGTTTTTGAGATGTGTGGAAATTACCGTTAGTAATGCCTACATTTCAGGATAATGCGTGATCGTGGATGAATAGTTTGAGACATTTCGAGGTCGCTGTCCATTTCGACAATACATCCCATAAAAAACCTGGTAGGTACGGATTAAAGTCCTGGGTAATTGGTGACAATGTAACAAGCTACTGCTGCATCATGAAAGTGTATTCGGTGACCCAGAAAGAAACCAGAGCGGCGTGACTTCGGGAGAATGCGAAAACCCTGGTAACTGAACTTGAAAAGTGTGGACGCTATATCATCTGAGACAATTTTTTTACATCCCTCGATTTAGCTCATTGTTTGTTGTCAAAAGATCTGACGTACTATCCCAAAACCAAAAGTGAACTGTCTGCCTATTTTATTAAACCTAAAAGACGTCAAATATGTTCTACATTGTTTGGTTTTCAAACAAGATGTGAAGCTAGCTTATTACGTTCCTAAAAAAAAGGTTTCTACCCTCCTTAGCTGTTTTCATGACCATCCAACGGTGTCATCATCACAAGTAAAAAAGTCTAAAGCTATAATGACATACAAGCCACAAACCGGGGCGTTAATACCTTGGACCAAAACACGTGATGCTATAGTGTGAAGAGAAAAACAAGGCGCTGGCCATTGATAGTCTTCTTCAATACAATCGATGTAAGTGTTTGCGTACATAATTTTAATGACGCTGGTTACCGATAAAAAAATGAAGCGTCGGACTTTCATCATCAATTTGACAAAGCAACTAGCAGTGGTAAAGAAGTCAATGAATTCATTAGTAGTGCCGGAAGCAGAAATGGAAATGAAACCACCAGCTAAGAAAAAGAGAAGGTGTGCATATCGTGTAGATAAGAAAGACGGAAGAAATCAAATTACATATTATATGTGCACCAAACCCGTATTCTCGGAACATTCTGCTGTTGTCTGTAGACGGTGCGCAAATTTGCAGTGAGAATAAAATCCACCAGTAACAAAATAAAAATTGTGCTTTTTAGAATGTAAACTTTAAATAAATAAAAGTATTTTAAAAGTATGTATACCTCAAAAATCGATCACAGCTTAAGTAGTCAGAATAGTGTCAAGTTAAACAACATGGGCCTGAGAGGCGAGACTGGCAGGTAACGCTATACAGATGTTCTGGTAAGCAGAGGGTTAAATACTGCTATTCGGTATATTCAAATAACTTAATGGGACAAGCTTACTATATGCAAAGAGATGAATCAGAGAACATTTTGAAAGCAGTAGTTTCTGAGGAAAAGGTACATATATTATTTCATTGAAAATTAAATTTTTAAATTCCATAAAAACACTAAATATGGAGGCAACTTAAAAATAAATTTGTTAATTTGATGTGAAGCATGACACAAAACTTCACCGTCGTATCTTTAAAATGGTGCATCTGGTGCATCTTTTAAGTAGTGTGTGTTTTCCATGAACGTCCTCCCTTAACAGGAACAGTTGCCAGGTAACGGTAGTAACGCCATGAAGTGACTCCGTTGAAAGTTGCAGCTGTAGGGATTGATCAGATATGATAACAAGGTTTCTTCGCAGCTTTTACACTGCCTTCTGTCAAGGTACGTTAAAAGAACATAATACCCTTATCACATGTGTACCCATCCGAGTCGTCAAGACATTATGGAAGTACAAGTGAGCGACCGATGTCGATTTTAATGTGATGGAGGAGGGAGCTGTCAAAATGATTACTGTTTTCCTGCCGGTTAAAAAGGCACCAGGAAGTTGGCAAAGAAGACGCGCGCGTCTCTCACCATTCACTCCCCATGTTGCAACAAGAGGGCTTCCCCGCTCCTGCCGGGAGTAAACAAACATCTCCACAAGAGACTCTTCAGAGAAACCGACAAAATATCCCGAGGCCACTGCGTTCGCAACGTAAATGCTTTGCAAAATTCCTCCGCGCGCCTCGAAAACATATAAATACACCGGCTGTCACACTTCGCCTTCCTTGCGAGAAGTCAGGATTCCTGAATTTCCCGTAGGTAATCTCCGTAAGCGAGCGACAGTTACACGGGGGCACATCTGTTTAAACTTGCTAGAATGCAGACAATAGTAAAGAGACGCAGAGAGGGAACAAACGTCAAAACAGAGCAATGCTTCACGTGTAATTAGCACTTTTCTGTGCTTGTAAAATGGGACCGCATACAACTTTTTATGTATTTCCTGTCCCTAAACATATTATAAATTGAAGTACCCCACTGCTCCGTTATTTCGGTATTTCATGGCTAATCTCAGATACTACAGTAGGCATTTTGATACGGTTTTCACTGACAAACAGACTGACTCACAAATTGAGGTTAGTGTGTACAATTTAGTGTTCATAATAATTCTGAGTGTGTGATGTACATATTGTTATCTGTTTCATATTTAATTGGCTCTTGGGGAGACATCTCTTGGGAATGGTGCGAGCAACGAGCTCCTCAGATACAAAGGTGGCGGTGTCTGACGCTAAAAGCAGTAAACAGTTGCCGCCAACTACAGGGAGCAGCGAAGCTTGGCCAGAATCTGTTTATCCATACATATTACAAAAACGGATGTACGTCTGTGTGTACGTTGCATATCACCTCCTAAACCACTTTACCGATTTCAACCAAACTTGATACACATATCCCTTACAGTCAGGTTACAATGGCTGTAGGGATAAGACCCACTTACCCATCATACTACAGGAGATACGACAACGTAAGGGATGAGACGCGTGGAAAAGCGCTTCATCATGCATGACATTTAAAGTTTTGCTTCTGTACTACTGACTCTGCTCGCAACAGACAGCATCCAGATATGTTGCTTAATATACAAACAAAAATACACCATTAAACAATATACAGTTATAGAGACATGATTTTATCAACACTCAGACGCGTAAAAAAGTATTCGGAAGGTAAGTTAGAAAATTTATGTAGAGAAATGGTTAGTAGGAAGTTAGATATAGTGCGGATTAGTGAAGTTCGGTGGCAGGAGCAACAAGACTTCTAGTCAGGTGAATACAGTATTATAAACATAAAATCAAAAAGGGCTAATGCAGGATTGTGTTTAATAACGAACAAAAAGAATAGGAACGCGCTTAAGCTACTATGATCAGCATAATGAACGCATTGTAGCCAACATAGACACGAATCTCACAGCCACCACAGCAGTACAAGTTCATATGCCAACTAGCTCCGCAGATGACAAAAAAACTGAAGAGATGTATGAGGTGATATAAGAAAATTTAATAGTCATGGGGGACTGGAATCCGATAGTATGAAACGGAAGACAAGGATGAGATGGGAAAATAGCAGGTAGATGTGTACTGGGGGAAAGGAATGGAGGAGGAATCCGCCTGATAGAATTTTGCACAGAGCATAATTTAATCGTAGCTAACACTCGGATTGTTGTTGTTGTTGTTGTTGTGGTTTGATGCAGCTCTCCATGGCCGGCCGGGGTGGCCGTGCTGTTCTGGGCGCAACTGTCTGGAACCGAGCGACCGCTACGGTCACAGGTTCGAATCCTGCCTCGGGCATGGATGTGTGTTATGTCCTTAGGTTAGTTAGGTTTAATTAGTTCTAAGTTCTAGGCGACTGATGGCCTCAGAAGTTAAGTCGCATAGTGCTCAGAGCCATTTGAACCAAGCCAGTTCTCAATGCTACTCTATCCTCTGCAAGCTTCTTCATCTCCCAGTACCTATTGCAACCTACATCCTTCTGAATCTGTTTAGCGTATTCATCTCTTGGTCTCCCTCTACGATTTTTACCCTCCATGCTGCCCTCCAATATCAAATTGGTGATCCCTTGATAGCTCAGAATATTCCCTGCCAACCGATCCCTTCTTCTAGTCAAGTTCTGCCGCAAATTTCTCTTCTCTCCAATTCTATTCAATACCCAAAAATGGTTCAAATGCCTCTGAGCACTATGGGACTCAACTGCTGTGGTCATAAGTCCCCTAGAACTTAGAACTACATAAACCTAACTAACCTAAGGACATCACACACATCCATGCCCGAGGCAGGATTCGAACCTGCGACCGTAGCAGTCGCATGGTTCCGGACTGCGCGCCTAGAACCGCGAGATATTCAATACCCCCTCATTAGTTATGTGGTCTACCCATCTAATCTTCAGCATTCTTGTGTAGCAGCACATTTCGAAAGCTTCTATTCTCTTCTTGTCTAAACTATTTATCGTCCACGTCTCACTTCCATACGTGGCTATACTCCATACAAATACTTTCAGAAACGACTTCCTGACACTTAAATCTATACCCGATGTTAACAAATTTCTCTTCTTCAGAAACCCTTTCCTTGCCATTGCCAATCCACATTTTATATCCTCTCTACTACGACCATAATCTGTTATTTTGCTCCCCAAATAGCAAAACTTATTTATTACTTTAAGCGTCTCATTTCCTAATCTAATTCCCGCAGCATCACCGGATTTAATTCGACCTAACACTTGGATTAAGAACCGTGAAAAAAGGCTGTATACGCGAAAGAAAACTAGAGGTTCCGGAAGGTTTCAGATTGATTATATAATGGTAAGACAGACATTTCGGAAACAGATTTTAAATTGTAAGATATTTCCAGGGTCACGTTTGGACCTCTGACCACAATTTATTGGTAATGTACTGTAGATCAAAACTAAAGATACTGCAAAAAGGTAGGAATTTAAGGAGATGGGACCCACAAAAATTGAAAGAACCAGAGGTTGTAGAATGTTTCAGAGGGAGCATTAGAGAACGATTGACAAGAACACGGGAAAGGAATTACAGTAGAAGAAGAATGGGTAGCTTTGAGAGATGAAATAGTGAAGGCAGCGGGTAAAAATACAAGGGCTAGTAGAAACCGTTGGGTAACACAAGAGATACTGAATTTAGTCGAGGAAAGAAGAAAATATAAAACTGCAGTAAATGAAGCAGGAGAGAGGGAATACAAACGTCTAAAAACTGAGATTGTCAGGAGTCGCAAAATCACTAAGTAGGAATGCCTAAAGGACAAATGTAAAGACTTAGAACAATGCTTCCCAACCTGTGGGTAATTACCCCCTTAGGGTTAAAATAAAATTTTCTGAAGGGTAAAAACTAAATGATTCAACATCGTTACAGCCACAAAACTAAATAATTTTCAAAAGAACATTACCGTTGTCACAATATTGTAAGACACTGTTATTGATTATACAAGTTATCATTAATAACGTTTTCTAAATTAGTAGCATTAATGTGACGGAGGTTACAGGTTCCAATACACACAAATGTTGTGCATTTTCTCATACATCGCTGATGATAAAAGTGAGAAATACACAAAACAAGTGCTAAGTATCTCAAGAATATACCTTCTCCAAACTGCAGATAGTACACAGCACTAACCACATAAGGGTAACCACAGTGCTCTAAACAGTATTATTATTATTATTATTATTGTTAGTGGCTGTGGACATACACAAAGCATTAACAGCCTGAAGTCTTCCCATTTCTGCCAGTTCAGAAGTAAGGAGTGGAGCAATGAAGTGATTTACGAACAGTACCTACATTTTAACTTGGCTGATTTTGAATGGGGTTGTAATGTGCAGGTGAAGCAAGTGCCGCAGCTGAGACGAGTAATGCGCGGGAAATATGTTTTGTAACAAGTGTCTACCCTCACTGTGGGTAATTAACTTTCTTATCTGACAAGGAGTTGTGAGCAGCACCTGCGATGCACCACAAATTCGCTCGCCGTTCATTCTACCACCCAAGAAAATACAAAAAAACACACACACACACACAAACTAGATATCGTTGATATTTCATTATTTTAAAAGTGTCAAAAAAAATCTTTCGTTCTACTGTTAAGTTATATTCTAAAGTTGGTGATAATGTAGAGGAGGGGGATGGCAACAGAGAGGGAAAAGGGAGCAGGGTGAGAGTAATAGCTGATGTCTAATGCTACTCAGGGGTAATGGTCTAAGAACGATTGGGAACCACTGATTTTGAAGCAAAAATTACTAGGGGAAAGGTAGATGTCGCCTACAGGAAAATTAAAGACACCTTTGGAGATAAGAGATGCAGGTGTATGAATATCAAGAGCTCAGATGGAAAACAAGTCCTACTGAAAGAAGGGAAAGCAGAAAGGCGCAAGGAGTATACAGAGAGTCTATACAAGGGCGATGTACGTGAGGGCTGTATTATGGAAATGGAAGAGGATGTAGATGAAGATGAGGTGGGAGATATGAAACTGCGTGAATAACATGACAGAGCACTGACAGATGCGAGTCGAAACAAGACACCGGGAGTATATAATACTCCTTTAGAACTAATATGCTTGGGAGACCCAGCCATGACAAGGCTCTTCCACTTGGTGAACAAAATATATGAGACAGGCGAAATATCCATCAGACTATAAGAAGAATATAATGAATGCAGTTCTAAAGAAAGCAGGTGCTGACCGGTGCAAAAATTACCGAACTATCAGTTTACTAAGTTACGGCTGAAAAATACTGACACGAATTCTTTGCAGAACAATGGGAAGTCTGTAGATGCCAAACTCGGGGAAGATCTGTTTGTGCCGCGCGTGATTAGCCGAGCAGTCTAGGGCGCTACAGTCATGGACTGTGCGGCTAGTCCCGGCGGAGGTTCGAGTCCTCCCTCGGGAATGGGTGTGTGTGTTTGTCCTTACGATAATTTAGGTTAAGTAGTGTGTAAGCTTAGGGACTGATGATCTTAGCAGTTAAGTACCGCAAGATTTCACACAAATTTGAACAATTGAAGATCTGTTTGGATTCCCAAGATACGTCACGCGAGGCAATACTAACTTCCCATAGAAGATAAGTTAAGGGAAGGCAAACCTACATTGATAGCATTTGTAGACTTATGGGAAGCTTTTGACAAAATGGTTCAAATGGCTCTGAGCACTATGTGACTTAACTGCTGAGGTCATCAGTCCCCTAGAACTTAAAACTACTTAAACTTAACTAATCTAAGGACATCACACACATCCATGCCCGAGGCAGGATTCGAACCTGCGACCGTAGCGGTCTCGCGGTTCCAGACTGTACCGCCTAGAACCGCTCGGCAAAGCTTTTGACAGTGTTGGCTGGAATACTCTCTTTCAAATTCTAGAAGTGACAGACGTAAAACAGAGGTAATGAAAGGCTATTTTCAATTTGTACAGAAATCACATGGCAGTTATAAGAGCCGAGGGGCACGAAAGGTTGCAGTGGTTGAGAAGGGAGTGAGACAGGGTTGTAGCCAATCCCCGATGTTATTCAATCTGTATATTGGGCAAGCAGTAAAGGAAAGAAAAGATAAATTTCAAGTAGGAATTTAATCTCAGGAGAAGAAATAAAAAATTACTGTTTGCTGATACATTGTAATTGTGTCAGAGACAGCAAAGGACTTGGAAGAGTAGTTGAACGGAATGGGCAACGTCTTGAAAGGAAGATATAAGATGAACATCAACAAAAGCAAAAAAAGGCAATGGAATGTAGCCGAATTAAATCAGGTGATACTGAGAGAATTAGATGAAGAAATGAGAGTAGATGAGTTTTACTGTTTGGGCAGCAAAACAACTGATGATGGTCGAAGTAGAGATGATATAAAATGTAGACTAGTAATGACAAGAAAAGCGTTCCTGAAGAAGGCAAGTTCGTTGACGTCGAGTATAGTTTTAAGGGTCAGGAAATCTTTTTTGGAAATATTTGTGTGGATTGCAGCCACTTATGGAAGCGAAACCTAGACGATAAACGCTCTAGGCAAGAAGAGAATAGAAGATTTTGAAATGTGGTGTTACAGACGAATGCTGAAGATTAGGTGGCAGGTCACGTAACTAATGAGGAGGTACCGAATAGAACTGGAAAGAGGTGGAATTTGTGGCACAACCTGACTAGAAGAAGTGATCAGTTGGTAAGACACGTTCTGAGGCATCAAGGGAACACCAAATTAGTATTGGAGGGAAGCGTGGAGGGTAAAAATCTTAGAGGCAGACCAAGAGATGAGTACACTAAGCAGTTTCAGAAGCATGTAGGTTAAAGTAGTTACCCGGAGATGAAGAGGCTTGCACAGGATAGAGTAGCATGGAGAGTTGCATCAAACCGTTTTTCACTACCAAGACACTGCTGAGCTACCTGGAAATTTAAATAGAAGTATTGATTATAATCAAGTCCTGAGTTAAATTAACGTTACAGTTAATTGTATTTCGCATACTCAGTGTTACCCTTCAATGCTGTGGCGTGTAGTTCGTTTCAGTGTAAAGCTAAACTTGACAATTAATTCAGATCATTTTCCTATGTTGAGAAGTTCTCTATCACTACTCTCACTACTCATTTCTCCCCCTTGCACTTTATGAAACAGGCAATTACAATAACATAAACCATGAATTGCATAAAGTAAAACAAGAAATAATAAAAATCAGTAATACATAAAAATATAAATCTACTTAGGTGACATTAAAAGTTGTCGCGCCTGCAAGCAATTATATTCCGCTGGGTTTCCTAATATGGGGTTCACAGAACCAAAAAAATTCTTACTAGCACAAATGTGAAGTCCAACTGTAAAGTGTAAAAGATGCAGTCCTCATTCAGGAGTTGTGACCCTACCAGGATACATAATACACTAAAATAGTATAACTACTGAATTGGAAACACCCATTACGTAGTAAATGTCTTGCACTCGTATACGGAGGCCGCCCAGAAAGTAATGGTTCAAATGGCTCTGAGCACTATGGGACTCAACTGCTGAGGTCATTAGTCCCCTAGAACTTAGAACTAGTTAAACCTAACTAACCTAAGGACATCACAAACATCCATGCCCAAGGCAGGATTCGAACCTGCGACCGTAGCGGTCTTGCGGTTCCAGACTGCAGCGCCTTTAACCGCACGGCCACTTCGGCCGGCAGAAAGTAATGAACCATGTTTTTTCTTCCTTTAGCAATTACGCAGTGAACACAATGAAAGGTACACACAAGAAAGAATGGTCTTACTTCTACTCTCCCTGCTTTTCCAAGTAATCTTCTTCTAGTTCTATGATCTATCTCCAAAGAGACACAAGGGCGTGTATACCCTCTCGCTACCACTCCCTATTCGGTCACGAAGCCATTTCTTCAGTGTGCGAATCACTTATTCCGTGACTGGCATTCTTTAATGGCTAAATAAGTACAAGACTGAGGGAGCTAGATCTGGTCTGTGGGGTGGATGGTATAACGCTGTCAAATCCTGTTTACTGATGTGTTCAAATGGTTCAAATGGCTCTGAGCGCTATGGGACCTAACTTCTGAGGTCATCAGTCCCCTAGAACTCAGAACTACTTAAACCTAACTAACCTTAGGACATCACATACATCCATGCCCGAGGGAGGATTCGAACCTGCGACCATAGCGGTCGCGCCGTTCCAGACTGAAGCGCCTAGAACCGCTCGGCCACACCGGCCGGCACTGATGTGTTCCAAGTCCTCAAACTAGCACGAGACAGAGAGATCTAGCGTTGAATCAAACAATCACCTTGGCTTTTATGGCGTCAAAATCGCTGGAAACGCTTGTTGAGCTTTGGTAATGTGTTCGCATGTGCTTCAGAATTAGTGCCGCTTACTATTGGCACCAAGAATGAGCACTTCTGCATTCTGCATCTCGTCAGTTGTGAGAACCATGGATGGCTTCCCCAAGAGCTATAAATCTCGGTCCTCAGCCGAAACGCTTTTTCGTTGTGGTCTCACCCTCTTTGCACAGTGGCTCTTGTTTTAATTATAATAATGTGATTTTCTAATTATGTTACATATACAGAAGAGTACTGGAGATGTGATGGGTCGATCATGTAAGTGATGAGAAAGTCTTGAATAGAGTTGGAGAGACAAGGAATTAGTGACGCAACTTTGACCAAAAGACGGGACGAGTTAATTGGACAATTCTGAGACATCAAGGAATCGCCAATTCAGTACTGGACGGAAGTGTGTGTGTGTGTGTGTGTGTGTGTGTGTGTGTGAGGTGGGGGAAGGGGGCGGCGTAAAACGTCCAACGTCCATCCAACATTTCATAAAGCACTCCGTCTTCAGATCACAAGTGGCCCATCGAGGCCTTCTGACCGCCATGTCATCCACAGCTGATGATGCAGATAGGAGGGATGTGTGCTCAGCACACCCCTTTCCCGGTCGTTATGCTGGTTTTCTTTGACCGGAGCCGCTACTAGTCGGTCGAGTAGCTCCTCAATTGGCAACACAAGGCTGAGCGCACCTCGAAAAATGGTAACAGCGCATGGCGGCCAAGATGGTCACCCATCCAAGTGCTGTCTACGCCTGACAGCGCTTAACTTCGGTGATTGACGGGAACCGGTGTATCCACCGTGGTAAGACCGTTGCCCAACATCTCATAGGTCAGACATTTATTTACAGAATCAAATCGATCGTTTGCAAGGTTCTAATATAATATCGTACTACTCCTGTAAGGAACCCCCATAATCTTCTCAACTGGACATGTCCGAAAGAAACATTTCGATCTTGCAAATACAACACAATTAAAGACATTAGCTTCCACTGGGCACTGATTTATACCAGAGGGGAAAATTGAAGAGAACAAACACCAAGTATATAATCAAGGCAATGGCGAGCAATGATCCCTTCAGTGCAGATGCACACCAAGCTCGAACTCATACAGGAAACAGCGAGATGCCGCGAGTAATAAGGCTAACGAGCAGGAACACTACATCAGTAATGTGTGGTATAAGTTCAGAATTTTGACCTGACAGGAGGCGTGCTACAATAGACCGTGTGGCTGTGGTGACCATTGTTTCTCAGTAGCTTAGTGGTCAGCGCGTCTGCCTAGTAAGCAGGAAACCTGGGTTCGGAGCCCGGTATGGCACAAAATTTTCACCTTGCCCGCTTATATAAACCAGTGGCCCCTGGCGGCTAACGTCTCTAATTCATACGCGTCTTAATAATCTTTAATCTCCTCCATCTCCGTTCATAACTATAAGACTAGTCCACGTGCAGGTTAAACCACCCATCCAGGTAAACACTGACATAGTCAAAATCCCAGTCCACTGCTTTTCTCCAGGCAATTGCCCTAAAAAGCCAGCACTTCTCATATACCGAGACAGTAGCGTGTTTCTGCACCGGCCTCCACCACTCCACTTCCACTGCCTGATCACTTCTCTTATTTAGGACTCACGATGCCCTTACCAGTGCCGGTCGAGGAGAGCATAATTCGCAGATGTGAAACTCATCGGCACACCGTGGAGCAATGGAAATGTGTCACCTGGACGGCTGAATCACGTTTCTTGCTTGACAAGATCGATGGTTGTATCCGGATATGCCTTCATCCGTGGGAACTGCTGCTCGAAACATGGCACAATTACGCGACGGGGTAAATGCGCCCTAGCTTCCTCGGGACCAGTGGAAGTAACACTGTGGACTATGTGAACATTATTCTGGACCACCTGCTTCTCTTCAAAGTTCATGTCTTCACCGACGGCGGCGCCGTCTTCCAGCGGGATAGCTGTCTGTGCCACAAGGCCAGAATCACGCCGCAGTCGTCTGGGAGGAGGAGGAGGAGGAGATTAGTGTTTAACGTCTCATCAACAACAAGGTCATTAGAGATGGAGCACAAGCTCGGATTTGGGAAGAATGGGGAAAGAAATCGGCTATTCCCTTCCAAAGGAACTGAAATCTGGTTCCACAGGACAGAGCGGATCAGGTTATGGTTATGGAGGGGGCCATAATCGGTTACTGTTAGTTGCACAAAACACACAAACTTTTATTTTCCTAAGAACCACTTAATGACACATTGCCTCAAAAGGATCAAATTAAAACAATATGGCTGAGGGCCTAGGAAGCAACAACTGGCAATGCACGAAGAGATGTCACAGCAGTTGAGGTTAATTACAGGTTAACTGATCACTCAACTTCAGTGTCCAGGTTCGATGGACAATGAACTTTGTAG
This sequence comes from Schistocerca piceifrons, assembly GCF_021461385.2. Lineage (NCBI taxonomy): Eukaryota > Metazoa > Arthropoda > Insecta > Orthoptera > Acrididae > Schistocerca > Schistocerca piceifrons. Next base: position 1,008,010,012 of record NC_060139.1, read on the forward strand.
CTCTCGCAGCTAGCACCTCACAATCCGACCGCGCGTGTGCGCCGCCAGCGGTCCTGGTGGTGGTGGTGGTTAGTGTTTAACGTCCCGTCGCCAAGAGGTCATTAGAGACGGAGCGCAAGCTCGGGTTAGGGAAGGATTGGGAAGGAAATCGGCCGTGCCCTTTCAAAGGGACCATCCCGGCATTTGCCTGAAACGACGTAGGGAAATCACGGAAAACCTAAATCAGGATGGCTGGAAACGGGATTGAACCGTCGTCCTCCCGAATGCGAGTTCAGTATGCTAACCACTGCGCCACCTGCCAGCGATCCTGGCCTGACCGCGCACAGCGGGGACTTCTTCACTGCTCTGTCCCAACCAACCAACTACATCCAGCACGCAGACAGCATTAAAATAACGTCTCAGGCAAAACCACGCAAGCTACACATGGTTGCACAAAAACACTCTACAAACAACTCGAACAATACTAAAAAGGTCACTGTGGAACAATAAGGTCGAATCACAAGTCGATACACACAGAGAACCCAGAAGCCGTCGGCGATCAAATACACGTCGTCGGACCGAACGACCAACCATAGTCGTCCCCTCTCAAATCATGTGTGTGTGTCAGCAATGGTTGGGCTAGTCATAGCTGTCCGGACCTCACTGCTGCACCATCCCGACTCAGCTCCCGACACACGACGACCCAGAAATACTATCTCCTAAGATAGTACGACAGTGCTTTTATCGCTGCTACTGCTACTCACGGGCAGGCAAGCCAGTAACTTAGTGACGCCAGTAAATCGAATAACAAACGGGGCGGCAGTACCGTAAAGACAAGATGTGAAGCAATAAATGGCACTAACACGAGCCGCACACGGCTCGGGAACCATCCCGACATTCGCATGACGCGATTTAGGGAAATATGGGGAAACCTGAACCAGGATGGTCGGAAGTGGATTTGAACCGTCGTCTTCCCGAATGCGACTCCAGTGTGCAAGCACTGAGCCACCACGCTCGATAGTCGTTTGGGAAGCACGATAGTGAACTTATATTGGCGTCTACACCACCAAATGTGTCTGACCTACTTCCAGTGGTCCCAGCATGCACATGCCACACGCCAGTAATTCACGGTAATTGTGTGGCCTGTGCGCTGACATCTGGTGCCAAAATCTCCGGAAATGATCCAAGGACTTGTGTCCACGCAGTAAGTGTATTCTCTCTTTTTTTTCTATCAACCCGACTGCTTTGATGCGATCCGGCACGTAAAGTGGGTATGACCCATGAAAGTAGTGAAATGGCAGATTCGCTGCAGTACTGTGCTCCAAAGGTGGGCCAACAGCAGAGCTTAATGTTTAGGATCGTCAGAGTACTGCATTTCGCAAAATCATTTCTAACGTAAGAGATCAATAAGAAGCCTGCCAACCGTTACTATAGATCCCAGAGACGGCAGTAGCTTTGACTTAAGAATTCTGTCACTCACTAGCTAAAGCATATTGAAATTTTTGTCTTCTATGTAATGATCCTTTTATTCCCTAGTTGCGAGATATGGAAGGCAACTAACGAGGGGAGGCCGCCAATTGCGAAATTCAGATTCGATTCATATTGCGCATAATAAAAGCTCACGTCCAGAGGTGTAATGTGGCAAAGCACCAAGATCAACTTCTCAGCCGTTGTAGAGAAAATCGACAGTTAAAAGAAACCGTTGCGGTGAAATGCTCTCTACGGTTAATAGTTTTATACAGCGTCGTGGTGCAGCGGTGAGCGCTCGGGTTTGTAATCGGAAGGTCGGTCGCCGGATCGAATCTCGCGCCATGCAACATTGTTTTTTATTATTAGTTTTTTGTAATTCAAATCTATATATATATATATATACTATCAATGAATTGCTTATGCATTTTGGTGAAGGCCGATCGCTCTCCAATTGTACCGCCTCCATTTTTCCGTTTGTTTAACAGGTTGTACCAAAGCTCTCACGTCCGCACTGATTTTCGACGATGTTATAAGTTGCGCTAGGGACCGCATCTACCTTCTTTCGAAGTTAGCAGGCAACTACGCTTTAATGCGGCGGCTCGTTTCGGCCCATTCAACATCTGTCCTTCAAGTGTAACGAGCGAGTAACGGAGCTTATATTTCATACCTGCCACAGCAAATTTGTGTTCGTGGGGTTTCTATTCTAATTCGAACGTTTGACTTACGCTATACGTATTCGTTGTGGAATATCGTTTCTACGTCTTCCGTTAACTATACGTGGTTAACGTTACGAAGACAATTAATAACATTTGTGAAATACAACTTTGTTTGCGGAAAACATAATAATGTTCGAAGTCGCCAGTTTTTCCACGACAAACGACCTTCAACAACTTATTATATGCATAATTGTTGCAACAGATTGCTGGGAATTATATATATATATATATATATATATATATATATATATATATATATATATATATCATACGAGAGTTTCACTACGTCTTACAAGGGGAGGCCGCCAATTGTGAAATTCAGATTCAATTCATACTCCGCATGATAAAAGCTCATGGCCAGAGGTGTAATGTGGCAATGCACCAAGATGCACTTCTCAGCCGTTGTCGAGAAAATCGACAGTTAAAATAAACCGTTGCGGTGAAATACTCTCAACGATTAATAATTATCGACAGCGTCGTGGCGCAGCGGTAAGCGCTCGGGTTCGTAATCCAAAGGTCGCCGGAGCGAATCTCGCACCACGCAGTTTTTTTTAGTATTTGTTTTTTGTTATTCAAATGTGTCTATACACACACACACACACACACACACATACATATATATATATATATATATATATATATATATATATATATATATATATGTGTGTGTGTGTGTGTGTGTGTGTGTGTGTGTGTGTGTGTGTGTGTGTGTGTGTGTATAGACACATTTGAATAACAAAAAACAAATACTAAAAAAAACTGCGTGGTGCGAGATTCGCTCCGGCGACCTTTGGATTACGAACCCGAGCGCTTACCGCTGCGCCACGACGCTGTCGATAATTATTAATCGTTGAGAGTATTTCACCGCAACGGTTTATTTTAACTGTCGATTTTCTCGACAACGGCTGAGAAGTGCATCTTGGTGCTTTGCCACATTACACCTCTGGCCATGAGCTTTTATCATGCGCAGTATGAATTGAATCTGAATTTCACAATTGGCGGCCTCCCCTTGTAAGACGTAGTGAAACTCTCGTATGATATCCATCGCTGTGAGTCCCCACCTGGAAAGGTTCAGCAGCCGAGTTGCAAGTCTTCTCGGTTGCGTGCCGATCATGATGAAAGTGCAGCACTCAGTCCCCGAGCGGTGAAAATCGCCGACCAGGCAGGGAACCGAACCTGGGTCCTCCGGGTGCCAATTAGAAGCACTGACCACGCAGCTAAGGGGGCGGACATGGAAAGCGACATGGTTTCGCTTCGAGAGGTTATTGCAACATTTTCCCCAAAGGCACTATTAGCGACTGGACACGAGTCAGCTGACTGTCGTAAAGTATTCGATCAATCGTTTTTGATAAAGTTCTCCAGTGTCATTACTTAACTGTATCCGACCACTGAAGTGGAAACATGAACCGCTGAGCAAGTCCATAAACAATAGTCAGGCTCCCTGTAACGTCCTTGACTGCTTTGGTAGATACAAATGACAAGGTAATACTTCAGAGTCAAAGGGGACTGTCCTATTCGCCATGTCGATTTTCAATAAGTTTTGGCCATAAATGTAAAGTAAGTTGTGAATTTGATAAATGTGCTCAACTTCTGTAGTATCGATACAACCATATTCATTGTAAGTCTGCTCCTGAGAATACAGATGCTGGTCAGAGAGGTTAATTTTAACTTTGTCAGAGTAGCGGTTTGCCTGTATTTGACAGCGTAGCAATTTACTTGGTCTGAAGAGGATGGAATCCGGCCTGCGGTGCAGAGGAGACAGCAGCATTTGGAAAGAATTTTGCAATAATATGTTTTGATGAAGTATGGTGAGTAACTGGTATTATGTTAATGGAGGAAGTATGTAATCCAGCTTTTTTTATATTTGTAATCGGGTAGTGCCTTATTGTTAGAACGTTGTGAATGATTGATGTTTGTTATAGAAATTTTATAATGCAGTGTATGGTATTGTCTTATAACTGAAACAGGTGCCAAGGAAAGTAACTGTGCACAGGAAATTTATTAAGAAATATTTTGCTAAACTGTCTAGTTGGGAGAACTTAAAGAAATGATGTATCGTTGTTGTGGCTGAATGAGGTATAGAGTCACTTGGAGTCTTGTTCTCGTTTATCAGTAATTAAGTTTACTTCCTCATTTCTCATTATTTACCTTTATGAATGTGTTTTGTATACTCGCATTGCACATCTCTAGTTGTATGCTGCAGAAGCATTTTTATGAAAACTGATACCGTCTTGCCTTGCACATCGCAAGCAAGGTAAATAAAATTTGATTTTTGACAGTTTCCTCATTATCTTAATAGTAACAGGATGCAGAACACACGAGCGTTCTGTGCGCACTGGTAGGCCAACATATTTAATTATCATAAAAATTAATGTCCAATGTAAGGTACAGTAATCGTCGGAATGTGTCTATGAAAAGAACATATAATTTCAGATGTTTCAAATCTGTTAAAGATCTCAGTAACGTGCTGCCTTCTAAGTTTTCAAGCAGTTTTATCAGAAAGTCAGACGCGTTATATTTTAGGTTTATTTGGTGCGAAATTAAATTAACAGTTGTGATAAAGTCATTGTTTGCAAGCCTAAAAATGAAGATGTTAATATTCCGGGCCAACATTTTAATCTGAGTCATTTGTTTCGCAAACAAATAGCAAACCTACAATTTCATTGAAAATTGATTGCTCTCTCGCAGACGAATTGTTTGACATACTGATCAGCCTGGATTTCGCGTCGTGTAGCGTGTGCTTTAGATACTTCCGATCGAAATTAACACAGATCTGTTGCCGTGTACTGAGATTTACGCATTTCGATAAAAAAAAATAAGTTTTACCAGTTTTTATAGACACATGTAAACACGAGATTAGAAATAAAGCACTCATGTCGCCACGGAACAAATCACAAGATCTATTTTAAAAAAGAGGACTTTAATTATAAAATAAATTGCATTTGCCAGAAAAAGTTTTTGTTAGCGGTTTTAGTTTCCTAGAACTTGACTTTACTTTTACACGTAATCACCGTTCACTTCGCTACAGCTTTCCTGCTGTTACACTGCCTTCTTCAACCACTAAGCAGAGCAGTCCTTCCCCATTTTCAGAAGATTTGTCGACGTAGAAAAAGTGTTCGACAATGTAAAAGGATAAAATACTTCACATTCTTAGAAAAATAAGTATAAGATGTAGGGAAAGACGATTAAAATAAGATATGTGCAGGAACTGAGAGGTCTTCAGCTACTAAACAGAGCAGTCCTTCCCCATTTTTAGAAGATTCGTCGATGCAGAGAAACTGTTCGACAATGTAAAATGATAAAATCACATTCTTAGAAAAATAAGTATAAGAAGTATTGAAAGATGAATATAATAAGATATGTGAAGGAACTGAGAGGTAACATTAAAAACGGAAGACGATCAATAAAGTGCTTAGATTAAAAAGGATGAAATACAGATCTTTATCGCTTACTTTGCAACAAACAAAGACAGAAAAAAAGAGATATGACGAAATTAGGTTAAAATTCAAAGGGAAAGGATATCAGTTATAAGATTCGTTGATGAAAATACCATACTCTGTAAGACCGCTATATTGATTATATCAATAATGACTTTTTTTTCAAATACTAACATTAGAAGACTTGTCAATAGTGTGAAACGTGCAATCAGCACAGAGTATTAAGTGAGAGTAAACAAAGGATGGTCACGAGTACTTCAGAGAAGCAAAAGCGACATTAGCGATAAACGTAACACCAAACTAGGGGAGCACCAAGTACAGCATGTAAAGGAATTCTTGTACCTTGAATGAGAAACACCACATGACGGTCAAAGACAAAGTTAGAGGTATAGAAGAAGAAGCTATCACAGTCAAAGGGGACATTCCTCGCTAAAAGAAGCATATTAGTATGAAACATAGGCCTTAATTTGAGGAAAAAGTGTCTGGAAAAGGGCTTGGAGCGCAGCAGTGAATTTAAGAAAACTGGAAAAGAAGAAAATCGAAGCGTTTGAATTATTTTGTTTCAGAAGTATGTTAAAAATTAAATAGGCTAATAAGAAATAAGAAGGTTCCCCCGTCAAATTGACGAGGATAGGAATGCGTGGAAAACACTGAGTAGAAAAATGTGTGGAAAGACAGGACGTGTATGAAGACAGAGAATAGCTTCCGTGGAAATAGACCAGTGATTCTCAACCAGCGGCTCATTTGCTCTTCAGGGGTAAAATTAACATGTCCAGAGGATGAAAACAGAAGGATACAGCTGTTTTTCGGTCACGAAACTAACTTATTTTTAAAATGTTATTGCAGTTACAACTATTTTGTTAAACAATAAACGAACAAATTGACAACGCATCGTAAAAGTAATTATTTAATGGCTACTACACTGCAGCAGGCCTGCACTTATTGTCATTGTTATTACTGGTGGTTTCAGATTGTCAGATACAAAACTGAAACGCCTGCGCTAGCAGGACAGAGCGGATTAGGTTGTGAAAAGGGGCCAAAATGAGTTCTTGTCAGTTGCACTCAACATAAAAACTTTATCATCACACAATATTACAAGGATGCAAAACACTTAAAACTTTAATCGACTTCCCTTGATTAACTTTAGATCGGCTGTAGCCCGCATATTAAGCGATAAGTAGAGTTACAATCAAAAGGCAGAAGGCCTTATCTTAAAACATTTCATGAAAAAAGGGCAAGACAGGAACATTCATTTAAGAAATATTAAAACTCGGCTGAAGGCCACACATCAAATGGTTCAAATGGCTCTGAGCACTATGGCACTTAACTTCTAAGGTTATCAGTCCCCTAGAACTTAGAACTACTTAAACCTAACTAACCTAAGGACATCACACACATCCATACCCGAGGTAGGATTCGAAACAGCGACTGCAGCGGTCACGCAGTTCCAGACTGTAGCGCTTAGAACCGCTCGGCCACCCCGGCTGGCTGCCACACATCAACACAATAATTTAACGGCTTAAGGCCTTAAAAGATTTAGTTTAAGAGATATTAAAACGGCTGAAGGCCGCACATCAACCAAATAACTAAAAACGAAACAGAGAAATTATATGTTAACACACAAGGAACGGCGCTCAGAAGCTTCCAAGGGCCGGCCAGGGATTGTGAACACTAACGCCCGTTTATGCGAGACAGGCAGCCTGACCAACAATCTCTAAATCGGAAAGCAACCCAACCGACAGACAGCCGACCGACCAATCAAGCATATCAGTTCTGCTCGACGCAACCAGCAAAACGACCACAACGACACACAGAATATTGGCGCCCACAACAACCAACAGCACCTCAGCTGTCGAATTACACGCCGCACTGGACAGCAACAACACGACGAGGAAACTACACCGCCGAAAATTACGTCAACGACCAGGGCAGGTAACCGGAACGTCAATGGCCACAATGCAGAAGATACCGCTCGTGAACAGAGAATAAATTAAATTAAGTTAAACTCCACAGGAAAACGGCTGGAATCTTAGCCGACTTATAAACACACACGTTGTTGCTCGCGGGAATGTCCTAAAAGCAACAACCAGGATCAAACGAAGAAATGTAAACAGCTGAGGCTCGATAGTAGGTTAAGTGAGGATTCAACTCCCATGTCCAAGATCTGTGGGCGACGAACTTCGTAGCACTCGCAAGCAGCACCTCACACTCCAGCCGCGCGTGCACGCCGCCAGCGGCTCCAGCCCTACTTCGCGCGACGGGGGCCTGCTTGGTGCTCCACTACAACCGACCGACTGGACTGCTGATCCGTCCGCGACTGCTGCTCCGTCGCGACTGCACTGCTGGTGCGTCTCCCACTCACTTCTGGTCCAACTGACTCCACTGCTGGTTCATCCACAACTTGGACACACGGCGACGTGGGACACTGGCGCAGACCCAACCATGCAGAGGGAACACTCCGACATCTCTGCACAGGCAAGGAACCGACCCACGTCCGTCGAGATGACCAACTGAAGGGGCCCAGAAGCGGTCAGAGAACCAGTTACACGTCGCCCAATGAGACGACCGACCGAACGATTAACCAACGGTCTTCCTCACTCAAATCTCCTTCCGTCGGACCATGCATGTGTGTCGCCAGCGGTCGAACAAGTATTGGCTGTCCGCGCTTCACCGGCGCTCTGTCCGAGACTTCACTGCTGCTGCGTCCCGACTGCTAGCTGGTCTGTCTCCAACTGACTCCCAACTGAAATCCAGACACACGACGAAGAAAATACTGGCTCGGACCCAACTATGCAGAGGAAACACGCCCACTGGCTAACCGACATCCCTGCACCAGAAAAGGACGGACCCAGGTTCCGCAAGATGACCAATTGAAGGTGCCCAGAAGCTGTCAGAAGACCAAATACACGTTGCCCGATGAGGCGACCGACCGAACGACCAACCAACAGTCGTCCCCACTCAAATCTCCTTCCGTCGGACAATGCATGTGTGTCGCCAGTGGTCGGGCGAGTACTGGCTGTCGGCGCCTCACCGACGCTCCGTTCTCCTACTTTACTGCTGGTGCGCCCCGACTGCACTCCTGGTCCTTTTCAAACTGATTGCCAGACACACGACGATCCGGAAATACTATCGGTCGCTCCATAGATGGTACGACAGTGCACTTATTGATACGCGCTGCTGCTGCCGCTCACGGGCAAGTAAGGCAGGGTCCGCATCTCGTAGTCGTGCGGTAGCGTTCTCGCTCCCCACGCCCGGGTTCCCGGGTTCGATTCCCAGCTGGGTCAGGGATTTTCTCTGCCTCGTGATGACTGGGTGTTGTGTGCTGTCCTTAAGTTAGTTAGGTTTAAGTAGTTCTAAGTTCTAGGGGACTTATGACCATAGATGTTAAGTCCCATAGTGCTCACAAGGGAACATCCCCATCGCACCCCCCTCAGATTTAGTTATATGTTGGCACAGTGGATAGGGCTTGTGAAACTGAACACAGATCAATCGAGAAAACAGGAAGAAGTTGTGTGGAACTATGAAAAAAATTAGTCCATATCCAAGATAGGCAACATCAAGGAGAACGCGATTTCAACAGCGCCGTGGTCCCATGGTTAGCGTGAGTAGCTGCAGAACGAGAGGTCCTTGGTTCAAGTCTTCCCTCGACTGAAAATGTTACTTTCTTTATTTTCGCAAATTTATGATCTGTCCGTTCGTTCATTGACGTTTCTGTTCACTGCATATAAGTTTAGTGTCTGTGTTTTGCGACCGCACCGCAAAACCGTGCGATTAATAGACGAAAGGACGTGCCTCTCCAATGGGAACTGAAAACATTTGACCACAAGGTCATAGGTCAACCGATTCCTCCACGGGAAAACACGTCTGATATATTCTATACGACACTGGTGACGGCATGTGCGTCACATGACAGGAATATGTTGTCGACCCACCTAACTTGTATACTTAACGAATGGCTAAAAAGATTCTTCTACCTTGCCCGATTTAGGTTTTCTTGTAGATATGATAATCACTCCCAAAATAGTGATGAAAACACAAGAGTTTGTCACATAAGCTGAAAATAAAAAATTAAACATTTCACTCGAAGGAAGACTTGAACCTATGACCTTTTGTTCCGTAGCTGCTCTCGCTAACCACGAGACCAGGGCGCACCTTGACTCCCTGTGTCCTTGATGTTGCCTATCTTCGCATGGACTACTCAGTTTGTATATTTTACTAATTTTTTTCATAGTTCCACACAACGTCTTTCTGTTTTCTCGATTGATCTGTGTACAGTTTTTCAAGGTCTATCCACTGTGCCAACTTATAACTAAATCTGAGAGGGGTGCGATGGGGAGGTTCCCTTGTCAGAGCCATTTGAACCATTTTGAAGTAAGGCAGGAAGTTACTGACGCCAGTAAATGGAATAAGAAAACGAGGCGGCAGTACCGTAATAGAGGATGACAAACAATAAATGTCATGAACACGAGCCGTGCACGGCTCAAAAACATTGGCAGTTTGAAGTCTTCTAACTTCCCTCATTTAATAAGTAGGGAAACAAGCAATCAAATGATGTGCGAACAATGAGTATAGTGCGCACATTTTAACTTGATTGATTATAGATAGGGGCGCCAGGTATCGGTAAAGCAAACGTCACTAGGCAGAGGAGTAGTGCAAAGAAAGCGTGTTTTGTGTCTTCCCCCAATGTGGATAGCTAGCCTTCTTTTCTGAGCGGGAACTGTAAATAGCACTCGTGATGCGATATCTTTTCTAAACCTTAGGCGCTATTGATGACACTGGCGGGGGCAAAGGGAGACGCGGCGACAATGGGCGGGGTGGGGCGTGGGGGGTGGGGGGTGGGGGGGAGAGGCGAGGGAGGAAGTAGGGGAAGTAAAGTACTAGCTAATATCTGATTGCAATGGTCCCAGAAAGGTTGGTAACCACTGTTCTACAGGAAACCGTAGGCGACAAAGACTATTAAGGAAGACAGAGATTCGAGCATTCTAACAAATAGTCGAACATTCTGATGTATTACTCTCAGACGTGTCTGTAATACAGCGTACATCGATGTACCATTCAGTCGTCTAGCCGCAATTATGATATACTGTAAGTTACGTTTGTCATTTACTTTGTGTTTTCTAATGAATTTATAGTAGTATCGATTTAATATGAAAAGTAACAAAAATTTTCGTGTGTTTCTCTGTTGCAGGAGCGGGAAGAGACCGAGTGGGCGGCCAAAGTACTTTTCTTCGCTGCGCTAGGAGTTCTTCATCACGGGATGAAATATTCCCTGTGTCGACGGCCGTCTATCGCGAGAAAACGCCAGAAGTTTTACTCGATTACTTAGTTCATTCTTTTAACAATGTGAAAGAAATAAATGAAATGTTGTACGTCACAAAAATATTCTTCAGTCTGTGTTGAGCCTGTACGAGTTTGTATTCATGTTTGTCCAGCCGGCATATGACTATGTGTTATTACTGGACTGAACGTTTTTCGTGGTGTGTGTTAGCGTTTGACGTGGTGTGTGTTATATCCTGCGACACGAATAAATCAGGCTGAAGTTATTTTTTGATGAATAAAATGTGCATGTATAATGACTTATTCTCAAGTAGCTAAATGGAGTCAAGTTACGCTAGTCCACTGAAAGAATATTTCAGTGAAGTGATATTACTGGACTGAAACGAACTGCAAATATGACGTCAAACTGCTATGCTTGGTGCTGATGTACACCGATGAAGTAAGTTTAATACAGATTATTTAATATTCTTAAAAGGAAGTAAAATATGATCTAAACTTGAAAAGTACAAGCCTATTATTATTGTAGGTGCACAGACAAATAATCTTTAAATTACAGTGTAAAAATACGCGTGAATACCTAATCTGTGACGCGAACGCTGGCAGTACGACAGTATTGTAGCAACTATGGCCTAAACTGCACTAACGTTATACAGAATCTTAATTGATACACTACTGGCCATTAAAATTGCTACACCAAGAAGAAATGCAGATGATAAACGGGTATTCATTGGACAAATATATTATACTACATACTACATTTTCACGCAATTTCGGTGCATAGATCCTGAGAAATCAGTACCCAGAACAACCACCTCTGGCCGTAATAACGGCCTTGATGCGCCTGGGCATTGAGTCAAACAGAGCGTGGATGGCGTGTACAGGCACAGGTGCCCATGCAGCTTCAACACGATACCACAGTTCATCAAGAGTGGTGACTGGCGTATTGTGACGAGCCAGTTCCTCGGTCACCATTGACCAGACGTTTTCAGTTGGTGAGATATCTGGAGAATGTGCTGGCCAGGGCAGCAGTCGAACATTTTCTGTATCCAGAAAGGCCCGTACAGGACCTGCAAAATGCGGTCGTGCATTATCTTGCTGAAATGTAGGGTTTCGCAGGGATCGAATGAAGGGTAGAGCCACGGGTCGTAACACATCTGAAATGTAACGTCCACTGTTCAAAGTGCAGTCAGTGCGAACAAGAGGTGACAGAGACGTGTATCCAATGGCACCCCATACCATCACGCCGGGTGGTACGCCAGTATACGGATGCGACCATCATTATGCTGTAAACAGAACCTGGATTCATCCGAAAAAATTCGTGCACCCAGGTTCGTCGTTGAGTACACCATCGCAGGCGCTCCTGTCTGTGATGCAACGTCTAGGGTAACCGCAGCCATGGTCTCCAAGCTGATAGTCCCTGCTGCTGCAAACGTCGTCGAACTGTTCATGCAGATGGTTGCTGTCTTGTAAACGTCCCCATGTGTTGACTCAGGGATCGAGACGTGGCTGCACGATCCGTTACAGCCATGCGAATAAGATGCCTGTCATCTCGACTGCTAGTGATACGAGGCCGTTGGGATCCAGCATGGCGTTCCGTATTACCCTCCTAACCCCCCCGATACCATATTCTGCTAACAGTCATTGGATCTCGACCAACGTGAGCAGCAATGTCGCGATACAATAAACCGCAATCGCGATAGGCTACAATCCGACCTTTATTTAAGTCTCAAATGTGATGGTACGCATCTCTCCTCCTTACACGAGGCATCACAACAACGTTTCACCAGCCAACGCCGGTCAACTGCTGTTTGTGTATGAGAAATCGGTTGGAAAATTTCCTCATGTCAGCACGTTGCAGGTGTCGCCACCGTTTCCAACCTTGTGTGAATACTCTGAAAAGCTAATTATTTGCATATCACAGCATCTTCTTCCTGTCGGTTAAATTTCGCGTCTGTAACGTGCCACCTTCGTGGTGTAGCAATTTTAATGGCCAGTAGTGTATTGTAGTTGGATGAAGGTAACAGAACTTGGGCGCATATTCCGTCGCATTAGCCATCAGAATGAAACAGCAGAATTAATAAATATCTTCGGACAAGAAGAAAATGAGCTACGATCTGAAGTGAGGTAAATTTTTTAGTTGTGGTGCGACGGAACTGAAATAACTTAGCTACGCGACTTCCCTACCTTCATAGGTCACAGTCACTTTACCTGGTGGATGGAATCAAAGCAGTCGGGTTGCTAGAAAAAGAGAGAACACACTTACTGCCTGCAGCTCATGCGCTACGTTGATTGAATGCGGTACGTACAATCGTGTGCCTGGCAGGCACTTGAACCGTGATGGCTGTCTTTCGCGAGCAGTGCGGTGACATATACGCCATCTGATCAACACTCCCACTGAGGCGTCTGGATTCTAATTCCGTTCTGGAACACAGTTTAAGCTTCTCGCAATCAATTATCTGAGAAAGTATTGAAACGTCCCATTAGGAAAATTATACATGACTGTGCTTAAACTGACACACAATATTTTTAGCGCAACGAAATCTGACTTTGAAAAATCTCTACAAAAGAATGGCCCTGACTAACAATAACCTATACTTTTCACAAATCACTAACCTCACAAAAATCTTCGTTACTCGAGCTACTGCAATACACTACTGCCAGCTAAATAAAAGATTCAAACTACGGAAGGCACTAACTACTGATAGGCATAGTTAGCAAATGAAAGATTTTGATAGAAAACAAACAATGTATTTACTTCAATAGTGTTCAAAAGTCATAATATATGTAGCAGTTCATGACATCCAGTCTTACAAATTTCAAACTCCGCCATCTCTCTCCCCACATCCACCACTGCTGGCGGCTCACCTCCAACTGCGCAACGCTACGCGCTGTTAACATCCAGCTGCCCAACACTACAATGGCGAGTATTACAACAATGCAAACCAGCCACAGACTGCACACAGCACAGCCAGTGATTTTCATGCAGAGCGCTACGTGGCGTTACCAATATAAAAACCTTAACAGCCAACTTACAGTATCGATGGTCAGATCTCAGTCTTACTGCTAAGTATCACTACTTGCATAGTCGAGTCGTTCTGTTCTTGTAGGTCAGATTTGAATTTCTCACATGGCCAACATCTTCGCTACCTTTTCCGTTTTTGTGGTTTTTTTTTTTATTTTTCTTTTTACCGAGCGTTAACAATATAAAATACATTTTTTTAATCGGTTCACAGCCTCGAAAATGAGATTTTGTCCTCCCTCATGTTTCGTCCCCCAGTTTGTTTTAACCGTTCACAAATCTATTATTTTGTTTTACTCGTATAGGACGTATGGTTAGTGCTTAATAGTTTGTCATAGTTGTACATTTTATCCATATTACGTCATAGGTAACTTCTGCTACTACGCATTGGATGAACGTCGCAGAAGCCTTCTCGTTTAGCTGTGGTAACATTCACTTATTTCTTCTTTTCTCAGTTTCCCCTTTTCAGCTCGATTTGGTGCCTTTCATATTTTGTAGCTCAGTTGTAGGTTTCACAGCTTTTTTTATACAGCTTTGTAATTTATGTAGCTGCAAAACACTGATGATAAAAATGAGTTTTTATAGTAGACTTTTTATTTGATACAGTACATAATACACAGGTGTTGAAATAACTGTTATTAATCATCAAAGAAATTCACCAACAGCCGTGTAATTGAGATGTTACTTTATTTTATTTTGATTACCAGTTTCTGCATTCCACTACGCCATCTTCAGATCCCTTCATAAGAAAAGGGTATACTTGTAGTGTATACCAGAGTGTACTAAGCAAGCTTTGCAGAAAGTGGTGTATAATCATAAAAGCATTTAAAGCTACTCAATGAGAGTAGTGGCGTTAAAACAAATCTGTCTACATTCAGCACAAGAGAATAGAACATGTGCACATATTTGTAGTCATGAAAGTAGTTAACATCACGAATTTACAAGAGAACATGCGAAAACATTAAAAAGATCAAAACTAGACAGTATACAATCAGGAGCACCGCCGAACAAAGATGTCAATTTTTTTTTTTTTGTATTTTTAACATAAAAACCCACATAATTCTTATAGATGAGGAAACTCTAGTATACATGAGGACCTATTCTCATTTAAAGTAGAATGTCACACTGTAATCTATCAAGTACAAAATGTCCATATTTATGGCCTAGGTGATGTGGTGATAACCATATCACCAGTTGTCATAGTACCTAGGTCGTAAATCTGCAGATTATTGTGCAGTCGTGGACAAAACGAGCGAGATCCCTCACCTTTTCGTTATGCTGATCCGCACAGCTTTAAAGTCTGCTACACAGCATAACAGGCGAGGCGACGAAGTGCTACCAACATACTATGCACAGGAGTGAACTTGAAAAACTATCCGAACTATGTGAGACTGTTTTCAATCATGTGTAAGACTATATTAATCCTGATTAGTCTGTTAAACACAACACGTAAATATAAGATATAAATGAAAGAAGAAACGCTAATTAGTATGAACTGTACTGATAAAAATGAATTTAAGCTTATCGAGATTGCGTTGACACAGAAGCTCACTTTTTTACACCACCAAGGGACCATATAGCGCAGGAAGTGTGATGCATTTCCGCTTATTATATCTACCCGTACTCGAGGTACACAGTTTTTAAGGGTTGGGTAGACAGATAGACGGTCAAGATGAAACGTCCCTCTTCCCGCATTGGAGCGCGAGTGTCCTCTGAAATACGTAATTCTTGTATTACTTGTGTCAGCTGATCTTGTACTTTCCGGATTTCTCTTTTGTACTGTGTATTGATTTGATTTTGATTTTGTTTGAATTTTCTAATTTGTTCATACTCTTCAGTGTCCGTGAAGGCTACAGGTCTTGTGTCATTCAGATCATCATCTACCCTTGTAGATAAGTTAGTGAACTGATCTGAAAGTTCGGCTACTTTCTCTGATAATGAACTAATTTCTTCCATGTCTCTTTCTACTGTGTCCTTTAAGTTTTCCTGAGTTTTTGCAAGTTGCGTAACCGAATCGGTAGATGCAACTGAGTCAATTTTAGCTTGCAAGGTCTCATGATTTTCATGAACAATAATTCTTTTATGGCTGCTTCGTGATTCTGTAACGCATTTTCATGCCGCGAAAAAATAGGCTGAAAATGCTCACAAATTTGTGTTTTTACGTCATTACAGACTTTTTGGCATTTCGATTCGATGTTATGTAACTCAGTAGTTAAATCTTCACGTGTTTGTTCAAGCGTGGTGTGAAGATTTTGTTCCATTGCGTCTAACTATTGCTACGTTTGTCTCTGGTGTTGTTCCATTGTGTCTAACTTTTGAAGATTTAGTTCCATTGTGTCTAACTTTTGAAGCTTTTGCTGTGTTTGTCTCTGATTTTGTTCCGTTGTGTCTAACTTTTGAAGCTTTTGTCCCATTTGTTGTATTAATTGTAATAACAATGCACTGGTGTCTGAAACATGTTCCTCAGTGCTTTTCGGCGGTGAATTTGCACCGGCAACATTCACATTTTGACAAGCAGAAAATGTGTCTTGACTTATTTGAGAAAACGGTGAGGACCCAAAACCTGAATCTACAGTATTTGCGAGATTGTGTCCTGTCATTTCGGATTCCTGAGGCGAGCTATTGCCGACCGATCGATCGATAATGCTTCCCTGTTCACTAATTGTTTCACTGTCTACGCCATTATTTGACGCCCGTTCCAAAGAAAGTGAGACTAGTAGGGTTCCATTTTTACCGATTTAAGTTACGAATATAGCTACGACAGTTACTGAAGATGAGGACCGCATAAATAATTACCCCTACTCTTTATTCGAAATGTTCTAGTTGCAGTCGATACATCAGCATATTACTCGCAGCTACGCTTTAGATCCAAATCACGTTTACAGGAATGCAAATAAAATCCATTTGCCTATACACGTGGTAATTCAGATCCCAATATTAATGCCACCGCGTTTTAGAAGTGCGAGAATTCCCATTGCTAGCTAGCTTAAGAAACACTTCGGCTAATGAACGTTTTCTGGCTGTGGCGAGTCTAATGGAGAATTCGAAACCTTGTATAACACGTTTGGCAGCTTTGTAGCCGTTTATTTCCTGGGGTGGTGCAGAATTATCCTACTAAATTTACTCGCTGATAACAGTATTTTCTTATTTCGATAAACATCCCGAATGATTGTCACAGAAGTTGTGATATAAAGGTAGAAAATTCATGTTTTTGAGTCCAGAAAGCTCTATGCAACAGAAACCGCAGATCATTTTGTCACTTTCATTGCGAAATTGCCGACTTATTCATGTCTGGGGTAATAATAGAGGGCTGTTTGCCTGGGTTGTCTGCTAGCGTAGTGAAAGGTGTATTACTGCAAGGGAGGTCTGGTTTGTTTTAGGTTCTAATCTCGATGGAGGCAGATAGACTATCAGTAAAGCAATTTTAAGAAATTATCGGGCCCCTAATATTTTATTGCTATCTTTATTCTGTACCGGCGCCCTGTGGATGTCAATATGAATTGACTTAAATGTGGCACTGAATGATTTTTAACTGAATTTCGTTATGAATCTTCTCACATTGCTAAATTTGCACACTTTCATGGTAGGTCAGCAACGGTAATCCAGTATGACTGGTCTGAACGTTCACACAGACCGTTTCGCGGCCGAATGCGCATATTACTTTGCTAATTCGTAACAATCTGGGGTACTCTGTATTATTAAAACGGTTATGTCATCTCGATAAGTTGAAATACATTTTTATTAGTACAGTTCATACTAATTTGCGTTTCTTCTTTCATTTATATCTTATATTTACGTAGTGTGTTTAACACACTAATCAGCAGTAATATAGTCTTACACATGATTGAAAACAGTCTCACATAGTTCGGATAGTTTTTCAATTTCACGCTTGTGCGTAGTATGTTGGTAGCACTTCGTTTCCTTGCCTGTTATGCTGTGTAGCAGACTTTAAAGCTGTGCGGATCAGCATAACGAAAAGGCGAGGGGTCTCGCTCCTTTTGTTCACGACTGTACATCATAGATTAGAGGGTGACATGTTGCTTTAAATGACGATAGATCCTCGATTATACTACGGGTTTCCTCAACTATAACAATTATATATGATTTTATACTAAAAACACGAAAAACAAAAACAAAAAATTGACAAGCTTTGTTTGGCGGTGCTCCTGATTATATTCTGTCTAGTTCCCATCTTTTTAATGTTTTTGCGTGTTTTCTTGTAAATTCGTGATGTTAAATAGTTTCATGACTAACAAATATGTACACATGTTCTATTGTCTTGTGCTATAGGTACACAGATTTGTTTTAACGCCACTACTTTTATTTTGAAGCTTTAAATGCTTTTATGATTACCTGTCACTTTCTGCAAAGCTTACTTTGTACACTCTTATATACACTACAGGCATAGTCATCTATTCTGCAGAAGTTCTGAAGATGCCATAGTGGAATGCCGAAACTGGTAGTCAAAGTAAAATAAAATAACATCACAATTACACGGCTGTTGATGAATTTCATTGGTAATTACTGGACCAGTTTATGTCCCCTGTGCATGTTGGATCAATAGAGAGTAACTATTATTAAGTATAGTAACCAATGTTACCTGTGGTGTACAGGAGTTGAACAAAAATACGGGAACAACACGAGAAACGCATACTTGAATTTAAATACAGATGTTATCCAAGACTACAGGCTGAGCTGTTGTGTTTCACCACGAACGGAACTGTGGAATGTCCTCAGCACAGTGAAAGTGTAAGTCGTGGTAAGAACAGTGTTCAGTGTAATTGTGAGCGCATTAGGTCGGAAATAAGTGACTTCCAACGTGGGCAAATTGTTGCTGGTCGTATGGCGGATACTTTCGTAGCCAAAGTAGCCAAAGTATTTGATGTCTCAAGAGGCACCCTACCGAAGGTTTATACCACCTAGGGGAAGGTGGCTAAAGTGGCCAGGATGGTAAAAACGGCCATTGTACACGTTTTGCCCTGAATATTGCTTCTGGCTATCGAGATCAGACCAGTTCTAATACGCACCGTCACTGTTGTCAGTGAGTTTTACACAGGAAGTTTGTTTCGTCATATTTCTGGTTTTCCAGTCGTGTGATGTAATATAAGTAAGTTACACTAGTCTTGTTACCTCATTTACATTTGTTGTAATCTTTTTTACCATATCAATGTTTTAACCAAGTCCTTTGGACTACAAATGTCATTACTTGTCGTTTGTGTTTGATAGTTTCATCTGTGACCCACCATGGTGTCCGATCGGGAAAAGTGGTTAACTTGTTCCCTTACGTTGGTAAGAGTTAGTTACTTTCGACTATCAGTCGTAATAGTCCATGTCAGACTTACTTGCAACCCCTT
Organism: Schistocerca piceifrons; assembly: GCF_021461385.2. Classification (NCBI taxonomy): domain Eukaryota; kingdom Metazoa; phylum Arthropoda; class Insecta; order Orthoptera; family Acrididae; genus Schistocerca; species Schistocerca piceifrons. Next base: position 1,008,029,264 of record NC_060139.1, read on the forward strand.
TTACACAAAAAGCTATTGTCTCTCATTCTGTCTCCTGAAGTAATTTACATTATTTTTAACCGTTTCCGTTCTATTACGTGTGCCTAAAACAAAACTCCGTTTGGAAACGTTCTGGCCAAGACGCTTTCAGATACTAGGACATCAAGATACCTGGAAAGTATGTCCAAAAATCAGAACAATCCTATTGCGATGGAACTAACCACTTCACCCCATAGGTAGGGAAATGGTCGACACATCGTAAGCCTTCAGAAAAATGCATGCAGCTCCTATATATTATTTTCGACTTCACTTATAAATATCTGGTGTGATACCTCGTAGTACGCACATTCAAAAAACGTGGGTGGTAAGCTTCCATCGGTAACCATAGTTTGTCGAAAATTCAACTACCATTAGAATGGCCACTTTACCCCATATTCCCCTTCAGGGGAAACGGAAAAGCAGCGTTCGCAAAGTCACAATGCGCGTTGAGTGATCGTTACAGACGGCCATTGAAGAGAACTGTGGTGAAAGATAAGAGGGCGACAGCTACAAAAGTCACGGCAGAACTAAGTGCCACAGACGAGAATTACACGAGCACCAAAACAACACGAAGGAAGTTTCATACCCAGGAAATTGCAGGGCAAGCTGGAATTCCAAAACAACTCATCAGTGCTGTAAATGGCCGTAACAGGAGAACGCAGTGCCGAAGCTATAAAACCTAGGCTATGGAGCAATGTAAGATTGGTTGGATGAGTTGTTTCGCACTATTTCCAAATTCTCGCCGAGTTTACTTCCCAAGAATGAAACACGGCGGAGGTTCGGGCATTCATATCGGTTTATTCCATGTGCCCCATGAGTAGTCTGCAACGTCTCATTACTGCCAAGAATTGTGTAAAAGTTTTTGCTGATCGAGTTCATCCAATGGAACAGTGATTGTTCTCCAAAGGTGATGCTGTGTTCCGAAATAACAGAACCCCTACTCACACAGCTCGTATCGTTCAGGACTGGTTTTGTGAGCACGAAGATGAACTGTTGCATCTTTACTGGCAACTATAGTCTACTATGATGACCGCTATCCACCTCCATCATCGTTACCTGGACTTGCCACTATTTTTCAGAAGAATGATATAAGATTCCCTTAAAAACCAAACTATTTATTCATTCCGAGACGACTGGAGGCTTTTTTTAAATCACCACGGTTTCCCTACATCGTATTAGGGATGGTAATGTGTTGTCTTTGTAGTGTTTCTATATTTCTGTCCATACCTGTACTCATAAATGAAACTGTTGTGGCGTAACAAGCTAGCTACGCCACATTGAGAAGGGAGCCGAAAGGCACGCGTACACACACGTCGACTGGCGTCAAGTCTGGAACAGGATAACTATTGAATGGTAGCAAGAAAAGTACGTAGCTGCGTTATACTTAACTTTTAATCTTTGTTGGTTTACAACGTTCTTCTTGAGACATTTATACGATAACTCTCAAAGTAGGTAAGGCTAATGGCGCCTTGCTAGGACGTAGCCATGGACTTAGCAGAAGGCTATTCTAACTGTCTCTCGGCAAATGAGAGGAAGGCTTCGTCCGTATTGTCGCTAGCAATGTCGTCCGTACAACTGGGCGAGTGCTTGTCCGTCTCTCGAGACCTGCCTTGTGGTGGCGCTCGGTCTGCGATCACACAGTGGCGACACGCGGGTCCGACATGTACTAAACGGACCGCGGCCGATTTGAGCTACCACCTAGCAAGTGTGGTGTCTGGCGATGACACCACAGAAACATGTGCATATCCCCACTCCTTACTCCATGAACACAGTACTATGTTGTAGATTGCCGTTTGCGAGGTCTATATTATCGATAAAAATCTGTTTTGTAATCAGATGTTGGATGTATCTATGCTGTACACTGGGACAGGTATTTTGTTTTCAGAAAAAAGGAAGGAAGATTAGGGGGATTAGTTTTTGTCCTTCAGTTTGCATGTGGACGTATATTATTTCATTCTCAGTGGTTTGTTGTTCATACATAAATAAGTTACAGCGTACATTCTTCTCCCACATGCATTATAAACATTCTGTCCCTGTTTGATATAGATCACTGGACCGTCTGTAAGTAACACCACTTGTAAACTGGTGGATTGATTTGCATGCTACATGCTGAGCCATTCATTCTCATCCTCCTCGCTGGTGAAACAACTTTCTGCATTTTTTTCTACATAGATTTACCAAATTTTATAATTTTGTTAGTAGGTTTAATAAAAATTTGCATTATTGAAGTTTCATATCAGCGCACACTCCGCTGCAGGGTGAAAATCTCATTCTGGAAACAAAATAGATTGATCGTCCTAGTAAAGAAGTTGCATATTGCCTAAACTTTCCGAAACTTTGGAAGTAAAATAAAGTCTATATCTTCTTTTTTATAGCAGTTGGCGTGCGTTAGGTGTGTTTAACAGAGAAATGTTTAATTTTCTCCTCAGAAACAATTAATACTGCTTAAATTATTAATTAGAAATAAAAGGTCTATATAATTAAGAGCTGAGAAACATATGTTTCTAGGAACTGAATTTTAATTATAACACAGTAGCAGTAAGAAAAATGTTGAACACGCACGAGATGTGTAGGCGACAGGCATTTTTTTTTTTTTTTTTTTTTTTTTTTTTTGAATCATCAGATTGGTTTGATGCGGCCCACCACGAATCTCTTTCCTGTGCGAACCTCTTCATCTCAGAGAAGCACTTGCAACCAACGTCCTCAATTATTTGCTCTGTGTATCCCAGTCTCTGACTTCTTCTATTGTTGTTATCCTTCATGTGTCTCTAAGCACCATGGCAGTTATTCCCTGGTATCTCAGCAGATGTTGTACCATGAGGATGCGACGCGGACGAAATAACAGCGTGACAACAGCGGCTGACGCCGAACTGACTTCGAAACGGTCTTCTTGTTTCCTAACATCTGTCACCGCATTTATCCGAGAGCGGAGATACTGATTCCCATTAGCTGCCATTTTATTTACAGCGTACCTGTTGATTCCAAATAAAATTTCCCTCCCCATGTTACAGGGACATGAAGTAGTTATGCTTAAAAGTGTGTTCCTTTTTGATGTTCTGATAATGTAAGAACAGTATAAACAAAATTGCAATTATCAAGCATAATTAATAAAATTATGTAGGTGGGAGAAATTTGAAGCACATATTTTGAAGATATTTATACCAGGTAATGATGAATAAGACAGCTTTCCCATTTGTCCTTTTATGCAGTTTGGTTTGCCCCACAGTCTTTCGGGCGTAGTTTTCTTCTCCCTTGTTATATTGTTGTATATTTAATTTTGAACACCCTGTAATGTCTGTAAAAGGTGGTATATGCTGGGACTGGAAGAGTTACTACTAACGTCGGCCCACATAACGGCCAGAAAGTCGTTGTCTGCAAGCATATAGGTATTAAGCAAACAGTCAGTTAAGTAAATAATCAAAAAGTCATCCGCATTTTCATAGTTAGGTTTGCTGGACATTAGATGCTCGACGAAACAGTCTTCTCTTTGGCTAGGGACCAGGAGAGTCAGTCCGGACAAAGATTTCAGATGTCTCCCTATTATTTAATTTAAAATAACTTGATAACCCCAGTGATTGAATCTTTCTCCATCATGTGCGCCTGAGATGAAACCGGCAGCCCTTTAAATTCGGTTGGACAAATCCTGAGTTGTGAGAGTATCAATATCACCATTAGCTGTCTCGAGGCGTAAAGTTTCGAAGGGCGCTCATACAAATTTTCTCCAGCTTTCATCTTCGCAATATCGCTTTTCCCTCTGGCAGATTGATGTATCAGTGTCATCCTTTTCATGATTAAATTTATAGAATTTACAGAATTTAACTTCACAAGACACTTACATGTTCTTCCTCTACGCTTGTATCTATCAACGCCATCGATGAGACACTTACGAAAAATGGATTTGTAAATATCACCAGACGTTTCTTGCCCTTTTCACTTGTCATTTTATCAACCTCAATCGCTTACACACTGTACACTGACTACTTAAAAGCCTGACTGATCTGTTCACGTAGCGATGGAGAGGAGTGGCAAAGCGGCACCAGCCTGAAGTTAGAGGAATCAACACGAATGTTATCGTATGCGAACTGAAGGTGGAAGGGGGGGAGAAAGGTAGGGTAAGGGAAGACAGATGCATTGGGACATTACATAGAATCAGCGGTGACGAGTGAAAATGTGTACTGGACTGGAATTCAAATCTGGGATCTCCTGCTCATTAGGCAGGTGCGTTAACCTCTGCGCCTTCTGTGACACAGTGTTATCGCAACTGTACAGACTATCAGAAATTAATAAGTTCAGATTTCCGCGAACGGCTACCTCCTATTCTGCTCGACGGTACTCCAATACCATATCAGAAAACAGTGAAGAACTTGGGTGTAACTTTGGATGAGCATCTCAACTGGGCGGAGAATACAGTCGCAGTGTGCCGAAAGACGTCTGCATGTCTCTATGCTCTCAAAAAGTTTCGGAACATATTTCCACAGGACTTGAAACGCCAGCTCGTGCAAGCACTCGTTCTACCGAACCTCCACTATTGTGATGTGATTCAACAAGGCATGAGTAGTGAAAACCAAAGACGGCTAGAGCTAACCATGAATGCTGTGTGCGTTACACCTGCAACATTCGCCGATATCATCATGTTAGTGCTTCATACTCCGAGCTAGGGTGGCTGCGGCCGGACAAATTGCGTGACTACCACACTCTATGTCTACTCCACCGACTCCTCATCGCGCAAGCACCCCAGTACCTTGCTTCAGAGATTAAAAACCTGTCATGTCATCATAATCGAAACACGAGGTCACTCTTATTTGGTATCCTAACTGTGCCCACTCACAAAACAAAAACTTTTGCAAACTCCTTCTCAGTTGCCGCTGTCCGCCTCTGGAACAAACTGCCCCTTACCTTGCGCAAAATTTGATCTCCTGCTGCTTTTAAGAAGAAGTTGAAGCATTTCCTACTATCATCCTCACAAAGTTCTCCACAAAATTAATGTACAAGGACAATCCCCTCATCTGTCAAATAGCAAAGCTAGCGTCTCCTATCTTGCTCCTGAGATGCCTTCCTCTTCATCTTTCTCTATTAGCCACGCAATCTTCTTTTCCTTTATATTTCCTTAATTATGTTTCATCATGTCTCTATTCTTCTCCTCCCTTCACCATGAGTCTCCCTCATACTCCCTGCTGCCGGCACTCCTATCTAATATCTGTCTCTTCAATAATGTCTAATTATAACAGTACTTGTGACCTAAGAATATAAACTCTATATGTATGTATTTCTCCAGGTGTACCTTTCAAATTGTTTATTTCACTTTTTGTACTAGATGTAGTTTAACATGCCTACTAAAACATATGAATGTAAAATAAGTAGAATGCCTGGTTAGATGTAAGAGAGGGCCTGATGGCCCTAATCTTGCCAGGTTAAGTAAATAAATAAATAAATAAATAAATAAATATCTTGGCACGCCACAAAGCTGACCCACACTCACACAGAGCGCCAACTACCCACAGTCCATTTCCTCCATGCTCACTACTCTCCTCCCGTAGGAGGTAGGAAGTAATTACGCACCCACACTGAAGAACGTGGATCCATTGCCCATTTAGGCGAATCAGTTATATGAATGCGTGGTGTCTGTTCTTTCGGATATGTCCGATTTGAAGTTGTAAACCAAGGCAAAGTCTTCTTCTTTTATGCAGACGATACAACAAGAAGTGCAGGAGAACTGTCGTACATCTACCCCTATTAATTCTTAAACTTTCTTTGTTAATTTTTTCCCTCTTGTCCGGCCGCTGTGACCGAGCGCCAGTGCGTTTTGCTTGAACAGTGGACACGCGGCTACTTTAGTGCGTGTGTAGGGGCATGGCGTCCTCGTGAAGGCGTGCCCGCCAGATTGCTATTGCGTCTCCTCAGAGTGTAATTTCCACCTTACTAAAAACCCCTTGTTAAAAGGGAGGAAAAAAATTAGAAATACCTTCTATTTGCATTAACTATCTCACCTGTCGCTTAAGTAAATATCTGCTCAGTGATTAAGCTAATGGGAGCACCTATCTTAAAAGCAACTAGCACAATTCTGTTATGGTGGTCCTCGTGCCTATTTTGGTCCGAAAGATTGTATAAACAGGCTTACATGCTCCGTATCGAACTTCTGATGTCGTATTTTGAGTGATTGTGGATTATTAAAATTCATTATAATGCAAACGTTTGTATTTTACCAACCGTGTTTATAAGTTATTAATGTGATTGGCTGGAATGTAATACGAAAATTTTAGGACCATAGGTTGTCCAGGTAGAAATTTGAAGCCATGCTGTGTTGTGAATTCATGTATTTATGTTTTATATTGCAATGAGAACTTAAATGTGGTAAAACCTCGCTTTGTGATTAATAATTAAAGATTTAAGAATGCGTTCACTTAGCGCTTACTTATGTGTTGTACTATTATTATTTTTAAAAAAATTATATTAGTCGTTTTAATTTCTTAAATTAAAACCTTTCCAATTCGAAAGTGGTGACCCTCCCATTTTGGGCAATTGTAAGCATTGAAGCAGGATTTGCGTAGTTGGTGTTATGTATCAATTATTTTTGTGTTAAATCACGTCTGATATGTCAATTCCTTGGCCCCGTACACACCTTGGTCGTAGTCTTTTAATATTAAACGATCAGACCACCGTCAGCCTGTCAACCATCCTGGAATATACAAACAAGTCCAAGAAACTCGATTCCAAAACTCCACTATACACAAACAAAATGACAACTCTATAACTAAACCAATTTATCAATCACGTCTGACAGTCACAGAATTAGACGATGATCACAGGCGCTTCAGTCCCGAACCACGTGGCTGCTACGGTCGCAGGTTCGAATCCTGCCTCGGGCATGGATGTATGTGATCCCCTTAGGTTATTTAGGTTTACGTATTTCTAAGTCTATGGGACTGAAGACCTCAGATGTTAAGTCCCCTAGAGCTTAGAGCCTTTTTCCCTTCTTTTTTTCTTTTGTCTGGTCAGTTTTTGCTTCCCCTATGTGCTTGTGTCCTGTGCGGGGGCGTGTGTCGCAACGCCCTTCGTACACCGCTGATGGTACCACTCTGCTTGCTGCCGGCGCGCTGCAGACGGACGATCGCTGTGGTTAGCCGGACAGACCGCAGAGAGCGCGGCGGCCCTTGAAATTACCAGAGGGCGCCACCGCAGAAGGCCCGAAGAAGCGCTCGTCGCCAGCTCTCCCTGGGGCAATCCCGCATCCGGGCCCCTTCGGCTGGAGCAGACCGCGGCGCCTCTAGCGTGGGTCGGAGCCGGTGCGTGGAAATTTGAAGATAGGCGGACGCGCGCCGGCAGACAAAGGGAATAAAGAAGGCCCGACTCCTAAATCCCCGCTAAAGCCCTGGATAGCAGCGGGAGGGGGTGGCGTGGAAGGGAGCGGCGGGGGGCAAGCCGGTGCCGCCGCGAAATACCGGCGGCGACCGGGAATCGGCGGATCGGAGGAGATTAAATCCCGAGTTTACGGAATGCTCGCTAGGTAGCTGCAGGGGAGAGCCTCCGAGAAGGCGAGGGGACGGGGAACCGGGTGGCTGGGGGTGGATTTGGGAATGTTGAAAGAGCGAGGGGCGAGGGTAAAGTTGGCGCCGGATAAGGGGTGTCTCGCGGTGACAGGGGATACGTAGCCCGCAGGCAGGGAAAGGAATACTTAATATCCAGGTGCTCGAATAGTCGACATTCTTCTCGGAAGCACACGAGTTCCTGTTCAGTTCTCACGGCTAATGTAGTCCCCGTTGGACATTTTCTCGACCCAGTAACCTAAATATGTGTTGCTATATTACACTGCAGCATTTCGCGTCCCGACACAGCCTCACTATACCAGAATGAAGTAAGTGCGAACTGCATAGCGCAGTCGGGACGTTAACGAAATGGGTTGGTTATAAATTGCTGTCAACCTTTATATCGGAGATGAGAGGGGGAGAATCTCCTTCATTTCAAGTAAATAAGTTTCCTGAGAATAGGTTACAGAACTGCAATAGTCACAAAAGATTGGTTAGTTTCTATCAAGTTTATTCTCACATAAAGTTATGTGAGGTGTTGGACCATAAACCCCTTACTAAGATTCAGTCTATTTATTCAGACTTCCTACTTCAAAGCGAATTTCTAGATGGCCGAGATGGCAGAACTATACGAGCAATGCATCAGCATTAAATTTTGCGTGAAACTCAAGAAAACCTTTACAGAGACACTCCAAATGATGCAGTAATCCTACAGCGAAAAGTGCTTAATGCGTACTCTGTGTTATAAATGGTTCACACGGTTAAAAAATTTGCTGGAAAGAAATTAAAGATGATGCTCGATCACGACACCATTCGACTTCTACCCACGACGCTCATGTCAGGGACGTCAACGAAATGGTGCTTGCCAGTCGAAGACTGACTGTGCGAGAGATTGCAGAAGAATGTAACATTTCAGATGGATCATGCTGTTAAATCCTGAGACAGCATCTTGGAATGCATTGTGTTGCCGACACCCTTCGACTTCTACCCACGGCATCATGTCAGGGACGTCAACGAAATGGTGATTGCCAATCGAAGACTGACTGTGCAAGAGATTTCAGAAGAATGTAACATTTCAGATGGATCATGCTGTGAAATCCCGAGACAGCATCTTGGAATGCGTTGTGCTGCCGCCAAATTCGTCCCACATCTCATGAGTTATGCGTGACTATTGCACATAAAACTAAATCACTATGGTACCCCGTCATTCCTACAGTCCAGAGCTGGCCCCTGGGGACATTTTTTTTATTTCCAGAGTTGAAAATTCCATTAAGGGCCGAAGATGTGCAACGATAGACGAAAAAAAAATCACAGACTGTGCTTCTCGCGATCCAGCAGGAGGCATGCCAAGACTGCTTCCGGAAATGGAAACGGCGTTGGGAGCAGTGTATCAATGGTGGAGGAGATTATTTCGAAGGAGACCATGCACAATAAGTAAAAGGTAAGCGTAGAAAAAATTTGTGGACGAAGTTCCGTAATTTTCTGAACAGACCTCGTACATCGAACCGCCATAGCGTGGTACTAAATACTGCAGCAGTGAGAAAGATGGAGATTTAACAAACTACCAGTTCAGTGGAAATGTTTGGACGTATAGAATTGAAGACTTAACAATTTATTTGTGCAGCTATTGGACATTTGTGGCAGCCTTCTGATCACCTCAAGATGTTCTCATAACTAGAACAGCATTTTTCTTTTGCTTGTTGTGAGCTTAGAAAATTTTAATTTTTATTCTTGCTCTTGTGACCATAATAAGAGTCTAGGCTCCATAGGCAAACAGCCAGCCGACGTTAAGAAATAGTCCACCAAGACATAGGGACAAGATAAGTGGCGGAGGCTGCAAAGTATGGCTTGTTGATCAAATAACTTAGTGTTTGACTTCCTGCCAGAGGAAGCAGCATGAATCAATCTTGGACACTGCAAGATGCAAACACCAGAGCGATAATACAGCAAGAGAGAGTGTCAGTCACGTGCGGAAAAGACTCACGTGGAACGAAATTAAGTTATGTGCAGCTAGAAACGAAAGTGTCGTGTGGAAACGAAGGCATTCTTGCGCAAGCCGACCAGTTAGAAATGAGAGTGTCGTGTGGAACCATAGGCATTCCTGTGCAATCCGATCACTTAGAAATGAAAGGGTCATGAGAAACAAATTACCGCGTTTGCACCCAAGGACGTGAGAAACGAAATAAAAAGCCAGGCAGCGGAATAGCTAGAAGCAGAGATTCAGATGGAAATTCAGAGCCAGTGCCAGCAGTTTGGAGATTCTGCAGCGAGACGCCAGCGGGGCCGAGTTGGCCCATAGCAGCTGATACAGATGATAAAGACTTCACCTATGAGAAGACGGTGATAGACTCTGGTGGACACTCAGAAACTGCAGGTCAAGTAGGATTTTTAGAGTTTCATTGAAGTAGTTGTAAGGTGTCAGGCAAATCCAACACCTTCCATGAAAACCCTGACGTGATAAGCAAATCCAGTAGTGTGTCACATAGCTCCGAATAGAACGTAACATTAAATTAACCAAAGTAATACGAGCAATGAGTGAGCAAATGGAATACCACAGACTAACACAAGAATGCCTAAATGCATGTCATAACTTCCCACCGTGAGACAGACGCAGTTCCGAGGGGAGAAACGAGAACAGAAGCTGAGAGCAGAACCGTATTAAGCTAGAAGGTCCTACGATAAGGGACGGACACCCACGTCGCCAGCTAACCGCTAGGACCACCCCCCAGCCCATGTTAAAAGCTAGAGCCCTCCAGAAGAACAGTATAGATCTTACAATAACACAAAAAGGGCTATCCCAGCCGCAACTTTTAGCGTGAGACTTTTTCGCGTCTCTGTTACGTCAGAACCACCCCCACAGCCCATGTTAAATGAGAGCCCTCCAGAAGAACAGTATAGATCTTACGATAACGCTAAAAGGGCCACACCAGCTGCAAGTTTTAGCGTGAGACTTTTTCGCGTCTCTGTTACGTTGGAAACTTTAAAAACATTGCCCCACCACGAAAAGTATAACGTTTCTCATTGGATGGACAGAATTTTTGTAGGCGGGGCTTAAGGTTAACATTGAGACCCTGATTGGTCAGACGAAAACTCATCCAGATAGTTTTTTTAAACCAACTTCGGTAAATTGTGGTAAGGAGAAGTTAAGAGAGAGTTGCTTCCGAAACGGCGAGGTGAGCGGAGCTGTGCTTCCCGCCGCCCCCTGACGAACACCGACAAAGTAATGAACACACGTGATGCTGCATAAAGCTTCACTCAGAACTGGAGAAGTCTCATCTGTTACACCCCCTTTTTGCGTAATGCTAGTGTCGATCGTCAATTAAAGCTCATGGTGTGCACATTTGCCACTTGAAGTAAAAATCTGAAACGCGATGATTTTTCTGTTGTATAGTTATTGAGAAGCCACATCTGCCACTGTAATTTACGACAAGTTAGATAAGTAATTAAAGATAATTCAGGGTCACTAGATCATTTTGATAGTTTTCTCTTTTGTGAAACTTAATTTAAACCTAGATTATAGATGTGATATGGCATAGGACATCCTTCGATCCATTGTAGAACTTGGAAACCCACTCGGGGAATATTCGTTCACATTTTTGTTGAACGCAGTTGGTTTTTACCATCCTGTATTAAAACATTTCCTTTTATCAACAGTGCAATTTTAAACGATGTTTTGTGAGTAGAATAAAATTTCCAATGGTAAACATAACTGCTTTTTCGACGTTATTTTACCAGCTAACTAAAAATAGGAAAGCCTTGAACCCCTTTCACTAAATTTACTTAGTATTAAGATTCTTTTACAGGAAGTGCAGTGGAGCTGACGCTGAAATCATTAAGTATTTGGTTATATCATCGCTAGTCTCACTGAACTCTTCTGAACTCTACATGTGATGTGTGGTCTGGCGTCTCCTTACCAGCAACAGGTCCCAGGTTCAAACTAGTCAATTCCTTAAAAAACACGCTCAGAGCATCATTGCGCGGAAGTGGTAGGAAGACACGATATAGATCAAACAGACACCATGCAGAATGTTAGAAAATGGCGACCCTGCCAGGATGGTAAAATACCATGATTGAAGGTCTACCACATGCCTAACTAGGTCAGAAAAATATCCTGTTAAAAAATTTTCGTAATAAAAAAAAATTTGTTTGAAAGGCATAAATAGTTGAAAACAGTAGCTGCAGCGATAGATAGTGAGACATTCTTGCAGGGACAATAGCATAATTAAGTTATGAATTTTAAAAATTGTTAGAATTAAGATTTCTCCTCAATGCAAGCGCACAGGTGTCGGGTACATCGTTGAATAGTTGGTTATGACCCAACAAGTAAGTGAATGGATTGTCAGTCTTGGGCATAATAAGTGTCAAGTCGTGTGAACTAAAAATATATGAAACGCGTGAGATCGTATGAGCGCATGTTGACTCGAAGTAGGGTGCGTAAATTGCTTTTAAAAGAGAAAATAATGGATTCGGAAAGATTAGCAATGTCAAATCAAGACCTTGACCGAATTGAGGTAGAGACTCAGCATGAAAATGGACAGAGAATAGAGGACACTACAACAGACGATGCAGTATAGCGAGAAATAGGACATATAACGCACCATAACGAGGATAATGTACGTCAAGGCATAGAAAACGTAAGTCAGCATACGACAGAGGAGCAGGAAAGTAGAGAGACAGTCGACGAGGATTCTAACTTGTGTCTTGAATACGTAGGACCCATAGTACAAGTAATCAGAGCTCCCTCACCACAGAGTACAAGGAGTACCAGCAGAAACGTGTCACAGCACAGTTCAATGCAATCGGTTGCGAACCAACACTTGGGCGAAAACACAGTGCGTAGGATTGGTTCAAATGGTTCAAATGGCTCTGAGCACTATGGGACTTAACACCTATGGTCATCAGTCCCCTAGAACTTAGAACTAGTTAAACCTAACTAACCTAAGGACATCACACAACACCCAGTCATCACGAGGCAGAGAAAATCCCTGACTCCGCCGGGAATCGAACCCGGGAAACCGGGCGTGGGAAGCGAGAACGCTACCGCACGACCACGAGCTGCGGACAGTGCGTAGGACGTCGGAAGAAAACGCAATAGGACCCACCAATCTGGCAGAATTATTACAACACATTAGGGAAACCATGACAACGCAAAATAAAGACATAGGGAACCAAATTAAAATTCAGAATGCAGAAACCACGAGACAAATGCGTGAGATTAAAGAACAAAACAAAAAAATTCAGTTACACCTAAGTAATATCGAAGACGAGGCAAAAGAATCTCGAGAAGTGATAGGAAACTTAATAACAGGTCACAATAAATTAAGAAGAGACATTGACAAGGTACAAACGGACGTACAAACATTGCGTAATGACATTCAGGACGAGATCAAAACATTAAGTAACAAGAAACTAGAGAAACAAATAAACGAAATTACTAGACAAGCAGCAGGTACAGCGCGTGAAGTTGTTGAAAACAGTGTGTTACACAAACGTATCACAAAAGCAGCGCTGAAAAGATATGATAACCGCATAGTCAAAATAGAAGCGCAAACGAAGCGACAATTACAGAAATTGCGAACAGAGTTGTTGCAAACCATTGAAGAGCGTAGTGAACAGGATCGAATAAGCACAGCGTCTGCAACCACATCCGTATCTGTAACAGCACCGGAAAAACAAGCAATTAACGAAGATATTACGCATTTGCGATTCCAATCACAGGCGGAAAGTAACATACGTGAAATCAGACAACCTGCACAGCAACAAACACGTTTCGAAATTCTTGATGAACAAACGTCATCACAAACACATGCGGAACCACAAATGTATGTTTCAAGACAGTTTGGATCGTGCAATGAAGCAGCAAGGTTAGCCAGACAAGATACCGGACCAATACCTGGCAATGGAAAGCCAGGTCGCGAAGAGTACAGTGCAATGCATTCAGCTACACGTTCACAACCGATGGAAGAAAATTATTGCGTACCACTCCAACGATACTACGCAAGGGTAGGCGAAAGTTACAGTGGACAATATCCAATGGGTCTACCACAACCGGAAAGAACGACGGGAGAAATGATCAGAAACAAAAGTGGCGAAGAATCGCGAATTTCATATGGAACTATGACAAAGTACGACAACCATCATTTCCTCACAGTCAGAAAATTTCAACACTTTCGAGAAGGAAACTCATTACATTCACGAACTTTTATTGATCAATGCCGAGTATGATTACCAGAACACTGTACGCTAGCACACAAATTAGACTTTATACGAGCACACATGTCAGGAACAGTCGCAGAAACCATGCAGAATGTTGCAGCGACATGCCGATCGTACGAAGATTTCAGAGAGAAGTTTCTCTCACGATATTGGCCCAGCGAAGCACAGAACAGAGTAAAGGACGAATTATTACAGAACCCATATTTTGAAAATTCAGGAGAGAAGAGTCCCGTGAAGTTTTTCGAATTAATGGCAAAGAAAAATCAGTGCTTAGATGTACCATACAGTGACGGATAGTTGATTAAATTATGCGTGATGAAGCTACCATTGAAATACCAGCAATCATTAGTAGGTCGCGGAGGCAATGACGTCAAAGCATTTAAACGTATTCTAAGGGAACTAGAGTTCATATTTTCGGAACATGACGCAAAAAAATGACGAAGCGCACGTCAAAACGAAAGTAAAAAGCAGTGGAATCCACAAGACACAGTACGAAGAAACCCAGGAACGGCAACAACTATTACAGAGGGAATAACGACAACCGGAACGGGTACTAGATAACCAATAGGCCGACAAATTACCAACAAAGAATCCACTATCAACAAGCTGAACAAGAAAAGAGAATACAGATAGAAGAGGTGGAGGTAAGACCACCAAACCCCGATAAACGTTCGAATTGACAGCTAAGCGTCCATGCCAAAGAGAATGACGCACCGACCCAGGACAATTGCAGCACCTTGAACAGAGAAGTAAAAATCTTATCACGAGAAGAGAAGAAGGAGGAAACAAATCCGCAGGGACCAGATGAAAACGAAGACAAGAAAATAACAATATCGTGTTGGGATGAAATTAATTGGGAGAATACTGACTAGGAAGATGAATTACCAGAGCCATGCACAACGAATGTAGGAGGAAAGGACGAAGTAATGAGTATTGCAGAGCTATTTGAGATGGAAACCAGGGAAAGCGAATTCAATGAGGATAATGTGCAGTCGACAGAAGTTGAAAATAAGTTACGAGTGGGCACACAACCCAACGTATATAATGAAGGAAGTTATGAAGCGATAATTGGAGCATTTAGATGCGATTATGTGGAAGTAGCGACGAAGAAGGAGAAGACAGACGAGGATGAGGAAAAAGTAGAGGATGTTGAAGAAAGCGTAAATGAAGGAAGAAATAGAGAAGAGGAAATAAAAGAGAGAGAAGTAGCAGTGGAAGCTTATCCTACAGAAAGTTCGAATTCACAAGGGAAATTCCTAAAAAGACTCATGTATGATTCAGTGGAGGATTCGTTGGTGCAAGAAGAAGAAGAACAGAACCAACCCTTTCAAATTCAACCAATTGTGAAGGCCATAGTAAAGCATATCCCAATCAATATTGTAATTGATAGCGGAAGTGAACTGATTGCGATCTCAGAAAATTTATTCATGCAGTGTAATGCCAATGAGGAATTGCCAGTTCTGAAAACACGTAATATTAAAATAAAAAATTTATTTGGATCGACTCTCTCGCACCACCACGCCTATGTGCATTGACTAGAAAAAACACGTCACAGGTATGAGATCAACAAGCCAATGAAGAATTTTTAAAAGTGAAAAACGCACTAACAACAGCACCGATTTTAGCACATCCTGATCTAACAAAAAAATTTTGTATGGCCACTGATAGCGCGAAAACATGTTTAGGAGTTGTTTTGTTACAAGAATACGAACAGGCAGGGCTAAGATCATATAGAACAATTGCATTTGCCAGTCGGGTACTCACAATAAGCGAGAAAAACTATTCAGTCACGGAGCTGGAAGCATTGGCCATTGTATGGGGCTTCCAACGTTTTCGATACTTCCTATTCGGAGGAAAAACAAAAGTATACACTGACTACAAAGCATCAGAATTTCTGTTATCCGCCAAACTAACTCATGGGAGGTTAGCCAGATGGATGTTAATACTACAAGAATTTGACTTCACTATTACACACCTACCAGGACCAGCGAATGTATTAGCAGATGCTTTATCACGATGTCCGTAGGGTGCAATCCAATAACATAGGTTTGGAAGCAGCAGAAGACCAGTTTACAATGTACTATATGATACGAGTACCTTTCGAAAACTACATTACGACAGCATTGAAAAACATAGGCAAAGAACAGGACAAGGATCCCGAAATACTAGGAATCAAACACAAGTGGAGAAGTAAGGATTCTCCAGACACTCGACAGCACTATCTCGTAAAAAACAATGTTTTATTTTTTTAGACGAAATGTTGCAACGAATGAATGGTTAATTTATATCCCAGATGAACTAATTAATAAGTACATATGGTATACACATTTAAGTAATGGCCACTTTGGACCAAAGTAATGCTTTTTAAAAATAAAACAAACAAGCCATTTTCCTAATATGGAAAGACGAATTAGAACAGTATTAGTCAAATGCAAAAAATTTATGAGGGCTAAACACGTCACTTTCCAAACCAAACCACCTATGTTTCCAATAATCCCTAAGAAAAGTAAAACAAATAGCTGCAACAGATTTGATGGGGCCCCTCCCACGCACAAAAAGTGGATATATTTTCGTATTTGTCGTTTTGGAACTTACTTCTAAATATGTTACCTGGACACCATTAAAACGGCAACAGGTCTTACTATAAGTAAAGCATTTAGACAAGATTTTCTCAGACAAGTAGGTCGAGTGGAACGAATAATTTCGGATAATGGCCCACAATACAAATCAGTGCAATGGCAGAACACGTTAAAACAACACAAAATAAAACCCATTTACATATCTAAGTAAAAACGTAGCGTAAATGCAGCAGAACGATCTATGAAGGACATAGGCACTTTATGCCGATTATATGCAGGCAAAAGACACAACACTTGGGATATATACCTTAAAGATTTTCAAGAAGTAATAAATGAAATGCCACATAGCGCTACTCTACTACCTCCAGTTACTGTACTTAAAAATATTGAACCCCCCAAACATAACCAGAGACAATGTTAGATTTCCTATTGTACCACATAGACAGCACAAACAAGTCATAGCAACAGCACCCTCCAACATCAGAAATGCAGCCATTAAAAGAAAAGAAAGAGGAGATAGAACAGCAGTTAAAAGAACATTCTCAGCAGGCCAGAAAGTATTTGTAAAAACACACCATCTCTCCAGCAAACAGAAACACAAAATACATAAGTTTTACGCTGCATACAAAGGACCTGTCGTAATTAGACGATTTGCTCATGATAATGCTGTGGATCTAATGAACCCAAAAACCGGCAAAACCTTAGGACATGACCATGTGAGCCATATCAAAAATTTTGAAGATTAATTTTATTACTGGTAAATAATCAGCACAATATTTCAAGATTATGTTGCAGATAAGATCATCAGGAGAAAGAAGAATGAAGAGACATCAAGGTAGGTAAAAGAAAGTAGTTTCAATAAAAACAAAAACAAAAACAACACCAATAGTACCATAGATTAAGGTGAAAATATAAAGCATAGATAGTCTAACAGCATGAAACACTAAAACGTTATACACCATGACACTACACAAAAATAAAAAACGAATTTGAGGATTCTTGTAGATGTTAAGACTCAAAATATCTTAGAATTGTAACATGGAAAGGGTGCCGAAATTTGTAAAGCTTTTAAGAAGGTGTAAAACAATGTATGTACGAGACATATGTTAGATGATTATAAGTAAAACTCCAGCAAGGACGAGATGCAACGACCCACAAGTTGCAATGTGAGAAGTATCAAGAAAGGAAAGGACATAATTAGCAAGACATGATTCCTACAAGGCAGAAGCGTCGAGAGAAGGGAAAGGACAGAGAGACCAACAGAAGGCCCTTGTAGCCGAAGTGGGCAGTAAATAAATCTGCTTCCAAGATGAACCACAGGGTAACAGAACCCTGCTGGGATGGAACATGGAACCACACAGTGGCAGAACCCTGCAGAGACACGACAGGACACCAAACGCCAGAAGGGTCTCCAAACGCCTCGACTCAGCAAGCCACCACTGGCAAAAAAAAAAGAAAATTATGTAAAAGTCACACTACTGCTATTAAACAGCACACTGACGCACAAAACTGAAGAAAACTTCCACAAAGTAAAAATGACACGCACAAACAATTTATCAAACTGTTACTAAGAGGAGAACTTGAAAGCGACTAGTTATCAATAAATATTTCCATATCCTGCTCAGAGAAGAACCAAGAAACAAGTAAGAAGCAGAGAAAAAGCCGGAAGAACAGAAGTTGAAGATTTGCAAGATTGAGACCAAGAAAGAAGATGGGTGAAGAATAGACAACATACCTTCCCAAATCCCTATCCTATTGTAAACTAGTCGTCTGCGAAGTATTACAACGAAAAACGACAGCTTTCAGCGACACATAATGCATACAAAGCCAGTAAACCACGAGATTCTGCACTCACAGCTCCATTCCATTATGGGACCTCCATAACAGCAACACACACTCGCAAAGCCAACAAGGAATGACGAACAAAGCTGTACATCAAATACTTGCCCACATCCATCTCGCTCAAGTCTATCACCTTCATGCAAAAAACATTCGCCAACCACATGCTTAAACATTCATAGGATTTTGTGAATGTGTGAAATCAAATTATGTGATGTAGGAACTGTGCAAAAGAAACTTGTGAAAAACTAAATAATTTAAGCACACCAGACAGCTAATAAACTACAAAATAACAGACATTGCCTATGGACTTAAGTAAAAAATAGACTATCCATAAAAATAAGTCATTAATTCTGAAATGGGCAGTATATAAAGAAAAAAAGTAGGCATAATAAACACTAAAACTTTATGCCACTTATTTTCTCCTCATAAAAATAAAAGGATAACTATATTTTACTTATTTTCTCCTTATGAAAACAAAGAACAAAAAAATTATCTTGTTGGATGTTTTCCCTTTTTTTTTAACATTTGTACCATTTGTTAGGATAATATCTCAATGCTTGTGTATGTATATTTCTTTGTCTAAGCAATTCTTGGAAATAATTCTTATTTGTTAGTGTAACAATGTTGAAATGAGTGTCTAGAAACAAAAACATTTTACTTGTACATGATATTTAGCAAATGTGTTAGGAATAGATTTTACTTAATTACTACATAAACAAAAACAATATTTCTAAGAAAATCGATGAGAAAGACTCCTTACTTTCGATAACAAACTTCTTAAAAAACAAACTTCACAATTAAATAAAGAAAGAAAATAATTAAAAAATAATAATTATAATAGAATAAAAATATTCTTCCCTTGTCAATATAAACATATTTTTGATAATAATGTGGAAGAATATAAAAATATAAATTAGTAATACATACAAGCATAGAACAGAATAACATGGCTGAGCAGTAGACAACAAAATTTAGATAACGGAATAATTTTTGACTTGCTTAGACAACGATTCAATCACTGCCTAACTTAAGTACAAAAATTAAGTTCGAAGGGTGGTGATATGTAAGGTGTCAGGCAAATTCAACACCTTCCATGAAAACCCTGACACGATAAGCAAATCCAGTAGTATGTCACATAGCTCCGAATAACTCGTGACATTAAATTAACCAAAGTAATACGAGTAACGAGTGAGCAAATGGAATATCACAGACTAACACAAGAGTGCCTAAATGCATGTCATATCTTCCCACCATGAAACAGACGCAGTTCCGAGGGGAGAAACGAGAACAGAAACTGAGAGCCGGCCGGTGTGGCCGTGCGGTTAAAGGCGCTTCAGTCTGGAACTGTGTGACCGCTATGGTCGCCGGTTCGAATCCTGCCTCGGGCATGGATGTGTGTGATGTCCTTAGGTTAGTTAGGTTTAATTAGTTCTAAGTTCTAGGCGACTGATGACCTCAGAAGTTAAGTCGCATAGTGCTCAGAGCCATTTGAACCATTTGAACAGAAACTGAGAGCAGAACCGTGTTAAGCCAGAAAGAATCCCCTACGATAAGGAACGGACACCCACTTCGCCAGCTAGCCGCTAGGACCACCCCTCAGCCAATGTTAAAAGCTAGAGCCCTCCAGAAGAACAGTATAGATCTTACGATAGCACAAAAAGGGCTACCCCTGCCGCAAGTTCTAGCGTGAGACTTTTTCGCGTCTCTGTTACGTCAAGATCACCCCCCCCAGCCCATGTTAAAAGATAGAGCCCTCCAGAAGAACAGTATAGATCTTACGATAACGCTAAAATGGCCACACCAGCTACACGTTTTAGCGTGAGACTTTTTCGCGTCTCTGTTACGTTGTAAACTTTAAAAACATTGCCCCACCACGAAAATTATAACATTTCTCATTGGATGGACAGAATTTTTGTAGGCGGAGCTTAAGGTTAACATTGAGACCCTGATTGGACGGATGGAAACTCAGCCAGATAGTTTTTTTAAACCAACTTCGGTAAATTGTAGTAAGGAGAAGTTAGGAGAGAGTTGCTTCCGAAATGGCGAGGTGAGCGGAGCTGTGGTGCCCGGCGCCCCCTGATGAACACCGACAAGGTAATGAACGCACGCGATGCTACATAACAGCGCATAAAGCTTCACGCAGAACTGCGGAAGTCTCATCTGTTACACCCACTTTTGCGCAATACTAGTGTCGATCGTCAATTAAAGCTCATGGTGTTCACATTTGCCACTTGAAGTAAAAATCTGAAACGCGATGATTTTTCTGTTGTATAGTTATTGATAAGCCACATCAGCCACTGTAATTTACGACAAGTTAGATAAGTAATTAAAGATAATTGAGGGTCACTGTAGACCATTTTGATAGTTTTCTCTTTTGTGAAACTTAATTTAAACCTAGATTATAGATGTGATATGGCATAGGTCATCCTTCGATGGGAATATTCGTTCACATTTTTGTTGAACGCAGTTGGTTTTTATCATCCTGTGTTAAAACATTTCCTTTTATCAATAGTGCAATTTATAAACAATGTTTTGTGAGTAGAATAAAATTTCCAATGGTAAACATAACTGCTTTTTCGACGTTATTTTACCAGTTAACTAAAAATAGGAAAGCCTTGAACCTCTTCCACTAAATTTACTTAGTATTAAGATTCTTTTACAGGGAGTGCAGTGGAGCTGACGCTGAAATCATTAAGTATTTGGTTATATCATCACTAGTCTCACTGAACTCTTCTGAACTCTACACGTCATGTGTGGTCTGGCGTCTCCTTACCAGCAACAGGTCCCAGGTTCAAACTAGTCAATTCCCTAAAAAACACGCTCAGAGCGTCGTTGAGCGAAAGTGGTAGGGAGACACGATATAGAACAGACACCACGCAGAATGTTAGATAGTGTTGAACAGAGGCTGTCAGGCTTTGTCTCAGTTACTTAGAGAGATTTCAGTGCTAACCAAGAACAAGTCATTATTTTGTACTCGTTTCTACTCAATGCAGCACTGAACAATAAACTAGCACGTACAACAACCAAACCTCCGGCTGTTACACATGAAACACAAGCATGAGCAGGAATGCCAACCGCATTTCACTCTGACACTCCATTGGCGCGAAATTACCAATGTTCGGGCATTTTTTGAACAGATCTCGTACAGGGATTATGGAAATACTGCGTGAATGGCACGATTGAACATAAATGCAGACGCTAGACAAGTCTGCACGTTGCGCTGCTGTATTTTAAAATGAACGGCATCTGTGTGATGTTCTCAATACGGTGCAACTGCCATTAGTGGTCAGAGTAATGTTCGGTGTGTAGTAATGAGTGCTTTATGTCGGAGCTAGATGAATTCGAAAGTGGGAAAATAATTTTCATTCGTATGGTTCGTGCTTCGTCACAAAGAGGCACTATATTTAAAATTTATACCGTGTACAGAACCATGAACCATGGACCTTGCCATTGGTGGGGAGGCTTGCGTGCCTCAGCGATGCAGATAGCCGTACCGCAGGTACAACCACAATGGAGGGGTATCTGTTGAGAGCCCAGACAAACGTGTGGTTCCTGAAGAGGGGCAGCAGCCTTTTCAGGAGTTGCAAGGGCAACAGTCTGGATGATTGACCGATATGGCCTTGTAACAATAACCAAAACGGCCTTGCTGTGCTGGTACTGCGAACGGCTGAAAGCAAGGGGAAACTACGGCCGTAATTTTTCCCGAGGGCATGCAGCTTTACTGTATGATTAAATGATGATGGCGTCCTCTTGGGTAAAATATTCCGGAGGTAAAATAGTCCCCCATTCGGATCTCCGGGTGGGGACTACTCAAGAGGATGTCGTTAACAGGAGAAAGAAAACTGGCGTTCTACGGATCGGAGCGTGGAATGTCAGGTCCCTTTATAGGGCAGGTAGGTTAGAAAATTTGAAAAGGGAAATGGATAGGTTAAAGTTAGATATAGTGGGAAATAGTGAAGTTCGGTGGCAGGAGGAACATGACTTCTGGTCAGGTGACTACAGGGTTATAAACACAAAGTCAAATAGGGGTAATGCAGGAGTAGGTTTAATAATGAATAGGAAAATAGGAACGCGGGTAAGCTACTACAAGCAGCTTAGTGAACGCATTATTGTGGCCAAGATAGATACGAAGCCCACACCTACTACAGTAGTACAAGTTTATATGCCAACTAGCTCTGCAGATGACGAAGAAATTGAAGAAATGTATGATGAAATAAAAGAAATTATGCAGATAGTGAAGGGAGACGAAAATGTAATAGTCATGGGTGACTGGAATTCGAGTGTAGGAAAAGGGAGAGAAGGAACCGTAGTAGGTGAATATGGATTGGGGCTAAGAAATGAAAGAGGAAGCCGCCTGGTAGAATTTTGCACAGAGCACAACTTAATCATAGCTAACCCTTGGTTTAAGAATCATGAAAGAAGGCTGTATACAAGGAAGAACCCTGGAGATACTAAAAGGTATCAGATAGATTATATAATGGTAAGACAGAGATTTAGGAACCAGGTTTTAAATTGTAAGACATTTCCAGGGGCAGATGCGGACTCTGACCACAATCTATTGGTTATGACCTGTAGATTAAAACTGAAGAAACTGCAAAAAGGTGGGAATTTAAGGAGATGGGACCTGGATAAACTGAAAGAACCAGAGGTTGTACAGAGTTTCAGGGAGAGCATAAGGGAACAATTGACAGGAATGGGGGAAAGAAATACAGTAGAAGAAGAATGGATAGCTTTGAGGGATGAAGTAGTGAAGGCAGCAGAGGATCAAGTAGGTAAAAAGACGAGGGCTAGTAGAAATCCTCGGGTAACAGAAGAAATATTGAATTTAATTGATGAAAGGAGAAAATATAAAAATGCAGTAAATGAAGCAGGCAAAAAGTAATACAAACGTCTCAAAAATGAGATCGACAGGAAGTGCAAAATGGCTAAGCAGGGATGGCTAGAGGACAAATGTAAGGATGTAGAGGCTTATCTCACTAGGGGTAAGATAGATACTGCCTACAGGAGAATTAAAGAGACCTTTGGAGGTAAGAGAACCACTTGTATGAACATCAAGAGCTCAGATGGAAACCCAGTTCTAAGCAAAGAAGGGAAAGCAGAAAGGTGGAAGCAGTATATAGAGTGTCTATACAAGGGCGATGTACTTGAGGACAATGTTATGGAAATGGAAGAGGATGTAGATGAAGATGAAATGGGAGATACGATACTGCGTGAAGAGTTTGACAGAGCACTGAAAGACCTGAGTCGAAACAAGGCCCCGGAGTAGACAACATTCCATTGGAACTACTGACGGCCTTGGGAGAGCCAGTCCTGACAAAACTCTACCATCTGGTGAGCAAGATTTATGAAACAGGCGAAATACCCTCAGACTTCAAGAAGAATATAATAATTCCAATCCCAAAGAAAGCAGGTGTTGACAGATGTGAGAATTACCGAACAATCAGTTTAATAAGCCACAGCTGCAAAATACTAACACGAATTCTTTACAGACGAATGGAAAAACTAGTAGAAGCCGACCTCGGGGAAGATCAGTTTGGATTCCGTAGAAATACTGGAACACGTGAGGCAATACTGACCTTACGACTTATCTTAGAAGAAAGATTAAGGAAAGGCAAACCTACGTTTCTAGCATTTGTAGACTTAGAGAAAGCTTTTGACAATGTTGACTGGAATACTCTCTTTCAAATTCTAAAGGTGGCAGGGGTAAAATACAGGGAGCGAAAGGCTATTTACAATTTGTACAGAAACCAGATGGCAGTTATAAGAGTCGAGGGACATGAAAGGGAAGCAGTGGTTGGGAAGGGAGTAAGACAGGGTTGTAGCCTCTCCCCGATGTTGTTCAATCTGTATATTGAGCAAGCAGTAAAGGAAACAAAAGAAAAATTCGGAGTTGGTATTAACATCCATGGAGAAGAAATAAAAACTATGAGGTTCGCCGATGACATTGTAATTCTGTCAGAGACAGCAAAGGACTTGCAAGAGCAGTTGAACGGAATGGATGGGTCTTGAAGGGAGGATATAAGATGAACATCAACAAAAGCAAAACGAGGATAATGGAATGTAGTCGAATTAAGTCGGGTGATGTTGAGGGTATTAGATTAGGAAATGAGACACTTAAAGTAGTGAAGGAGTTTTGCTATTTGGGGAGCAAAATAACTGATGATGGTCGAAGTAGAGAGGATATAAAATGTAGACTGGCAATGGCAAGGAAAGCGTTTCTGAAGAAGAGATATTTGTTAACATCGAGTATAGATTTCAGTGTCAATAAGTCATTTCTGAAAGTATTTGTATGGAGTGTAGCCATGTATGGAAGTGAAACATGGACGGTAAATAGTTTGGACAAGAAGAGAATAGAAGCTTTCGAAATGTGGTGCTACAGAAGAATGCAGAAGATTAGATGGGTAGATCACATAACAAATGAGGAGGTACTGAATAGGATTGGGGAGAAGAGGAGTTTGTGGCACAACTTGACCAGATGAAGGGATCGGTTGGTAGGACATGTTCTGAGGCATCAAGGGATCACCAATTTAGTATTGGAGGGCAGCTTGGAGGGTAAAAATCGTAGGGGGAGACCAAGAGATGAATACACTAAGCAGATTCAGAAGGATGTAGGTTGCAGTAGGTACTGGGAGATGAAGAAGCTTGCACAGGATAGAGTAGCATGGAGAGTTGCATCAAACCAGTCTCAGGACTGAAGACCACAACAACACCGCGTACAGGGGAAGTTGAAACACATCATGCACTAAGTCAGAACGCTGATCAAATTGTGTTTTGATTTATCATGACAGACGGTCATTGAAACGGATTGTGGTAAAAATAAGATTACGACATCTGCGAAGGCTACTGCAGAACTGAATGTCGCACTCGTGAATCCCGTCAGCACCAAATCAACAAGCCGTGGTAAAAATTTGCTGTTTTGAAGATCGCGCCGCAGCGCGTAGTGTAAAGCAGTCGCCCTCCGTTTCTGGCGGTGGCGCCACTGTGGCAATCGAAGCTTTGGTGTCTCCCTCTGGTGGGAAAGGGGAAAAGTTGCCTGTTCACGCGCATTTAAGGGGCGATATGAGCTCAGCAGGGGGGCAATCTGTCAGTCGGAAGGAGTGTGGGTCAGTCACTCGTCACCAGTTGCTGGTCTGTCTCTCGTTCGCATTTGTGCGGCAGTGTGTCTGTCTGTCGACCGGAGTGCTAGTATGTGTTAGGCCGACATTCTGCTCGGGCAACGGTCATTGGCGATTGGATCGATCGGTTGGTCGGTCGCGTACTGGGACACAAGACGCCTTGTCCGTCTTGAGCGTCGGCGCGTGTGAGGTCCCCGCGTGAGTCCAGTGGGCCGCGCCGTATAGAGAGGGGTAGTGGCTTCACGGTCGACACGAGAGCAACAGGAGTCAACCCACGACATCAGGTCGGCCGGTGCGAGCTGCGACGCGTTGAGACGGGAGATCGGCGCGCCTTCCTGCGCCCGTTGAAGCGGCTGGCAGCGGACGGTTCGGGAGAGCGTTTTGGGGGTGCTGAGCCAGGTCTTCGCCAGAAATCGCAGTTCATTAGATTCGTGATATATTGTTTCATTTACTTGTTAAATTCTACTTGTTTTCTTGGTCAGTCTCTCGTTCCCAGCTTGCTCCTCTGTCTCCCGTCCGCATTTCTTAGGCAGTTAGTGTCTGTCTGTCTGTCTGTCTGTCGGTCTGCCGTACGTAATAGCTGCCTCTGGCATGTTTGTCGGATTCGGTGTAAACTAATTTATTGCTTAAGCTGTAAAGGCCGAATTCCTGAAATATGTTTTTATCTTGCCTATCATCTTGCGAGGATTAGCCGAGCGGTCTAAGGCGCTCCAGTCATGGACTGTACGGCTGGTCTTTGCGGAGGTTCGAGTCCTCCGCCGGGCATGGGTGTGTATGTTTGTCCTTAGGATAATTTAGGTTAAGTAGTGTGTAAGCTTAGAGACTGATGACCTTAGCAGTTAAGAACCATAAGATTTCACACACATCTTGTGAGGTGGTATATGTGTAATGTAGAGCATGTTGGTACATTTTATCTAAAACTTCATTTCATGGATTTTATTTAAATTGTCTTTTTAGTATATAAAGTTGCCATCCTTCCACCGTAAGAGTTCTTTTAAAAATAAGTTGCACTTTCGGTGGCAAATAGTTTTTAATGTGAGTGTTTTGTACCATTTCCATCCCTCTTACGGGGTGCATGGTTAATGTGTTTGCGTAAGTTGTTAAAATTTTTAGCTTAAAGTAATGTGGTGTGTAGCAGATTTGCACCAGTGTAGTCTTTCAGAGGTTGTTGTGAGCGGTCGTGACTACGGCCGTGTTAAAAGGGAGCGGCAAGGTTCTCAGCCCGAAAGCTCATACTATAAAAAAAAAATTTTGTGTTTCTGCGTTTGAATAAATTGTAACTTGATATTTACAGGGCGCTTTCTGATTATAATTTTAAATTTGTTTCAAAAAGAAGGGCTTTTAGGAATAAAGTTATTGAAAAAAAATTGTCATCAGTTACCCATTGGCAACTACTTCCACGCTCACATAGTGTGATTAAATGTGTTAATGTTCTTGATGAATCGCTAATAAAGTAAATTCTTAAGAAAACGTTTTGAAAGTAAAATCCACAGTTCATTGGAGCTCCAGAAGAAGGCAATAGCAGGGTGAGCTCGAATTCCAAAACCGCGCATCAGTGATACACGTTCCCGACATTGCCAGAATGGGGGCGATCTGTAGCGTAATGAACTCTGGTAAAACTTCAAACAACCAAGATCGCTGGTATTTAATTTCATGCCTGGTTTTGTAAAGACTATATTACCATCTTCGGAGCTTCAACTTTACAACTCAGACAATCTCTTCTATCTGCGCTTTGCATCTTGTCATATCACAAATGTTTGTGTGAGGACCGTGGAACACACTGGATGTCAGCATGTTATGCACCGAATGCCAGTGTTCATGTTCATACCACAGCTCACTACAGACCTAATCTTATGTTTTGTACATGCAGGTATTTTAATGATGACATGCCGGCATCCACTGTGCTCCACGGTCCTTACACACACGTTTGTGATACGACACGATGCAAAGCGCAGATGGAGGAGATTGTACGACTTACCGAAAGTAGTAATCTAAACACACACTTTACTAGTGATGTTGACTGTTGGGGCTTTTCTGGAGTTCATCACACATCAGTGACTCAAATACCCGTAACAAGAAAACGTGGCATCGAAGCCATAAACCCTTGATTATGGAGCAATGGAAGAAAATCACTTGGTCGGATGAGTTTTGCTTCACACTGTTTGAACTTCTGGACAATTTACGTGCCAAGGGAGAAATATGGCATGCGTTTCGGCAGCCATGTGATAGTATTATATGAGCTACATGCTTATTCTGCAAGGACGTACTACTGCCTAATCCATCATATGGTACAATTTTTGCTCCCCAATGTTGATCTGGTGTTCCAACACGACAGCGCTCCTATGCACACAGCTCGCATCGTGCAGAACTGCTTTTGTGAACACGAGGATGAATTTGTTGCTTCTCCAGTGGCCTCTCCATCTCCAGATCTCAATTTTTGTGTGAACACTGCGTTCACTTTGGCTGACATTTAGCTAGAAGTCAGCTGAAGAGTCGTTGAGCTCCGATAGCGGAGAAACGAGACAGCCACGTAGTTGAGTGTTCTTGCGAGAACTGAGAGGGCAGTGAAACATACACGCTGGTCCAAATATGCACGTGTATATCGCCATAGTTTCCAGACTAGTGATGAGTACATGTTTTCTGCCTAACGAGAAACATAGGACAGTTTCAGCTGAAAAAATCAGTAATGATTTGATTAGCTTTTTACAGGATTTTCAGAGGGCCATGCAGCTGACTGCACGTCGTAGCTTAAGGTAAATGCCGCCGGCAGAGGCGTAAAGTTGTTGGATCTCCAGCTTGCGTCCACTATGAACTCGAGCAACCTTGAGTAAACTTTTGCTCATGTTATCACAAAAACTAACCATCCTCGATAGACTTGATTGTCATCCTAAATAGTACCGAACTTAGAACGGTAATCGGACGATTTGCCGTAATATTGGCCAACTTCACTGTGTAGAAGTAAGAAAAATCTTGTAGAAAACCTTCTATTTAGATTTGAGATTGTTGTGTTAAGTGTTATTTCTGACAAACAGGACGTAATGCGTTATATTGACAACTACCCTGAAGTTGTCATATCACGAGCTATGTAAACCCGTATGCTTCTTTAACAACAAAATAGGAATAAAACCAAATTTACAGCTGAACACCAGTGTTCTTCGTCACAGAATAAGGGTCCACCTCTAACCCCTGTCTTTTATTCTAATGAAGCTAACGCACTCAGAGGGTGTTTTTGCTGATGTCTGACGAACATGAAAAGGAGTGGAGTGTCAGATTATCGCGTATGTGAAAGTATCGTGGTGCCATTATTCAACAGGACAATGCTCATTCACTCATCATGCGTGTCATCATGAACTGTGTGTGTGATGTAGAGGTTCTCATGTGGCCAACAAGATACCCATATCTGACCCCGAATGAACATGAGTGAGATCATCTCGGACCTCAATTCCGTTTCAGTATCAGTATGCAAGATATAAGGACCACTGTTAATAGTTGTGGACCAGCATTGCTCAGAAGAGGGCACAATGGTTATAACGACATCCGTCGTAACCAAATCGTACTCGCTTCCATGCTATAGGTGACGCAGCGGCATATGATAAGGTGTCATATTGCCAAGTTATTTATAAATATGATTCGATTTAGTAATCACCGCAGTAACATCACACACCCTCCCAAGGCGTGAAATGTCATTTCGTTTCCTCACACTCTCTGGATGCTCCCCCCTTTTTTCCTGGCAGTGTGTAGTCCACAAGCCAGACGATCCACATGTTGCTTGCAAATATTCTTTTAATCCACAACAAGCAATAAATAACTTTTCAGGCATTGCTCGCAGACCTGAATCAACTCACAATCATACTGCTGCTGGATGGCAACCAGCCCACATCACATTATGTTATCACATGAGGGCTACCATGCTGTGACTCACTGATACCGACAAAGAAGTTTACTCAAACCAACTGCCAGCGTGGGTCAAGTCCTCTGGCAGTGATATGAACTGTCCATTTCATTTCTTATTTTACTAATATTACTCCCAGATGAAGGCCTAATGCGTTCTTTGTGACCTTTTGCAAATTCTTATGTGAAATCCTTCTCATTTAACAGATAGTATTTAGGTCACAGGCTTCTGGGCACAAGCTGTACCCCAGTAGCCCATCGAGATGTGGCATGCTCTGCTGGTTACACTCAGTTAAAATCAGGAGCTCACCGAACTGTTGTGCAAACCGACACATGGCAGCTTTCCTTGGTCGGAAACACCAGTCAGTACTTTTTTGTGCTGTTGACACATACTCATAACATAAGATGCTTTACATAACAAGAAAATAATTAAACTTCCTGGCAGACTAAAACTGTGTGCCGACCGAGACTCGAACTCAGGACCTTTGCCTTTCGCGGGCAAGTGCTCTACCATCTGAGCTACCGAAGCACGACTCACGACCGGTACTCACAGCTTTACTTCTGCCAATATCTCGCCTCCTACCTTCCAAACTTTACAGAAGCTCTCCTGCGAACCTTGCAGAACTAGCACTCCTGAAAGAAAGGATATAGCGGAGACATGGCTTAGCCACAGCCTGGGGGATGTTTCCAGAATGAGAATTTCACTCTGCAGCGGAGTGTGCGCTGATATGAAACTTCCTGGCAGATTAAAACTGTGTGCCCGACCGAGACTCGAACTCAGGACCTTTGCCTTGCCCGCGAAAGAAGTAAAGCTGTGAGTACCGGGCGTGAGTCGTGCTTCGGTAACACAGTTTTAATCTGCCAGGAAGTTTCATATCAGCGCACACTCCGCTGCAGAGTGAAAATCTCATTCAAAAAAATAATTACATATGTAATAGTAATAAATGTTACAACGCCATCGAGAATGTGACTTCTGAGGAGAACCCTTTCTTTCCCTGCAGACTTCCTTCATTTACCAAATAAAGTTCAGCTTAATTTCTCCGAAATTTCACTTCTGGGCCTCCATAAATGCCTTTTCTACCATCTACTCTCACTGAGCCGTGTCCGGCTCGCGTTGGTGCTGTTTGTTCGCTGGCATTTTATCGCAATGGAGTGGTATCTTATTTCTCCCTGAGTTACTACCGTAAGGAGTTGCTGACTTGCCTCCATCAGTGGCAGCAGCAGCACTTATCGATACTAGTACTGCTGTACCATTTACCGTGTGACCACTATATTTCCATGTGGTGGTGTGAGTGGCAGGCAGTCAGTTGGGACACAGCAGCGAGGAAGTCTCCGCAGTGCGAGGTCAGGCCAGGACCGCTGGCGGCATGCATTCGTGGTCAGATGGTAAGGAGCTAGCTGCGAGAGCTACAAAGTTTGTTGACCACTAACCTGGACACTGAAGTTGAGTGATCAGCTAACCTGTTAAGAAACAACTGCTGTGACATCTCTTCGTTCATTGGCAGTTGCTGCTTCCTGGGCTGTTCCAGCTAGCAGTAACGTATGGTGTGTTGGAGTTGGCGAAATTTTGCAGCTGTCTTCCTGTATGATCTTTAAATATTAAATTGGTTGTTACTAGTCAGTGAAGTGCACCAGCGGTATTTTCTGCCTTTTGGACGTTAACGCCCCACTTACCTGCACTGGTCGTGAGCATAGTTTTCTGGCAGCGTGTGTTTCCCCGCCATGTTGGTGCTGTCTGGCATGGCGTGTAGTTCAACAGCCTTATACTTGTTTGTTCACTTTTTTTTTCTTAGAGTGGTTATTGTGCCTTGTCTGTTTTTAGACACCAATTTTGAAGACGTATGGTGCTGGTATCTTCGTCCTCGGTTGATTCTTTCCATTGTCATGCCATTGAGTAGACAGAAGGGAATTGATTAGGTTGTTGGTCGCTCCTTCAGCCTTAGCTGGGTCGGGTTGCCTTCAGGATATTTAACTTTACTCTCGGCTTCCTGTCTCACTTCACCTTACATTAGAGCTACTTCCTCAGGCTTACCCTTGGAACACTTCTGAGCACCACTGTTCTGTTGGTTTCAAATTGTGATTTTCGTTTTAGTCTACTAATTTAGTTTGTTTTAATTTTAAAATAAGACCTTCAGCTGACTTAAAATTTGAAGACTGATTTGTTTAAAAACTAAGTTTTGAAAGTCTGTTCTGTCTTAAAGTCTTGTATCCAGGCCTTAAGCCCTGAGTTGTTCATTGTCCAGTGTGTGGCCTTCAGTTGTGCTTTTACGCGAAATATTTTTAAGATAAAGCATTCAGCCGACAGCATTCTTGTTATCCAGGCCCTAAGCTCTGAGTTGTACAACGTCTTGTGTGCATCCTTCAGCGGAGTATTTACGTGAAATATTTTTTAAGTAAGGCCTTCAGCCGCGTGTATTCTTTAAAGCAATTTTTTGTAACTTGTGTTCAGGCATTCAGCCGTTCTTGTTTTTGGTGTGGTTTTTGGCCTTCAGCCCAGGAAGTATCTCAAATTTTCTTAACTACGCCTTCAGAAATATTGTTTTATTTTTATCCTTTTAAGGCAATGTGTAATTAAGTGGTTCCTAGGAAAATAAAACTTGGTGCGTTTTGTGCAACTGACAGTAACTGATTATGGACCCCTCCACAACCATAACCTGATCTGCTCTACACTACGAAAGCAAATTTCAGTCGCAGTTGTTATCATTGTTATTATAATAAAACAGGGTCTGACGGGATCTTCTCCGCAATTAGTCAAGTGTGTGATAGCGCCTAAATTCTGACAAAATTTGGTCTTCATTTATAAAGTACATAATGCATGTCACCTGGGTAGCCATGCTGTCTGAGGCGCAGTGTCACGGTTCGCGAGGCTCCTTACCATCAGAGGTTCGAGTGCTCCCTCGGGCATGGGTGTATGTATTGTCATTTGCGTAAGTTAGTTTAAGTTAGGTTAAGTAGTGTGTAAGCCTAGGGACCGATGACCTCAGTGGTTTGGTCCCACAGAACATTGCCACAAATTTCCAAAAAGAGTTTACATAATCTATTACCGTGGATGTTTACTGAACGTTTATATCTTTCAAGCGTAAATTTTGACATATATATATTTTTTGTTTCAAATTCTGAAGGTGGCAGGGGTAAAATACAGGGAGCGAAAGCCTATTTACAATTTGTACAGAAACCAGAAGAAAGGATCAGGAGTGGAATTAAAATACAAGGTGAAAGGTTATCAATGAAATGATTCGCTGATGAGATTGCTACCCTGAGTGAAAGTGAAGAAGAATTAAATGATCTGCTGAACGTAATGAACAGTCTAATGAGTACACAGTATGGTTTGAGAGTAAATCGGAGAAAGACGAAGGTAATGAGAAGTAGTAGAAATGAGAACAGCGAGAAACTTAACGTCAGGATTGATGGTCACGAAGTCAATGAAGTTAAGGAATTCTGCTACCTAGGCAGTAAAATAACCAATGACGGTCGGAGCAAGGAGGACATCAAAAGCAGACTCGCTATGGCAAAAAAGGCATTTCTGGCCAAGAGAAGTCTACTAATATCAAATACCGGCCTTAATTTGAGGAAGAAATTTCTGAGGATGTACGTCTGGAGTACAGCATTGTATGGTAGTGAAACATGGACTGTGGGAAAACCGGAACAGATGAGAATCGACGCATTTGAGATGTGGTGCTATAGACGAATGTTGAAAATTAGGTGGACTGATAAGGTAAGGAATGAGGAGGTTCTACGCAGAATCGGAGAGGAAAGGAATATGTGGAAAACACTGATAAGGAGAAGGGACAGGATGATAGGACATCTGCTGAGACATGAGGGAATGACTTCCATGGTACTAGAGGGAGCTGTAGAGGGCAAAAACTGTAGAGGAAGACAGAGATTGGAATACGTCAAGCAAATAATTGAGGACGTAGGTTGCAAGTGCTACTGTGAGATGAAGAGGTTAGCACAGGAAAGGAATTCGTGGCGGGCCGCATCAAACCAGTCAGTAGACTGATGACAAAAAAAAACGTAAACCAGATGGCAGTTATCAGAGTCGAGTGACACGAAAGGGAAGCAATGGTTGGGAAGGGAGTGAGACAGGGTTGTAACCTCTCCCCGATGTTATTCAGTCTGTATATTGAGCAAGCAGTAAAGGAAACAAAAGAAAAATTCGGAGTAGGTTTTAAAATCCATGGAGAAGAAATAAAAACTTTGAGGTTTGCCGATGACACTGTAATTCTGTCAGAGACAGCAAAGGACTTGCAAGAGCAGTTGAACGGAATGGATAGTGTCTTGAAAGGAGGATATAAGATGAACACCAACAACAGCAAAACGAGAATAATGGAAAGTAGTCAAATTACGTCGGGTGACGCTGAGGAAATTAGATTAAGAAATGAGGCACTTAAAGTAGTAAAGGAGTTTTGCTACTTGAGGAGCAAAATAATTGATGATGGTCGAAGTAGAGAGGATATAAAATGTAGACTGGCAATGGCAAGGTAAGCGTTTCTGAAGAAGAGAAATTTGTTAACATCGATTATAGATTTAAGTGTCAGGAAGTCATTTCTGAAAGTATTTGTATAGAGTGTAGACATGTATGGAAGAGAAACGTGGACGATAAATAGTTTGGACAAGAACCCGAAGAGAAGATTTCAAAATGTGGTGCTACAGAAGAATGCTGAAGATAAGGTGGGTAGATCACATAACTAATGAGGAGGTACTGAATAGAATTGGGGAGAAGAGGAGTTTGTGCATCAAACCAGTCTCAGGACTCAAGACCACACATGTCAATATGTTCATTTTATGCAAAGATACACTTCCAAGGTTAGCTTATAAAAATTCAACAGTGCATCGCGTTTAAACAAGACTCCATTATTTACTAATACTTTTAACACACTATTTCAGCTTCAGATAAAACTTACGTCACAATTTACATTCTTATATTTCTTATATCGGTATTTAATCTACGTTGTACGTAACAGGAAGTTTCCAGTTTTAATATCTGCAAATATTTTAGCGTTTGATTCGAACTGCTATTACTAAAAATATTCTCATAAGTATATGTCCTCAAGAAACGTTCAATAAACTGAATTTGATGAATAAGCTATAAACGGAAATCACACAGTCATAGAGTTCACTCATCTAAAGTTCTCAAAGCTTCCAGAAAAACACACATTATTTTTCTGAGAGACTAACTGCGTCACATTGTTCCTGATGTGGATTAAGTTAACACCCGCAAAGATCTTTGCAACGTATGTTGCAGATAGATTATGAAATGAGTTCTGTGTTCTAAGTGTTTACATTTTAATGTGGAAGTGTGTAACTACATGTGAACTTTTATATGTAATGAGAAGTAAACCTCATTTTCCGAGAGAAAGGCTTTTACCTCCATGCTGAGTCATTTGACACCCTGAAACTGAAATGGGATATCACGCAACATTTGGAAGGCTTTGGACACTGACACCATCTTAAAAAGCTAAGTGTCCTTTTTACAATTGTTTGATGTCATCTTTCTAGCACTTGAATATACGTTGCTTCCTAAACCAGTAAATGTCTTTATGTGACGTCAACGTGAACTATCAACACGAACTTCTTGCTAATGCACGGGAGGAGTGTTACATGCTGCTGCTATCTCTTAATGCTAATACCTTGTTAGAAATCGTTTTTAATTTTTGAGACACGATCTAATCCGAGCGAATGGAATAGTAAAAAAGAGAAAAAGTCCTTGACACTCGCCGACATTTGGCCAAGTGAACACCCCTTCATTTTCAAGGCACAAATTAAACGACAGATTGCTAAGCATGACTACTCAAAAGTTACGTCAAACCAGGAAACAAGGGACCACTAACGGCAGCTACGTGAGATAATGAACGTCCTTATTGCCGAGTAAACTGCAGCGGGAGTAGATGCTTGCTATGTTCGTGTTCAGCCATATGAATGCAGGACATAACCAAGCAATTCCTGCTCCTAGTATCGTTTCCAAGATACATTTTTTGGCAGACATACCTGATCGTTCCTGCACTTTGGAAATTAACTGATATGGGGTACCTGCTTCTGACAGGGTACGTTTGTAGCACAGCATTGTATGGTAGTGAATCATGTTGAAAATCTGTGGATCGATAAGTTAAGGAAAGGGGATGTGATCTGCAAAATCGGAAACATATGGAGGACAACGATAAGAAGGAGACACTGGTTGATACACATGTGTTAAGACGTCTGAGAATAGGTTCCATGCTACTAGAGGCACCTGCAGAGGGTAAAGCTCTAGGGGAAGAGGTACTCTTCAGATGACTCAAAAACAAAAATCTCCTTTCTGTGTGACAGTGGAGAAGCATGTAATTCTGACTGGTAGTCAAGTGTTCTTGGAATGACCAGCGCTATGCGTCATACGTCTTAATTCGCTAAGTTTTTTGTTCGAGACGAACCATAGCAATCAACTGTCCGGAAATAGTTGGTTTTTCTGGATGACGGAGGTGAACGTTCTTGGATGATCATGACATTGTAAGTTCAAGTTTTTTCACCCATTATAAAACATTTTGAAAATTTGCTTCTCTGTACGCATTTCGTCATCCTATCGTTAACACGAATGAAAATCTTGTATTACATAGTTGTGAATGAAGCACTTTTATACAGGGTGTTAGGGATATAGATACAGATATTGTGATTATTGATATCTCAATATTCACCAGCGTCAGTGTGCAAGTTGTTTTTTCTTTGCATCTAACAGTCTTGCCTGAGACACATACCTTAATTCACTACCTAATATTTTCTACACGGTCGTAACTGCACGTGCGAAGTAAATACAGATTATCTCTTTGGCTACACATATTTTACATTTCAATACCTGACCTGCTGCCGAGGGGAAAATAAAATTTGATGGCTTGATTGTGCTAAACGTGCTAATCGACCTAAAAACATACTACCAGTAACAGTTATAATTACTAAAGTGTAGATGAAGTATATATGTTTTAACATTGTTCAATATACTATCCTCAGTCATTGCTACAAATATGTTCACTTAGTACCCCTAACAGCCTGCATAAATGGAAGTCAGAAATTAAGTGAGAAATTCATTTACGTGATTCATAGGATATTGATATCCAAGTGACACCTTATAACACATACAAGTGAACATACTGAGACAGACTTAAGTAGTCATCCGTCCCTATTTCCTTTTCTGGATGAGACATGTGAGAGGAATCCTCAGTCACAACAGTCGATGGATGGACGTTCGGTGTATCCCTAGAATGGTCAACAATGTGCAAGTTAATTATTAAATGCACCAAAATCGATTCTTATATTTTTGCCGGAGTATTCCTCTGTCCCGTACATAGTGGCATTGACCTTAAGTGCTTTTACCTCTGCACAAATGCTGACGTAAGATCTGATGACATGACTAGTTTAAGAAACAGAGTCATGCAGATAGGGCAGATACTAGTATGACTCTACACTGAGATGGCAAAAGTCGTGGGGTACCTCCTAATATCGTATCGGACCTCCTCTTGCGTGGCAGCGAGTCGACGTGGCATGGACTGCGCAAATCTCTGGAAGTTGAAATGTGGCTACACTGAGTCACAGCGCCAGAGATTGCGCCAAAGAGTATTATTCAGCCGCCTCCACTGGCAGTGCTTGTTGAGATGTGGCAGTAGTCAGTGCTTGTTGAGAAGTAGCAGTAGTCGGTCGTTGTTGAGATGTCGTCGTAGTGAGTGCTTGTGCAGATCTTGCTGAGAGGATATTGATAGCTGTGCTATTTGAGGCCATGTTGTATGCAGTTGTTTGATGGGCTAGAGAGCAGATGTTGTTCGAATGGAGATATTGTAATGATCAGAGTGCTTTACGTCAATATATATGAAGGTAAAAAAATTCCTTTTTTTTCATTATTTCAATGTCTTAAACAATAATGCCTTGTCACAGGTTCAGTCAACAAAGCATCTGGCTCGTGTTCTTGCATTAGAGTGTAATTCTGTTTTCCTTGCGCAATTATAGTATTTCTATTTTTTTTAATTACTTCAGTATAAATGGTGTTTAAAATATCTTGTCTTATTGAGGAAGAACCGTACCAGATGTGTACGTTGAACCACACTTCCACACACAGAACAGCTACACTTGTGCTTTGTTGTTTAGTTGGTTTTATAGTTGCTGGGGACTTAATTAATTAATTGTATTAACGGAAATTTCATTTCATTCTTTGTTGTTGTTCTATGCAGTCAGATTGCGTACAAATACTAGTCAGGGCCATCCGGTTACGAGACTTCGTAATCGGACAGACAGCTACTAAAAATTAAAAAAGTATTTGCATTGATATTAATAATTAAGCCCCCATGCAAAGTCCGCTGCAGAAATACTAAGCCATGCTGCCTCTCTAGCTGTCCAGTTGAAATGGCGCATAGTCATCCACAAAAAGTCCATCGTCGCTTGAGAACATGAAGTCCATGGCTGCCTGTAAATGGCCTGCAAGTAGCCGAACATAATATTACCAGTCTCAATCACAGGTACAGCTTGACCAGAGGACCCAGCCCGTTACAAGTAAACACAGTTCACGCCGTTCTGGAGTCACCACGAACTTGCACAGTCCCTTGACTCCTGTCTGTGGCTTCGTGGAGTCTGTGCCACACGCGAAACCTACCGTCAGCTCTTACGAACTGAGATCCGGACTCATTTGACCAGGCCACGTTTTCCAATCGTTTGGGGTCCAACCGGTATGGTAACGTGCACAAGACAATCGCTGTAGTCGATGTCGTGCTGTTAGCAAAGACACTAGCGGCAGTCGTTTGCTGCCATAGCCCATTAACGCGAAATTAAGCCGCACCATCCTAACAGATAACTTCGTCGTACGTCCCACATGGACTCATGCGGTTATCTCACGCAGTGTTGCTTGTCTATTAGCGCTGACAAATCTACGCAATCGGCTGCTGCTTTTGGTCATTGACTGAAGACCGTCGGCTGCTGGGTTGTCTACGGTGAGCGGTTGTTGTGACTGAAAATTCGCAATTTTTCAAAAACACAACTTTTATTTATGTGAGTTTACAAGGTTGATGACTAAATAACAAAAGAAAGATAACAATAACGATGCCAGTAAAAGTCTCCTAATTGAGGCAAACAAAAGTTCACTTCTAATTTTCCACAAAGGTTCGTGGTAACACACAGATACACACACACACTAGTTAAAGTCCAATTCAGAGATGAAGACGTAATCTCCAGTGGTCGAAGTCCACGAGGTCTGCATCCGGAATGAACTGAACTTCGGGGCGGGTTATAGCCCCTAAATAGCTGTCTCCAGCCAGTCAGGTTTTGACGTAGTGATACTTCCTGCAGGCCGTGGCTTGAGCTTCCCCTGCAGGAAGCAGTACTCGGAATGTCTGTTTCCATTATCTTGTATGTAAATAGCTGGTGTTTACCGTGGTGTTTTGGTACGCCTTGGACATAGACAACCCAGAACTGTGTGGTGTAATATGGGTTGCCGGCCCTCAGGGGCTACCTTGGCTCCGGCATAACAGAGGTAATTCCTGAAATGTGGTGTTCTTGGCAGTCTCTTGATACTGTGGATATCATAATTGTGGAACGGAATGTCCCACGCGTGTAGCTCCAACTACCATTCTGTGTTCAGAGTCTGTTAACATCCGTCTCACGGCCCTAATAACGTCGGATACCTTTTCGCATGAATCACATGAGCACAACTACGTTTTATACCTCGTATACGTAATACTACCGCAACTTTTAATATGTATATTGTCATCCGATGAGTTTTGTCACCTCAGTGTAAACCCATGAGCTGAACCTACATACGAGACGTGATTTTTAAGTAAGTACCGTTTTGAAATTAAAAATAGACGTGCTAAGATACCTCAATAACCTTATTTTTAGACGAAAGCCTTTACCTTAATCTACGTACTCACGCCATTACAGCCTGATTCCTTGTTTACGTTGTGTACTGAGTGTTTAAGATGCCTCCGATAATCGTGTGTCCCGCCGACTGTGAAGTATGGACTGTTATGAGATTTCTTAGTGCTAAAGGCCTAAAAGCGATCGATATTCATCGTGAGATCTCTGATGTTTACGGAGAAAACATTATGAGTGATGGAATGGTAAGAAAGCGGGTGAGAGCATTTAAAAACAGCCCCACAAATGTGCATGATGAACAACGGAGTAGGCGTCCTTCGGACGTTAATGAAAGGCTGGTGCTGGAAGTGGACAATAAGGCGAGAGAAAACACGCTTTACGATTTCCTCCTTGCATGATGACTTTCCTAATGTTTCTCGTAGTGTGTTGTATGGCATTAGCCGGCCGCTGTGGTCGAGCGGTTCTAGGTACTTCAGTCTGGAACCGCGCTGTTGCTACGGTCGCAGGTTCGAATCCTGCCTCGGGCATGGATGTGTGTGATGTCCTTAGGTTAGTTAGGTTTAAGTAGTTCTAGGTCTAGGGGACCGATGACCTCAGATGTTAAGTCCCATAGTGTTTAGAGCCATTTGAACCATTTTGTATGGCATTGTGACCGAGTACTTGAAATACCGAAAATTGTGCGCACCTTGGGTTCCGAAAATGCTGACAGATGTGCAGAAAACCAAACATGTAAACAGTGTATTGACTTTCCTTGAGCGGTACCACAACGACGGTGATGATCTCTTAAGCCAAATTGTTACGGGCGATGAAACATGGGTGGCCTACGTCACACCAGACTCAAAGCAACAGTCGATGGAAGTTGAGCAAGCGTTTTGCTGCAAGACAATGCTCGTCCGCATGTGGCGAATCAGACCAAAGAAGTCATGACATCTTTTCGATGGGAAAGTCTAGATCATCCTCCGTACAGCCCCGATCTTGCCCCCAGTGACTACCATCTGTTCCTGCACTTGAAGAAACACCTCGGCGGTCAGCGTCTTCAAGACGATGACGAAGTCAAAAAATGTTCAAATGTGTGTGAAATCTTATGGGACTTTAACTGCTAAGGTCATCAGTCCCTAAGCTTACACACTATTTAACCTAAATAACCTAAATTATCCTACGGACAAACACACACACCTATGCCCGAGGGAGGACTCGAACCTCCGCCGGGACCAGCCGCACAGTCCATGACCGCAGCGCCCCACACCGCTCGGCTAATCCCGCGCGGCGATGACGAACTCAAAACAGTGGTGATGCAGTGGTTAACAAGTCAGGCGGCAGACTTCTATCAGGAGGGTATTCAAAAACTGGTACAACGTTATGACAAGTGCCTCAGTATGGTCGGAAATTGTGTAGAAAAATAGTTTAAGGTACAGGCTTTCATGTAAAAATAAAATTATTGAGATATCTTAGCACGCCTTTTTTTTAATTTCAAAACGGTACTTACTTAAAAAACACGCCTCGTATCTTACCACTCCGCATTCGTAAAGCTATTTTTAATTACATATTAAAGATTTTAACCAGACCTCAAAAATTCTACCTGACAATAGTAAATGGCGTGCTCGTGTGCTACAGTTTGTACTGTACAGAATATTATGGCTCCAGTTTTCAGGCGTGGCCAGCCACAGACTGCCCATGATCATGACTGCAACCTAAAATATTTGTAAGTAATTGATTAAATATTTTGCTTTAGAATGGCTACGCAGCTGAAATATCGTAGTGAACAAAACAAAAATGGAATGAAAATAGATAACGGTTAATGCGGGAAACATATATCTTTAAAACACGTGACAAAAGCAACAGGTCAAAGTATCCTGTGCCTACATTAGTGGATAGATAGTTGGCACATTCCAGAAACGGGAGAGAGTCACCGATTTCCCCCATTTGTTGCGTCATTCATCTCCCTCTCTCTCTTCTACATATCACTCGGCTACGCGTCCCTGGCAGACATGCTTTGCAGCCCAGCCGTCAAACATAAAGATGAACACGACACGGGACGCTGGTGGCGGTTTGAGGACGCGCTGTTCCCCGGGAGATACGGCGAGCTGGCAGCGTGGACTGCAGCGGCGGACACAGCGTGGCGTCGGCCACCCGTATCAGGAATTCGCCGTGTCATCCAATTATGAGGCGCGGCTTCCAGGCAATTCATCACCGGCGCCGGCCGCACTGAGAGCCGCGCCCGGCCAGTCAGCGTCTGATGATGCAGCGCTACAGTCACCGAAACTAATTAGCGATGATTAAAACAAGTGCCACCGTCCTCTCTGTGGCGCGAATTTCGAGGTGTGTGTCGGCTGCTGCGTATCGTTCACGTATTCCGCGCTCAAGTTTCTACGTTGTGGACCGACTGTACATGGTGTAAGTACTTCGTTTGTTGACTTTTTTTTAAATTTTACGAGACTTGTTCGCGCTACTGTCAACATTTGCACGTTTCATTACGTATGTGCTGAGTCACTTAGATCAAAGGACTTACATAACCGGTTTTCAAAATGTTAACAACTTTGGTGGGGTATTCTCTTAAAATTTGGCTTTTTCAGGGCGTTATAACTAACACCATTTCAGCTTGAGAAGAAATTTTTCTTTCGGTGTTTGTTTGTCTATATGAGTAAATTTTAAACAAATTGAAACAGCCCAAGAACGACTATGAACAGAATAGAAAGTACAAAATTTCGTTAAAATTCTGGAGTGTGTATGAACGTAACCCAAAGCCTACAATCTTAAATTCGCAACATTTATTAAAATCTTTTACATCAAATACACTACTGGCCATTAAAATTGCTACACCACGAATATGAGGTGCTACAGACTCGAAATTTATCCGACAGCTAAAAGATGCTGTGATATGCAAATGATTAGCTTTTCAGAGCATTCACACAAGGTTGGCACCGGTGGTGACACCAACGTGCTGACATGAGGAAAGTTTCCAATTGATTTTTCAAACAGCAGTTGACCGTCGTTGCCTGGTGAAACGTTGTTGTGATGCCTAGTGTAGGGAGGAGAAATGCGTACCATCACGTTTCCGACTTTGATAAAGGTCGGATTGTAGCCTATCGCGATTGCGGTTTATCGTATCGCGACATTGCTGCTCCTGTTGGTCGACATCCAATGACTGTTAGCAGAATATGGAGTCAGTGGGTTCAGGAGGGTAATACGGAACGCCGTGCTGGATCCCAACGGCCTCGTATCACTAGCAGTCGAGATGACAGGCATCTTATCCGCATGGCTCTGTAACGGATCGTGCAGTAACGTCTCGATCCCTGAGTCATCAGGTGGGGACGTTTGCAAGACAACCATCTGCACGACGTTTGCAGCAGCATGCACTATCAGCTCGGTCACCATGGCTGCGGTTACCCTTGACGCTGCATCACAGAAAGGAGCGTCTGCGATGGTGTACTCAACGACGAACCTGGGTGCAAGAATGGCAAAACGTCATTTTTTCGGATATAGAAAATGTTCGACTGCTGTCCTGGCCAGCACATTCTCCAGATCTCTCACCAATTGAAAACGTCTGGTCAATGGTGGCCGAGCAACTGGCTCCTCACAATACGCCAGTCACTACTCTTGATGAACTGTGGTATCGTGTTGAAGCTGCATGGGCGGCTGTACAAGTACACGCCACCAAGCTCTGTTTGACTCAATGCCCAGGCGTATCAAGGCCGTTATTACGGCCCGAGGTGGTTATTCTGAGTACTGATTTCTCAGGATCTATGGACCCAAATTGTCTGAAAATGCAATCACATGTCAGTTCTAGTATAATATATTTGTCCAATGAATACCCGTTTATCTTCTGCATTTCTTCTTGGTGTAGCAATTTTAATTGCCAGTAGTGTAGATGGCTTTGAATTGCTGGCTTCTTTTAAAAACCAATTTATTTGCCAAGATCTCAATGTAAACACTATTACTGGACTACTAGTTTCGGCGATATGTGTTGCACCCTCAGATTCATGAAACTGGCCAGTGGTAGCCACATCATACAGTGCTTACATCACTCTGTCACATGTGAGCCATACAATATGCTTAAAAAAGAGTCGAAGTATTACAATGACATGACTTTATGATAGAAAACTTCGCATTTCATTGTAATGCCTCGACTGTTTTATGCGTATTGTATACTCCTCATGTGACAGACTGGTACGAGCATTGAATGATGTGCCAGGTTTTATGGATCTGAGGATGACAACACATATTGCGAAACTACTACTGTAATCCAAATATTGTTTTTACATAGCCATCTTGGCACATGGAATGGTTTTCAAAGTAAGACTGCAATACAGAATTATAGATCGGCTCCTACATTGACTGATCATATGAGATAACCATAAAATAAACAGCTGTAACCAGAAACTGTCTTTAATTACTTTAATTACAAAGGCTGTTACAAAAGGGAACAACACTCTCCCACGCCCCACGTTATGCCAACAGCGGCCGCCTGCCGTATCATGAACACTCTGATCACAGGTTGGTTCAGGAAACGAGCAGACAACGATTTCATAAACCCAGAATAAGACAATGGCAGTAACTATGACTGTTAAATGTTTACTAAATAAGAAAAGTTTAAAACCCAATTTTAAATAAAATATACGTGGCATCAGTTAATGGCACCGCAAAATTACTTAGCTGCTGAAACTGCAGTTTCGCAGGAGAGCCTGCGTAAAGCTTGGGAGATAGGAGACGAAGTACTGGCAGAAAAAAGCTGTGACGAGGGGGCTTGACTCGTGCTTGGGTAGCTCAGGGCACATCATGCTGAAGCATAGCTGAACTCCGTTCAGCCACACAGAGCAACGTCCAGTCAGCGCAGAACGCGTTCCCAACGTAATAAAAACTAAAGACGTTTAGCCTTGATTATGTTGTCTTAACTTACACCAGCATAGGTGGAGGGCTTCGTCCTAGAGTAGGTCACAGATGCCGGGTCAGAACTTATAACTCCGCCGACACTACAATCAGCCTGTGCTCATGAGTTTTGGAACGTTCGTAGCCATAACCCACATTTGCAAGAGTCGCCACAAGGAGAATGGAAAGTCATTTGTTTAAAGTTATGAGTTGGTTTTTGCAATTTAATTCATACAATCTAGTTAAGCCCAAAATGCGCTTAGCAACAGAACTGGTGCTTACGCGTACTTTCCTGGGTCTGTTCTTTAATCTGTTTACTAATTAAGCTATTATTTGCGGTTTATGTGAACATAGCTAATTCCATCATCTCGTCTTCAATTCCATCCATCTGTGCCAAAGGATTTCCGTGTATCTTTTGTAATTCAATTGAACCTCATGCATCAGTGTTGCCTGTCCGCCTGCTTAGCTGAGTGGTTACGTGCTTACCTCCTATGCAGCGGGCGCGGGTTCGATTCCCGGCCGGACTAGGGATTTTCTCCGTACGTGAATGGGGTCTTGTGTTGTCCTCATAATCGTTTCATACTCAACACCGGCCCGCAAGTCGCCCAGGGTGGCGTTGACTGAAATAAGACCTGCACTTGGCGGCCGAATTTCCCCGAATGGGGCTTCCCGGCCACCAATGCCATACACTCATTTAATTTCGTTTGTTTT
Organism: Schistocerca piceifrons; assembly: GCF_021461385.2. Classification (NCBI taxonomy): domain Eukaryota; kingdom Metazoa; phylum Arthropoda; class Insecta; order Orthoptera; family Acrididae; genus Schistocerca; species Schistocerca piceifrons. Next base: position 1,008,073,847 of record NC_060139.1, read on the forward strand.
GACTATTAAGGGGCTCCGGAAAGGCTCAAAATCATGAAAAGTTCAATTTTTACTTTTTTGCGTTTTCTGAATCTGCAGACTATTACCTTTTAATAGATATATAATTTATTCAATTCCGAAGACTACAACTATTTTTAAATTTTTTTTGAAATGTGTTCTACATGGGCGTGACCCACTGTGGCGCTGTTAAACTGCTGTCAAATGGTGTTATTATTAACGTCAGTGTCCATCAGGTACATTTTAGTGATGTGAGATAAAGTATGTGTTGTGGCTAACCTGTGATGGTTCAATATATATCGCTGGTGTGATTGTCGATTGTTTCATGTTTATTTACTCTGTCCTTATCTCGAAAATATTCGTAATTAATTCTGTTTCTTGAGTCTCTGTTTTGTTGAAGTATAATAATGAGTAAAAGTTAAGTTATTAGAAATCCTCTGAAGGCTTTTAAGAAAAGGAGAAATGTTGGAAAGCCAAAGGTATGTGTTTTTACTGTAAACAATAAAGACGATAACCAAGTGAGTGAACCTAACCTCTCAAGTACACCTGCCCATAGCAGTCAAAGTGGGAAAGAAAATACTTCACAGAAGAAGCTTGGTTCAATGAGTGAAAACTATGAATGTTTTATGGGCGAATCGGATGTGAATGAAATATTTGATATGTCGGTTCTCAAAGGAATTTTTTCAAACTGTGTAAGATGTATTCATTGTAGTGAAGTTGGTCTGGAACTCTCCATAATAAAGCACGTAGGACTTGCTAGTGAAATACAACTGAAATGTGACAAGCGTTCATACATGACCACCTTTTGGAACAGTGTTGCAGTAACTGCAACTGAAGAAAATGGTAGCAAAATCTACGAACACAACAACGAGCGATGCTTGCTTTAGACAAGGAACGCCTTCGGGCTGCAGACAGGGCTGTAAAGAGTCTAGAAATACAAGCAAGAGTAAACAGGAGGAGGAACAAGAGGAAGCTGGAGGAGGAGTTTGCAGAGGATGAAGATAATCCATCCCATGGACCTGGAATGCACTAAAAAGTTAATCCAATCTTTGTCGCTCGATTCCCAAAACTTTTATTTTCTCATACTAATTACATGTTTTCTAAGGATCTTCCAAACATATTTGTTTCAAACTTTCAGTAAATGTTACACAGTACCTTCTGCATAATTTAGCACAGCCTTTTTCCAAAAAACTGTATATTTGTGAATATATAAATAAAAAATTACAAAAAAATGTTGTGAATTTTCATTACAATTGAAAAAAATCATCTTTAATAACTGAACTAAAATTTTGTAAAATCCCTGTGTTAAGTTGTAGCCCATATTCCAATAAATAATCTGTAAAAAGTTCAACTTCCTACCTCAAATACTTTGTGAGGAAAGATGTAATTTATAAGCGTTATTTTAACATTGCAAGTATAGGGCGTTCCAGAGCTTCTTCTGTGAAGTATTTTCTTTCCCACTTTGACTGCTATGGGCAGGTGTACTTGAGAGGTTAGGTTCACTCACTTGGTTATCGTCTTTATTGTTTACAGTAATAACACACCTTTGGCTTTCCAACATTTCTCCTTTTCTTAAAAGCCTTCAGAGGATTTCTAATAACTTTACTCTTACTCATTATTATACTTCAACAAAACAGAGACTCAAGAAACAGAATTAATTACGAATAATTTCGAGATAACGACAGAGTAAATAAACATGAAACAATCGACAATCACACCAGCGATATATATTGAACCATCACAAGTTAGCCACAACACATACCTTATCTCACATCACTAAAATGTACCTGATGAACACGGGCGTTAATAATAACACCATTTGACAGCAGTTTAACAGCGCCACAGTGGGTCACGCCCATGTAGAACACATTTCAAAAAAAATTTAAAAATAGTTGTAGTCTTCGGAATTGAATAAATTATATATCTATTAAAAGGTAATAGTCTGCAGATTCAGAAAACGCAAAAAAGTAAAAATTGAACTTTTCATGATTTTGAGCTTTTCCGGAGCCCCTTAAGTTACAGGGATCATAAATTTTAGCAGTAAACAAAATTTTAGTGTGATCTTTGGTTTCATTTCGAAGCTCTGGTAAGTTGTTTGTTGACATGTTGCACGAGAGACACACAAAGCTATAGTTGAAGACGTGAAAATTATCAGTAGTGTGGAAGGTGGCAAAGTTATAGTAGAGGAGGTTAAAAATATCATAGATGTGGATGGTGGTAAAATTTAGTAGATGACGTTAAGCTTTTCAGCAGTGTGGGGGGTCGTTTAAAGTGAATGAATTTGAGCGGGAAACATTCAAAATGAACTACTATAAAGCATATGTGCAGCGCCATACTTAGACAAAGAAAGGTTACGATTTGACAGGTTATTTACACAGGTAGTGCTGTGGAAGGGAGAATATATGCAACTAGACAGTCTCGCGGCATGGTAAGTCTAATTAATTGTCGTTCATAATCAATAATTGAGCCCCCACGCATGCAAATAAAAAACTCAGTATAAGATCTTACACCAGTCTGTGTGCATTGAATAACCATCCCAACTCAATTAATTGCCATAAACTTTTCTACATAGATTTGATTTCCAGAAACTTCTATGTTGTAGCGACAAATCAATCATATAGCCTCGTCAATGTTTTAAGTGTGAATTGTGTGCTATTCGAAACGAAGAGTCATCATATCGAAGACAGCGGTGCTGGAGCAGACACCGCAGGATCTCGAGCTTTCGATCGTTTCAGAATCTGGTTATTTTTGTTGGTACTGTCTCCACGACGTGTCAGAGTCTTACTACCGTATTAAGGTTTTAAACTAAGGCTTTAAATAACAAAATAACCGTGTTACAGGAACGCCAGTGTCTTATACAGTGCAGGTCGTGTAAACACAGCCTTTAATAAATAAAAAAATGATCAGAATCACGACTGAATCTGATTCTCGAGCCTTAGCTCGTCCCACGACCTAGTGACGTCTGTTACTACTATTTCCACAACGGGTCTTCCAGCTGTTGTTTATTCTCGCGATCACAATTACAGTCTGTTTAATATGACTTATTTCGTTTATTGAGCATTAAATACCCAATTAATTTTCGTCCCTGTTTAGTCTGAATGTTACATATTGTTTTAAGATTAGTTAAAATCTGCTAGCTTTTTACAACCGTGCAGTCTCTAACGATAAAATAAAAAATTGTATCGTGTTCACAGTTGAGTATCATTTATGAAGGACAATATTTTTTGATTGAACTGTTATATGTACAAGGTATAAGAACTGTTATTGTAAATTAGTTAAAATACAACATGAGTTTGTATGGTGGTATCTTTAATTAACGTTTCTATCCGAGTTTTTCGAAGCCGTCATATTTCAAACACAGCTATGGCTAGGTCCTGCAATTTTTAGGTTTATCTCGATCATTAGCTTTCGCACCATGTGAGTTAGATATCAACAGACTGATCGAGCAGAACTCGATAATGTATCGAGGTCTGTGGTCAAAAGGGAAATCCCGAGCGCGCTAGAGTGCTAATATCTTGTCATTTGAGGTTAGTCAGACATTTGTTCATTATCAGTTTGCACTGCCACGTTTAACGAGTTTCATTAAGTATGTCTGGTATGTACCACAATAAGCTGAGCAATGGGCAGGACCATTTCTTACTCCACTGTAATTCTGAATAAATAAAATACATAATTACTGTGAAGTGCTCGAATGCATTAACGCTTCTTTCGTCAGGTGTTCCTTATGTAAGGGAGATGTTTGTTTTCCTCATGGAAATGACACTTTGCTTTATTGTGACGATTATTAGGAATAAAAAAGGAATTGGTGTACTATTACCCCCTACCTGTCTAGCTGCAAAATTCTCGAAGCTGATGTCCTTCCCAGAAGCAGTATCACCACCATCGGATTTTCTGGTCTGTGCAACTTTATTCCCTGCAATTTCCAAGTGATGAAAGCAGGAATCTGTGTAAGTTAGAAATAATGTTCTATCGTGTCCTTGTTTCTACCTTCTGTAGCTCCTTCTACGGCCATGCAAGTTAATCCCTGGTGTCTTAAAACATGTCCTACAGTGCTATTCCTTCATCTTGTCGGAGTTTTCCTTATGTTCCTTCCTTCGATTCTGCAGAGAACCTCTTCATTCTTTACCTTATCAGTCCACCTAATTTTCAAAATTCGTCTGTGGCACCACACCTGAAAGGCTTCGATTCTCTTCTGTTCCGGTTTTACCTCAGTCTATGTCTCACTACATACAATGCTGTGCTCCTAACGTACGTTCTGACAAATTTCTTCTTCAAGTTAAGACCTTTGTTTAATACTAGCAGACTTGTCAGTGCTAGTCTGTTTTTATGTGCTCTTTGTTCCTTCCCTAATGGGTTATATTGTTGCCTAGTTAGCAGGATATCTTACCGTCATCTTCTTCGTGATCAACAACCCTGATATTAACTTTCTCTCTGTTTTCGCTTCTGCCAATTCTCGTTACTTCGATTTACTCTCATGCCATATTCGGCACTCATTAGACCATTCCATTCAGTACACCCTGTATTTCTATTTCACATTGACTGAGGATAGAAACGACATCAGCGAATCTTATCATTGATATCCTTTAATCCTGGATTTTAATCCTACTCTTGAACCTTTCTCTTATTCCCTCATTGCTTCTACTATATATAGATTGAACAGTAGGAGCCTACCTTACACCGTTCTCAGTCTGAGCTCTTCGTTCTTGGTCTTCCACTCTTATTGTCCCCTCTTAGCTCTTGTAGATGTTTTATGTATATTACATATATTTCCCAATAACTTATACATATCTTTCACTTTAGCTTATCACTATTTTTCTCAAGATTTCTAACATTTTGTACCACTTAACATTGTCGAACGCTTTTTCCAGGTCGACAAATCCTATGGACGTATCTTGGTTTTTCTTTAGTCGTGCTTCCATTGGCAACCGAAACGTCAGACCTGCCTCTGCCGCCTTCACCTTTCCTAAAGTCAAACTAATCGTCATCTAAGAGATCCTCAATTTCCTTTTCCGTTCTTCTGTATATTACTCCTGACAGCAACATGGATGCATGAGCTGATAAGCTAACTGTACAATAATTATTGCACGTGTCGGCTCTTGCTGTCTTCGGAATTCTGTGGATAATGTTTCTCTGATGGTATCCCGCCAGTCTAATACATTCTACACACCAACGTTAATGGTCGTTTTGTTTCCACTTCCGTTCTGCCTTATTTGATCTTAAGCCGTCCAAAAGTTTCTTTTTCATTCTGAATCTAATACTGGATACCCTGTGTCCTTCCTGTCGATTCCTGTTACTTCTTCTACCACGTCATCGGAGATGTCTTCCCCCTCGTAGAGGCCTTCGATGCACGCTTTCCATCTATCCTCTCTCTTATCTCCATTGCGCTCTTAATGTTACCGCCCTTGCTTTTAATTTCAGCGAAGGTTGTCTCGACTTTACTGAATGCTGAGTCAATCTTTCCGACAATTATTTTAGATTTCTTCACGTTTTTCATGCAGCCATTTCGCCTCAGTTTCCCTGTACTTTCCATTTACTTCACTCCTAGATGTGTTGTATTTCTGAATTCCTGAATTTGCCTGAAAATTTTTGTACTTCTTTCTTTCGTCGATCAATTGCAGTATTTCATCTGGCAGTCATAGGTTCTTTGCAGTTACCTTCGTTGTACCTACGATTTTCTTTCCAGCTTCTGTGATTGTACTTTTTAGAGAAGTCCATTCCTCTTCATCTGAACTGCCTACTAGCTATTCGTTATCTCATATATATAGCCTCAGAGAACTTCAAGCATCTCTCTTCATTTTGTAGTATTTCCGTATGCGACATTGTTGCGCATTGATTGATCCTTACTAGTCTTTTAAACGTCACTCTAGTCTTTATCATAACTAAGTTAAATTGTGATTTGGGTCTATATCTGCTCTTGGGTATGTCATACAACCCACTATCTGATTTCGGAATCTCTTTCCGACCATGATGGAATCTAATATCTTCCCGTATCTCTCGGCCTTTTCCGGGTATATTTCATCCCCTGTGATTGTTGAACAGAATATTCGCTGTTACTAAGAGATATTTATTGCAGAATTCAATTCGTCTTTCTCCTCTCTCGTTCTTACTAGGAAGGGCATATTATCCCGTAACCTTTTCTTATACTCTCTCCCCTACAACCGCTTCTGCGTCCTCCAAACTATCAGTTTTTCATCTCCCTTTACGTACTGAAATATCCGTACAATATCTACGTATGCTTTCTCTATTTCTTTATTCTCTGCTATTCATACAACTTCGTTATTTTAAACATGGTTCATTTGTGTATTGAAATGACTCCTTTATTGCGTCGTAGTTGAAAGAAACTGTTAATGACGAATAAGCTTCTCCTAAAAACAGAAGTGGAGAAAATGGCTTTTATTGGTTAATACATACTACACAAAATTACTTGCTTCGCGGAAGAGTGGCTGTGGTTTCCCCACGTATCTTTCGCTTGTGTAACTGTCTTTCTGCCAACTAGCCTCAGCACCTCACCCGTTCGTCTTCTGTCAACGCCAGATGGTGCATCGGCTACTGCAGCTAGCGTGGGAACCGTAATCACACTCGCTGCTATGCGTTCTGCAATGCTTCCCGATCTCTCAGTATGCTGCTGATATCTGCAGACGCGGTACATTCTGCGGACAACCTCCTCATTTCTTACCTTGTCAGTGATTTTCAACAGTTTTCTGAAGCACCACATCTCAAATGATTTGATTCTCTTCTGATCCCGTTTACCCCACAGTCCACGTTTCACTACCATACAATGCTGTGCTCCGAACGTGTATTCTCTGAATTTTTTTCAAGTTAAAGTCTACATCTGATACTAGCAGACTTCTCTCGGCTACGGTAATGCACCTATATAAGTGGCACCATTTCTAAAACACTTCACGCCAGCAAATCATCCCCCAAAATATGTGTTTTCGAGAGTATGTTCATTTATGTTTACCGGAAATTTCTCCCGCGGGTCGGATTGAAATCAATCGCGTGCCGTATCCAGCCCGCGGGACACCGTTTGTCCTCCCCCCCCCCCCCCCTTTCACTCTTTCCTGTGATTTAGAAAACAAATGCATTCCGTTCGGCAGTAGCTTCATAGGGTATGGTTTTAAACTGTTTATTCTACGGCTTAGTAAACATTTTACTTAGCTAGTGTGAGTTGGTACACACCTTGTATAACATAACAATTATGGTGAAGAATTTATTTAAAATTTCTTCTTGTAATTTTAGATTAACTTTGAGTACCAATGTTTTATTATAAGTAGTGTAATGGTGCAGTCTGATGAAATAATAGACACAGGTAGAGACTGGTGTGGTAACGAATGTAATGGATGTCTGATGAAGACTAACACTGTTATTTTTAGATAACCAAAATTATTGTCTTATTTAATCTGTTATGATGCCCACGAGTAAATTACGCATTGAATATTGGTACCTGTGGACTCACTCCAAGCAGTTCTCGACGTCCATTTTTGTAGTACAGTAGGCTTATTGTACCATTGTCTGTACTGATTTGGTAGGGTCACTGAACCTGGTTGCTTAAGGGTGGATGTGTGCTAAATTGATCAAAAATGTTGTTTTTTTCTTTTTTTGCCACCAGATACGTCTGTAGCATGTTAGAAATATTGTCTCCGATTTTCAGAATTTAATTGGTGCTGCAAATGATCTAAAATTCATCTTGTTGCAACAAACGCGCGGTGCCACGTCCCTATTCACTCAGCTCTCTTCTTGTTTGAAGCATTTTGCTATTTCTAGCTATCGAGTAAGACATCTGCAGGGTAGGAGGCTGTGAGTCCATTTACGATGCGATTAATTGCTATTTGTTATATAAATGGACACTTGCTTGACCCCAAAACCCGAACGAAATCTTTAATAAACTAATTTACAAGAGATGCCCAAAGACAACATTTTGCTCATCTACTATTGTTAAGATTTTAGCATTTGATGATTGACTGGTGATCAATGATGATAGCAGTGGAAGAATCAGGACCCTTATGAGCGCAGGATTTAATTCAGTTTTCTTCACTGAAACCCGTCGAAGTAGATCGATGATGTGCATGTTGCTAGTTCTCGAATGACAGTGAAGGATATTGCGAAAAGGGCACGCGAGAAGGACCAGACTAGAAGAAAAGAACTAGTTATGGCCAAAAATAACAAATGTTTGGTTGTTTCCAACATTAATGTACCTTTTTCTGGCTTAAATACTAATAAAACCTTTTTTCTGTATTTATTACAACTTTCAGTTTTCATTGTGGAAGGCACATTATGTGCTGAAGCACTGCACAGAAAAAAGTGAATTTTGCTGAATTCTTCGTATATAAATAACTCAACTTCCTGTGGCGCAGAATTTTTGGAAGTGCATTACTGTCAAATATATTTATATTTTTGTAAAATAAAAATTGCTACGTATCAGACACATCAATTTAAAAAACAAACTACGAGAGTTCAACGACTGATATTAATAAACAGGTACTTTATCTTATTACTAAGAATAGCATACCACGCTTTGAAAGTGACAATTGGAGTAACCACTGAGAAAATATTTCACGTGTGATGTAATATGTTCTAAAAGTACCCAGCAATGTACTGATCGAATTATTTGACAAAAAATTGAAAAAAGTCCAGGTTACAGCCAGTAACATGATGACAACATGTACAAAATTCAGTTCAATTATCTTTCAAACAATAAAAGTTACATTACCGTATATGCACCTACGTACTTTCTCAAACGTCTCTACTTAAGATGTTATTAACTACTAATAAAAGTTACATTACCGTATATGCACCTATGTACTTTCTCAAACGTCTCTAATTAAGATGTTATTAACTACTGTATTTTCTTAAAAATCAAAAGTGTGGAATGTTCTTAAAATCATTTTTCAAAACAGTTTCTCGTTCCGTTCTTAAAATCAGTTTAGCTAGTTGTATTGGTTTGTAACTGAACAAATATTGGGCATATTTTTGACCAGACAAAATTCAGTTTAAAAATTTATTTCCTTTTATCAAATGTATGTTTTTAATTGATAAATGTGTGGAATAGTAATTCTGCACATTATTCGCCCAGACCTCGCTCCACATACCCCAGTGGTTACATAGTTGCGACTGGCACAGAACTTCATGTATCAAGATGGGCATGTCATGTTGACATACCGACATAGAGGACAACTTGATTCATTGTGTGGTGGCCGGCACGTCCAAACACGATAGTATATTGCCATTGTCACTGGTCACCCAAGGTCGGCCTGCTATTTTGCGCTGATTCCATACAACCGACTGATTCATACATACCACTTCGCTGCCAAGGCTTACCTCAGCTTTAGAGAGTGACGTGACCACTTGGTGCCAGTTCTACATTAGCTAAAGTGCTCCAAAGCGGCTTGTGCGCTATTTTATGGGAGTGACTAATTTTTGTCCGGGTAGCTTATTTCATCCTTAACTGTTTTCCATTCCAGAAACATCTCTGTATAGAGTTTTATTCACTGTGGGTTCATCAATACTGCAAATAAATCGAATTAACTGTGCGTTAGACGTTGTAAGGATAACCATGACCATTGCATCAATAACTGAATCGCTAAGTCTGTTCAGCTGTTACCAGTTTCTTGGGCTGGAAACATCCATATTCATGTATGACTGCACGCTCTCGCTGCGGTATGAGGTAATAAAATCTCGGGTTTCCAGCCACATCAGATGGTCAAAATCCCACGAGCTTTCGACTAAGCTCCCCTCGGCCATTGTCAAATTGTAAATCTAGTAAATTTCCGTTATTTCACGTCTATGGTCACAAATTTTTATGTCATCGGACTACCGGTTTCGGTCTATAATGAGCATCTTCAGAGCTGCAGCAAAATGTGAGAAAAACACAAATTCAACTACCAGACTGTCAACAGCTTAAAGCAATAAAATGGAACCATGATGAGCAAGAAAACACTAGATTTATGCGCACAACGTAAGGAAACGAAGTAAATATGTCTCTTAACTTTTTCCTGTGACAATATAACTTCTGTAGTGCTTTATTTTATTGCTTTTTATTACTGTAATGTCTCTTACACCTTATAAGCCTGTTTCAGACTTAACTGATTATACCCCCTTTATTTTACATCGTACAATTATCATTTAACAATATGTGTACCCCTACAGAAGCGACGTCTGGCAAACTTGCAACACAACACATTTTGTGGCTACTGTACGGCTGTTTGTTTTGAAAAGTAGTGCTGCTGACAAGATGACTCTTTTGTATACTATATATGTTTGACGATGCTGACGCTGATTTTGTGTTTAGCATTTTACGATGCCACTATGGCTCCAGTACATTATGACATGTTCTTATAAACAGGTACGTCTCATCATAGTTAAAGCGCACAAATGCAATTATATGTCAATAATACTTTTCATCACGGTTCTGTTTTATTGTTTTAAGCTGTAGACAGTCTGCTAGTTGTATTGGTGTTTTTCCCATATCTTGCTGCAGTTCTGAAGACGGTCGTTAGAGACCGAACTTTGTAGTTTGATGACATAAAAATTTGTGACCATACACGTAAAATAAAGGAAATTTCTTCTGTTTTCGGGTCACTATTCAGCTTGTGAAAGTGATGAATCGCTATGGCCTCGTCTTTACATAGCCGAGCTGCTGGATATGACGTCACTGGCGCTCTTTTCCTAGCCAAATGTGGTAATGTTTTCGTTCCGCGTCTGTTGTCCATGCTTCTGCCTTGCGACGGCCGGGTTCCAGGCTGTGCTGAGATACAAACCGCCGTCGTTATTGATGGCGTTTTCGCATTATTTTTACTTTTATAGCTTCTTTTATGACGCTATTCCAAAATCCCTTCAATCTCATAATGACAGATGTTGCATCGAATACAAATCAGTGTCGATTTTCTAATGTGTAATCTTCCACAGTTGAGTTTTCAGGATAGCGTAGGCGTAAGCACATCACGTTTTCCGTCCAGCGTTGTTCCACAGTTAGTGCTGTTTGTCCGACGTAGTAGCAGATACATTGGCATGGTATCTTGTACATTCCAGGCATTCTGAACCATACGACCTTCAAAGTTTCAAAGGGCTTGTGAACTGCCATAATTTCAAATGGTTCAAATGGCTCTAGGCACTATGGGACTTAACATCTGAGGCCATCAGTCCCCTAGACTTAGAACTAATAACCTAAGAACATCACACACATCCATGCCCAGAGCAGGACTCGAACCTGATGCCGTAGCAGCAGCGCGGTTCCGGACTGAAGCACCTAGAACCGCTCGGCCACAGCAGCAGGCCTGCTGTTATTTTACTAGGGACCTTAACATTGATCAAATGCTGTGTCTCTTCACGAACCGGCTAGTCTTTATCCACCTGTGCCACAAAGGCAAAAACAGTATCTTCGTCCGCTCTTCTTCGCTGATGTTATCCAGCGTGTCTTAGTGCTATTGGAAGGTTTTCAGTGTCCGAGACAACCTTAGCTCGATGGACGAAAGTGTTCTGAAAGCCACGGTTTTGGATAGTGGCGGCTGAGAGCGTGCAGATACCGATAAGTGCGTGTAGGTTCCCAGTAGACACTGCGTTTGAGGTTCCCAATGGTGCCTACCTCTAGTGAGACGTGGAGGAAAAACACCACAGAAGAAGAGATCAAAAAAGTTGCTTCTTGCATTTTTGTGGCACATTGTCAGGAAATGTCGGCCGTTTCCTGAAGATACAATATTTCATCAGTGTCCAGACCCCCAGCAAAAATAAGACAGGTCGTAAGCTCTGTGAGAGTCGTCCTAGGGCTCAGAACGCGTGGAATGCAAAGGATAATATGTCAAAGTGATTGCTGCTATTCTGGCTAAATGGTACGCACTGAGGAGCATCGCCGGCCAGAACTCGAGACGTGCTTACGCCTACGATATCCTGAGAAACCAGCCCTGGCAGAACACGCTTTAGAATATCGACACCAGATTGCATTAGACGAAACTTATGTCAAACTGAGGGCGAAGGGATTCTGGGATAGGCTCACAAAATAGCTATAGATATAAAAAAAATCTGGAAAGTCATCGTTAGGGAGAGCGGTTTGCAGCGCATCACAGCATGGGACCTGGCCATCGCGAAGTTGAAGTGGGTGCGACGGAAGCTGGCCAAAAAAACATTACCGCGCGTGGTATTTGACGAAGAAGAGAGCACCAATGACATCACAGCCAGGAGCACGAAAATACATAGAGATGACTAAAGTCTTGGGATACCTGTTAGTGTGCGGTTCTAGGCGCTGCAGTCTGGAACCGCGAGACCGCTACGGTCGCAGGTTCGAATCCTGCCTCGGGCATGGATGTGTGTGATGTCCTTAGGTTAGTTAGGTTTAACTAGTTCTAAGTTCTAGGGGACTAATGACCTCAGAAGTTGAGTCCCATAGTGTTCAGAGCCATTTGAACCATACCTGCTAGTATCGTGTCGGACCTCGTTTTGCCCTGAATAATGCAGCAACTTGGCGTGACATGGACTAAACAAGTCGTTAGAAATCCCGTGGAGAAATATTGAGCCATGCTCCCTCTACAGTCGTCCATAATTGCAGAAGTGTTTCTGGTGCAGAATTTTATGCACGAACTGACCTCTCGATTATGCTCCATAAATTTTCGATGGAGTTCATATCGGGTGATCTGGGTAGCAAAATCATTCACTCGAACTGTCCAGAGTTTTCTTCAAACAAATCCCGAACATTATCATGGCCCGGTGACATGGCGCACTGTCATCAATAAAAATCCCATCGCTATCCAGGAACATAAAGTTTATGAATGGCTGCAGATGGTCTCCAAGTAGTCAAACATAACCATTTGCAGTCAATGATCCGTTCAGTTGGACCAATGGACCCTGTCTATTCCATGTATACATACACCACACCAGTGTAATGCCACCGCGAGTCTGCACAGTATCTTGTTAACAACTTGGGTCCATGGCATCGCCTCACTCGAATCCTACTATCAGCTCTTACCAACTGAAATCTGGACTCATCTGATCAGACCGCTGTTTTTCAGCCATCTAGAGTCCAACGGATACGATCACGAGTACAGGAGAGCCACTGCAGGCAGTGTCGTGCTGTTAGCAAATGCACTCGCGTCGGTCGTCTGCTGCTATATCCCATTAACGCCAAATTTCGCCGCACTTTTCTGACGCATACGTCCGTCATACTTCGCACGTTGGTTTTTGCTGTTGTTTCACGAAGAATTGCTTGTGTGTTAGCACTGGCAACTAAGTAAACGCTGCTCTCGGTCGTTAAGTGAATACCGTCGGCCACTGTGTTGTCCGTGGTGAGAGGTATTGTCTGAAATGTAGTATTCTCGGCACACTCTGGACATTATGGATCACCGAATATTGAATAACCAAACAATTTTCAAAATGGAATGTCCCAAGCGTCTAGCTCCAATTACCGTTCCCTATTCAAACTCTGTTAGTTCCGTTGTGATGCCACGAGCATATCGAAAACCTTTTCACGTGAATCTTCCGAGTACAAATGACAGCTCTTCCGATACACTGCCGTTGTATACCTTGTGCCCGCATTACTACCACCATCTGTATAATATGCACATTTCGTTATCCCATGACTGGCACCTTGGTGTATAAATGCGAGGCTATGGCTACACGGCTGTGATGTACCAGTTGACAAAGGCCGAGGAGAGCTGGGTCGAAAGCTCATGGAAGTTTAAACACGTAATGCGGGTGGAAGCATGACAAGATTTCAAGAATGTGTATTTGTATTTATCAAGTATCTCGCTACTTTAAGAGCTAAGCAACCATCACTAGTTCCTCTGACATACTGCGACAGTTTTGATAGTAACCTGGTGAAAGTGTAACAAAGATAAAGTAATTTTTCAACAGTCTTTACAAGCAAAGATTACTACATATAGATCTACAGAAAGTTTACAGCTGAGGGTAAGAGCAAAAAGATGGCCACATTAAGAGCACAGGACCGATTCCGGTATTAAATGTAGTTCTGCAAGGTTCGCAGGAGAGCTTGTGTAAAGTTTGGAAAGTAGGAGACGAGGTACTGGCAGAAGTAAAGATGTGAGGACGGGGCGTGAGTCATGCTTGGTAGAGCACTTGCCCGCGAGAGGCAAAGGTCCCGAGTTCGAGTCTCGGTCCGGCACACAGTTTTAATCTCCCAGGAAGTTTCGCAACAGAAGAAAATTGAAGTGTTTGAAAAGTCGTGCTAGAGAAGAATGTTGAAAATCAGGTGGGATGGTAGGATAAAATTGAGTCTACTTTTTGCAGAAGCGACGGAGAAAGGAACAAATGTAAAACACTGACAAGAAGGAGGGACGTGTGTTAAGGCATCAGAAATTAATCTCCATGGTATTAGAGACAACTGTGGAGGGAAATAAACTGTAGAGGAAGACAGAGATTGGAATACATCCAGCAAATAATTGAGGACGCAGATTGAAAGTGCGACTCTGAGATGAAGAGGTTGGCACAGGAGAGGAACGAATGGCAGACCGCATGAAACCAGTCAGAAGACTGATAACTCTAAAAAAGTAGTACAGTAGTACAGTCAGACTGTGACATCACCTCTGAAGACTTAGAAGGCGTAGGTGTCATTCCTTCGCAGTTTCTTAAATCACATTGAAAGTTGCAACCAAACGTCGGTTCATATTAGTGTATAAAATCTTTGAGACTGGTGACATCATGTGATATCATTCACACAATTCCAGATACAGCAAGGGAAAATAAGTAGGAGAATTGTCGCACATTCAGCCTAAGATCTGAAGGATGCAAGACGATGACAAATTAAGTAAATGTTAGGGGAAGTTATTTTTGTTTTATGAATGATAAATATGCGTGAGGGACGTAGTTCTGATGTAATGCTTGATGATGGAATCAAGATTTATGAAAAACCACGACATCTGCATAGCATCTGTCGACTTCGAAAAAACCTTCTGAGTCGTGCATGGCTCGTGTTCGTGCCATATCTCACTTTACATCCTGTTTTTACTGTACCACCACCTCGTTATGTTAATTTCAATTACTGGTGTCACTGAGTTGCCACCTTGACTTGTCGGATCGAGAATGGTTGGGCCGACTGCCTGTCTCACCTAAGTGATTTCAAGTGCTGGCCGACCCCCGAAACTTCTGAGCGCCGTTAGCTGCACTGCCATTTCTTATTTTCTGTTGTGTGTATTTGTATGGCTCATAGCCGATGGTTTTGAATTAAAATTGAATTGTTTTTAGTTTCGTTTTAAGTCATGGGCCTTCAGCCATTTTAAAATCAAAATTCCTGGCTTGTCGTGTATTAGATTGTCTGGGGCCTTCAGCCTAATTTAAGATAAGGCTTTGTCGTTTAAATTTATTTTACCTTGAGTTTTAAGTCATTGGGCCCTCAGCAGTTTTTTTTAAATTAAGGGTCTTTGTCTTTCGAGCATCAGACTGTTTGGGGCCTTCAGCCTAATTGAAGGTAAGGCCTTCTACCTTATGTTTTTTTATTCAATTTTTCCTTGAGTCTTAAATCATGGGCCTTCAGCCGTCTTTAAATTAAGATTGTTGCTTTTCAAGTGCTAGATTTTGGGCCTTCAGCCAAATTGTAGAACTAGGCCTTCTGCCCTCTAAACATTCTCTTTCGCGTCTGAATTTTGAGTTAATAGCTTTTAGCCGAGTTTTTTAAATTAAAGTGGTTGTGCCCTTAATTCATAAGATAGTGTGGCGTACTCATCCGATAACTAAGTTCAAGAATTTGTGCTGTAATATTTGGTCAAATAAATAAAGTTATATATGTTCGAGTGTAACTGACAGCCGCTCATTCTGGCCCATTTCCACAATTCCAACTACCTGTCCTCTCCTGCGGGTTTAGCAGGGCGTTTCACGTTCGATAGTTTGAAATGCTGGTGATCGAAATTTCCAGAAAAGTACATGTAAGCTGTAGTGAAAGAAGGGTTATATACACTGTTCAGTCATAGTAATGTAACACCTATCAAAATTCTGAATAGCCATCTTTTGTAGCGCCGACCGCTGCTACACCTGCAGGAAGAGAGTCCGTGAGGTTCTGAAAGTTACCAACAGGGGTGTGGAACCAATCTCACCCCATTACCATGGCCAGCTGCCCTAGATTACTCGGTTGAGGATCCATAGCGCGAACAGCCCGATCGAGGTTGTCCCACATAATTTCGATTGCGGAGTTTGTTGGCCATGGGAGTACGGTAAAATCATACTGGTGCCCTTCGAACCACACACGTACACTGCGAGCTTTGTGACACGTCGCATTGTCCTGCTGGCGGATGCCATCGTGACGAGGAGAAACAAACTGCATGTAGAGGTGGACATAGTTCCCAAGGATCGATATGAACTTGGTACATTGTGCCTTGCATAATGACGAGATCACCCAGAGAAGGCTACGGATACATTGCTCAGACCATAACTCTCCTCTGTCCAACTTGGATTTTTCCGTCATTGTTGCAGTGTGTCTGCTTTCAGACGTTTCACGCCGATGTAGCATAAAAGGTGCATTCATCTGAAAGACAACCTGTCGCCACTCGGTGGACATCGAGTTGTGCAACTGATATGCAGACTGAGCCTTCGTCACCCATGAACAGCAGGCAGCGTGGGTGTGTGAATCAGGTACCTGGAGCGGAGGCTCATTTGCAGCAACGTTCGCTGAACTGTCGTTGAAGAGAGAAGTAACTATCGCTGAACGGTCGTTGAAGAGACATTGCTGCTAGCGCCTTGGTTCGTCTAGGCTGTCGGTCGCTCAACACTTGCACGTGTATTCTCCTGTACACATCTCCGCAGTCGTCGTTTCCGCCGTCATCAATGACCGGTAATGCACCAAAGTTGTCTTGGCGCCGGTTCCGGATAACGCTATTTTGCTAAATGGTTCAACTGCCTCTAAGCACTATGGGACTCAACATCTGAGGTCATCAGTCCCCTAGACTTACAACTGCTTAAACCCAACTAACCTAAGGACATCACACAATCCATGCCCGAGGAAGGATTCGAACCTGCGACCATAGCAGGAGCGCGGTTCCGGACTGAAGCACCTAGAGCCGTTAGGCCACAGCGGCCGGTACCATTTTGCCACGCACGGGATATTTTAGGCACGACTTAACGAGAACAGTTTACAAATTTAGCCGTTTCGGAAAAGCTTCCACTTTGCCCCGAAAGGTAATGATCATGTCGTTTTGGCCGTTATATAAATGGTTCCATAATACCACACGACCGCCCAGTTTCCCGCGCACACCTGACACGCTTTACACACCCTCCACTGCTAGTGGTGCCGTGTGCCGTCTGTGAGTGGTTATTGTACGTTGACATCGAACAGATGGTGATCATATTAATGTAACTGGACTGTACATTATATATATATGGTGTTACAAAAAAGGACGGCCAAAGTTTCAGGCAACATTCCTCACACACAAATAAAGAAAAGATGTTATGTGGATATGTGTCCGGAAACGCTTAATTTCCATGTCAGAGCTCATTTTAGTTTCTTCAGTATGTTCTTCCACCTACGCTCAATGGAGCACGTTATCATGATTTCATACGGGATACTCTACCTGTGCTGCTAGAACATGTGCCTTTACAAGTACGACACAACACGTGGTTCATGTACGATGGAGCTCCTGCACATTTCGGTCGAAGTGTTCGTACGCTTCTCAACAACAGATTCGGTGACCGATGGATTGGTAGAGGCCGACCAATTCCATGGCCTCCACGCTCTCCTGACCTCAACCCTCTTGACTTTCGTTTATGGGGGCATTTGAAAGCTCTTGTCTACGCAACCCCGGTACCAAATGTAGAGACTCTTCGTGCTCGTATTGTGGACGGCTGTGATACAATACGCCATTCTCCAGGGCTGCATCAGCGCATCAGGGATTCCACGCGACGGAGGGTGGATGCATGTATCCTCACTAACGGAGGACATTTTGAACATTTCCTGTAACAAAGTGTTTGAAGTCACGCTGGTACGTTCTGTTGCTGTGTATTTCCATTTCATGATTAATGTGATCTGAAGAGAAGTAATAAAATGAGCTCTAACATGGAAAGTAAGCGTTTCCGGACACATGTCCACATAACATATTTTCTTTCTTTGTGTGTGCGGAATGTTTCCTGAAAGTTTGGCCGTACCTTTTTGGAACACCCTGTAAGAACGGAGTGCTTGGATTACAAGGGGTGTAAGGTATGTACGAAGGTTGGAACATTTAATAGTGGCAACTATTGATTTACAGCTCGTACGAAATAGATACGTGTTTTACTGACCTTCAAAGTAGTCACCAGCATTATGTAAAACCAGTTGCCAGCGATGTGGAAGTCGTAGGATACAATTAGCAGTGCCAGTTGTGTTGACAGTTCTAGTGGGGCGGTCCGTTGCCCGACGAATTTGTAGCAGTTCTGAAGCGAATGCCGTGAGGTGTTTCCTTCCGTTTAGAAATCGAGTTTAACTCGCGAAGGTTTAAGTTAGGGGAGTGTAGCAGGTGGTACAGCACTCAGCAGCCCCATCACTCAAACAAATCAGTAACTGCCTGCATCGTACGTGCTTTAGCATTGTCCTGCAATATGATGGTGAGGTCCTGCAGAAACTGTCATCACTTCTGTCTCTAAGCTGGTCGTAGGCTGTGTTCCAAAAATGAACAGCATAGAGACAGAAATGACGACACTTGCTGCAGTACCTGACCATCATTTTGCAGGACAATGCTCAAGCACGTACAGTGCAAGCTGTTACTGATTTGCTAAGTGCTATACCACCTACTGCACTCCCCTACTCCATTCCTCGTGAGCTCAACTCGATTTCTAAACTGAAGGAAATATTTCGCGGCATTCGCTTCAGAACTGCTACAAATTCGTCTGGCAATAGACCGCACTGCTAAGAGTATCCCACGACTTCTACATCGCTGACAACGGGTCATACACAATGCTAGTGACTACTTCGAAGGTCAGTAAAATTTTGAAACACGTATCTATTTTGTACGAACTGTAAATAAATAGTTGCCACTATTAAAGTTCCAAGCCTTGTAGTTTTCTCTATTACTGTCCAATCTACAAGTCAAAGACACAATGGCGTAAACAAACGGTATATTCAGAAAGACGAGAGAAAGAATATCAGTTACAAGATTCGCTAATAACATTGCTAGTCTCAGATAAAC
Source organism: Schistocerca piceifrons (assembly GCF_021461385.2). NCBI lineage: Eukaryota > Metazoa > Arthropoda > Insecta > Orthoptera > Acrididae > Schistocerca > Schistocerca piceifrons. Next base: position 1,008,092,932 of record NC_060139.1, read on the forward strand.
TTCGCAAGAACTGGAGAACACGTTGAGTGAAATGAGCAGTCTGATGAACACAGACTATGGATTGAGATTTAACCGAATGAAGACGAAAGTAATGGCGAGTACCAGAAACGAGAAGTAGTAGATAAAAGTTGGGGACCACGAAGTAGACGAAGAGAAGACTTTCTGCTACATCGGAAAAGCGATAACATATGAGGGACAAAGTAAGGATGTTACAAAAACAGACTAGAAATGGCAATGACAGCATTCCTCGCCAAAACAAGTCTACTAGCACCAAAAATCGATCTTAATTTAAGGATGAAATTTGAGAGAATGTGAGCCGTGCGCCGAGTTAGAAAGCTCACACTCGGATGGTTGTGACGTCTTTGCCGGTAAGGGGTTCTTTGATTTTCTCTCTGTGCGCAAAGGAGTAGGTTAGTTCGAAGTGAGCGGTTATGATGGATGGTAGTGCCCTGTGGAACGTAGAGGCTTCCTGGAGGGCAATTGGTTAGCGCTGCCAGGGCACTGTTTTTCTAGTGTGAGCGTTGGCTGTCGGCATTCTCCGTACGGAGCTGTGCTACTGTTGACGTACCGTGTCGTGCGGGGCCAAGTCCTGCTCTGGCTGTACTTCGTTCGCGCAGTGGGAGAAAATGGGGGAATTTGGCACAGAGGGTAAAATGAGGCACGTCAATATGGCTTTTGCTGTGACAGCTAATCTTACCTGATCGGTGCTGCCATCTGACCCTCAGTTATACAACTAAGAATGAAGCCACACAGCTCCTCTTGTTCATCGGCGAATGGTGCACGAACAAAAAACTCACAATAGCAACTAGCAAAACCGTTTGTCTACTTCTAAGAGGTACACTGAAAAATATTATTATTAAACAGCATATCTATGTAAAGGAAAGCTGTGACACAAGATACATTGGCATTTATAGTGACGAACATTTACGTTTTAATGAACATGTATAACGTCGCGAGTCAATACGCAATAGCATTTAACGCCCTACTTCACAGTACGGCTCGTAGCTTCGGAGCCGGTGGCGGTGATAGAAACAGGCCCTTGTATCTTAATTAGACTCATTCGCATCTGTCGATTGCCTAGCTATGGGAAGCGGTACTTGTGTCAATTCGAGCGACAGAATATTCAGGCCCCTAAGAATCTAACTAAACTATATTAAATATTAGTCAATTTAGTTAAAAGTCAATATACTGACCTTCGTTATTAAAAAGAAGGTTGCTTAAAAATCTCAGCTTTCTAGCTGGCATACTTCCAGAGTTAGGGAAAATTACCTAAAACTCCCCAAACCGACACTTGTAAGATTAAAGTCAGGTAGAATTCATAACAGTTAGTCTTTTAGTATCATTTGGAATCATTACGGAAGTTCACAAAATGGCTGAATAATTTATATAGATTTTCATAATTAAAAATCCTTAACTACTTTTCATTTTTCGTAATTTAAAATTCAGAAAAGGTTATTATTTAGTTATTATGCTGTTGTGTGAGTAAATGATAATGAGTGAGAGTGTGTATGTGGGACATACGTAAAGACTCAATACTATATGATGTACAGCATTATGTAACTGTGTCATGGGAAAGCTGTGTTTTCCCCACCTTGCTGATGACGTATGTCCAAGGGTACTTGCTTAGTTTTCTAAAGTTATATCAAGATTAGTTTCCTTTCGTTTGGTTTTGTTAAACGTTTTATTAATATTTGCATGATGACGTGACGTAAATGCATCTGTGAATAATGATTGGCATAGGGAAGTTTTAGCGGGAAGATGATCTCGAACGATTGTTTTTATTGGCTGGTCATTTTGAACAAACAATCAGAGTTAAGTATTTCCCGTGCATTGGATGTAGTTATAGGCTCTGGAAGGAACGACAGTTAAGTCAGTCGCTAGTCAGCTATCGGACGTGGAGGTCATGTTGAAAGCTTCCGTCTTTATTTTGTGTAAAATGCAGAAATACCGTAATTGGCTTTTCACGTCCAGATTGTATCGCCGTAATAGCAGTTGCATTTATGCTCAGATTTGTGTAGTTTGGTATTTTTTGGATTGTTTTGTTGTAAAGAGAACCGCGTGTGAACTTTCGGCCTTTGTAGAATTCCGCGTGGCATGTTTCATATTCGTCTATGGAACATTTGGCGAGCAGTTTCTTTATTAGATATCCACTGAGAAAGGACCGAATGTGAAACTCGTATATTGTAGCAGAGTAATGACTGTAAATCGCGTGATAATTCGGATTGGACTTAAGTACATTCCTGGCTGCCTTGTGCGTGTAGACTACTGGGTGGTCTGAACTGTCACCTGAGGACAGTGATATTATTCGTTAATTAAATACGGGCTGATGGCGAGTTTTATTTTGAACCTAAAGAAATAAAAAAAATCTTGTTCCAGAATTTAGACATTTTTCTAAAGAGATGAAGCAATCGCCGTCCACCCGAAAATTGTTATAAGATATTGCAGGATAGTTTGCTACCAGAGTTTACGCGGACTTTGCAAACGTAAATGTTGACGGTGTTTTTCTTCAGCGCTGCTTTATCGCCGTCTGAACAGTATCTACATATGCAGAGATACGGGCTGGTGATCAGACGTCGCGCTGAGGTACTTTAATGTTGTCAATTTAAATGGAATTTCATTAAAGAATAAAAGTAAATAATCAGTTACCTTTTTTTAAATTTTTTGCTTTTAGTTAATTTGCCTTTCTTTCTTTCTGTACGTACGAACGAACTTTGTTGTAGAACCTCTCATTTACGTGTGGTAATAAAAAATTCATTTACACGGAACTAAGTACATTTAAAATTACGTGAACTCATATTAACTGATTAAGAATATTTAGTTGAGAATTAAATCCTTTACATAATTCGGCCTTGGCACACATTTTCTAAATGCAGTGGTTTTTTTTATATTATTTATTTACTGAATTCTTTCCCGGCGTTAGCTATGGAACACAAGACTGTCTCTATTAGCAGAAAACGGTTAAATATTGCCAAGCCGTCGTTTAATTATCACTGATAAAACACACATCCCTATACATTTAAGTTATTTGAAAGAACCAAAATTGTTAAATTTCAACATTAACTATCCGCCTATGAATGCACAAATGTGTAACTATTTTTAAAATCCGTCAGTCTCAGGATCGCTGCAAAAGAAGAACATTTTCTTAATTCACTGCTAATTTTTTATCTGTTCCCGATTTACGGGTTTGGTTAATTTTTCTTAGCGGAACAATTTTTGAAATGTGCCGCCGCTGCAAATCGATCGGTCGCGGCACAGCCCAGCAACACCGCTAAAAATGCTGAAAATTTCTTTAAAGAAATATTATAGATGACATGGGCAAGCTAATTTACATTAATAATACACACTTTCGATAAACTATGATGTATTTATACCACAACAATAATTCAACTTACACTAGTTTGTAATTTCTGCTCTAATGGCGGCTAAATCTCGATACAGACAAAAGAAGTCTACCCATTTATAAAACGCTTCGTCACAGCTTCCTATCGCTTTCAGCTCTAAAGGAGGATGACCAAAGAATACATAGTACATTGTGCTTTTATACTACTGCTGACTATTAACATTTCTTTGTAATCTCACAACATTATTTTCCTCTGGCTGAATTTCACATCTCTGTTATCGCAGATATTGACACATTTCGCAATTACATTATGAATATAGAAATATTACCATCCTAAATACAGAGAGAATATTACTACAAAAAATATTACAATAATAACAAATGTCTTTTACACAAAATTCAATAATATTTTTTGCTAAATAATTACAGTATATACAAATTGCTCAGAGCGGCGTATATGGTACAATTAAATTTTAGTTTATTAATAGTGTGAGTTTGCCAGGGAACGTTACAGTACGTGGACCTTGCGTAGTGCACAGTACGATGAGAGACAGTGATCAAACAATTGCGTCACAATCCTAACCTTCCCCGCTACAATGCTAGACTAACAATTAAGAAAGCGACGAAACTCATGTATAAACTTGCAAGACTGAACACTATACGATACACACTACCGCTACAGACAATGAGGACATATATTACACGGCACTCTTTGAGTCAGTAACTTATCCTGCGGCTAGTGTTTGGGTACATTTACTATGCTTCAGTATGGATAAAACTAATATGAGGCTCGGCCAATGGAGTGTTCTAATCTCGGGGGCCTTTCGGCAAGACCTCGATTGAGGTTTTTTTCCCTGTAGACATTCACGATAAAGCAGCAGCCAACTGGCTGGAGAACGGAAGAAGTGACAAAGTAAGAGAAATGACTAGAAAAGACACAGCAGACAAACGGAAACTGAACAAGTGAAGAACAGATGCATGGCAGGCAGAATGGGACACAACTGATAAGGGAAGATGGGTCTAATCTTTCTTCCCCAGTATCTGAGAGCGGATGAATTTGAAGTTTATAAACCCAACAGTCGGCGTGGTGCAGTTTTTCATGGGCCACGGTCCGTATCCAACGCATCTCCACAGGTTTTTGCCTAAAACAGACTCACATTGTGCCTGTGGTGAGAATGGCTCACCTAAACACTTAGTGCTCGTCTGCAATGCCCTATGACAAATAAGAGCGAGATTAGGGAACCAAGACATAGAATAGGTAACACGCATACAATATGACTGGAACTATATAAACAACATTGCAGACGATCTGTCGCGATCGCTACATGCGGCATACAAACTGGAGAGACCATACGCAAGAATAAGACAGGTTCCACATCTGACAGATAAGCAGTGTACAGTAAACGACGCAGATACAAACACAGGCACTTACTCGGGTGCTATAGGAAGTGAAGACCAGATATGCAAAAATAAGCTAAGGTTTTCCAATACTAAATTTAATCGATCTGAAAATGTAACTCTCTATGTACAAATAGTTGGTTGTTATAGCATTTCATAGCATGTAACACTATCTGAAGACGTGACATTTCTTCTTCTTTCGCTGCATCAGGTGTGACCGGCTCCAAGTTTTACTGAGCTCTTGCACCTGATGCATATTAAATCAACTCCCAATATCCACCGTTACCCTGAGTTCTGAAATACATTGTAACCTAGTTAATCAAAACATTACTAATTAAATATTACCATAGTCAAAACAATGTGTGTAACAGATGTAACAATACCCTTATAAGGTATAAAGGGAAGAACTGTCACGTCATATCTAAGTCAAATTGTCGTCTATTATTTCTTCCATTAAATATATTTTTAATTTTAACTTAAAATACATCCACAACCTATTATGAATCTTATTTATTATCGTTATCAAAATCGGTAACAAGTTTGAATAATAATGTATATAGGTATATTTTACATCTTTTTTATTTTATTGTTTTGTAAATTTCTCAAAAAAATATGCTAGTAATAGCACTGAATTTATATGATATAAAATGTAAAATCAAAAAATGTACGACTTGCTATAAAACAACAGGCACCAGGTCATTTCTTGAGAAATAAATAAAATGTGCGAATAAGCATAAAGAGCGCGTGAAACGTCATTTGCCTGTTGTTGGCACAAGATGCCTAAGAGGTAAACCATTTCTTGTTATGTTACAACACAACGTTTTGTTGTTACGTCTATCTCTGCACATTAACATTCAAGATTATATAAATATTATTAGTCTTAAGCAAAGTGCGATTGTGGAACTATAGGTTTAAATAAGTCTTGCTTGTTGAGATAATTTGACGCACACAGGCCGAATGCATCATTTTACCCCACTTCCGTTTCACACTAACGACAGTAGGTAGCTAAGTGAGATACGTTAAAAAAAAAGTCAAAGTAACATGTGCATCACTTTTATAAGAATGTGTCCTTCAGTTCAGATGCCTTAAACGGGAGAGAGCTTCTTGGAAAGCAGATGAACTGACAAATACTGTTAGTGGTGATTATAATGGGATTACTATTAAAACGCCATCCACCACGACATACCACAAACAAAGATCTATGCGGAATATGTGGTGAATTCCGCAAAGATGGCGAGAAATGGAACAGGTGTATTCCTTGTGCTTTTTGATACCATTTTGAATGCAGTGGTGGGACAATCCAGAAAACTATAATTGTGACTCCAGCCTAAAGAAGTGTTAGTTGGAGACCGATTACTGAATACGCTTCTACTCGATTCTCCTTCATTTTTGTCACTATTTTATAAGAAAACTATTATTATTGTTTTGTATATATTCCATAGTTAATTAAGCTGATACTTTCGCCATTTTCTTTTTGTAAAGTTTATTTTGTTTAATAAACATAATAATCGATACGTGTATTTTGTATTATAAGATGTATGGAATTGATTACCTTATATCATTCCTTGCGTCAATTTATCGCACTCACCCGACATACCGGGTAAAATGACAGAATACAATGATATCATAATTGTCAGTTTCTTTCCAAACGTGTTGCTAAGTATTTATGGTTTTCAGATACGTTGCAGTGAGCACGTGCGGCTGCTACACGGAAAATGGAGCCGCAAGGTATTATAGACTTAAGGTTCAGATGCCTTAGGTGCGCCAAATTCCCCCACTTTCTTCTATCCGAGTTGCTCCCGGAGAATTTATAGTGTTTCGGCGAAGTCCAATGGCAGTATCCCCCTATGCACTAGATGTCTGGAACGCCATCACCACAGGATTTTGCCGGCTACCGACTACACGCCTTCTTCGGGGTCCTTGCTAAAGAAAAGAGCTCGGTGCCTCTTCCTTATGTTTATGGTGAGCGCAATTTGTACGTTTTCGAGCGACTTCTCTCCGTTGCCAGCTGTTGGTTGTGTTTGAAGCAGCTTGGCGCTGACCTTCCGCTTGGTTTTTCATTTTTTTTTTGTGCTTTACTTCCCCACTATCATTTAATGTGATTTTAAAAGGTTTGGGTCACGTGCTAAATTCACTCCCGTGGGGACATTGGCTTGCGTTTCGGCAAATGTTTTTAAATTTTTTTTTAATTTTAAAAAAAGTGAAGTGCAGACAGTTGGTTTGGTAATTAAATTGTAGGACCTAAAAGTCTGTGCTTAATTCGAAGTCCAATTTATCACTATATTGGTGTTTAGAAAATAGATCCTATTTATTTAGTGGCACTACCTTGTTTCTTGCAGGCAGTAAGTTTTTTCTTTCCTCTTAGATACTACAACAAGCTCTAAGAAAAATAAGTGGAATATTTTTATTATTGTGCTTAAATAATGATTGCCTCTGTTGTATTATATTTAAATGTGCTAAAAACAATTCCAGGAGTACAACTGAAGTTCTTTAGAACATCTGATTGATCATTAAGTTAATAATTGGCCATTGGTATATCTTGGGTTGTGCATGCCAGCTTGAAGGCTGCTTCTGCGTTTATTAAGGTTGTAGTGAAACTCGCTCCTTGACTGGTAGCAATTTCAGCTTTAAGTGTGTATCTCGTTCGAAGTAATCTTAATATTAGTTATTGAATTTCTTTAAGAGCCAGAGCAAAGGCTTTGGTTTTATTTAACCTGTGCACTGCTTAAGAGATGTTTTATGTATATGTTGTACTGCATTGCCTATTCTCTCTCGGCTTATTGTCGCCGGAAGGGGTGAGTCTCGATGTCTATGTCTGGAGTCTGCTGTGTCGTCTACCAGCGTGTGTCCTGATCTAACATGGGGCCGCTCTATTACTTTATTGTAATTCTCAGGTTTATATGATTCGGCACGACTTTCAATGTATATTATTGATATTTAATTTTTTGATGATTTGTGATTTTTTATGAAGGAACCTCAAAGAATATGTAAATTGTCTCACTTCTGATGTTTCAAATGTAATGCCTAATACGCCCTTTTTTAGTTGAGCCTTGTATTGTTGGTTAGTAGATCGTTTTAAAGAGTATTTGGTAACAAATGATGTTCAGTAGTTTTTCCCAGTCCTTCCTCTAGGACCTGCTGGTTGGTATCCTCCTCAGATTCAACCTCTTGTTGCCTGTGTCGTACTGCATGCCTGGAACACAACATTGTCTGAAAGTGAATCTTGGAATGTCGGAAACCAGAAAGGAAAAGAATCGAAACGTTTGTGATATGGTGCTTTGGAAAAAAAAAAAAAAACGCCATCCGAATAGCCTTGAAGGAACAACAGTACCGACCGGCCACTGTGTCATCCTCAGCCCTTAGGCACCACCAATACAGATATAGTGGCAGGTGGTCAGCACTTTGCTCTCTCACCCACTATCAGTTTTCATCATTGGTTTCGCTACTTCTCAACCAAGTAGCTCCTCAACTGGTCTCTCAAGGGTTGGGTGCACCCTGTTTGATAAAAGCACTCGGCAGACCCGGGCGGTGACCATCCAAGTGCTAGCGAAGTCGGTCAGCTATTAACTTTGATGATCTTACGAGAACAGGTGTTACCACTGCAGCAACGCTTTTGGTGATTCTATAGAAAGATGTCGAAAATCATGTGTACTGATGAAGAAATGAATGAGGAGTTTCTCCCTAAAATCGACAAGGAAAAAGAAACTGTGTAATAAATTGGCAAGAAGAAGGGAGAGGGCAATACAAGATTTGTTAATACATCAGGGATTCACTGCTGCGGTACTAGATGTCGCTTTAGGGGATGAAAACCGTGGGACAAGGTAGGTATTGGAATACAGAAGGAGAAAAAAAACAAAGTAGCTGTCTCGGCTGTATCGTGTGTATCGTTGTTTCACTGTTTTTCCCGCACACATGAACCAAACAATGCTGGGGACTGCGACAGTGTGTTCGCCTCCCCTATATCGATAAATGGAAGACATCGCTACATCCGTCTGAAGAGGGTGATTAGTTGAGGATCATCGAGATAAGAAGCAGCAAGTGTAGACATAAGACCCCTCAGTCCATTTGTTTAAGGTTACTTGTGTAAACGATAGCTGAACAAACGGAGCGGTGGCGAGTACAAGTGCGTCTTATTCTTCTCCGTCGCTAAAGGTACTGCCCCGCGCCGACCTCCGAGAGGAAACAAAAGCGTATCGCGGTAGGGAAGGCGAGGGGTCGGTCAAATGTAAATACAGGGGACTGGCGGGCTTTGTCCTCGTAGAGGGTACAGGAGGAGCTGAGACGGCGTTGGGGATTCAGAGAAGGCGCAAGACGCGTGTGGGCCTGGGTGACGAGCTGGACGTGTGGTCTTGACGATCAGTATCACACTTACCTGTACCGACTCTGCGAGATGGTGTGCAACGATAATACCGTCACTAATCCGTGGACGGAAGAACTTCGGCGATCTTTAACTCTGTAAGTACGGTCTCACAGACAGCTAGTGTTTATTGTTAGTCTGTCGCTAATGCATAATGTTAGGGTAGGAGGTTACAGTGTTGTTTAGTTGTTCTTTCCCGAAGCTGTCGTGGTTTCCTTTGTCAGTAGCCACTTGAATGTAACGTGGACTATACTACAAAGTATTACTGCTTGTTTCGTGCTGGCGCTACCTGAGACCGCACCTGTGACTTTGCGTTACGGATTCCGTAGCCAGATCTGCGTCTACTGTTCATGTCTAAAGGGCCATAACGTTGAGGAGACTGTCTTCAAATGGTTTGAGGGTAGGATGTTGGACGTAATTGGGTTGAATGCGTTTGTCCTTCACAATCCAGGTGAATCGCTTTTAATTTTTGCAGATGCTTGTAAACTCGTTGGTGACACCACAGATAAAAAGCGAGTCTACAAGTATCACATACTCTTTGAACTTCTCGCGTCCTTCACCGTGTGTTTGGTGTAGCAGAACCAAGAGCAGAAGTCGTTGTTAGAACGACTGGAGAAACGCAAGACATGCTTCACCTATGACCCAAAAAAGAAGAGAAAGACACCTTACATTTGTCATTGATGCAAGAAGCCAATCTGACTTGAAATCTTTTCAAAAATTCCCAGCCAGTGCAAAGAAAACCTCTGAGAAGGAAAGTAAACAACTAAAAAGTACTAGCGTAATTTTCATTTTTTTAATGTTTTGTGGAAGTTTTTTTACGTTTTTATCATTACATGTGTAATAAACAATAAAAATATGACAGAAAGCAAAATTTGGATTGCAGGGTATTTGCGTTTTCATATCATTAACGTTATCATGTAACATTATGTTCATTTTGAATAGTTTTGTTTAAATGCGTTAAAATTTATTTGAATACATATTTTTCTATGGTAATAATGAAACCTTTTACCTAAATTTTGAACTGCTCGAGTGAAACTGCTGAATGCAATTTTTATGTCTTTTTAAATATAACGGTCATTCAGACCGCACCCGGGACAGCGTGTGACCAAAAACATGACGTGGGAAGCTACGCGTTAAAGGTGCAATGTTACCGATTACATACCTTCTTTAATCCAGTCCAAAGATACTACTCATGTTCTACAGCAGTCGATGTCAGTATAAAGTCATGAATGTTTGGTTCAAATGGCTCTGAGCACTATGGGACTTAACATCTGAGGTCACCAGTCCCCTAGACTTAGAACTACTTAAACCTAACTAACCTAAGGACATCACATGAATGTTTGTAGGAAAATCAACGTTGTTGGTTGGAATAGTTGTTCATAGTGCATCTGCAGTAGAATGAGATCCAGTATTCCGCGGAAAAACCGTCAAATGGCATCACATTTGATGTCAGTAGTACAGTATTTGAAGAGACGTCAACGATTCAGTTGGCGTGGGAGTCGGTATGAAAGAAGTAGTCTCTGTGTGGTGGCAGTGTGTGTGTGTGTGTGTGTGTGTGTGTGTGTGTGTGTGTGCGTGTGTGTGTGTTCGTGCCTTTACTGCAGATAGGAAACACACACCATTGGTAACATTGCGTGTTGTGTAAGACCACGACTGTAACAATGCCACGTTGAAAACAGTTATCATGTAATGAAAAAAGCAGAACTCGCTGCGCATAAGGAAATGGGATTCTCTAATCATCAAAACGTCAAGAAGTTGAACCATTCAAGTGCGGTGATTGATAAATTCTTAGGTTGGGCGCACGCTATGGACTGAACGGAAATATGAAAGTAGTAGGAAACTATCTGAGGCATCGCAACGGCTATTTTTGCGCAAATCAAGGCCCACAAACCGTTGTTCTTCACAATTTATTGCTGATTCACAGTTGCCAGCAACTGCCAGACTTGTACGACAAAGTTCGTCACATTACATATATCTTAAGATCAAGAAATGACTTCAGAAATTTGCTCTAACACCCAGACATAAACAGGCTGGATTGGAGTTTGCTGAAAAACGTATGAAATCGACTCCACAATGAGATACAGTGATCTTCAGTGATGAGAAGAAGTTTAATTTATGTGGGCCGGATGGAGTTCAATATTATTGGTATGATCTGAGAACAGAGCAGCACGTAAGAATCAGCATAAATTTACTTGGTGGGAGTGTTATGATTTGGACAGCCTTCTGCGCTAAAGGTCACGCATTGCTGGGCTGAATAATGGAATGAACTTTAACATGTTAGACACAAAGTTCTGTCAATGTGATGACATAACAATTTGTGGTGTAAATCACATCCCCTTTCAATGCAGGCTTGTTAGAGATGCCAGAGACAGAAATGCTTAGAATTCATGAGGATATCCGGAACGAAAGTATAATGTTTGAACAAGATAATGCATCCATGTATGTTTTTGCTAAATTAGTAGCGAACAACTTGTTTGTGTAAAACAGCCTTTAATTCGGTTTTTTGGTTCAAATGGCTCTGAGCACTATGGGACTTAATATCTGAGATCATCAGTCCCCTAGAACTTAGAACTACTTAAACCTAGCTACCCTAAGGACATCACACACATCCATGCCCAAGGCAGGGTTCGAACCTGCGACCGTAGCAGTCGCACGGTTCCGGACTGAAGCGCCTAGAACCGCTTGGCCACCGCGGGCGGCTAATTCGCTTCTTTCACTAATTTTAATGTTCATCGTTACCTCTACAAAACATGCCTTCTTCTGCTATAAATCTGGCTGTGTCATCACAGTTCCAAGAATTAGGCTAGTGCAAAGCGACAGGCATTAATTAAGTCTCGATCGCTCCTTAAAGCTGGCGTTGAAAGGGGATGTGATTTACACCATAAATTGTTACGCCATCACGTTGACAGAACTTTGTGTCTAATATGCTGATTCTATGTAAGTGGATGGGGAAAGATTCACGATTGAGACGCATTCTGATCATGCACACTATTGTTTTCCGTGACTTTCTATACTTTGAAATCCGTAGCTTTCTTGATAAGAAAGGCGATGAACTTGCATAGAATTTCCCTCTCGCTTTTGACTTTCATTCCATCCCTTCTGCCACCAGAAAAACACTTTTTTCCATGAAATAATCTGTGTACTGGTATTTTACATACGTATGTTTTCGTCTCCTAATTGCATCTTTCGCTAGTCAACGTTCAAACATAGCAAATATTTTGGGATCACCTTTCTTTCACTTAAGTTATTCAGATCAAGCAGACGGATGCAATTAGATTACTTGCATCTAATTATAAAGGAGCTGTTACCAATGTGATGCTTATCAAAGAGGGTTGACAGTGGCTGGGTATTGGATTCATTGCTATCTAACTGCACGGAGTATTTTGACGTGACAGGGTTGAGTTTTTTTTTTTTTTTTTTTGGTAGTACGTTTTGTTGGACAGTTTCGGCTGCAACTAGGCGAAGGGAAGATAGCCAGCCATAGATGGCATAGAGGCCGCTTTAATAGTGTCTGTTCGGGGAACAAGGAACGGACGCAGACGCTGGTATATGGGGCGAGCCTGTCAGACTCGGTATCTGCTTTTACACAGACGGTAGCAATTTGACGGACATGGCCTGTACATCAGGCCACAACGTACTGTACTACAGTACATTGTACCAGAAGTTTGGGGCAAGGTCTTTCACAAGTTTATTACTAGGACTCGCGACGGACGGGATCCCTGATAATGGAGCGCTGTCGAAGAGAGTGCAGTCAAAACTGTGTTCCCACCTACCTTCCTGCAAGATTCATAGCTGTAAGGATCGCGAAAACATTTCACTTTGGAGGGTAAAATGGGCCATAACGCCCAACACATTGCCGTAGGGATAGCCACCGAAGTTTTTAGAAGTCACATAGGGTCCCACACCACGTGGTTTCTTGTGCGAGCAGAGAAAGAGCGTTTACATTGCGAATCCAACGGTGTCGTCAGAGAACTTGGCAAAAGGCGTTGTTCTCTTCCAAGGGAAGTGATAGAATTGGAGGAATGGAATTCGCCTGTCTTCTCTAGGAAGGCTGTATTGAGCGAGGAGAATCATGCAGTTGGCGTCAAGAAGTGCTACCACATTTTTACTGACTATTTGAGTTTAGCGAAATTTCTCCATGTGGAACACTTTTTGGGATTGATAGTGAATAGAAACAAATTCGGGCTTTGATTGCGAGGCGAGTCCGATCGGATATTAGGGTGAGAGCCATGATTTGCATTAGATCGTAGATTCGGGTTTCATCTGGAGACATGATCACAGATGCTGGGAAGACCCACCATTCGAGTCGACACAGAAGCGCTGGTGAGAGTTTTGCAGGTCGGGCACATTAGGAACCATTCAGGTGAATTCTCAGCGCCTGCAGGATGCTCTTTCAAACAGCAGCAGTCGCTGTTCAGATTATTCATATTGAGCTAGCTTGCAACAAGTGGTTCACAATCAGTGTTAAACAAAGTAGATTCAGTCATTTTATTTTATTAAAGTGTCAGGGGTAGCGTAATTTGTTCCACCAATATCCCAACGTTGTAAACGTTACACAGTTTCTAACATGTGTGAGACTGGTTCTGATCTATCTTCCTAACACAGTTGCACAAGGATGCTCTGTAAGAGGTTTGGGAATTTGTGTTGAACGTACGGCGTGCATGGTAGTAAGATACCATTTCACTCATGCTGAGTTCAGAAGAGTGTAGCAGTACTGACAGTGATGTAATCAGACAATGATCTCAATGTCGGTTCCATTATACTCCCTGTAAAGGAAACGTTATCGCTAACAGAAATTAGTGTACGGGTTTAGGCGTAACTATATGTTAGCAAAAATCAAAATCTTAGATTTTCGTTATTAAGATTTATTTTTATCTAAGTATGACTTCGTAATCATAATTACAATATGTGCAGGATCATAAAATATTGATATTGGGTGTTCATAACTGTGATGCGAAGTTCCTACCTGATCTAAGGTTCTTTAATACTAAGATGGTTGAAGACCATGTCTGCAGGTCGATAAAATGTAAACAACGTAAATACAGTTGGGTACAGAGACGAACAATTAAAGTAAACAAATAATGGGTGGGGGTTGGTAAGGAGCAATCACAAAGAACTACACAATCAAAGCAATTTAATAACTTCGGATTAATTAGCTGTCTACAGAAGCTGATCAGTTACTTTCGTTAGTTCGGATATCTCGCGTTTCTGCTTCAATTAAGCCAAACAATCGTGAATATGTTCAATTCCACGTCATGGTTGAAGGTACGAAAAAAGTAGGAGAAAAAGAGACGACCACAGTTCTGAGTGTCAATTGAATATCACTTGCTAGCTAAGTTAATTGGCATGGTACACGTTATTTTGTTGGAATAGTGCGTACGTCATTGCCCTCAAATCAATAGCAAGCGTTAACTGTCAGTGCTTGGTCAATTCTCCATACTAGGAGACTTCGCAGTTTAGATCCTTACGAGTTAAGACGAGTCTGTGAACGAGTGTTCACATAATTACTTCGCAATCGTTTCAGTACTCTATTCAAAGAACCTTTAGACCGCTACAGACTTGATAATCGTAACAAATCAGCAGTAGCAACTCACATTAAAGATACAGTCCACCCTTTGAAAATCGAAGACAACCTCGAAATTTTACACAGAATAGGAAAAAGTAAAAGAATGGATATCATGGAAGAAATAGAAATTTTCATACATAATCCAAAACATGGAGATAAAATTCTTAATGACATAACCGAATTCAAAAACTCAATGTTCTTCAATAGTCTTAAGCCAGTTCTAACTCAATAGGTTCACGATGTGTCATTGTAAATATGCGACTACAAATCTGTCAGTACCAAGAATATCGATACAAAACCTCGATAATCGATACTGACTCAAATGCTACAAGTTCTCCGTCATGCACGTCGAAACAATTTGTGCAGTGAATTACGTCTGTAAACAGTGACAAAGTGCAATAGTGTAATGTTACTCAACAACTCCGCCATTACACCAGTGATGCAAGTGTAGCTACAAGGCGATGAAATCGTAAGTGCTCAACTGTCACATAAAAGCCTTTCACACGATTTTTGCAACACACAAGTGATGCAGAACTATCTGCATCCTATACGGGCTGTGATGTCATAAATAACCAACAACACGAAATAAATGGTTCAAATGGCTCTGAGCACTATGGGACTTAACATCTGCCATCAGTCCTCCAGAAATTAGAAATACTTTAACCTAACTAACCTAAGGATATCACACACATTCATGCCCGAGGCAGGATTCGAACCTGCGACCGTAGTGATCGCTTGGTTCCAGACTGAAGCGCTTAGAACCGCTTGGCCACAACGGCCGACAACAAGAAAAAACCAGCAGAAGACATCACTGACATCGACTTCTGGCCATCCACTGTGTAAGTAGGCTGTTTATCTTTTCTTATTGGCAACGTTACGTAGCGCTCTGTATGAAAATCACTGGCTGTGCTGTGTGCAGTCTGTGGCTAGTTTGCATTGTTGTCTGCCATTGTAGTGTTGGGCAGCTGGATGTGAACAGCGCATAGTGTTGCGCAGTTGGAGGTGAGCCGCCAGCAGTGGTGGATGTGGGGAGAGAGATGGCGGAGTTTTGAAATTTGTAAGAGTGGATGTCATGAACTGCTATGTATATTATGACTTTTAGACACTATTAAGGTAAATACATTGTTTGTTCTCTATTAAAATCTTTCATTTGCTAACTATGCCTATCAGTAGTTAGTGCCTTCAGCAGTTTGAATCTTTTATTTAGCTGGCAGTAGTGGCGCTCGCTGAATTGCAGTAGTTCGAGTATCGAAGATTTTTGTAAGGTAAGTGATTTGTGAAACGTATAGGTTAATTGAGTCAGGGCCATTCCTTTGTAGGGATTTGTGAAAGCCAGATTGCGTTGCGCTAAAAATATTGTGTGTCACTTTAGTGAATGTTTGAGTACGTTCAGTTTTGCTCAGCTGTTTGAAAAGCAAATAATGTAAGAGGTTTATCAGCACAGTAATTCATAAATTTTTCTAAGGGGACGTTTCAACTGCCCCCCTCCCCAAATGCCACACCACCCATAGCAGTAACGAACAATGCACCAAAAGTTCTATGTTAATCTAGTTTAAGACAATTTATTTTCAGGCAACATTTCTCTGCGTATATGTAAAGCCTAATGGTGAACAGAAAATGTTGGAAACGCGTTATGTTACGTTAGATGAAACATAAAATACAAAAAAGTGACTGGTAGCAGAAATTACAAATAAATAATTATCCCATACAGTCATCGTTCACAAACGTAGCCGTTATGGGAGAAAGTAATGTGTATCGTAATTCGGACGTTTAATGGAGAAGTTACCATAAAATTAAGAAAGCTATATCTAGTGTCGTAAAAGATATCGTAAATGTGTGATTATTTGAATAATAACCAAACAGGATACATTAATGAGAAGTGTCGCCTACCATCATTTTCAGGACTACAGATCTTGCCCTCTGCTGTACCTGGGCAACTGGCAGCCCACAGAAAGCTCAATTTCAGGTTCGAATTGACATCATAGCAGTCTCCACTGAAGAAGATTCCACGACTGACGAGCTGTCTTCTGTGCTGGGGAAAGAACGGTCAGAGACTCTTATTCAATCTCTCCAGATCTCTCCAGCTTCCAGAGCTGACTTCCAAAGGAACGCCGGCCGCGGTGGTCTAGCGGGTCTAGGCGCTCAGTCCGGAACCGCGCGACTGCTACGGTCGCAGGTTCGAATCCTGCCTCGGGCATGGATGTGTGTGATGTCCTTAGGTTAGTTAGGTTTAAGTAGTTCTAAGTTCTAGGGGACTGATGACCACAGATGTTAAGTCCCATAGTGCTCAGAGCCATTTTTTTCCAAAGGAACACCTAATTTGTAAAAATCATAGCGACCCCGACTTTTCATTGAAAAATTTTTCGCACAGTGTCTTACTTCCACGTAATTATCACAATAACTATGACCATTAACGAAACGATGGATACATCATCATGAACCTGACATACTAAGGTACAGGTATCTGGAAAATGAATTTTTTTAATCTAATATTTTGTGTAAAATCGCTTAAGAAAGACTACAGGGCGTGATCCTCGATTGCGTCATCACAGACCGGCCGAAAGGTGACAGACTGTGTCGGCCTCCCCTTCTGAACAGACAAATGAACTCGCCCAGTGCATAGGACGAAAACTGGTCACTGAACATCCGCCACCGTATCCTGTGCGGACTCTTTTAACTGCCAGCTTCAAGGAAAGGCAATACCAACGGCCAGATAGGTATCATAAAAATTATTAAGAAGTGACTTACAACGAATATTTGTGTCTTAATGACCATTTGTTTGACAGTGTGTGCAGTGCATGCATTGCATTCAAAGGACAATACACCCTTGTTGTAAAATAGAAATTAGTTTATCTCTCGCGAGCTGGAAGCAAAATTTTCAGTCTTCCAGATGTTTTGTGCTATTGAAAGGGAAACCGCTGAACCGCGGCACGTACAGACAAGAATCCATTTGGATAATAGTTTGCACGTATAATGACGGAAGCGACGACTGTGATAATGCGTCGTGGCACAAGCAAATCGGCGCGAAACAATGATTTGCATGGTGCGTATGTGAATGCTGGTTAATATCCTTAGTAATCCGCGCGCAAGACCGCCTGTGACGCAGTGAGTTTATAGCCTGGCTTAGGCACCTTTGTTCCTCTCTCGTCGCCGCGTACCGTCAGCTGTTTAGTCCACATATCCGTTGCTTCCTCGCTTAATGGCCGCTGTTAATGAATCACGCTGCCTGGCCGCCCGCGACCGCACTCAAGCAATAATTACCGTATTTACACCCCTCTAGCGGCAGACGTGCGGACCAAACGCTACAAGAGTGAAATGGTTTTTTTTCCATGGACGTAGACGCAGTGCTGTGCCTGACGTAAATCAGTAGGTTTAGGAGCTGTTATCGCCAACGGGGCGTAGGGGAAAATTTTAAAAATGCCATCGGTGGAACTACGATTTTACAGCAGACTGTATCTACACTGCTGTGGGGAACTTATGGACGCATCACGTGTCACTGCCAAGTACCGTATTTCGATGGATGACAACACGCGACCGAATCGACTTGAGATCAGGACGGTGGTGAAGAAGTTTGGTTTCCATTTTTCTACCCCTACTTTCGAAATCATAGGCCGAAAATTTGTGCCAGCACCTCTTTCTAATGAGTGAGATGTTGACGTCAGAGAGAAGATACGCTACTTGTAATATAGACTGTAACTTACACTGTGGGATAGCGACATGCTCAAATACAATGGCAGTAGTATCGCGTAAACAAGGTATAAGAGGGCAGTGCTTTGGCGGAGCTGTGAATAGCACTCAGGTGATTCGTGGGAAAAGGTTTTCGAGGTGATTATGGCTGCACTACGGGAATTAACAGACTCTGAACGAGGGCTGGTAGTTGGAGCTAGAAGCGTGGGACACTATTTCGGAAATCGTTAAGGAATTCACTCTCCATGGACAACGCAGTGGCCAACAGCCTTCACTTAAAGACCGAGCGCAGCAGTCAGTGCTAACAGACCAGCAACATTGCGTGAAATAACCGTGGCTAGGTCAGATAAGTCCAGATTTCAGTTCATAAGAGATGACGCTGGGTTTCCACTGTAGCGCAGACCCCATGAAGTCTTGGGCCCAGGTTGTCAACAAGGTACTATGCAATCTGATGGTGGCTCCATAACAGAACAGTATGGCTCCTCTGGTGCAACTTAACCGATCAATGACTGAAAATAAATACGTTCGGCCACTTGGATACCATTTGTAGCCATTCAAGCATGGAAATTTTATGGATGACAATGCACTATGTCATCGAACCACAACTGTTCACGATTAGTTTAAAGAACATTCTGGATAATTCGAGCGAATGATTTGGCCAAGGAGATAGCCCGACATGAATCCCATCGCACATTTGTGGGACATAATCGGGACGTCAGTTCTTGCACAAAATCCTGCACTGGAAACACTTTCGCAGTTATGAATGGCTGTAGAGGAAGCATACCTCAGTGTTTCTGCAGGGGTCTTGTATGACTTATTGAATCCATGCCACGTCGAATTGCTGCATTACACCAAGTAAAAGAAAGTCTGAGCTGATATTAGGAGTTATCCCATGAATTTTGAGACCCAACAGGTTAGCCGAGAGTGCTAATGCGCTGCTTCATGGACTGGGGTAGGCGCGCCGCCCCGAGATCGAATCCACCTGGTGGATTAACGACGAGGGCAGGTTTGCTGGACAGCGTGGATGTGGTTTTAGGCAGTTTTCCCCCTCTCACTAGGTGAATACTGGGATGGTCCCCATTTCCCGCCTCAGTTACACGCCTTGCAGAGAAACGTTCGCACTATTTCATGGCTTACACTAGATGCAGACAGTTGAAGTACAATAATTCCGTTACAGGGGATATGGGGTGGCAACAGGAAGGGCATCTGGCCACCCTCCGACACTAACATGGCCAAATCCATAGTAACAAGGCCAACCCGGAGTTTCCATGGGACAAAGACCCAAAGGAAATGCGGTTTTTAGGCAGTTTTCCACATCCCACTGGGTGAATACTGGGATGGTCCCCATGTCAAGCCTCAGTTACATGCCTCACAGAAAAATGTTCACACTATTTCATGGCATACACTAGATGCAGAGAGTTGGAGTACAATAATTCCGTTCCAGGGATATGGGTGGCGACAGGAAGGGCATCTGGCCACCCTCCGACACTAACATGGCCAAATCCATAGTAACAAGTCCAACCTGGCGTTTCCATGGGACAAAGGCCCAAAGGAAATGATGATCCCATTACTTCTGTCACCTCGATGTACATTGGCGACCTTCAGTAGTAAAGTTTTCTAGGGGAAAAAATATTGTAAAACTGTTTCGTGAAGTAATAGATGTTTTGTTACACCATTATTTACATGTGTTTCACTTTTTTACCAAGAAACCTACTATTTCTTACCTAAGAAATCTTCAGTTTATACAGTTTATTACTTAACAGGTACTTTTTAATTGCCTTTTTAAATAAGTTCGTTTTAGGCATTTCTTTATTCTTCTTGGGCAATTTATTGTACAATTTTATTCCTCAGCACAAAATTCTGTTTTGAAAATTGATGTTTATTTCTTCTTGGTAACTTTAAGTTCGGTTTAGATGTTCTCCAATGGTGATGGACAGAGCTGTTTGTGCAGTAATTATCAATGTCATTTTGTATGTACATAACTTATTAGTAAATGTACTCAGATGGTGAGATTAAAACCCCTGTTGCTTTAGACAGATATTTACAATGACTTTGATAACTTTTTTTTGTTATTCACGTAGCCCTTTTCTGTGATATGAAAAGTGTGTTGATTTGTTGTGGATGTGCTCCCAGGACAGAATTCCACAGCCACAAACTGATTGTGCATATGAATACAGTAGTAGCTAACAGAGAGACATTGGCTGTTATGCACTCATCACTGGGCTCTAAGCCATTACGTGCTGATGATAATCTGTTTGCGTGGATCTTTATGAGAAACCAGTTTTGAGATTGAGGACCACAAAATAACATATACTCATCTGTGTTTTATTAGAAACAGAATTCATTT
The DNA here is from genome assembly GCF_021461385.2 of Schistocerca piceifrons. NCBI lineage: Eukaryota > Metazoa > Arthropoda > Insecta > Orthoptera > Acrididae > Schistocerca > Schistocerca piceifrons. Next base: position 1,008,113,627 of record NC_060139.1, read on the forward strand.
GTCAGAAACACATGTCATTTTCTGAACAAATTGCAATGTTAAATTCCTGCCAAATTCGAAAATGTATCACTTCAGCGGTTCGATCCTTTTTTTCTTTCCTGACGCCGTGTCAACACTGCTCGACATACATTTATAGTGTTACAAACTCTGCAGCTCCCTAATATGGCTGTAGAATAATGTGTCAGTCCAGAGACGAAGGCTGTCTGAAAACGTCTCTAGCAGATGATTTAAGTGTGGATTGAGATATTTTAGACGAGAAGAGAAGAGAGGAGACGAGAATTAGGTCAAAAACCCATTAACACGACTGTAAGGAAATGACACAAAAATTCAAAAAATTTCTTGTGTAACTAGTGGGATACTTGGGTACTGGAGTAGTGATATATATATATATATATATATATATATATATATATATATATATATATATATATATGTATATATATGCGTCAGTGAAACAGACCAATGAAAAGGTGTTAGCATGTGGACATAATGTGCTGTTCCAGTCTCTTCTGTACCTAAGCTCCATCACCGTTCCCTTTCGATCCCTACGTAATTCGGTGCTCTCCGATACACACGATCGAACAGCAGAGTGGTACTCAAGCGTCAACTTTAGGTTACAATATCTCCGGATGTAATTAACATTTTACAATGCAACAAACGGCACTGACTACGTATTTGTTTATATGCTCATATGTGCTAACAAAACTAACGGGGTTCCATTTAAAAAACATAGGTTTGCGTTAAAAAACATAGTTCTGTTCATTTTCTTATGGTTTATATTAACCAATTACATTAGCCCCTCTCCTCACGTTCGGTCTGTGGAATCGATTCGTCAGTATTTGATGTGGTTTACGAAATATTTCCAGTGGTAATGTTAGGTGACTCACCCTATATACACTCCTGGAAATGGAAAAAAGAACACATTGACACCGGTGTGTCAGACCCACCATACTTGCTCCGGACACTGCGAGAGGGCTGTACAAGCAATGATCACACGCACGGCACAGCGGACACACCAGAAACCGCGGTGTTGGCCGTCGAATGGCGCTAGCAGCGCAGCATTTGTACACCGCCGCCGTCATTGTCAGCCAGTTTGCCGTGGCATACGGAGCTCCATCGCAGTCTTTAACACTGGTAGCATGCCGCGACAGCGTGGACATGAACCGTATGTGCAGTTGACGAACTTTGAGCGAGGGCGTATAGTGGGCATGCGGGAGGCCGGGTGGACGTACCGCCGAATTGCTCAACACGTGGGGCGTGAGGTCTCCACAGTACATCGATGTTGTCGCCAGTGGTCGGCGGAAGGTGCACGTGCCCGTCGACCTGGGACCGGACCGCAGCGACGCACGGATGCACGCCAAGACCGTAGGATCCTACGCAGTGCCGTAGGGGACCGCACCGCTACTTCCCAGCAAATTAGGGACACTGTTGCTCCTGGGGTATCGGCGAGGACCATTCGCAACCGTCTCCATCAAGCTGGGCTACGGTCCCGCACACCGTTAGGCCGTCTTCCGCTCACGCCCCAACATCGTGCAGCCCGCCTCCAGTGGTGTCGCGACAGGCGTGAATGGAGGGACGAATGGAGACGTGTCGTCTTCAGCGATGAGAGTCGCTTCTGCCTTGGTGCCAATGATGGTCGTATGCGTGTTTGGCGCCGTGCATGTGAGCGCCACAATCAGGACTGCATACGACCGAGGCACACAGGGCCAACACCCGGCATCATGGTGTGGGGAGCGATCTCCTACACTGGCCGTACACCACTGGTGATCGTCGAGGGGACACTGAATAGTGCACGGTACATCCAAACCGTCATCGAACCCATCGTTCTACCATTCCTAGACCGGCAAGGGAACTTGCTGTTCCAACAGGACAATGCACGTCAGCATGTATCCCGTGCCACCCAACGTGCTCTAGAAGGTGTAAGTCAACTACCCTGGCCAGCAAGATCTCCGGATCTGTCCCCCATTGAGCATGTTTGGGACTGGACGAAGCGTCGTCTCACGCGGTCTGCACGTCCAGCACGAACGCTGGTCCAACTGAGGCGCCAGGTGGAAATGGCATGGCAAGCCGTTCCACAGGACTACATCCAGTATCTCTACGATCGTCTCCATGGGAGAGTAGCAGCCTGCATTGCTGCGAAAGGTGGATATACACTGTACTAGTGCCGACATTGTGCATGCTCTGTTGCCTGTGTCTATGTGCCTGTGGTTCTGTCAGTGTGATCATGTGATGTATCTGACCCCAGGAATGTGTCAATAAAGTTTCCCCTTCCTGGGACAATGAATTCACGGTGTTCTTATTTCAATTTCCAGGAGTGTATATATATATATATATATATATATATATATATATATATATATATATATATATATATATATACGCTGATAATTTTGTTGGCTACATACACAGTTTATTTATATTATATGTACAAATATGTGGTTTGTATTTAGTAATGAAACCATGGTTCTGTGGTGAATGTGTGGGTGCTATTCTGTCATTCTGAAGAACGGATTAATCTGAGATGTACCCTTTACCCTGTGGCTCTTGCAAGATGCAAATTCCACCCCCACACCACTACAGAAGTCAGACAGATGCTCCTAACGTTCTAAAGAGAAATGCCTGAAAAACTTTCAGCAATAAATATCTTTTGGAGTCGTCCGCTGTAAGGAAATGACACAAAAATTCACAAAATTTCTTACGTAACTAGTGGGATACTTGGGTACTGGAGTAGTGCTAGTTAGTGTAAGAAAAACACGAAATTAACGAAAATTATTATTTTTTTTTTTTTTGCAAAAATTCTGAGAAATCACAATGGCACTTTTAGTTATGAACTGAACAAGTTATTTCCGGGTTCTTTTCGGAAATTGAAGTTACCTCTTAAGGATAGGATTCGCTAATGAAATTTCTACACAAAGTTTAAGAATGTTATTGACTTGGCTGAATGGCTGAGAGCCACGCCTACTCAACTTGAATAATTAGCCGTTTGAATGTTGCTAGGTACAGTCAACGCTGTCGCATGTGAAATACACTGAAGTGTACTGTTGTGGAGGAAGAGCTGTAGTGCACAATATCGTAAGCTGCTATGACTCCCTCTGCGCCGCTCGCTGCTAACAAATAAGATAACTCTCGTTCTATCTGGATTGACCTTCGCCAATCAAACTCTCCCTATGCCTTGATGAAGTCAAGGATTCCTATTCGCCCCTATTCCGCTGTGGAGTGGTACACCGGTCAGATAACCAGTCCACCGCGATGCCACTCAAAAATTCGCTCACAGGCATTTAACTATAACTCTGTCCGTTCACACCGCAGAATAAGTGTGGCGGCCAACACAGCTTAATCGCAAGGACTCAATATAGAGTCGCACTCCGATTCGCTCTCGACAGAGGTGCTCTCCCAGTGAAGTACTGAGGAGAGACTTGTTCCTCGCTCTTTGAGTACACATCCCAGCGCGCACGCTCTCGTTACGTGTTCTCGCTCCAAGAGAGACACGGAATGGCCCCTCTTCATGCCACACATGAAGGGGTATAACTTTCAGTCTCTTCCATTACTCCTTCAACTCAAGGTGTCAGGAATATGGTCTGCCAATTAGCATTGCTCTTCTAAAACGGGAGAATGACGTTTTGTTTAAGGTGACCAATCCAGAAATCTGTAGCATCGGCGTTTGGCGTTTGCTGTCTCCCTGTGAAAACCTCTTAAACTGTGTGCTATGTTTGTAAAGAATGCGTAGGCTGGGCGTTCTCACACAATGTAGCAGAATTTGCTTTTAATCCGAACACGGGGCGTTCTCCCTTTCACTCGGGCAAATGCTGTCTGCTCTATGGACAGTTGCTAGGCGATGCAGATTGGCTGACCTGTCCTCTGAAGGGACCGGACTCCTGGCATGCGGTTTGCCTCTCCTGAACTAAAAGCTTTTGTGACCTTCGTGTCTTGAATGTGTGTGTGTACACCAGCCTCGAGTATTTCAACCTCGGTGCGCATTTGCAATTTCCTTGTTATTTGTGTGTCGTTTACATGAATTCATATAACATTGACTTTATCTTATGGAGTTTGAGTTCGAATGAAGCGTCTTGATGTGCAGAATATGATTGTGAGGGCGGAATATGTAAGCAATGACGACGTCTTACATGGTTAAAATTTACTTATCAGAATAAAGTACCAACAAAAATATATATTCGTGAAGAATTTCACACCCTACAACATTTAATAAGATATGTTTCTCTCCATTTTAATTTGGTTCTTTTACAGTTACAACACAGTAGCAATTTTAGAATTCTGATTTCCCCCATGAACAAATTTCGGTGTGATCTGTGAAACACGCCACATGGCTGTAGAGAACTATCAGTGGGTCTCTGGCGAGCAAATATTCAAAACTAAATACCGACATCATAATATATGTAATACATAGGAATTGATCACTTATTTGCTCTCTGAAGACAGGATGAGATAATCTAAACATTACAAAGCAAGGAATACTTTGAGTAACACTGCAGCTCAGGGGTACAGTAGAGGGTTTATTTGGGCTCCTGTTCTTAATAAATCCCGTGGAAATTATTCGACGTTGAGTAACTTAGAAAGCTTATTCTGTTTTATGTCAGAAAAGATTCAGTGTAAACTTTTACAAACTTTTAGACATTCCTTACTCTTCTTCAACAACATTTTGTGTGTTTTCTACGAGGCAAGAAGTCAGTATTATATAGAGTTAAGTCATTTCTATTCACTTTGAAGAACACATGTGCACGAAATTTTTTAAAATCGAAAATTCTAACAGAGACTTACGATGTATATTCAAGTGAGTTTGACGGAAAAGGGGGAGGAGGAGCAGCGGAGGGGGGCAAAGTGCATATGTAGGTATGAGTATGTACATTGCTGTGGGAATATACGTAATCCATCGGTACAACAGCTTACTAATCTAGGAAGAAAATGCAGGATAGTAAAATCGTATTTAAGAATAGGTCTTATGGTAAACTGAATATGCACCACTTGGAACTCTGTGCTTCTCTCAACAATAAAATGCTTCACCATGATTATAGATATTCGAATAATTATACATTGCCCTCCTGAAAATTTGAATTAAGTACAGTAGAATCAGTGTTCCCGTTGATCAGGTGTATCGGGATGTAAGCCGATATGCATTTTCATTTTTTATGTGTTATTATTGTGTAAATTTCTTTTCTGAAGCGAAAGATCCGCTTCCTCGAAAAATGACCCATGACTAATTACAAATATTAACTCACACTTGCAAGTATAGAGAGCAAAATCCGTTATTACTTATTATTCGTATATTATCGACCTAAGTACTAAACACAGAGTAAACCCCCCACAGAAGTAGATATCCTTGGTGTAGTGAAGTAACTTAAGTAACTTAAAAAAAGGCAAATCTTTCCGTCCATATTGTGCGTCTACTACGTCCTTTCCGGAGTATATTAAAAATTCGTAAGTAATGACTGGAAAACTGTACAGGTATGGTGGCTGCTCTGATTAGAAATGGTTGTACTAATGCAAAGTAAAGCTAACGTGCCTTGCTATGACAAAACTATGCCATGTAACTGCCCCAGTGACGATTAAGTAACACATCGATGAATACAGTCTGACTAACGACCTAAATGATGTTGACTTAACAGAAAACAGTTACAAAATCAGCACAATGTAATATACAGCAGGCACTGAATAGAGTGAACATCAAACATCAGTCAAGATATACTAACAAGTAAAGTGTTGTAGTGAGTAGCTTATAGTTGATCACTGAAAGATCTGGAAAACGCATTATGTCCTGCGACAATTCTGAAACACATAAATTTCTGGTTTTTTTTTTCCCCTCCTTGAGCTATTCATTCGGCATCTGGAAATACTTTTCGGAAAACAAAAACACGCTTGTAAAAGTTTTCTTATATGTGTGCACTTGTAAATGTCATAAATTCGAGATGCAGTATGCCATGTTCGAGAACTGCCTCCAATCCACAAAAGCTACCGTCTTCTCTCTGATAATGTGTCAGACGCTCGTCATTAACAACATTAAAACTATTTAACGAGCCAGTGGAGCTATACATTTGCCCACATTAATGGTTTGAGTCACTTTTAAAGTGGTCCAGATAGGCAGTACCACTTTAGCCGATCTAACATTCTTTACGAGTTTTTCAAAGAGATAGTCTTGGTACAAATCGTTGTCGGGAACGAGCTATTGGCTATGGTAAGTCACAGTAGGAAGACACACCTGACGATATTATCGCATCGCACATCCTCTCATGATAAATTGTTGGACGAATAGATTTCTATTTTCGTGATTAACAGAGTTATGATAAACCTACCGATTCCGAAAGCAAAAGTAGATCTTCTGAAACGAGTTAATAGTTAATGGGCTGAGTAATTATTTATTGTTATGTATGTTTAAAGGCTGAAAGGAACAAATGTGAGTGACTGCGATTGTGAGTTGTTGATTTGTGACAGCGGGCTGGTATTTGTATTCTTCCGTATCGCATTGCTAGAGGTCCTGGTAGCACACCCTAACCTAACTGAGTTGTCGTTATTTTGTGGCTGTGTATAGACGGAATTTTGGCCTTGAGCGAAGTAATGTCACAGGTGCACTGAATTGAAGGTAACTCACCCCAGCATTAGATACCGGAACCTCATCTTGCTCTAAGAATGAAAATTCACCCTTGTCTAATAACTTCCTAAACGAATGTAAAATAGGGTGGCTCTATTATTTTACCTGTGCCAAGTGTTTAATGTTTTGTTGGTCAAATACCAAACCAAAGGAATGAAAGAATTATGAACGAATGAGTTTTCGTGTCTTTTGGACACGTAACTTTTAGTGTGTAAGAAATAATTGAAAAGGATTTCGAAAAATTTTATCAGAGTGAACTGGGTAAATTTTGTTGTATTCCAAAGATGTAGGGAAAGTAGTGAGTATGTGGTCTTCAAGTATCTGCAGGAGATATCGTTTAACAATATTACGAAGAGTTGAGCTTTATGGTTAGCTGAGAAGCAATGTATTGTGAAAGGGCAGGTGAGTGTAATGGCCCATGTATTCTGTAACTTTTAGATGAGTATCTGAAATCTTCACCATAACCCTATGCGAAAGTGCTTGGTTTATGAAAGTAAAATGTTTCACTAGTATTTTATACTCAGTGGAAACGAAAGTTACCCAGAAATTTGAATACCGTTGGAAAGTGGGGGAGGCTGAGTTAAGTAACAGCAGGGAAAGATATTTAAAGTTACGCAAGAAGCTCTAATCCTTGAAACAGGTAGGGCTTTATGGAGTATAAAAATTAACAAACATCAGTTCACTTTTCAAGGAGAAATTTTTATCTTCTCACACTATAGTTTACAAGTTTTAATTGAAATAGAGAAAAAGAAATAAAAATAGTTATGTATTTATGAGAGGTGTAGCGTTTAACTGTTAAGTCTTATACCTTAGAAGTTGGTGCACTCATCGCTTTCGGCAAGTTTAGTCGAGAAGGTGGCTAAGTGCTGTGCCAGGTCGCAAACACAAAATTGTTTTTTATTTATTCATCAGCTGGAACTTTGTTCCCTATGCAAGGAAACGAAAGAAATACTTTCAAAAGTTTTCCTACAGACTGAAGAGCCAAAGGAACTGGTATACCTATCTCTAATATCGTGTAGAGCCACCGCGAGCACACAGAAGTGCCGCAACGCGACGTGGCATGGGCTCGACTAATGTCAGAAGTAGTAGTGGAGGGAATTGACACCATGAAACCTGCAGGGCAGTGCATAAATCCGTAAGAGTGCGAGGGGGTGGAGATCTCATCTGAACAGCACGTTGCAAGGCATCCCATATATGCGCAACAATGTTCATGTCTGGAAAGTTTGGTGGCCAGCGAAGTGTTTAGGCTCAGAAGAGTGTTCCCGGAGCCAATCTTTAGCAATTCTGGGCGTGTGGGGTATCACATTGTCCTGCTGGAATTTCCCAAGTCCGTCGGAATGCCAAACGGACATGAACGGATGCAGGTGACAGACAGGAAACTTTCGTACTTGTCACCTGTCAGAGTCGTATCTAGACGTATCAGGGGCCCTATATCACTCTAAATGCACACGCCCCTCATCATTACAGAGCTTACACCAGCTTGAACAGTCCCATGCTGACATGCGGGGCCCATGGATTCATGAAGTTGCCTCCATATCCGTACACGTACATCCGCTCGATACAATCTCAACCGGCCGGAGTGGCCGAGCCGTTCTAGGGGCTTCAGTCTGGAACCGCGCGACAGCTACGGTCGCAGCTTCGAAACCTGCCTCGGGCACGGATGTCCGTGATGTCCTTAGGTTAGTTCGGTTTAAGTAGTTCTAAGTTCTAGGGGACTGATGACCTCAGATGTTAAGTCCCATAGTGCTCAAAGCCATTTGAACCATACAATCTGAAACGAAACTCCCCCGACCAGACAATATGTTACCAGTAATCAACAGTCCAATGTCGGTGCTGACGGGCTCAGCCGCGGCGTAAAGCTGTGTATCGTGCAGTCATCAAGTGTACACGAGTGGTTCTTCGGCTCCGAAAACCCAAATCGATGATGTTTCGTTGAATGGTTCGCACGCTGAAACTTGTTGATGGCCATCATTGAAATCTGCATCAACTTGCGGAAGATTGCACTTCTGTCACGTTGATCGATTCTCTTCAGTCGTCATTGGCCCCGTTCTTGCAGGAACTTTTCCTGGCCGCAGCGATGTCAGAGATTTGATGTTTTACCGGATTCTTGATATTCGCGGTACACTTCTGAAGTAGTCGTACGGGAAAATCCCCACTTCATCGCTACCTCGGAGATGCTGTGTCCCATCGCTCTTGAGCCACGTTAAAACTCTCTTAAATCGTGATAATCTGCCATTGTAGCTGCAGTAACCGATCTAACAACTGCGCCAGACACTTCTTGTCTTACATAGACGTTGCCGACCGTAGCGTCGTATTCTGCCTGTTTACGTATCTCTGAATCTGAATAGCAAACAGCGAAAATTGAGAAATTTAATTCGTTTTATTTAATTGATGACCGTTTTCGGGTAAGGTGGTTTAATGATATCACGGCGGCACCAAATTTCACCACAATTCCGCCCAATGCTAATGTGGACGCGTCACGTGATGGGATGGTCGTCTTCGAAACAGTGGTGTTCATTCCGCCCCTGTCTCGGATCTCGAGCCAGGCACAGAAACTGTATCGTTGTTTCAAAATAAGATTGTTTCAGTCCACCTGTGCCTGGAACGGACTAATTGTATCGAAACAGTGATGTTTCATTCCGCTCTGTGTCGGACGAGATTCGGGCTCGGCACAGGTACTGGTTCAAATGGCTCTGAGCACTATGGGACTCAACTGCTGTGGTCATAGGTCCCCTAGAACTTAGCACTACTTAAACCTAACTAACCTAATGACATCACACACATCCATGCCCGAGGCAGGATTCGAACCTGCGACCGTAGCGGTCGTGCGGTTCCAGACTGTAGCGCCTTTAACCGCTCGGCCACTCCGGCCGGCGGCACAGGTACTGAAACACAACATACCACTTCATGAAACACTTTCAAGAGTGTCGAAATCTTTTGACAAGCAATAGCATGAAGCTTAAGATATCCGAAAATAAAGCTTCGTTTCTAGCTGACTGTCCTATTCCGAAATGGCGTAACATCTGCTTTATAAACACTAACCAAACAATAAAACAACACATACTATTCACATTCAAAATAATAAATATGTGAAAATCATTCAGTTAAATTACACTCTTTTGATAACATACGCTTCTCTGTTCATGTACAGAAATCATATTAAGAAACGCAAGTAAGACTACAACATTTTAAATAAAAAAGGCGTAGAGTGACAGTTATTAGACATGTACATAAATTTGATGTAGGTGTAATTGCAAGCAATCTGTTTGACATATCACTGATAGTGTAATGGTGAACGGGAAGCATCGTAAATTTATAGTAACGGATCCAAACACGTTGAAACACAAAAAATTTTTCTGTTATATTTTGTTATTTATTCGAATTATTTGGTGTTATTTGTGAGTCTATAGTCGCTGTGTCTATTATCCACAATTTGTGTGCATGGAAATTAGAAGGATGGGTATATTAGCCATACTAATGGAATGTGGGAATCCCAGTAGCATATCCGTTGTTTCTGCGGTTTGCTCCCACCTCCAGTTCCGTTCGTGGTGGTTCTTCTGTCTTCAGCTATGGCTGTCCCCAGCCAATTGAAAAGTATGAAGGTCACACGACACGAAAGCAGCGCATTTGCTGAAGAAAATACTGCCAAGACGCCTAAGTGATAGTTTCATACTTTCTACGATATGATTAGCTCTCTCGCACCTCATTTATGTTTATGTGGACATACTTATACAGTAGACATTCAAGATGGTAAAATGTGTAGATTTATTAGATCACAAAACACAAACTGTTTCGAAACAGTTTATCGAAACATTACAACGTACTGTTTCATTACTTTCGAAACAGTTACATGTTTCAGTTTGCCCATCTCTAGCAGCGATGAATACTTGAGCTTTTCCAACCCTCCCCTGTTTCGCGCCTTTCTGAGGCATGATCACCGGGAGGTACGCCAGTGACACATGCATGATTAAAGTTACACATATGCCGGTTACAGTGGATATTAAGTGGTAAAACACACCAACTAATGTGCGGCGAATCATTAATGCCAAGCGTAGTATAAAATGCCTGCGAGAATTGGACGTTCCCTGCTACGGACGCATCTCTCTAGAATAAGTAACCAAAGATGTATATTTGAGGACTTGTGTGAAGTGATTACGGAGATCGGACGTGTTTTATGTTCAAGAGATTTTGCTATTGTTGTGTGACGCTATCAAGCTCCATTGTGAATGTTTAGTTAGTCGATGGAACAATAAACAAATTCAAGAAAATAATACGCATTTAGGGCGTGTATTTATCAATTTATAAAAGGTTTGACAAACATTCTTCAGATAACACGTGACGTAGATCGATCGAAAGTGCAGTGTGGAATGATAGAGCGAGCTTACATCTTTTCACGGTCAATATTCTTCCAGAGAACATCTCAGAAGCAATAAACTTTTCATTGATAAAAAAGTTGGACACATCAATCCATACGCATCATACAACATAGCACCTAGTTGTGCTGGACGATCTTCGTAGCGAAATAAGCATTTTAGAGATTTCAGGTGGAGCAGTTCCGACGAGGAGTACCAGCGAGATCGACGATGCGGGACATAATCTAGCTCTCCTGTGGTATTTAAAACCAAAGATTTACATTCTTTAGCTTTTAAAAGACTGAAGCTAAAACCTAAATAAAGTCCCGTGAAATCAATATTTTCTATACATCTAATGTAAGCTATGATGTTCATTGTCCATAGGTTACCTTCTGAAGAAGACAAATTTATATTTGTCGAAACCTTGGTAAAGAATTTCTTTATCCACTGCAACTGGTCGGCTGTTTATAATTACAATCCCTGGAAAAATATAAAAAAAATATCAAAAATAAATAAGAAACAGAGAATTTCTTTAACAAATTTCTTAAGTAAATAAATGAATTAAATAAAAATATAATAAACTGTTAAGACCTTCTAGTGTGCCAGCGTACTCCCTGCCATCTACCAGCTTTTGTTGAGCACTGAAGAGAGAATGTCCCGACGTTATAGGCGCTTGCAGACAGCAACCCCTTCGACACTCCTCCGGCTCCTGCTGCAGGCACAAGAACAGTAGCGTAGCCTGCCTGCAGACGCGTAGGACTCTCCTCACAGTTTGGTTCTGTACAGGTATATTTTTAAAGTGCTCAACGAAGGTAGGCGGGCGGCACTAAGGTTGGTACAGGACTACGTGGTCTTAGAGGGACAATTTTCCGTTCTTTTCACGCAAGTGTCAATTTCGTACCCCTCTGTGAACACCCCAGGGGAAGGCACGAAACAGAGGGTCTGGAAAAGTATAAACACTCTTTGCTGATTCGGATCACGTTCAGATGTCGTCGAATGGTTTTAAACGCACCTTAGAGGTTGGTTGGTTGGTTTTGGGGAAGGAGACCAGACAGCGTGGTCATCGGTCTCATCGGATTAGGGAAGGATGGGGAAGGAACTCGGCCGTGCCCTTTCAGAGGAACCATCCCGGCATTTGCCTGGAGTGATTTAGGGAAATCACGGAAAACCTAAATCAGGATGGCCGGACGCGGGATTGAACCGTCGTCCTCCCGAATGCGAGTCCAGTGTGCACCTTAGAGGTTCCACCCTGTACAGCACAGTAAAAATGGCAGCCGCAAAGTGCAATGAAGTTCTGTGTGGACTACTAATTATTAAAAAGAGATCAAGACATGACAATCAAATATAAAGTCAGGGACAAAACGTGACAGCATTCACTAGAGTCTAGTTCAGCTCCCACACTACAGTGTAATGCCAGATCAAAAATTTCTCCCTTAAAAATGCTAAAAAAAGGCAACAGCAGTTACGTAGATGTGTTCACATGTTATTAATGGATACAATAAAATTTGACAGAAATCAATTGCCTGCTAACAAACCTCCAAACTCGATAAAAATTTCGAAGCAAATAATACACCAGTCTTGTGCTTTCATTACTGAACGTTCTAGTTAAATCATTCGGTGCTATGGAAACTGGTTGACAATATTCCATACAATCTCACTTCCTAATGTGAAATTTTATATAGAACACTTTTGTCACATAACAATAAAAGGCGCAATAACATCTTATTATCTTAGTAACCTGCAAAATACTAACACGAATTCTTTCCAGACGAATGGAAAAACTAGTAGAAGCCGACCTCGGGGAAGATCAGTTTGGATTCCATAGAAACACTGGAACACGTGAGGCAATACTCACCTTACGACTAATCTTAGAAGAAAGATTAAGGAAAGGCAAACCTACGTTTCTAGCATTTGTAGACTTAGAGAAAGCTTTTGACAATGTTGACTGGAATACTCTCTTTCAAATTCTAAAGGTGGCAGGGGTAAAATACAGGGAGCGAAAGGCTATTTACAATTTGTACACAAACCAGATGGCAGTTATAAGAGTCGAGGGGCATGAAAGGGAAGCAGTGGTTGGGAAGGGAGTAAAACAGGGTTGTAGCCTCTCCCCGTTGTTGTTCAATCTGTATATTGAGCAAGCAGTAAAGGAAACAAAAGAAAAATTTGGAGTAAGTATTAAAATTCATGGAGAAGAAATTAAAACTTTGAGGTTCGCCGATGACATTGTAATTCTGTCAGAGACAGCAAAGGACTTGCAAGAGCAGTTGAATGGAATGGACAGTGTCTTGAAAGGAGGATATAAGATGAACATTAACAAAAGCAAAACAAGGATAATGGAATGTAATCTAATTAAGTCGGGTGATGCTGAGGGAATTAGATTAGGAAATGAGACACTTTAAGTAGTAAAGGAGTTTTGCTATTTGGGGAGCAAAATAACTGATGATGGTCGAAGTAGAGAGGATATAAAATGTAGACTGGCAATGGCAAGGAAAGCGTTTCTGAAGAAGAGAAATTTGTTAACATCGAGTATAGATTTAAGTGTCAGGAAGTAATTTCTGAAAGTATTTGTATGGAGTGTAGCCATGTATGGAAGTGAAACATGGACGATAAATAGTTTGGACAAGAAGAGAATAGAAGCTTTCGAAATGTGGTGCTACAGAAGAATGCTGAAGATTAGATGGGTAGATCACATAACTAATGAGGAAGTATTGAATAGGATTGGGGAGAAGAGAAGTTTGTGGCACAACTTGACCAGAAGAAGGGATCGGTTGGTAGGACATGTTCTGAGGCATCAAGGGATCACCAATTTAGTATTGGAGGGCAGCGTGGAGGGTAAAAATCGTAGAGGGAGACCAAGAGATGAATACACCAAGCAGATTCAGAAGGATGTAGGTTGCAGTAGGTACTGGGAGATGAAAAAGCTTGCACAGGATAGAGTAGCATGGAGAGCTGCATCAAACCAGTCTCAGGACTGAAGACCACAACAACAACATCTTAGTAACATTACAAAGCACTTTCAGTGGCAAGAAACAACACCATTCAAAGCAGTTCTACATACCGGTGCTCATTTTGTGATAAGATTAATAAGGTTGAACATCGATGATGTCAAAAGTTCTAACGTGGAACTCTCCATTACATAAGAGAGAGTATGAAAAATGGATGTAAACAAAAGTAAAGTAGAATCGGGCTACATAAGTTATTGTGCCTCCATGCTCGTCTTCAAATATATGGAGTCTAGGAATCCTACGTACTCGCTTCGGTAGACAAGCAATTCAAACAAATGGTATTAATGAGTTTTATTACAAAATGAAAAGATACAATACTTAACTTTGCAGTTACACACATGTGTCACAAGCAAAGGGTGACATACAAAATAAGGAATCTCATCAGTATAACAATTCCCAAGACTGTGTTACATAGAGTGTACAAGCGAAGTAACTGGGGCGTCGCCATTCGGTCGCGGCACTTACGTCCTCTCCACATAGGGGCCGCTGCTGCCTCGTTGTCGTCCTGGACAGGGGCCGGTCAGCGCGCTATTGGCTGACGGCTTTTCACAGCCATCTCTTCTCTATCGTTCCCGACTGACATGCCGGCGCTTGACTTTACGCCATAACATACATGACAAAACAATCGAGTCGAGCGGTAGACACACGGATTTCTAAGCAGGAACAAACATACATGAGTGCCGGCCGAAGTGGCCGTGCGGTTAAAGGCGCTGCAGTCTGGAACCGCAAAACCGTTACGGTCGCAGGTTCGAATCCTGCCTCGGGCATGGATGTGTGTGATGTCCTTAGGTTAGTTAGGTTTAACTAGTTCTAAGTTCTAGGGGACTAATGACCTCAGCAGTTGAGTCCCATAGTGCTCAGAGCCATTTGAACCATTTTTGAACCAAACGTACATGAGTCCACAGAACGCCATGCTGTGAGCTCAGGTTCTGTTTTGTGTCAAAGAAAAAATAAATGTGGAATGATTTACGCTTTAAATAATGAAAACTGCACCAGTTACTTATTTTTTGTTGCTTATCACAACGCTTTTCCAGAACTAATTAATTATCGAAACGCGTTGTGCCAAGCAGCAAAAAATATGTAGCTGCAGGCCTTCCCGTAACTTCTAATATGATGAACGAAATTAAGGAATCATTTACACCACCCAACATTACAGATGTGAGCAAAAATCAAGCATAATACGACCTAAATACTGACATTGAAATTCAAAGGGTTCAGTACACTTGCGGATTCCTAATCAGGAACACAACGATGTGAAACCGGCTTCTGTTTTGAACGAAGCAATTTCAAATACGAAAGACTAAATCATCCGATAAGAAAACGGAATGGTTAAGGTTTCTGCTGTCTAGCTGGCCGGTAACGAACCAAGTTTGTGTTATCGGAAATCCACATACAAGTTTCCGTCCCTTACTAACTACTATACATTGTTTCAAAATCAACCCGCCGATGTGCACAAAACCTGCCCGAACGCTGGTTGGTCAATAAGCCGGGAACTCATGTCCATAAGATTCCGCCCAACATCTCGGAGAGACGCCTTAAATATATATACGGTATATGTAGATACTGATCAGAGAAATATCTTTGCAAAGTGTCAGCCCATTAGTTTGCAAGAAAACGAAAGAATATTATAGAAAAACTGAAATCGGTTGTTTGACAGGAAACTTCCAGCGTCAACATACAAGAAAGGAAACAGAAGTAATCGACCAGTTTGCAGTAGGAAACGAAATACGTCGAAGAAAATTATCTGTTGACACATAGCCAGCAGGGTTTCAGAAAATATCGACCTTGTAAAGTCAACTGGGTTTTCATTCGTACAAGTTAATGAGTGCTAACGACAGTGGATCTCAAGCTGATTCAATATTTCTACATTGACAGAAGGCTTTTGCTACCTTTCCTCACAAGCGGCATTTAATCAGTTGTGTCACTGCAATCGTGAATCCTACCGGAAAGATGATAGTTCGTGGAAATTGTTGCGAAGTCACTGAGCGAGATCGAAGCGATATGTGGGATTTCTCTAGGTAGTATAGTTTGTCCTCCGTCTTTCTTCATTTAGAAAACTTCGCTGACTATCTGAGCCCCAGACACGATATCTAAATGGTGTGAAATGTGGTAGTTGATCCTAAGCAATAAAATGCATGAGGTCCCCCACGTAAGTACAAAAAACTGTAAAATTTCAGTCAAACGATAATTCATCTAAATACTTTTGGATTACAAATGCAAATACCTTAAATTGGAAACATCACAAAGAAAATTTTGTTGGGGGAAGCGAACCAAAGATGGAGTTTTACTGGTACAATATTTGGAAGGTACAACACATCTGCTAAAGAGACAGCCTACACTGCGCTTGTGATACTCTTCTGGAGTATTGTTGCGCAGTTCGGCATCGTTACATGTTATTATTGACGGAGGACATGGAAAAAGTTAGAAGAAGGGTAACTAGTTTTGCATTATCCCGAAACTGGGAAGAGGGTGTCCGGGAATGATAAATAAAGGTGTTTCCCTCTCTGTAGATATCTTTTTACGAGAATTCAACCACAAACTTTCTCCTCTGAGTACCAAAATATAGGAAGACAAGACCATCGTAATAAAATAAGAGAAATCAGAGCTCGCACGGAATAATTCAGTCATTCATTTTTCACACGTGCCATTCGACAGTGGACCTATTGACAGATAGTCTGGCACACACTTAAGCGAGAACTGTAGAGTAATCCTGTGCATGAAGTCTGTTTCATCCTTGCGATGAAGTGTTATTCTCTGCAGCTGATGCAGAGACGAAATCCATGGAAAATTAAACACTGGACCATTAAAGCGGATGACGGCGAAAAACAAGCGAGAAGCATTAATTACGCTGCTTGGTACAATCGGTGCGCTTCGTTAATTACAAGCTAGGCATGCCGATGTGAGGTGGGGATGGGGAGAGGGGTGGCTGCGGGGACTGGATGGAGGTGGTAGACGGGCAGGGGTTGGGGTAGGGGGGCGGGGCGGAGAGTGGGGGTGGCCTGGCACTACCGCTGGGGAGGCAACGCTAAACGCGGAGCGCGTAAATTGTTACGACCAAATTTTAATGACGCGCCCGCCTGCGCCTCATGGCTGATAAATATTTGAGGTGCTGCATAAACGGCGGTTGCAGCCGGCGCTTTTATACGTCGCGGCCCATCAGTCAGCAGTCGGGGCTGGAGTGAAGTTCTCGCAGAGACGGTCTGATCGGAACAGATTTATACGTCTGTCGAGTGTCAGCTTCAGGTGCCTCTCGAAATGCGCGCGAGCCGCCATCGTTATGTAAACAAACTCGTGAATGCAATCAAGAGGAGCAGAGTGTAGTGAAATCGCGTGGGTGCTTGGAGTGTTTCTCCAGCGGCCTACGCTGCAGAGAAGAGGTGTTTCGCTAACAATCCTCCGCAGGAGCTGGAACACGTTTGTTACTGGGACTGGATTAATAATGTATTGTGGAGGGTAAAGAGTTCAGACAGCCCCGACACAACCATTACGCCGGCCGCGGTGGTCTAGCGGTTCTAGGCGCTCAGTCTCGAACCGCGCTGCTGCTACGGTCGCAGGTTCGAATCCTGCCTCGGGCATGGATGTGTGTGATGTCCTTAGGTTAGTTAGGTGTAAGTAGTTCTAAGTTCTAGGGGACTGATGACCACAGTTGTCAAGTCCCATAGTGCTCAGAGCCATTTGAACCATTTTGAACCACAACCATTACGACGACTCGCAGTACTTGTTACGGCGACAATTTTCAGTAAAATACAGGCTGTTTCCAAAGAGTCGTCGGATTTTACAAGACCATACTTTCTATCTGTATGACGATAGAAATTAGAGACACAATGGCCATTCAAAAAGTTTTGCACAGTCCACTCTAATTTTTTTTTTTTTTTTTTTTTTCAGGAGGAGAATGATATTTTTGTGAACATACTTGGAACATTTAGCTACAAGTTGGAATATAAAAGTGTTTTTTTCTTTTTTTTTCTTTATTTACAGGTGAGCCATAATGGGCCGTGAAGTAGATGTCAGGTTACGACAACGGTCGGTGATGGAGTTCCTCTTCAAGCCCGGCGATGACTCCGCCACAATGATTCACAGGAAGTTGTTCCCTTTTTATGGGGAGGATACAGTGGATCGCAACAGTATCCAGCGGTGGTTACAGTGGGTTAAAGAAGGTGATTTCTCTCTACTGGACACTCCATGATGCGGTAGACCATCGACGGCAGTGAGTGATGTGAATAAGGAAACCATTGATCAAATCATCCAAAATGACAGATGTGTGACGACACGATAGCTAGTTGAAATGACTCGTTTATCATTGGTACAGTCACTAGGATATAGAAAAATCTGTGCACGTTGGGTACCTAGATTATTAACAAGAGAAATGAAAAAGATGAGGAAGAATGTGTGCGAGGGTCTCATGAAGACCTTTGCTGAAGAGTGGAAACAGGTTTTTGACGGCGTCGTTAACCAAGATGAAACATGGTTGTTTTTGTCCGAACCCGAGAGCAAAACTTAATCCATGAAGAGGCGTCCTCGGGAGAAGAAACCAAGACTTTCACGAACAGCAGGCCGAAAGGTGATGGCCTCCTTCTTCTGCAATCAGTGTGGTGTCATTTTGATTGACTTTTTGGAACCTGGCTCCACAATTACCCAGGGCTGTTACTGTTTGTCATTAGACAAGCTGCGACGTGCCATCAAGACCCACAGCTTCAGGGTCAGCTCATCAGACTACACCAAAACAATGCCATTCCCCATGCAGCCCTTATGACGCAGGAAAAGTCAGGAAAATGGGTAGGTAAATTGCTCCTCATCCTCCCTACAGTCCGGATTTGGCTTCGTCCGATTTTTACCTCTTTGGTTGGCTGAAGGCCCGCCTGCGCGGTAAAACATTTGATAGAAAGACCTTATTTCCTGTGTCAAGCGATGATGTCAGAGTCAATCCTCAGGATTTTGCCAAAGTGTATTTACATCATGGAAGGAACGTTGAGTGAGATGCATCACAGCTGATGGAGGCTACATTGAGTAGGCTCAATGTATAGCTATTCACAAAAAATTTCATTCTCCTGCTGCAAAAAATACAAAAATTAGAGGCAACTGTGCGAAACTTTTTGAACGCCCTCTGTAATTGTAACTTATGCATTCGATTACGGAGTTCTTATTTTTTTTTTAAAAAAAACCTGTCTCACTTAATGAGAGTATATATTTGACATGCATGAATCTCTATCTCTGAGATACTTTTTGCATACGGTTTAAGGTAATAAGATGGCAACGGCTTGCAAGAAAACTGCAATATTGCCCTGCTCTTTGAGGGTATAAAGTTGGTCATGGCACCTGGTATGCGGGGGAGGGCTAGAGACAACTGGCCGGTCAGAGAAAACTACACCCCTAAGCACACACATTCCGGTTACGATGAGGTGATTTGTTTCCTCGAAGGAGCCGTTGCAAAATGAGTGTCACTTTCCTCCCGACCCCCATCCTCCCTATCCTCATGAGGAACGAGACTTTCAATGAAAAGAACAACTGTGGGAACAGAATGCAGTGGGAAATAGCAAGTCCTCAATTAAGAATTACTAACCGACCAGCGCGAATATTTCCCAACACTATACTGATCAGTCACCGATTGATAATGGAGTATTGGAAAAATAACTGAATGCAAGTATTTATTGATAAAAGCAATTATATTGTGAACAGTAGTAACATCAATATAAAAACTTTGCATCATTATGTACAATATGGTTAATTTTAAGACGTATGAAAGTAGATATTGCCTTTGTCAGTTTAGCTTCATTTTCAAAAATATCTTTGAGAAGACTGTTAGCAGTTATAACATAATCATTGTTTACTTGTTCGCTGTGTTTGTCTTTAGCACAAACGTAAAGATCACTGAATATGCGAACTCGTGAAAAAGACATGTGTAGTTTTTCATGTGAAAAAAGAGGTTGCGGTAGATACAATCCTTGAAAGGAGGCTACACTGAGCCACAGCGCCAGAGATTGCGCCAAAGAGTATTATTCAACCGCCTCCACTGGCAGTGCTTGTCGAGGACTCGTAGTAGGCAGTTCTTGTCGAGATGTGGCAGTAGTCAGTTCTTGTCGAGAGGTCGTAGTAGGGAGTGCTTGTCGAGATGTCGTATTAGTGAGTGCTTGTTCCATGTTTTATGCAGTTGTTTGATGGGCTAGACACCAGATGTTCTAATGGAGATATTGTAATGATCAGAGTGCTTTTCGTCAATATATATGAAGGTAACAAAACTCCTTTTCTTTTTTTTCTCATTATTTCAATGTCCTGAATAATGCGTCATTACAGGTTCAGTCAACAAAGCATCTGGCTTGTGTTCTTGTATTAGAGTGTAATTCTGGTTATCTTGCGCAATTATAGTATTTCTAATTTTTTTTATCACTTCGGTATAAATGGTATTTGAAATTTCTTGTCTTATTGAAGAAGAACCGTGCCAGATGTGTACGTTGAGTCATAGTTCCACACACAGAACAGTTATACTTGTGCTTTGGTTTCGTAGGTTTTATAGTTGCTGGGGACTTAATTAATTAATTGTGTTAACGAAAATTTTCATTTCATTCTTTGTTGTTGTTCTATGCAGTCAGATTGCGTAATAATACTAGTCAGGGCCAACCGTTTACGAGACTTCGTAATCGGACAGACAGCTACCAAGAAAATTAAAAATATTTGCATTTAAAATAATAATTAAGCCCCCATGCATCCTGCCTTTTAAAACGTTTTCCCTTATGCTTTATTAATGGTCATCGCGAAAGCTAGGTTTATTGGGAACTGTGGTCTTACCATTTGCAAAGGCATGGTTGGTTCAGAAGGTGTGAAGTTAATGCTGGGTATGAGCGCAGTACTATCGGCGTCAATCAATTTAGCAGTGATGATGTAGGCCTGCTCGCCTAGGTGAGTAACACTGATCTTACACCAGTAATTAACCCCAGATTAGCGTTAGGTTTGAAAGTAACATAATACAGAATCATCCTATATATATATTATTTCTTAATGGTGTTTTTCCGTCGGCACGCCATATCTCTCGAGTTTCTTCATCCAGATTGAGGACTGAGACATCATTTACAAGATTTCGTTTACCACTAATGACAAAAACACCCAATAAGTTTAATGTTATTGTTTTCGTTAAAAACCTTTATTTTGAGAACATTTTTATGAAGCCAATGTAGAAGATGCCGTCTATTGACAATCTGTTTAGCTTACGTGCACGACAGCTGTTGAAGTTGTTTAGATTCTTTACGCAAGCAAAGTCTCCAGCACGACTTCAGTCGTACATGTCGATGTAAGGAATTCAGCAGGCATGATCTATGAATAACGCTATTTCACTGTTATGCACAACAGTGGTAGGAGTTGCTTACTTTCGTTAAGTAAGCATTGTGTACTGAGGGAATAAACTCAATTACATCAACGTTCATCATCACAGGAAAGTACCCGAGTCGTGCACGGCTCGTGTTCAAGACATTTATTGTTTGTCATCTTCCATTGCAGTACTGCCGCCTCGTTTTCTTATTCCATTTACTGGCGTCACTAACTTCCTGCCTTACTTGCCCGTGAGCGGCAGCAGCAGCACGTATCGATAAGCGCACTGTCGTACCATTCTGGAGCAATAGATAGTATTTCCGGGTCGTTGTGTTTCTGACTAGTCAGTTCGGGACGTACCAGCAGTGCAGTCGGGACGCAGCAGCAGTCAAGTCGGGGGACGGAGCGCCGGTGAGGCGCCGACAGCCAGTGCTCGCCGACTACTGGCGACTCACACGAACTGTCTGACAGAGGGAGATTGGAGCGAGACGACCGTTAGTTGGTCGTTCGGTTGGTCGTCTCATCGACAGACGTATACATGGTCCTTTCACCATTTCCGGGCCAGGGCAGTCGATTGGTTGGCGTGAAGCAGCGAGGAAATATACGCGGCTCGTGGTATGGCCGGGCCCGCTGGTGGCCTCTATGCGGTTTCAGAGTGTGTGTTGCTGTTCCCATTGCTACGAGATTCGTGGCTCACTGATCTTGGACGTGAAAGTTGAGTTTTGACGTAATCTACCAGCAAGTCATGACTGTTCACATTGTGTCGTTTGGAGTTCGTTGTCGGCTGTTGGGTTATTCCCGCGAGCAACAACGTGTGTTTTCAAGTTTGCAAATTTCCACCACCCTCTGGTGGAGTTTAATTGTACATGGTTATTTGAATTGAAGTGCACCAGCGGAATCTTCTGCCTTGTGGGCGTTGATGTTCCGGCTACCTGCCTTGGCCGTAGATGTAAATTCAGGCAGTGTATTTTCCTCATGGTGTTGTCGCTGTCCAGCAAGGTGTTTAACAGCTCAATGTATAACTGGTAATGGGCGCCAATACCTTCTACGTTGTTCCATTGAACTCTCTGTTTTGTGCTGGTCTGGTGAATCGGAGGTTATCTTGTCGGTGGACCCATTGACTGCCTGTCGGTTGGGTTGTCGGCGGATCGACAATGGTTGGGCCGACTGCCTGTCTCACCTAAGCGAGCGTTAGTGTTTGAATTCCAGGCCGACCCTCGGAACTTCTGAGCGCCCTTGGGTGTACTGCATTTTCTTGTTTATTCTTGTTGTTTGTACTTGTATGGCTTCTAGCGAATTTAAGGTTGTTTTGGCATGAAGGCGTCAGATGGTTTGGGGCCTCAGCCTAATTTAAGAACTGTTTTACGTAAAGCCTTTGGGATTTCTAAAATTAATGTTATTGAGTCTTAAGTGTTGGCCTTCAGCCGATTTTGAATTTATGTTGTTTGCTCTTAAAGTGTCAGATTCTTTGGGCCTTCAGCCTAATTAAGGAACTGTTTTAAGATAACGCTTTGCCTTTTAAATTTCTGATTTTGGTTGAGCTTTAAGTTATTGGTTTTCAGCCGTTTTTAAATTAAAGTGGTCTTGCGATTAAGGCATGAAATTGTATGGTGCAATCAGCCGCTAATTAAGTTCCAAAACTAAAACTGTGTGTTTTTGTTTTTTTTTAAAAAAAAATTTCTTGGCTCTTGTATTATTTGATCAAATAAAAGGTTGTATGTTCGAGTGTAACTGACAGCCGCCTATTTTGGGCCCTTTCCACAACTTAAACTACCTGCCCTGTACTGCGGGTTTAACAGGGCGTATCAGTACCATTTACTTTTACAACTTACTTTATAACTTGACTTACGTAACTTTTAATTACTGTTTTTTACAGCGTTTGTAAGTTTGGAACATTACGTTACACTTCTCCTAATCTCAGTACGATTAATCTGCGTCAGATTTCCTAAAAATTTTTATTGTAGCTACGACAGTTTTGTTATCACCACATCCAGCACCGCAGGAATCAAAAAGAAAGGTACCGTCACATCCGAGAAAAAATAGCCACAGCTCTAAAGTGGATTAATAGAGTCACACTGGCTCCGAAAGTTCGTCACAATTCAGCCTAACGCCGCGGTGAACGTGTCACAAGCTGTTAGCCACCTAAGTTGTGTAGAAAGGTTTGCCTGCCCTCAGGCGCCAGAACCACTCACTTGAATGGGTGCCGAAGCTTGACAGGTAGATTTTTAGCGTGTTCAACAAAGGTGCGTGAGTGGCATCGAGGGTGTTGCCGAACTGGAGTTCCTAGACGGACTCTTTGCCATTTTATTCACGCACATATCAATATTTCACCCCTCTGTGATCACGTCACAAGAGGCCGCGAAACACGAGGGCTGAAAAAGCGTAATCACCCATTGCTGATTCGGATCACATTCGTACTTCGTCGAATCATTTCGAAGGGACACTGTTGGTTCCACCCTGTATACCAGAGCAAGAGTTGCGGTGGCACTACACTCCAAAGGGATCAAATCACGTTCTGTGTGATTGCACTCGCCCTCTCCCCTCCCTCCCCCCCTCCCCTCGATGTCATTAGTGTAGGGTTGAATCGTCCAGGGGGTTTCAGCAGTATCGAACGTTGTCATCAACTGATAATTTCTATTTTGGCTGGAGCCACTGTCAAGGTAAACTTTTTTAATGATGCTTCTGCCATTTCACTGTAATAATTTTTGTTTCATTCTTACACACTCCAGATTTCTGTCTTAGGGTATTTTTTAAGTACCAAAACTTATTTATACGTCAAAAGACATAAGACTAGTATGAAATATGAGTCGTTGTTAGAAACGGATATCTGGTCATATAGTACTGATCAATTACTGGCAAAAGTGAGAATATTTGTGAAACGTCTGAATGGGTTGCAGACTTTCATTTCTGGACGCTATAGCGCAGCTGTCAAATGAAACTACTAACCAATAAACAAGTACGGGCCACACTATTGAATCTCAACAACCATATAAATAAGTTTTTGTACTTGATAATGGCCTAAGGCCGAAATCTGGATTGTATAACAATAAAATATAAATTATCACAGTCAAATGGGACCAGTATGCTTTAAAAACGTTGTCAAGAATGTCGGCGGCACTGAGAACTGACCGCGAAATGTGTGGGAATCAACGATCCAAGGAAAGGTGTTGTTTCACTGACGCTCTTTATGCCACCTCTTGTTGGTTTTTCGCGTCGATTCTGAACGGTGATGTATCTGAAATGTTTTTCTCTAAACCCCCCCCCCTCCCCCCAGTAAGAAAACCCTGTAATTTCAACGCTGGATGTCGCGTATATGACCTCCATAGCACAGGTGTCGAAAGAAAGAATGAAGTGTGTGTAATAAAGGATGTGCCAACCATCCCATCGCGTGACACGTCTACCATGGCGTTGGGAAGAATTGTGGTGAAATATGGTGCCAATTTGACGTCATTAACCCACTGAACAACTCGCAAGGCTGAATGAACCCCAAGCCAGTCGTCTCACAAAGGAAAAATTCTTGACAGCGGCGGGAATCAAACCCAGGGGCATGGAAGCCAGATCCTCCGCATGGAAGCCAACTATACTGACGTCTCAGCTACTACCCCTATACTCCTCCCCCCATGGCAAAATCCTCCTTCTCCTCTCTATCTGTTCATCTACTCCTCCCGCTCCTCTCTCCACGTTATCACCTCACCTCTATAGGTGGCTGGCGATTCTCACCGCTACAGTATTTCTTTTCGGATACGTGTACCAAATTTGACTGAAATCGTAACAAATTTGCCTGAAGTTGTTCCATGGATTTAGGATGGACTTCTTACCGTGCCTTTGCACGCGCAAGTTCGTGTCAAATGTATTTCACATATAGTTAAAATATTTCACACATGTCTGTACACATATTTCACATGTATCTGCAGGGAATTTCACCCTGGAGATCCACTTTCACACAGTCCAATGTTTATGACGTCGTATCTCCTGAAATATGCACCGTACAATGATATACTTTTGCAGGTACATCCACTGGTAGATGTCTCTACTGACTGCTAAATTTGTTGCGAATACAATTAGCAGTAAAGAAGTAATAAATTAAAATGTTATACATAATGCGTCGATTTTTCAGGCATCTCAGTATTTGACATCATATCTGCTGAAATATGCGTCGCACACTGATGCATTTTTGTAGGCACATTCGGATGTATATGAGGATCCTGTCTGCGAAATGTGTTGCGAATACAATTAGTGGCAAGGAAATAATACATTTAAGCGTCACGCATGATGAGGCAATTTGTCACGCATCTCAGTGTTCATGATGTCACTTCCCCTGAACTATGAGTCGTCGTCGTCGTTGTTGTTGTTGTTCTGGTCTTCAGTCCAGAGACTGGTTTGATGCAGCCCTCAATGCTACTCTATCCTGTGCAAGCTTCTTCATTTCCAAGTAACTACTATACCCAACAACCCTCTGAATCTGCTTATTGTATTCATTTTTTGGTCTCCCTCTACAATTTTTACCCTCCACATTTCCCTCTAGTACTAAATTGGTGATCGCTTGATGTCTCAGAACATGTCCTACCAACCAATCCCTTCTTCTAAATACACTCCTGGAAATTGAAATAAGAACACCGTGAATTCATTGTCCCAGGAAGGGGAAACATTATTGACACATTCCTGGGGTCAGATACATCACATGATCACACTGACAGAACCACAGGCACATAGACACAGGCAACAGAGCATGCACAATGTCGGCACTAGTACAATGTATATCCACCTTTCGCAGCAATGCAGGCTGCTATGCTCCCATGGAGACGATCCTAGAGATGCTGGATGTAGTCCTGTGGAACGGCTTGCCATGCCATTTCCACCTGGCGCCTCAGTTGGACCAGCGTTCGTGCTGGACGTGCAGACCGCGTGAGACGACGCTTCATCCAGTCCCAAACATGCTCAATGGGGGACAGATCCGGAGATCTTGCTGGCCAGGGTAGTTGACTTACACCTTCTAGAGCACGTTGGGTGGCACGGGATACATGCGGACGTGCATTGTCCTGTTTGAACAGCAAGTTCCCTTGCCGGTCTAGGAATGGTAGAACGATGGGTTCGATGACGTTTGGATGTACCGTGTACTATTCAGTGTCCCCTCGACGATCACCAGTGGTGTACGGCCAGTGTAGGAGATCGCTCCCCACACCATGATGCCGGGTGTTGGCCCTGTGTGCCTCGGTCGTATGCAGTCCTGATTGTGGCGCTCACCTGCACGGCGCCAAACACGCATACGACCATCATTGGCACCAAGGCAGAAGCGACTCTCATCGCTGAAGACGACACGTCTCCATTCGTCCCTCCATTCACGCCTGTCGCGACACCACTGGAGGCGGGCTGCACGATGTTCGGGCGTGAGCGGAAGACGGCCTAACGGTGTGCGGGACCGTAGCCCAGCTTCATGGAGACGGTTGCGAATGGTCCTCGCCGATACCCCAGGAGCAACAGTGTCCCTAATTTGCTGGGAAGTGGCGGTGCGGTCCCCTACGGCACTGCGTAGGATCCTACGGTCTTGGCGTGCATCCGTGCGTCGCTGCGGTCCGGTCCCAGGTCGACGGGCACGTGCACCTTCCGCCGACCACTGGCGACAACATCGATGTACTGTGGAGACCTCACGCCCCACATGTTGAGCAATTCGGCGGTACGTCCACCCGGCCTCCCGCATGCCCACTATACGCCCTCGCTCAAAGTCCGTCAACTGCACATACGGTTCACGTCCACGCTGTCGCGGCATGCTACCAGTGTTAAAGACTGCGATGGAGCTCCGTATGCCACGGCAAACTGGCTGACACTGACGGCGGCGGTGCACAAATGCTGCGCAGCTAGCGCCATTCGACGGCCAACACCGCGGTTCCTGGTGTGTCCGCTGTGCCGTGCGTGTGATCATTGCTTGTACAGCCCTCTCGCAGTGTCCGGAGCAAGTATGGTGGGTCTGACACACCGGTGTCAATGTGTTCTTTTTTCCATTTCCAGGAGTGTATATTCTAGGATAAGTTGTACGGTCAGTATCGCCGTGTTCCAACATTTCTATGGAATCCATACTGATCTTCCCCAAGGTAGGCTTTTACCAATTTTTCGATTCGTCTGTAAAGAATTCGAGTCAGTATTTTGCGCCGTGACTTATTAAACTGATAGTACGGTAATTTTCACATATGTCAACACCTGCTTTCATTGGGATTGGAATTATTATATTCTTCTTGAAGTCTGAGGGTATTTCGCCTGTCTCATACATCTTGCTCACCAGATGGTAGAGTTCTGTCAGGGCTGGCTCTCCCTAGGCTATCAGTAGTTCTAATGGAATGTTGTCTACTCCCGGGGCCTTGTTTCGAATTAGGTCTTCCATTACCCTGTAAAATTCTTCACGTGGTATCATAGCTCCCATTTCATCTTCAGTGACGTCCTCTCTCATTTCCATAATATTGCCCTCAAGCACATCGCCCTTGTATAGACGCTCTATATACTCATTCCACTTTTCTACTTTCCCTTCTTTGCTTAGAATTATTTTCCATCTGTGCTCTTTATATTCATACAAGTGGTTCTCTTTTCTCCAAAGGGCTCTTTAATTTTCCTTTAGACAGTATCTATCTTACCCCTAGTGAGATATGCATCTACATCCTTACATTTTTCCTCTAGCCATCTGTGCTTAACCATTTGCAATTCCAGTCGATCTAATTTTTTGTATTCCTTTTTGCCTGCTCCATTTACAGCATATTTGTATTTTCTCCTTTCATCAATTAAATTCAATATGTCTTCTGTCACCCAAGGATTTCTACTAACCCTCGTCTTTTTATCTACTTGATCCTCTGCTGCCTTCACTACTTCATCTCTCAAAGCTATCTATTCTTCTTCTACTGTATTTCTTTCCCCTGTTCTTGTTAACTGTTCCCTAATGCTCTGTCCGAAACTCTCTACAACCTCTTGTTCTATAAGTTTATGCAAGTTCCATCTGTTTAAATTCCCACCTTTTTGCAGTTTCTTCAGTTTTCATCTGCAGTTCATAACCAATTGATTGTGGTCAGCATCCACATCTGCACCTGGAAATGTCTTACAATTTAAAACCTGGTTCCTAAATCTCTGTCTTACCATTATATAATCTATGTAAAACCTCTCAGTGTCTCCAGGTCTCTTCCATGTATACAACCTTGTTTCATGATTCTTAAAGCAAATTGTTAGCTATGATTAAGATATGCTCTGCGCAAAATCCTACCAGGCGGCTTCCTCTTTCATTCATTACCGCCATTCGACATTCACCTACTACTTTTCCTTCTCTTCCTTTTCCTACTACCGAATTCCCGTCCCTCATGATTATTATATTTTCGTCCCCCTTCACCATGTAAATAATTTATCTTATTTCATCATACATTTCTTCAGTCTCTTCGTCGTCTGCGGAGCTGGTTGGCATATAAACTAGTACATCTGTGATAGGTGTGGGCTTCGTATCTATCTTGGCTGCAGTAATGCGTTCACTATGCTGATCGTAGTAGCTTACCCGCCCTACTATTTTTTTTATTCATTATTAAACCTACTCTTGCATTACACCTATCTGATTTTGTATTTATAACCATGTATTCACCTTACCAGATGTCTTATGTCTCCTGCCGCCGAACTTCACTAATTCCCAGTATATCTTACTTTAACTTATCCATTTCCCTTTTTAAATTTTCTAACCTACCTACCCGGTTACGGGATCTGACATTCCACGCTCCGATCCGTAGAACGTCAATTTTCTTTCTCCTGATAACGACGTCCTCCTGAGTAGGCCCCGCCAGGAGATCCGAATGGGGGACTATTTTACCCAAGAGGTCGACATCATTTAATCATACAGTAAAGCTGCATGACCTCGGCAATAATTAAGGCTGTAGTTTCTTCTTGGTTTCAACCGTTCGCAGTACCAGCACAGCATGACCGTTTTGGTTAGTGTTACAAGGCCAGGTCAATCAATCATCCAGACTGTTGCCCCTGCAACTACGGAAAGGCTGCTGCCCATCTTCAGGAACCACACGTTTGTCTGCCCTCTCAACAGATACCCCTCCGTTGTGATTGCCACCTATGGTACGGCTATTTGTATCGCTTAGGCTCGCAAACCTTCCCACCAACGACAGGGTCTATGGTTCATGGGATGGGGGGCTATGCGTCGTATAGTCGTGTAATTTGGACAGTACATTCAGTTGTAAGTTGAAACCTGCCTGAGAAACATCTCGGGAACAGACTTAGTAATGAAGAAATAGTAAACTGAAACATCATGCTTCAAGCGACAGTTCTAGTGCTTGAACAGCAAAAATGTAGTAAGCGATATACATTTCTGCTAACATTATTTTTGGGGGAGGGATGTCAGCGAAAAACAATGTTTCGCAAAGCTTTGAAGATATGTGTAATGTTTGTTGCAAGACACTAAGTGCTCTCATTCTCAAATAATGTTCGGATAAAATATTGGTAACCACGCGTCGTGTGCTACAATGCTTTTTCTCCCCTACCACCATCCCTTTGATAGATGGATGGTTCTTATACCCACAGTACTTCTTTCTAGATAGTAAATGATATGTGTACCAAGTTTGGTTGAAATTGGTCCAGTGGTTTAGGAGGAGATGTGCAAGATACGTATACGCACATACATACATACAAATATACATAGGTACCTCCATCCATTTTTATATTGTCTACGGACTTCTCGAAGCTTCTCGAAATTTCTTATGTTTGCAATGTTTGTATATTCTGGAATATTCGCTGTTTATACGAGAGCAGTTCAATAAGTAATGCAACACATTTTTTTTCTGAACGGGGGTTGTTTTATTCAGCATTGAAATACACCAGGTTATTCCCCAATCTTTTAGCTACACAACACTATTTTTCAACGTAATCTCCATTCAATGCTACGGCCTTACGCCACCTTGAAATGAGGGCCTGTATGCCTGCACGGTACCATTCCACTGGTCGATGTCGGAGCCAACGTCGTACTGCATCAATAACTTCTTCATCATCCGCGTAGTGCCTCCCACGGATTGCGTCCTTCATTGGGCCAAACATATGGAAATCCTACGGTGCGAAATCGGGGCTGTAGGGTGCATGAGGAAGAACAGTCCACTGAAGTTTTGTGAGCTCCTCTCGGGTGCGAAGACTTGTGTGAGGTCTTGCGTTGTCATGAAGAAGGAGAAGTTCGTTCAGATTTTTGTGCCTACGAACACGCTGAAGTCGTTTCTTCAATTTCTGAAGAGTAGCACAATACACTTCAGAGTTGATCGTTTGACCATGGGGAAGGACATCGAACAGAATAATCCATTCAGCGTCCCAGAAGACTGTAACCATGACTTTACCGGCTGAGGGTATGGCTTTAAACTTTTTCTTGGTAGGGGAGTGGGTGTGGCGCCACTCCATTGATTGCCGTTTTGTTTCAGGTTCGAAGTGATGAACCCATGTTTCATCGCCTGTAACAATCTTTGACAAGAAATTGTCACCCTCAGTCACATGACGAGCAAGCAGTTCCGCACAGATGGTTCTCCTTTGCTCTTTATGGTGTTCGGTTAGACAACGAGGGACCCAGCGGGAACAAACCTTTGAATATCCCAACTGGTGAACAATTGTGACAGCACTACCAACAGAGATGTCAAGTTGAGCACTGAGTTGTTTGATGGTGATCCGTCGATCATCTCGAACGAGTGTGTTCGCACGCTCCGCCATTGCAGGAGTCACAGCTGTGCACGGCCGGCCCGCACGCGGGAAATCAGACAGTCTTGCTTGACCTTGCAGCGATGATGACACACGCTTTGCCCAACGACTCATCGTGCTTTTGTCCACTGCCAGATCACCGTGGACATTCTGCAAGCGCCTATAAATATCTGAGATGCCCTGGTTTTCCGCCAAAAGAAACTCGATCACTGCCCGTTGTTTGCAACGCACATCCGTTACAGACGCCATTTTAACAGCTCCGTACAGCGCTGCCACCTGTCGGAAGTCAATGAAACTATACGAGACGAAGCGGGAATGTTTGAAAATATTCCACAAGAAATTTCCGGTTTTTTCAAGCAAAATTGGCCGAGAAAAAGAATGTGTTGCATTACTTATTGAACTGCCCTCGTACTAAAAGCTGTACTCTTTGTTCAGAAGGCGTAGTTAATAAACGATGTGACAACATCTGTCGTCTTCGACTCTGATCCCATGGGGCCTTGAGATACGACATGGCGGTGAGTATGCGCTTCGTAAACTATTTGATTTCATAAATGGATGAAAATCATGGGATTCCGAGCAACGAAACCATCAATGTCGCGGAACGATAAACCGCAGTCTCCTAGCTCCTTCTTACACGAGAGATAACTCGATCCTCTCACGAGCAAACAACATTCCAGTTCGATCTCTGAGTGAGAAACCACTCCATGATCTTTCCTTACACGCATAACATACGGGACGACCGAAAAGTCAGTTAACATTTGAAGATGCACTAATTCATGGAGTAGTGTAGGCAGAGGGGTAAAAATTGGAACACATACCTGCAATGCCTTGGCGTCTTCCTAAAACCAACGACGTGTGCAAAAAACTGGCCAACAGATGGGGCTGGACAGCAACACGTCAGCGACACCACATGAGAATCGCGTAGGAAATGAGCCGTAGGAGAGAGGAAGTCGGATGCGTCAGTAGTCGCAGCAAGTTGACTTTTACGGAAAAGGCACTGTTAGTAAAGTTTTGTTATCAGAGCGGAGAATCCGCTACTGCAGCTTTACGATCCTATCGCCGTCAGAAGGGTATTCGAACGGGTAAAGGTCCTGTGACAACTGTCGCTGTGAAGGAAATGATCACGAAGCTCGAAGCACCGGGTTGTGTAGACGATACGCCCCGTAGTGGGCGACCAGACACAAGTGCTACTGTTGCTCGGACCCTTCAGGACGAAATGGAGACTGTAATCACCCCACTCCTTCCTACTTCCGTCTATTGTCCACATTAAACAATGTCCACTCCAAGTAGTTAATAAACAATGTTTTTTATGAACCACACACATCAGGTCCTCGCGGTTGATTTAAACAAAATAAATCTGAAGATGGTTGTTGCAGCATTCTTTTACGAAAATATATTTTCTCACATTTTTGCATATCGTACAGTATTATGATTTTTCACGTTAACAAAGCGGAAATTACATTGTTCGCACAAAAATATAAAAATATATCCGATCACTTCAGTGGTGAGGTTACGACTCCCACACTTTGCGGAAATAACCGTATTCCAAAGGGTATACAATTTTTTATTACCAAATTTCTACTAGTTTCCGTTGCATTATTAATTTCGATTATTATTTTATAAATGAATCCATAATCATACAGAAATATAGTAACCGGTACAGTATTGCATAATTAATAATACACACATCAAAAAAGTTTTGCATCACCCCGGTTCCCAGAACTCCTGAAGACAGACGTTGACTGTGGATATTGTATCACAGACACAGTACTTTTGACTGTTCAGAGATGTCACTAAACCCGTCCAAAGATGTAAACAACCATGCATGAGCAGCGCCTATAAGGCGGAGGGGCCCGACAGCCGATCAGTTCCGGTCATTCCACCAGGAATGAGGCACACGCCTCATGCTGTGTGCAGTTCAACCATGCCTAGACGGTCAATACCGCGGTTCGATCGCGTGTGCATTGTTATTTTGTGCCAGGAAGGACCCTCAACAAGGGAAGTGTCCAGGCGTCTCGGACATGGAAGAGATACAGAGAGACAGGAATTGTCGATGACATGCCCCGCTCAGGCCGCCCAAGGGCTACCACTGCAGTGGATGACCGCTACCTACGAATTATGGCTCGGAGGAACCCCGACAGCAACGTCACCATGTGGAATAATGCCTTTCGTGCAGCCACAGGATGTCCTCTTATGACTCAAACTGTGCGATGCTGCCTGACGCGCAAGTTCACTCCCTACGTCCATGGCGAGGTCCATCTTTGCAATCATGACACCATGCAGCGCGATACATATGGGCCCAACAACATGCTCAATGGACCGCTCAGGATTGGCATCACGTTCTCTTCACCGATGAGTGTCCCCTATGCCCTCAACCAGACAATCGTCGGAGGCGTGTTTGGAGGGAGGCAACCGGGTCTGGCTGAACACCTTAGACACACTGTCCAGCGAGTGCAGCAAGGTGGAAGTTGCCTGCTGTTTTGTGGTGGCATTATTTGGGATCGACGTACGCCGCTGGTGGTCATAGAAGGCGTCGTAATGGCTGTACGATACGTGTATGCCATCCTCCGATCGATAGTACAACCATATCGGGAGCATATAGGCGAGGTATTCGTCTTCATGGACGACAATTCGCTCCTCCATCGTGCACATCTTGTGAATGATTTCCTTCAGGATAACAAAATCGCTCGACTAGAGTGGCCAGCATGTTCTCCAGACAAGAACCCTATCGAACATGCCTGGGAGAGACTAAAAAGAGCTGTTTATGGACGACGTGACCCACTGACTACTCCGAGGTATCTACGCTGAATCGCCGTTGAGGAGTGGGACAATCTGGACCAACAGTGCCTTGATGAACTTTTGGATAGTATGCCACGACGAATGCAGGCATGCATCAATGAAAGAGGACGCGTAACTGGGTATTAGCGGTACCGGTGTGTACTGCAATCTGAACCGCCACTCTGAAGGTCTCGCTGTATGTTGGTACAACATACAATATGTGGTTCTGATGAGCAATAAAAATGGCGGAAATGATGTTTATGTTGATCTCTATTCCAGTCTGCTGTACAGGTTCTTGAACTCTCGGAAACGAGGTGATGCAAAACTTTTTTTGATGTGTGTAGAATTTTCATGAGTGCCAGTAATTTTTAATTTCAAAAGTTTCTAAAAAAATAATTTTAACTGGACATTCAGAACAAGTTCTTATCGAAACTAAAGTATTTTATAAAGTAAGTGTTTTTCATCAATTTTAGCTTGAAATATGACATACGTTGTATGAAATTATGTGAAACTTTTCAGAAAAGCAATTGAGATAACACTGACCTGTCCAAAATTCGAAAAATAATACTGGCATCGACAACAACTTTTGAGGAAAAGTATTGCTAGAGGAGGATGTCCCGTTACGAGACATTAGCGAGCTCGTCTCCGCATGGCGAATTCAGCGCTCGTGCAGGCGCACGTAACACTGGCATTCCATACCCTACTGTTTGGAGAGCACAAAGGCGTGCCCCCCCCCCCCCCCCAATCCTATTATTACCAAATCCTGAGTCATCGAAAACTGTTAGCCACCGATTTAGTGAGGTGGAGAGTATTTGGGGTATGGGCACTTCAAAAAACCAGGGGAGAGGACCATCAGTTAGCGTATTGTGCACCGTCGAACCCCATTTCATACTCCAAGGGCCTGTCAACACACACAACTGCAGAATTGGTTACCAAAATCCTAGAACTGTTATGGAAACTCCACTGTATGATTCTAAAGTCACGGTGTGTTGTGGATTTATCACATAAGTCGCGATCGAACCCTTTTTTCTTTTTCAAGGAAATGAGGGGACCTACTTTTCAAATTGTCAGCGTAATGGGTGCGAAGTACGCCGATATGTTACAGAATCACGTCATACCTAGTGTACCTGATAAACACCTGCTGGAAGGTAACGTTTTTATGCAGGATGGTTCAAATGGTTCAAATGGGTCTGAGCACTATGGGACTAAACTACTGTGGTCATCAGTCCCCTAGAACTTAGAACTACTTAAATCTAACTAACCTAAGGACATCACACGCATCCATGCCCGAGGTAGGATTCGAACCTGCGACCGTAGCTGTCGCGCGGTTCCAGATTGTAGCGCCTAGAACCGCTCGGCCACTCTGGACGGCATATGCAGGATGGTGCTCCTCCCCACATTGCTACGTGTGTGAAAGACTAAAATGGGTCTGAGCACTATGGGACTTAACTTCTGAGGTCATCAGTCCCGTAGAACTTAGAACTACTTACACCTAACCAACCTAAGCACATCACACACATCCGAGGCAGGACTCGAACCTGCGACCGTAGCGGTCGCGCGGTTCCAGACTGAAGCGCCTAGAACCGCTCGGCCACTCCGGCCGGCTGTGAAAGACATCTTGGCGCATATTGTGTGGTGAGGATCGTGAGCTGAGCCGCCTCTTCCGTCAGGTCAATTTGGCCTCTCAGGTCCCCAGACCTCAGTCCGTGTGATTATAGGTTGAGGAGTTACCTGAAGTCGCAAGTCTACCGCAATCGTCCGACCTCGTTAGGGATGTTAAAAGACAACATCTGACGGCAGATTCTCACCACACCTACTGGTATGCTGTACACTACTGTTCCCAACATTGCACTTCGACTTCGGGTATTCATGATGAATGACAGCCAACATGTTGAGTATTTGTTATAAAGAACATCGTCTCTGCTAAAAATGAACTGTTATGCTAATTATTGTAATCTGTGGTCACTCTGTGCACTTTTGGTTATAAAATCTCATGTAATTTCAAGCATAAGTATCAATTTTTATCTCTCTGTGTACATTATACTGTGAAGCATATGATTTTAAAATGTTGTACGAATTTTGGATCACGCTATAAATGACATTATTAGTAAGTACGTAATTTGTGCAGCTGCGCTGTAATGCTAATAATTTGTGTATCAAAGTATTAGCCCATTTCAAGTTAATTTGACGGTTGTTGTACGCTATCTTCACAGCACTGCAGTTTGAGCGATAAGCAATATACTTTCACTAACCTCCACGTACTATGTAAGATTTCCATACACTTTCTGCCATTGTTAGTATTTCAGCCTTTTTTTACTGGACACATGCATGAGCGCGCTGCACAAGTATTGGATATGATCATTGACTCTGTTTTTAATGTAATCGCTGATGCACTTGGTCGCTAGTTAGTTGCGCAGCGCTAGGGCATTCTTATTAGAGCCGTAGTCGCGAGCAGTTGACTTCCAGAGAAAGAAATGTGATATTTGTGAATCTGCGGGAAATTATCTGGAGTACTTTATTATAGAGATGAAAATTTGTTTGTAAAAATATTTTCTTGACTGTATGATGGAGGAGGTTATTGGAGGAATATTTCAAGATAACCAAAGTATGCGATAGAATGAAATGTTAATGTATCAGAATTATCATTGAAGGAAATCTTTGTCCCTTAGATAACTAAGAATATTCATGATGAGGGTTAATTTGACCTCTTTCGTTTCATTATGTCACAAATAGTGCAAATGTGTGTAATTTTTGTAATCTCTAATTGTTAGACTTTTCCTATACTGTGCAGTCTTGTTTGACACTAATAAGCGCTTAATTTTTCGAAAACGCTTTTCTTTAGAGATTACTCCATCATTCCCAGTAGTTTTGAATAATTTGTCTTGCATGCATTGCACCTTACGCCACACGCAGCCACGAATTGTTTCTACAAACAAAGAAAAATTTAGTAGTGAGAAGATTATTTTTCTTTAGCTGCTGCATTTGCTGGTTTCAATTTGCTTTCGAGAACATCAGTACACCAGACACAAACCTGCTAGTTGATCAAGAGGTAAGTTACTTTCGTTTAGAGGCAGATCTCACTTTACATTTTACTGAGTAAACAGTATGTAGTCAGAATTTCCAGATGTTGTGCTAAGTTAGCAGATTAATTTATGTTGCACAATGAAACTAATCTTAAACAGTTATTTTCTTCAGACTTGAGAAATATTTTATTTTGTGAATATTTCAAGTCAGACATTGCACTTCACCTTCATCACGTACTTCAGTATTGTTATCATCAAATAGTTTTCACTATACGCAGTTCGTTTATTTTAAGGTTTAATTAGATTCATTTTCATTAATTTAAAATTCAGCATTTCACTGGGATTAAAGTTTTGTTTCGCGACACGGGTTACAAGATCAGCGTAGGGCTGTCCATCAGTCAGTATTGCTCAGCAGTTGAATACAATGTCTTAAGGACAGTTTACATGAGGAGAAATACTGTAGGGTGTATAAAAACGAATCTTACACATATATAATGAATTTTGTTTTTTGATGAACGGGAAACTGAACTTTTTTTTTTTTTTGCACACCGTTTCACAGGTGTTGAATATCCCTCATTGAGATGCACGGCATATGTTAATGCGGCATTCAAATTGTTCCCACATTACCCACATTACAGCGAGCATGTCTTGAGTAACAACTTCCACAGCTGCTGTCATGCGATGTCTAAGTTCATTCACTTTTGTTGGTAACGAAGGCATATAAACACAATCTTTTATAAATCCCCCACAAGAAATAATCACCTACAGTCAGGTCCGGTGACGTTGGAGGCCAGTAATCTAAAGCTGAATCATTTGATCCAGTGCGACCGCTCCATCGTTGAGTAATTCTACGACTTAAACATTCCTGGGCTTCCAGATGCCCCATCCTGTTGGTAAATGTAGTCGTTCGAATCAGTCTCCAACTGTGGGAAAAGAAAGGTCTCAAGCAGATCGAGATATGTGCTTCCTGTAACAATGTTCTCGGCAAAGAAAAATAGACCATAGACATTTTCCCGTGAAACTGCACAAGACACCTTATATTTTAGACAGTCCCTCTCCTGTTGCACAACTTCATGTGGTTGTTGTGTACCCCATGCTCACATATTATGACGGTTCACCTTTCCATTTAAATGGAATGTTGCCTCGTCACTAAACACTAAGTGTGGAAGAAAACTGTCAAACTCCATCTTGCCAAGAACGAAATTACGGAACTCCACACGTTGTTATCTTCTCGAAGAGCTTGCAGTAGCTGAATTTTGTATGGTTTCATGTGTAAACGTCGACGCAACACGCGCCATATGGACTTCGGGGGCATGTTGAGCTGTCGAGCTGCTCAGCGATCGGATTTCCTCGGACTCCTTGTGAAACTATGGCGGATGCGATCGACATCTGTTCAGACACTCGGGGACGGCCCGGTATTTTTCCTTTACGCAACACAACCTGTTTCTCGGAATTGTTCATGGCATCGTCTAATGCTTTATGTTGTAGGAGGATCCACACCATACCTAGCACGAAAATCTCGCTAAACAGTTATTACTGACTCGCATTGCGTAAAAGGTAGAACACAAAACGCTTTCTGTTGTCCCGACGCCATTTTTACTAGAACAGAAGTGAGCGTACACTGCTGCTATCTAGCGGGAACCATATAAAACGCAAGAGTTTGCTCTTTCTAACAGTACGTTGTTCACGCACATGTCTCTAATAACACAATAGTTATAATTTTTTTTAAATCGGATGATTCTTCTTGATATACCCTCTATTTTGAAAAAGAATATTCACTATTTTGCATATATAGGTAAATCACATGCAAAGCTTACATCTGATAGAAACTCACACATACAGTATGCTGCCAAAACTTCGTCAGGCACCTCCATTCGACGATACGGCGCAGAATTCCATTATTCTCGCTGCAGCCTCACCGATGCAGGTCACGGAAGGCAAAAGTGCAAAGTGGATGCGCTGGACGAGAAATTTTAAGGACACCTAATCTCTTGTGCAGCCTGGCCGAAATCTATCAATTTAAGGGTGAAATGCAACCGCCTATGAAAATCTGAGCTGCATAATACGCCACGCTGAAGTAGTGGTAATCCAAATTGAATTGACTCCGGCGGAGCACAAAATTGCGTGTCTAATTGGTTATCGGACGACGACGTATAATGAAACAACTTCTTCCTTTCTTCAGGAATCTGTCAATCTAAATTATTTCGCTCTGGTGTACACCCCTCGTTTTAATCCGCTTGCCTCTGCGCTATGACTAAGCGTCCCCTTTTTCTGATAAATGTATAGTGCAGCAAGATGTTTCAACACGCATGGTGTCGGTCGTGCGAAACGATGCAAACGCAAAGACGCGGATCGGTTCTGAACGGGCGATATTACTTTATATGTTTAGACATTTATTTTGGAAACGGCCAACTACCGACAGCAAGCAATATTCCGATGCCCATTAAATTTATGACCCCTTTCTGAAAGGGATAAACAAATCATTCAGCGAATTCTTCTTAATTTAAATCGTTATCCAATTTGGCAAAAAAAAGGTTTCTCTTTGTTACTCTCCGTACGAAAATGAATATTTCACTCTTTACGCTTGTGCGTTGCGCTGGTGCTCTGATTTACCGCGAGTGTAACTTGACCTTTGTGACGCCGTCATACATATTTTTTGTATTGAAATGTACTGGCGGAGGCGTGACCGCGCCGAGAGGTATAAGCACATTAAATCAGCATCGGAAGCGCGCCGTATATCACTAGCTACAACAATATAACTTTACGAGGTATTTTATGGCGTGTGGACATGGCCTCCTATAAAAATACGACATCGCCTCTTACAAATTTGGTCTGCTGTTCGCACCTACCGACACCGCCAACGCGGGCTTTGCATAAACCACTGCCACAGCAATACTGACACATAGCCCCCTCAGATCTGATATGTCGGCTTTTACTATTCCCTGAAACGTGTTCGTCTCGTAACTGAAGTATATATTCTGTTTTACAGTAGTATTGGAGGGGAAATTACGCCGTGAATTTTGTGGACATTAGAGAGCTTACGGAGATTTAATTTTTCTGATTCATTCGATTTTGGACATCTAGACGACTTGTAACAGTGACTCATTGCACTCATTTTCGTCAATTTGGATCTTCTTTTCTCTCTTCCGAACTGCTTTTATTGTGTCCATTTCCTCCTATCCTCCATTCGCCAGTTCTTTCACATTATTCTTCTCCATCTGGAAGCCACTGATACTTTCTATCGTATTTCTTTAGGTAAATTCACTTCATGTCATGTCTTCTACTCTATTTCATTCTACCGAGATTTTATTTTATTCCTGCGCTAAACTAGTTGCTTCTACAACATGACTAAAAATTGGTTCAGTGACTCTACTGCTGCCCATCCTTACTACACGACCAGTCTTATAATATCACTCACCTTTCTATATTTCTCATTCTTGATAAGATCTTCATATCTTCTGTGTATGAACTCTCTTTTTATCGTCTTTGGTACCGTAGGACTTTTTCAAAGTTCTTTTTCCCATCGTCCTCAAATATAGTATTTCTTCTAACATAATTGAGAACACCCAACCGAGAGCACAATGATCTGCTGATTTGACTGATGTATGGGTGATTATGATGATACTTCCGACATTTTTTTAAAAAAAAACATAGGTAGCTTTGGTCCATTTCCAGTTTTTTCTATTCTTGCTTTTTATCGTGTTTATTTAAATCTTTCATACCCATTAAGCCATCGACATATTCAAACGTGTAAGCATGTTGAATTATTCACGTTGTTCCCAACCATTTTCATGAGTTTCCTGATCATAAATTCGGTTTTCTCAAAAAAATTTTGAAAGTCCGTCCTTATATTTTCGGAAGATATGCTTTCCCAGCTGCTGTCACTAATTTTTCAAAAAAACATAATGGTGTTAACAATGAAGACTAAATCCGTTTGACCTTTGGTCTTGGTCTGAAGTAAGAATATTCCCTATTCTCGGTATTTCTTTTCCCAGACTATTACCTCCTTTCCTGATGCACAAGCTAACCACACGTTCTGTTAAGATCCCTTGAAAATTTCATTTTTAATTTATCATCGATGGGATTTTGTTATATCTCATCAAAGGTTTTTAAATGAATTACAATTTGTTTTATGATGTTATTAACGAAAAAGAATAATCATTTCCAGAAAGCTAAAGCACCAATATTTCAAAGTGGATCACAAAATGCTACTTCCTAGCACTTTTTCACTTTTTAAGTAAAAGTCCTGACGCCATACAAGAACTATTCGTAAGTATACGTGCATTGTTCAAAGACAGCGATGAGTGCCTTACCAATTCAGCTGCCTCCAATTCTTATATCATATTACTTTACACAAATTACGCTATTTAAACCTTGTAGAGAGGGATCTTTACAGTGCGCAAAGATGAGAAAGATTAACACTTTTTATAGGGCAATATGTATATTGTACTGTGGTGCCAATGTTAATGATATTTTAACATGTTACATTAATTTTGAGAGTCTCTGTGAAGATACTCTTCAATATTGTAGAGACAACTGAGTATCAGGAAGTTTTTATTTCACTCTTAAATTTAACTTCATTACCTATAATCATTAATACACTTTCACAAGTGTGTCTAAATAAACGTGTATGTGACTCCTTTTTGTGCTTATGTGAAACTTTTGTTGTTTTTAAGGAGGCTGTTTTCAGTTATAACAGTCATGTGCGCCCTTCTTAGTTAAATAGCGGAAATATTGGTAAAGATCATTAACAAACAAATATATTGTGAAACAAATGTCGAAACGCCAAACTTTTGAAACAGTATGAATAGCATATTCTAGAAGCAAAACGATATTACTGGGTGATTCAGTTGCCCCTATCACTGGGTTTTATGCAACCTGCTACGCCTTCCACTGACATATGCAAGATTTTCGTACTGTCCCGCACAACACCCCCCCCCCCCCCCCAAAAAAAAAAGTGAACCTTCATGTCTCGTTAAATTGTGTACTGGGATACATATTCGATAGACGCCGTAGTTTTCAAATTATTAAAACGAAATCAAGAGAGTACAAAAGAGACCTTCAAATGCATTTTTCTCGAATAACTCGAAAACCATGTCCTCCAGCGGAAACGTATCGCAGTATAAAATTTGACTACATTAATTTCTTGTAGGATCAATAGTTTGCACGTAGTGACCGAGAGACTATGAAAGAAAATTTTGCGTGTGGTATTTGAAGGCACTGCTAGCTGCATAAAACAAAGTGGCACGGACAGCTGAGTCATTCTGTGTTATTCCTACAGGAGTTTCCGTAATCCGCAAATACTGTATCTGTTGGGACCTTCCAGGGATTTTTTTTTTTTTCCTCACTGGAACAAGTTGGCACCGAAGATTTAAAATAGTACACGTGTATTAAATCGCAAAGTAATTATAAAAAATGATTCAAATGGCTCTGACCACAATGGGACTTTACATTGGAGGCCATCAGTCCCCTACAACTTAGAACTACTTAAACCTAACTAACCTAAGGACATCACATACATCCATGCCCGAGGCAGGATTCGAACCTGCGACCGTAGCGGTCGCGCGGTTCCAGACTGAAGCGCCTACAACTGCTCGGCCACACCCGCCGGCAAAGTAATTATATTTCGCCACTGCGCTGTCACCAGTGAAAGTGACAATGGGTGACCAACGAGACGCGATAGACAGGGATGTGTGTGACTGTGTGTGTGTGTGTGTATGTGTGTGTGTGTGTGTGTGTGTGTGTGTGTATGTACAGTATACCCAAGAGAAGCTGAGCTTCGTTCCGAAGCTATGATCGATAAATGTCGCCTTTTGTCTATGACTCTATAATCTAGTAGCATGGCAACGTCAGTGTTATGTGTGTCAATGATAAATAAATAACATTAGAAGCGTCTGAACACAAGCCTCTATATAGAGTACTTTGTCGAAATGTTGTAGTTTTATTGTTTCGATCGTAACAAATTATGATTTAGAAACCTGAACTTCCGAACAGTATTTTGTAAAACATGATTGCTCATTGTACGTTTTATCACGAGCTGTCAAGAATGGGAACTTCGGTGTATTGTGGAAGAGGCGCGTTCCAACACCTAAAACTTTGGGAATTAAGTAGTTCCCGTAGTCAAATATTACTTGAGAATTATGTCAACACCGAACAAGAAGTAAACAAAATAAAAGTTAATAACAGTTCTAAATGTACAATATGCTGCAGACAATAGATCATTTTTAGTGGACGATAGTATCAAAAACACAGATTTAAAGACGTGAACATCCAGAGTATTAAAAGAAAAGTTGAAAGAGTAAAATCGCAATGTCTCTTCGGAAAAGGAAACTCCTGCGGTCCCATGGAAATAGCTGGAGGTTTAAACGCAAATTATAACGCTACATTGCTGTTCAACAATAGAAGTCACAATATCTCATATTTAAAATCTTGCGTAAGATTTGCTTAAGATCCTTGTTGTAATTTAGAACGTTCCTACTATAACCAGGGACTTGCAATAGTCTCTTTCTAAGTAGATTGTTAAGGTGATTTAAAATTAACCTTTCCACTCGCAAGTACTTTTCGTGACTTGTCACTTCTCAGGTGACAAAATGTACTCTAAGTAATAGATTTGCAAGAGTTGACTATTGGGGGGGGGGGGGGGGGGGTGAGTACAGTTTGTTCTATCTCAGCAGTACTCTTCACACAGTTCGGTCCTCTGGACGACGGTAGTGACCTGTGGTCGCCGGTAGGGTCAATGAAAGAAGATTCAGAATTATTTGTTTGCTATATTTGTTTCCATAAAAAAAAGCAGATAGCATCTTGACATATGGTTGGGCCGGCCGGGATGGCCGAGCGGTTCTAGGCGCTACAGTCTGGAACCGCGCGACCGCTGCGGTCGCAGGTTCGAATCCTGCCTCGGGCATGGATGTGTGTGATGTCCTTACGTTAGTTAGGTTTAAGTAGTTCTAAGTTCTAGGGGACTGATGACCTTAGAAGTTAAGTCCCATAGTGCTCATAGCCATTTGACAGGAGGTTGGCATCGTCTGTCAATGTCCGCTGAGGAATCGCGTCGCAAGTGGATTTCAGTCTGCTCACGGCAGCTGTCACCACACACTTCGTTCCCGCCAGCTGGTCATTCGCCATCTGTCGTAGTAGCAGCTGTTGTTGTCCATAGTGTGTAGGAATTCTACAGCAGTCTTGTGCCAGACATCACTTCGCTGCAATCATAGAACGAAGTGTCCGCCCCAGTAGCTGAGTGGTCAGCGTGACGGATTGCCGTCCTCTGGGCCCGGGTTCGATTCCCGGCTGGGTCGGAGATTTTCTCCGCTCAGGGACTGGGTGTTGTGTTGTGTTCATCATCATTTCATCCCCATCCGGCGTGCAGGTCGCCCAATGTGGCGCCGAATGTAATAAGACCTGCGATATGGCGGCCGGACCTGCCCCGCGAGGGGCCTCCCGGCCAATGACGCCAAACGCTCATTTCCATTTCCATAGAACGAAGTGTGAAAGTCTTGTACGCCAGCGATCTGTCTGACCGACTTACTTACAAGATAATCTGCCGTGGTATTTATGGAGTGAAGTACCCGACGTCATTCGTCATGACGACATGGGGTTTTCTATTGCGAAGTTATCAGCGGTTTCCATCCTGCTATGGTTTCTTAATTTGTTTGTTATACGAGGACTCTTTGGAAAGTAAGGAACGATAGGTCACGAATAAACCTAAGACAAGGTACCCTGTGGCTTGACAAATAATAAATTT
The DNA here is from genome assembly GCF_021461385.2 of Schistocerca piceifrons. Taxonomy (NCBI): domain Eukaryota; kingdom Metazoa; phylum Arthropoda; class Insecta; order Orthoptera; family Acrididae; genus Schistocerca; species Schistocerca piceifrons. Next base: position 1,008,158,122 of record NC_060139.1, read on the forward strand.
TGCAATCTCCCCGTACAAAATATACATACTGTAATTCCTCTTATATTGAGATTATTGGTTTTCGAAAAAGTAACTCTGAACTCACAGCGCCTGGAACTTCTTTATTTAATTTTCTGCTTATATTGCTAAGTGAAATAGAATGTATTGTCTCTTTGCTATTTTTTATCATCTCAACACTGACCTACAATATTCTAGCGCAACGCGATCCGACTGTTCTAGAAATGATGTCTGACTTCAAATAATTAATACAAAAGAATGGCCCTAAAACAGAAGAAATCCTAACAATAACCCATATATATCGTAAGTCACTTACCTCACAAAAATCTTCATTACACGAATTACAGAAATGCCACAAGCACCGATACTGCCAGCTAAATAATAGATTCTAACTACTGACGCCTCTAACTACTAATAGGCATGTGGTTAGCAAAGGGAAGATTTTGTTGCTGAACAATGTATTTACCTTAATAATGTGACAACCATTTAAAAATTATATAATCATCAGTAATAAATCTCAATGACAGATATATATTCAGACTGCCCGCTCGAGCTAATACTGCAAACCTCCAACAGCACTAATTATTAACCTCCAACCTCCAACACTGCTGACTACTCACCGCCAACTTCCACCACTGCTGGCTATTCACCTCCAACTCCTCTCACCGCTGACTGTTAACTTCCAACTGCTAGTGCGACCACCCGTAGAGTCTCTTACAGAGTGCACACAGTGCTGTCACAGTTATTAACGCACGGTGCTATATAGTGCTGCCAACATACAAACACATAAACAGCCGACTTACAATAGCCCCTCTGCTCCTCTCAAAACATTTTAGAAAATAGTTTGGGCAGTGGCCAAGACTAATTTGTTAAAAAAAATTTCATATTAACTGTGGTGTCACCGCCAGACACCACACTTGCTAGGTGGTAGCCTTTAAATCGGCCGCGGTCCGTTAGTATACATCGGACCCGCGTGTCGCCACTGTCAGTGATTGCAGACCCAGCGCCGCCACATGGCAGGTCTAGAGAGACGTCCTAGCACTCGCCCCAGTTGTACAGACGACTTTGCTAGCGAAGCTGCACTGACAACTACGCTCTCATTTGCCGAGACGATAGTTAGCATAGCCTTCAGCTACGTCATTTGCTACGACCTAGCAAGGCGCCATAGCATTTGATATTTATCTTGTGAAGCATGTACAGTCAAGAGAGATGTACACCAATTATGGATTAAAGTTAAGTATTCTACCAGTTACCTCCTGTTTTGCTAGTCTTATTTCTCTGACCTGTTCCAGACCTCACACCAGACTGCGTGAGCTTAAAAGCGTGCATTTAGGCCTTCTCTAGCAACACGGTGTTGGCTATTCCGCCAACACTTCATTAACAATATCAGATAGATCAGATGCACACAATTAGTGATATACTGTTGGTCAACAAATCACAAAATTCACCTCACAGTCCGTAAAGACAGTCCAATCATTCATCGGAAGAGTAGTCTACGACAGTTTTATGCACTAAGTCTGAGCAGTAAAATAAAATGCACACATAATTAGTGGACCTCCATGCAGTCTTGAAGAAGTAGAGTTGTCCTCCCAACGGAAACACAGTGTTGACTCTTGACAGGAAGATTGGTAATGGGCCACAATAGAGCAAACCCACAGCAGAGTCAGCCGAAGTCTTGAAGAATATTGGTAGAATTGGTAGGTTACCACAGAGGAGACCCACAATATTTCTTGCAGAAATTAGGGCAGTAATGGGCCACCAAAGGTGCAAACCCACTGTAGTCCTTGTAGAGACGGCCAGCAGTCGTCCGTTGCGACTGTGCGGGTGCACATTCACAATTGAAGAGTCTTGCGGATAATATAGCAAGTCCATAAATCACCACTTGTGCACTCACTAATTTTTTGCAATAGCCTTAGCACCAGCAATGCTGTTAACCAGTCCCTTGCTGAATTATCAACACACGTGCAAGCATTTACGCAGTCATATAACCTCTAAAATTTTATACATATAGTATGACCACCGAAATGTGTGCAGTAAAATGCAGTGCAATGCAATGCCAATGCGCCACTAGTGCAGTAGGGTTGGAGCAGCAGTGAGGTCTTCGTCAACATGGCTCGCCCGACCATTGCCGCCACGTGTGTGTGTGTGTGTGTGTGTGTGTGTGTGTGTGTGTGTGTGTGTGCTTCGACTCCCGATTTGTCATCATGTGTGTTGAGTTACTGTTGGGTATGGTTCAGATCTTCGTGTGAGGGTTTGTAATGTTGTGAGTGTAGTTGGCGTTATTTCCACTAACGACTATTCTAGATGCTGTCGGCATTCTTAGAGGGGTCAGTCGGATCGTGCGAGGAGGAGAGTTCACAGCGGCAGTTCGGGTCATGAGATGGGCCCTGGCAGTCAGTTGCAACACGTGTCGAGTGCAACCCGATCCAGCCAATTGCCGGTTTGCAACAGCAGTGAGCCCTGCGTGGACATCGCCCGCCCGACCGTTGCCACCACGCATTACTTAAGCCGGGCCTGACTTTTGGTGGATTGTTGGTCGGTCGGTTGGTCCGAGGACCCATGCGGTGTAGTCGACTAGGCCACTGGCGGTTTCTGCACAGTGTCAGAGCCTGTCTGGAGCTGTCCGATCGGTACGAGCATCGTCGCTCGGCGAGCCAGGACGTGAAGGTTGAGTGGTTTTGTGCATTACGATGTTGGTTCCAGAGTTGCTTTTGTGAAGGTTTTCCTGTGAACGAGTGAAGTGTTCGAGATATCCGCCATCAGGTGGAGTTGATCCAATTAATTTATCCATAGTGAAGTGCTCCAGCGGAGATTTCTGCCTTGTGGCCGTTAGTGTTCTGGTTACCTGCCCTGGCCGCTAACGCAAATTCAGGCAGTGTTCATTTTGGGTGACGTTAACCGTATTATCTTGTTTCATAGTTAAGTGAACCTGTGGAGGTTTCTGCCTTGTGGCCGTTAGTGTTCTGGTTGCCTGCCCTGGCCGCTAACGTAGTTTTCAGGCAGTGTCTTTTCCTCACCTGTTGTTGCTGCCCAACATGGTGTGTAGTTTTGGCAGCTCAGTTCACATACGCGTTTGTTTGGGGATGGTGTTACTTGAAATAATTTTTTGGGGTCCTAGAATTCTCGTGTACTCCGTCGTGGCAAGCAAGCGGTTGGTTTGTCGGTCCGTGACAGTCCCTTTGTTAGGTTCGTATGAATTAAGCGTAGTTGGACTCACCACCTGTCTTGCCTAAGTAAACGAGATCAGACCGGTCCACTGGGGACTCCTGAGTGCCATTCTCTTAATTATCCTTTTGGCAGTGTTAATGTTGTTGTAAATTAACTGTATTTTATATTTTTTAATTTGGCAAGGCTAGTTGTGGGCCTTCAGCCCTGGAAACATGTTCTCAGAGATTCCTTGAAGTCCAAACATTATCGCCTTCTGCTCTTGAAAGGTTATTGTAATTTCCTCTAAAAGATTTTACAAATTATTCTGGGCCTTCCGCCGTCAGTGTTGCAAAACGGAAATTTTTAAACTTAATGTATTGTTTTACCGATTGTTGTAAAATACATTTCCTTAATTTGCAGAATTTAAGTTTGCGGCCTTCAGCCATATTATTGTGTTTGTTTATCTCCTTCTGTGCACCTTGTGTGCCAGTAGCTCTGTTAGCATCTTAAAACATTGTGGCCTTCTGCCTTCAGTAACCATCATAGTATATTCGGAATTTTGAAGATTTAATCCGGCGGCCTTCAGCCGCTCCCCATGCTGACCTCATATATTTATATGATTTATCTTATTCGAAAATTTAACTGTGTGTCATGTCTTTTCAAAATTGAACTTATCCTAAAGCATCTATTTTGAGGCCTTCAGCCGCGAAGCAAATTTAATTCCTTCAAAAGTGTATTTGTGAACAAAATGATAATAAATTACAATTGTGAAATGAATCAGCCCGCAACTCCCTTGGCCCTTTCCACAATCCTAATTACCTGTTAGTCCTGCGTGATTTAGCCGACTTTTCACTAACCACTACCCATTATTCCCTGCCTTATTGCACATATATGTATTCGTCGATACTTCATCAATATTTCATCATAATAAATATGTAGGATAATAAAATTCCTCATGTAGCATAATCTCATTCATCATAAACATAACTCAACATCATAATACACAATGTCATCTTCATAACAGAGCAGTCAAATTTCAATATCGTCGTAGCTTCCTACAATAATCTCAAAACATCAACAACAAAAAAATGCTCTCTTGCTCATGTCAGTAGCGTAATGTGCCTCAAACGTACTTCAAAAATCATGATCCCATACAAAATACATCATTCAAATCTCTCATAGTATCACAATGGTTCCGAAAATATATTAACAATTCACAAAGTACATAGTACAATTTCCAAAATGGGAATTGATTCAACTGTGTAATTATATAGGCATGGGTCACTGACCTAGTGAAAAAAAGTTTAATTTTCTGTGCTAAATGCCTAGATAGCTCTGTAATTCTGTGTTGGAGAAATATGATACCGATGTGTAAAACTGTATAAGCAAATACCATATTAACTAAGGCTTCTTGCGCTTTCCACACACATGGTACACAAAGTAGGTGTACCCCCATGAGAGTTAATGTAATTATACCCTTAGATGTTACAGATTAAAACTGTGGAATGAAACGTATAGCCGAAAATCTTCTCTGTATCATAGTAGTTCAAACGTATTTCTAAAAATGTTCCAGGTACAAAAGGTAATCACTCAAATGCATGTCATGTAGTGCTAAACTACGTTGTTTGCTGTAGGGTAATTTCTATCATTGGGTAACGGTAAAAATGTGCCAAGCGTCGTAGCTACCGTCGTCCATAAGCAAAAATCTTTAAAAAGCAATGTACTTACTTTGCCATATACAAAAGTAAAGATCTTTGTTTATAGATGTAGTTATTACGCTCATTGACATGTCCTTGAAAGTACTGTACTGTAACGTATTGTTGTGTCACTGTAGCCATGCCACAAAAGTCACTACTAAAACATGTTTTACTTTCCAGAAGAACGTAGAAAACTGTGCAGACATAAAACAGATACAGTGCAAAAAGCAATAACGAAGATCGTGTCACTCATTAGTAGCGTCGTATTATAATCGTGAAGCTGTCAAACAAACCAAATACTGTGTCATCTGCTATCTCTCAGAAAGTATTTTACATAAAAAAGTCTTTTCAAGTAAACCAGAATGTTGCAGTAAAACCTCATTATCGGTAAATGTTCCAAGTATATAGTCGTTACGTAATCGTGCAACTAACAAGCAACAATGTACACACACTGAAACTGTGTCGTCTGTTCCCTATAAAAGTGAACTCGTTAAATTACTGTCTTAATAATCTCCATAGGTTCTTGGTTATGATTAGATAGTTAACTTTAAAACATCGCTGTATTTTAACAGTTTCTTAATGTAACAAAAAATGTTCAAATGTGTGTGAAATCTTATGGGACTTAACTGCTAAGGTCATCAGTCCCTAAGCTTACACACTACTTAAGCTAAATTATCCTAAGGATAACACACACACACACACACACAGACACATGCCCGAGGGAGGACTCGAACCTCCGCTAAATGTAACAAAGCGTAGTAGTAACGTAAATGTGGTGTAATTTTTTATTTTTTTTTTTGTACTCCAATGACTAATTAGGAGGAAAGCAATAAGAAAATTGATAAAGCCAAGCCTGTGGATTTATATCATTTCTATAATTCTTGAATGTTCTGAATTTACGCGTTGTGATGATAAGCTTATAGTCAAAGTCATCATAATGCCGAGTCGCAAATCGGTCATCCTTACCTCGCGTCGGCGATTCCATCTCAAGGTTCGATGCACCCTGCCAATTTCTTTCAAAATCACCAAAATACCCTGTATTATTATTTTGTGACTTTCCCGTAGTTCTAAACCCCTCTTCCCGTGTCAGAATGCGAGTATCCTCTAAAATATGTAGTTCTTCTCTTACATGTGCCAGCTGATCTTCTACTTACCACATTTCTCTTTTGTGTTGTGTATTGATTTGTTTCTGACTTTGTTTTGATTTTCTAATTTCTTCGTACTGCTCTGTGTCAGTAAGGCTACCAGTCGTGTATCATTCAGATCATCATCTACCTCCGTAGATAAATTAGTTAGCTCATCCGAAAGTTCGACTACTTTTTCCAATAATGTGCTGATTTCCTCCATGTGTTTTTCTGAACGAAGTTTTAGAGTATCTACTGTGTCCTTTAAGTTTTCCTGATTTAGTACAATTTGCGCGACCGTTTCGATAGATGCAACAGTGTCAGTTTTAGCTTGTAAGGTGTTGCGATTTTCGTGCACAATGATCTGCAGTTGTTTTATGGCTGCTTCATGATTCTGTAATGCGTTTTCATGTCGCGAAAAGATAGGCTGAAAATAGTCACAAATTATTGTTTTTACATCTTTACAAATTTTTTTGACATTTCGATTCGATTTTAAGTAACTCAGTGGTTAAACCCTCACGTCTTTGTTCAAGCGATGTGCGTAACTATTGAAGCTATTGCTGTGTTCATTCCATTTGTTGCTGAGTTTATTTCTGATTTTGTTCCGTTTGTTGATTTACCTGTTACTGTGTTTGTTTCTGATTTTGTTCCATTTGTTGCATTAATTGTAATAACAATATATTAGTGTCTGGAACATGTTCCCTTGCGCATTTCAGCAGTGCATTTGCATCGGCAATATTCGTGTTTTGAAAAGCTGAGAGTGAGTTTTGACTTAATTGAGAAAAGGGTGATGACACGAAACCTGAATCTACGGTATTTGCAAGATTTTGTTTTGCCATTTCACGTTCCTGAGGTGAACTATTATAAACCGATCGATCGACGATACTTCCCTGTTCACTAACTGTTTCACTGACTACAATATTACTTACTGCCTAGTCCATTTCCCTATGCACAATTGCCAAATTATTATGTTGAACATTTGTTAATTCATTATTAGGTAGTATTAACACGCTACGCTCATTGTCACTATCATTTCTCAGTTTGCTTTGCAGCTTAGTGTTACGTTTTTCACACGCCATGTTTATCATAGAAGCTCGCACAATAACACACAAAAACAATTTGAAAAGCAAAAATAAGAAACACACTAAAATAGCATTGGAAATAATCAATATCTAATTAATTGCAAAGGTGACTGCGAGATACTTGGTACAAATAAACAAATACACCACAACTGTTTTGCTCACTACAATACAGTACAACAATGAGAAACCACAACTACAAAGGAAATTCTCTATCAGTTACGCGCTAGCAATAACAATAACTGATTTCTAATTTTGCACTAATTATTCAAATTTAAAAAGTGCGAAGATTCCAGTGACATATCCTCGACTAAGGGTTGACAGGTGAAACATCTTAATAACAATTAATTACTTAAATTACTGAGTGACATTGACCAAACTGTCTCTTTGCTATTCTTTATCATCTCAACACTGACCTACAATATTCTAGTGCGATGCAATCTGACTGCTCAAAAAATGATAATCTGTCTTCAAATAAGTACAAAAGAATGGCCCTGAAATAGAAGAAATCCTAACAATAAACCATATATATATCATAAGTCACTTACCTCACAAAAATCTTCATTACACGAATTAAATCAATGCCGCAAGCACCAATACTGCCAGCTAAATAATAGATTCTAACTACTGACGCCTCTAACTATTAATAGGCATGTGGTTAGCAAAGGAAAGATTTTGTTGCTGAGCAAAGAATGTATTTACCTTAATAATGTGACAACCAGTTCAAAAATTATGTAATCATCAGTAATAAATCTCAGTGACATATATTCAGACCGTCAGTTCGAGTTAATACTGCAAACCTCCAACACTGCTAATTATTAACCTCTAACCTCCAATACTACTGACTACCGACTCCCAACTTCCACCACTGCTGGCTATTCGCCTCCAACTTCCATCACCGCTGACTGTTAACTTCCAACTGCTAGTGCGACCGGCCACAGAGTCCTTTACAGAGTGCACACAGCGATCTCAGAGTTATTAATGCAGAGCGCTACATATCGCTGCCAACATACAAACACATAAACAGCCTACTTATTCAGGACATGATCACCACCAAAACATGCTTGTGTAAGAAATAAAGCTTTTCAGTGACTCGCCCAACAATTTTTGTAACTGCTGGTGTGGCTCTGTATGAAAAGATTCATACAGCCTCGTGATGTAGATGCTGCGAGCGTCAGAAGCACAACCACTTCCTCACATCTATGGTATTTTGCAACACGTGAGTATTGGGAGGGCTTGGGCAGAGTTGATTCTGTGTCAGGAGGCACTATCCCAGTCCGCTCATTGCCAGTTTTCGTCGGCAAGATGGTGGCCTGGGTCGCCAGTAGGCACACTGAAAAAAGATTCAGAATTATTTATTTATTTCCAGAAAAACACAGGTAGCATCTTGACTCGTGGTTGGCATCGCCTGTCAATGTCAGCTGAGGCCCACGACAGCTGACACCGCACACTTCGTTCCGATCAGCTGCTGCACTGGCAGTTCGCCGCTTGTATTGGGTCCGGGTTCAACTGTACCGCAACGCCGCGGCAGTGCGCGACGGCAGTGTATGTACTAAACTTACGCACGCAAACTCTGGAGGTGCTCTGCCCCCTTCCACTCAGCTCTGTTCTTCGTCATCTATCGTACAGCAATGATGGTTGCCACATAGCCATACAGTACGACGATGCTGGCCTGCATCCAGGTAGGCCCTATTCAGTCCGCCGGAATGACAGGATCGCTGTTGTCTTGATGCTGGTGGAACAGAAAGTCCTACACGACCTCCCATTAGTGACAGAGGCAGACTGCAGTATGGACTCTGCTACTGGTGATTATGGTGAGGTAGCCATCTGTCGCAGTAGCAGCTTTTGTTGTCCAAAATGTGCAGCAAATCTGCAGCATACTTGTGCCAGACATCACCTCACTGCAATCAGGGAACCGAGCGTGAACGTCATGGACTCCATCGATCCGTCTGACCGACTAACTTGTCCGCCCCCAGTAGCTGAATGGTTAGTGACGGATTGTCGATCCTCTGGGCCCCGATTCGATTCCAGGCTTGGTCGGGGAAATTTCTCCGCCCAGGGACTGGGTGTTGTGTTGTCCTCATCATCATCCTATCATCCTCATCGGCTGCATGTCGCCGAAGTGGTGTCAAATTGTAAGACCGGCATCTGGCGAACGGTCTGCCCGACGGGAGACCTAGCCATACGATTAAATAAATAAATAAACTGACTGACTTACAAGCTAAACTGCTCTGGTATTTATGGAGTAACCCGACGTCATTCGTCATGACCACATAGGGCTTGCTATTACGAAGGTATTTGCGATTTCCCTTCTCTGTGCTTGCTTAACTAGCTTGTTGTAGCACATATTTGGTTCGTAAGAGCTCTTAGTGCCGCTTGTTGCATTCGTCTTAGCCTTTCTTTCGTCACATAACGAAGGTGACGCGACCCTGTTTACCTGCACTGATCCGTTACTTTCTACTGGAGTCTGCCGTTTGGTTCGCCAGACACGCCGATGTGTTTTTTCCCTGACCCAGTCCGGTGGCGAAATGTTTTCATTGCGGCCGCCTCGTTTTGACATTGCTGTAATGTAGCGCTCTGAGACTTCGAAAATGTTAACCGTTTCACTGCCCTGAACAAGGTTGGCATGCACATCTTTTCTATCACAAATCGTCAAAATCTGCTGCAGTAAATCAAAGTCGCCATAAATTTGTAAGATCAGAGATAGCTTTATCGTTATAAATTTGCCATAATATGTATAATATTTTTTATCTCAATATCATTACTGCATTTCAGACTTATGCTTCCATTGGGTAAACATTAAACATTTAAGATAAAACGGTCTTCAATAAAAATTTATCCTTAAACCACAGATTAAAGTTCAACACTTCATAAGAATTTATTGGACTTTCGCAATATACAGTGTGTTCCCATATCCGTAAGTTCTACAGTATTTAATAAAGGTGTGCACTCAAACATGGCGCGAAATTAACCGGTATAAGACTATTACAAGATTTATCTCATTTTTTTTTATTTTTGTTTTTTAACAATGGACCAGCGGCAACTAACACAGTTATCATGAAGAATGATGCTGGGAAGAAATTAACTTGGATCCAGCACATTGAAGTCTGCATCCGTGCATGAAGATACATTCTCTGCTGTCTACGCTCTGTGTGGAATGTAAAACATATAGTAAAAACACCAAAATTTTGTAATATTTTGCGAAGAACTTCTGACTTACGTCAACAAATACCCCGTAGCTGTACAGCTTCAGATGTTGAAACGCTACATAGACCTTCCCCAGTCCCAAGAAATATGACTCATAAGAAAATTCCTTACTAACCATGACTCATAAGTTTAAACTCGGCTTAGAACTTGGTGATATTTTAAATGTTTTCTCCATTCCTAGATTAAGAACTTCTCTTTGTAGTTGATGTATATGGCCAGAGCTCATTTATAATTAAATGTTGTTGCTACATAGTATGTACTCTGAACATCGCATTCAAATGCACTTCGGAAAAAAAAAACAAAGAAAGAAAGGGAAAGAACTCCCTTTTCCTTGTAATTGAATCTTCGGTCAAAGTTCCTCCAGCCACATCTATTTATACAGTGAATGTCTTGTAGTACTGTTATGTATATTTTCACAGTATAGTATCTAGTGCTAATACATGTCGTTCATCTCTCGTTCCAACAGTTCCTCCAGTGGATAGTTCGATGCGGTCGCACTGTGTCATCCACAGAACTGAAGTTAAGACTGAGTGCACTGCTGAAAAGACACACATGGGCAGGTAGTATATTGCCGCAATAACATTGGACGCTGAGCGCACCGCGTTCAAAGATTTGGAGCTCCATACGCCCACGCAATACTATGCATCATCACAATGCCTGGACTATCAAAACGGTCATATCAGACACTTCTCTTGCAAACATTAAGTACTGTCATATGGCGAGACAAAAAACTTCCCATAGAAGCCTCCACGACCAATGCCATGTAATAAAAGTTAAAGTCATTGACATGCAAGCAATCTTCGCTGACACGTCAAATGATGAATAATGGACGTTTAACTCTCATATCGTGATAGTTCAATTTAGAGATGGATGAACTCGAGTTAGAAAATTGGGTTAAATCGGTTTGACGGAATTTCAAATCAGTCGCTATGGATACGTCACACAGTCACATCTACGGAATGAAGTGATAACGGTTGATGTGCATGAGGATTTTCTGCTGCCCATATTCTGCAGTTCTGCTGGCAGATTAGCGGGAAGCAGCTCCTGAACATCGGCGATTTTGTATGCGTAGCAATGGAGGATGTTTCGTGGAATTTTGAGCACCGTGCCTGCAGCCATGTCCAAACGTTCGAGCAGTTCCCCGCGCATTGCATGTTTGCACACCACAGCTCCACCCTTCCTTCAGTGCTGTTGCCACATCTTCGACAGATGTCGGATGAACTGTTTTCCTCCCTCTGCCGCATTGTACTTCAAAATGACCTTTTCTTCTTTTAGAATTTTGTAATCATTTTCTCCAGACCCTTAGCAGTCACCGGACCAATGCCTGTTTTCATATCCTTGAGTGTCCAGAACTTCTCCAGGTCTACTGACGCACAGTCACCGATCTTGTAAAACAACTTTACCAACAGCGTGCGATCCTTCATGAAGACTAATGTTCCTTATTGGTTTATATACATACTGTATATTACCATTCCTTCCCTTCAGCTTACACCAATTTCTCTGGGAGCTTTTAACATTTTGCACAATTATATTGTGGAACGCTTCTTCTATGTCGACAGATCCTATGAACGTGTCTCTGTTTTTCTAGAGTGGATGGGACCTTAATAAGTTGTTAAGAGTTTCGAAGGGAGCATTGGGCAAGAGCTGAAGGAAACAGGCTATAGAAACACAATAAAATTCGCTGGACGATTTTGCGGCTTTCTATTCCTCCTCCAGTATTGCGACAACTCGACAGTTGCAACTTACAATAAAGAGGATTGAGAGGTGGGCTTCAAGGACTGATTTTACTTTTTCTTCTGGGAAATGTGTGTGTTTATTTTAAATTTAACCTTCCTCCTTGCATTTTTAATTTACCTAAATTTCCAATTTACTTTCTGCAATTTTTGGGCCCCATTTTTAACTCCGAACTGTCTTCGTTACTCCACGTGGAGGACCCAGAGGCGAGGTCCCAGAAGTGTCTTTGCCACAGGTCTTGGGGATTAAAGAGGATGCATCTGCTCCAGCTTTACAGAGCTTTCGTGCGATCGTGGATGGACTATGAACGCACAGTGTGCACGTTATCGAGGCCTTTGTACCTGAAGATCAGTGACGCTGTACACAACGAGGAGATCAGTCTGTCCACGGGCAACAACAGGTCCAGCCTCAAAGTAGTCTCTTCGCTGAGACTGGTGAACCGTCACCTACCATACGGCGGCAGCTTCTCATTCTGCGTCGGGCGTGTCAGTTCCTCGCTACTCCCACTCCACCAGCACACCATACCGCTGCTCGTCCGGCTATGGAACACCTCTTTACCAATCGTCCCCAGGCAATGAGATCTTTTGCGATCTGTACGAAGTGTGCGCTGGAGTCAGATCGTATGGGGCACATACAGGCTCAAATCCAGGGTTTCAACCTACTGCCACCGTGGTTACTGAAGAGGCCCCGAGTTATATTAGATTTAGTGCAGTGCAGGAGACACTGAACTCCAGCGTCTTCCACAATACGTTATTTTCCGACATTTTAAATGAGAACCACTACTACCTAGCTGTATTCACGAATGGGTCTAAGCAGGGGACTCTGTTGGTTGGTTACTCTGCTGTGTCCTCAAAATATAGTTGCCTCCAGAGTTAACCTTTTCCGATGCCGAACTATACGCGTTCATCTTTCATATGTGACGTACCATTCCTCGTCTGTTCTGATCCCCAGAATGCCCTCCCGTCTCTACAACGCTTGTATCCAGCTTATAAAGTAGTTCAGGGTATACAGGACGCCCTCCTCGAGGTACAAAGGGTGGGGAAGGAGATGGCTTTCTGCTGGATGCGAGGGCACTTGGTTGACTCATGGGTATATGGGTATTGCGTGGAACGAAATGGTGTATGTAGCAGCCAAGGAGGTGTGTTGTGTTCCTCGGTCAGTGCAGAGTGCCATCCTGTTGCATATTATCATCTCGCTGTTGAGGTACAGAGGCATCCGTCCATAGGAGTATGAGTGGTTGGAAGTGACAGACAACAAGCTCCGTCTCGTAAAGCCCACAACGCAGCCGCTCCCAGCCGTGTGGATAGGACTCCTTACTCGTCTTCGCATAGACCACAACCCTAAGACGCACACATTTTATTAGACTGTGTTTTATTTTCCAACCAGAGGGTAGCCGCAGCTTTGCCGACAGATCTGCCCTCCATTTTAAGTAACGTTCAAACGAAAGTGGTATGAATTTTAGGGCTTTGTGATTTGTCCCATTTGTTTCCTCAAATTTTAGGAAGATGTTCTTAGTGTGTCAACAAGGCGACTGGCTCAGCCATGTGTTTTGGAAGTGGTCAGCTAGTCACGTTCACCAGTGCCTTTCTTTTAGTTCCTTAACGGGCTTGCTTCTGTTTTCATCGTACGTACAGCACCTTTCACCCTTCCTCCACTCCCTTAAGGAGTTTTACGTAGAGTGATTTTGTGTCTCAACACGAGGGGGGGTGAGAGTGAGTGCACGATTGTCAATTTATAGGATTCCTCCTCACTGTGTCACAACTAGGGGGTAATTTTATCCACATTCGTTTACTTTAGCGTGTAAAACGACCCTGGAAACCTCGGCGTCGGGAGTCGTAAGGCCCAAACATACTCAAATGTAAACGGGAGAAAGAGATGGACAGAGATAAGGGTGAAGAGCATATGAATAGAGAAACAGAGGAGAGGAGGAGATAGACAGAGAGAGGGGGAGGAGGAGGTCGCCACAGAGAAATGAGGAGAAGGAGATGGATAGAAAGACGGGGGCAGGAGGAGATGCTTGGAACACGTGTAACATATTCATACGTTGGCGAAGCTGTCGGTAAAAAGTAAGTCACCATTCTACACTGAAGCGCCAAAACAACTGGTATAGCTATGTCTATTCAAATACTGAGATATGTAAAGAGGCAAAATACAGCGCTGCGGACGGCAACGCCTATATAAGACAGCAAGTGACTAGCACAGTTGTTAGATCGGTTACTGCTGCTACATTGCCACGTTATCAAGACATAACTGAGTTTGGATGTGGTGTTACAGACGGCACTCGAGCGATGGGACACAGCGTCTGCGAGGTAGCGATGAAGTGGGGATATTCCCATACGACCGTTTCACGAGTGTACCGTGAATATCAGGAATCCAGTGAAACATTAAATCTCCGACATCGCTGCGACCGGAAAAACATCCTGCAAGAACGGAACCAATGACAACTGCAGCCAACTACAGAGAATCGTTCAACGTGACAGAAGTTAAACCCTTCCAAAAATTTCTGCGCATTTCAGTGCTGGACTGTCAACAAGTCTCAGCGTGCGAACCTTTCAACAAAATATCGTCGATGTAGGCTTTCGGAGCCGAAGGCCCACTCGTGTATCCTCGATGACTGCTCGGTACAAGGCTTTACGCCTCGCCTGGGCCCGTCAACACGACTTTGGACCATTGATGGTGGGAAACATATTGCCTGTTCGGACAAGTCTCGTTTCAAATTGTATCGAGCATATGGCCGTTTACGGGTATGGACACAACCTCGTGAATCTATGGACCTTATGTGTCAGCAGGAGACTGTTCAAGCTGGTGGAGACTCTGTAATGGGCATGTGCAGTTGAAGTGACATGGTACACCTGATACGTCTAGATACGACTCTGACAGGTGACACGTAGCGGAAGCACCCTGTCTGATGACCTGCATCCATTTTATGTCCATTGTCCGTTCTGACGGACATGGGTAATTCCAGCAGGACACTGCGATAGCCCACATATCCAGATTGGCTACAGAGTGGCTCCAGGAACACTCTTCTGAGTTAAACACTTCCGCTGGCCACCAAACTCCCCACACATCAACATTATTGAACATGTCTGCGATGCTTTGGGACGGGCTATTCAGAAGAAATCTCCACCCCGTCGTTTTCTTTTTGGTCATCAGTCTTCTGACTGGTGTGATGCGGTCCGCCACGAATTTCTCTCCTGCGCTAACATCTTCATCTCAGAGTAGCACTTGCAACCTACTTTCTCAATTATTTGCTGGATGTATTCCAATCTCTGTCTTCCTGTACAGTATTTGCCCTCTATAGTGCCATAGAAGTCATTTCCTCATGTCTTAACAGATGTCCTATTATCCTGTCCCTTCTATCTATCAGTTCCTTTCATCTCCTATTCTGTGCAGAACCTCCATATCAGTCCACCTAATTTTCAACACTCGTCTGCAGCACCACATATCAAATGCTTCCATTCTCCTCCGTTCCGGTTTTCCCACAGTCCATGTTCCACTACCATACAACGTTATTCTCCAGACGTACATTCTCAGAAATTTCTTTCTCAAATTAAAGCTGGTATTAGATATTTGTAGAATTCTCTAGGCCAGGAATTCTCTTTTTGCCATTGCTAGTCTGCTTTTGATGTCCTCCTTGCTCCGTCCGTGATTGGTTATTTTACTGCCTAGATAGTAGAATTCCTCAACTTCTTCTACTTCGTGATCATCAATCCTGATAAGTTTCTAGCTGTTCTTACTTCTACTACTTCTCATTACCTTTGTCTTTCTTCGATTTACTCTCAATCCATACTCTGTTCTCAGATCACGTAATTCTTCTTCACTTTCACTCAGGATAGCGATGTCATCAGCGAATCATATCATTGAGATCCTTTTACCTTGAATTTTAATTCCACTCCTGAACCTTCCTTTTGTTTCCATCATTGCTTCCTCGATGTACAGACTGAACAGTATGGGCGAAAGGCTACATCCTTGTCTTACACTATTCTCAATATGAACACTTCGCTCTTGGTCGTCCACTCTTATTGTTCTCTCTTGGCTGTTTTACATATTGTATATGACCCGTCTCTCCCTGTAGCTTACCCCTACTTTTTTCAGAATTTAGAACATCTTGCACCATTTTACATTGTCGAACGCTTTTTCCAGGTCTTGATTTTTCTTTAGTCTTGCTTCCATTTTTAACCACAACATCAGAATCGCCTCACTCGTGCCTTTACCTTTCCTAAAACCAAACTGGTCATCATCTAGCGCATCCTCAATTTCCTTTTCCATTCTTCTGTATATTATTCTTGTAAGCAACTTGGATGCATGAGCTGTTAAGCTGATTGTGTGATAATTCTCGCACTTGTCAGCTCTTGCCGTCTTCGGAATTGTGTGGATGATGCTTTTCCGAAAGTCAGATGGTATGTCGTCAGACTCATATATTCTACACACTGCCACTTCCTCCAATGATTTTAGAAATTCTGATGGGATGTTATCTATCCCTTTTGCCTTATTTGATCTTAAGTATTCCAAAGCCCTTTTAAATTCTGATAGTAATACTGGATCACCTATCTCTTATAAATCGACTCCTGTTACATCTTCTACCACATCACAGAAATCTTCCCCTCATAGTGGCTTTGAATGTATTCTTTCCTCCTATCCACTCTCTCGTCTGCATTTAACAGTGGAATTGCCATTGCGCTCTTAATGTTATCAGCCCTGCCTTTAATGTCACCGAAGGTTCATTTGACTTTTCTGTATGTTGAGTCTGTCCTTCCGACAATCATTACTTTTTCGATGTCTTCACATTTTTCCTACAGCCATTACGTCTTAGCTTCCCTGCACTTCCTATTTATTTCATTCCTCAGCGACTTGTATTTCTGTATTCCTGAGTTTCCCAGAACATTTTTTTACTTCGTCCTTTCATCAATCAATTGAAGCATTTCTTCTGTTACGTATGGTTTCTTCGTGCCTATGCTTTCATTGCCAAATTCTGTGGTGCCTCTTTTTAGAGATGTCCATTCCTCTTCATCTGTACTTCCTACTGAGCTACTCCTTATTGCTTAGAGAACTTCAACCGTATCTCGTCATTCCTTAGTACTTCAGGATCCCATTTCTTTGCGTACTGATTCTTCCTGACTAATGTCTTAAACTTCAACCTACTGTTCATCACTACTAAATTGTGATCTGAGTCTATATCTGCTCCTGGGTACACTTGACAATCCAGTATCTGATTTCGGAATCTCTGTCTGACCATGATGTAATATAACTGAAATGTTTCGGTAACACCCGGCGTTTTCCAAGTATACCTCCTCCTCCTGTGATTCTTGAAAAGAATATTCGCTATTACTAGCTGAACAGAACTCGTCTTTCTCCTCTCTCATTCCTTGTCCCAAGCCCATATTCTCCTGTAACCTTTTCTTCTACTCCTTCCCCTACATTTGAATTCCATTCCCCCATGACTATTAGATTTTTATCCCCATTTACATACTGTATTACCCTTTCAGTATCCTCAAACACTTTGTCTCTCACTTTGTCTTCTACTTGCGACGTCGGAATGTATACCTGAACTATCGTTGTCAGTGTTCGTTTGCTGTCGATTCTGATGAGAACAACCCTGTCACTGAACTGTTCGCAGTAACACACTCTCTGGCCTACCTTCTTATTCATAATGAATCCTACTCCCGTTATACCATTTTCTGCTGCTGTTTTTCTCACCAGAAATCCTTGTCTTCCTTCCACTTCACTTCACTGACGCCTACTGTGTCTAGATTGAGCCTTTGCATTTCCCTTTTCGGATTTTGTAGTTTCTCTACCACATTAAAGCTTCTGACATTCCAGCCCGAATCGTAGAAAGTTATCTTTTCGTTAATTATTCAATCTTTTTCTCATGGTAACCTCCCCCTTGGCAGTCCCCTCCCGGAGATCCAAATGGGGGACTATTCCGGAATCTTTTGCAGATCATCATGATACTTTTTCAATTACAGGCCACATGTCTTGTGGATACACGTTACGTGTCTTTAATGCAGTGGTTTCCATTGCCTTCTGCATCCTCATGCCGTTGATAATTGCTGATTCTTCCGCCATTAGGGGCAGATTCTCACCCCTAGCACAAGAGAATGCCCTGAACCTCTGTCCCTCCTCCTCCCACTTTGACAAGGCCTTTGGCAGAATGAAGGTGACTTCTTATGGCTGAAGTCATCGGCCACCAGTGCTGATTATTAATTAAAATTTAAGCAGCGGACGGATTCGAGCACGGGACCGAAGACGTTTTCATTTTCAATCAAAGATGCTACCCCTATTTATTAAAAAAATGATAAAGAAAGGGATTCAACACTTTATTATGCGTTATTTTATTGTTGTTCATTTTGTTCTTATGTATTTATTTGCAATCCTTTTTTGTTCCATTTTTTTTCTCGGGGGGTGTCCATAACAGCCAGACGGTGGGATGTCCTGGTCGTCTTCTCGTTCAGCGAGGGTGAAACACCCTACAATTACCGTTGAAGTCTCTCATCAGTCCATCATGTGAATCTCTCAGTCTCTTCTCACACCTGGTACACTCCAATGGTCTGGAGGGCGCGTAAACAACGACCCCAAATAATTCGCCAGGAGCGTACCGTACGACGCATTGTGCCGTAAAATCGTGTAGATACTCGTTAAATAATGCCAGAAATCTAACAAACCCGCAACGCTCTCATTAAAAAAGTATGGCAATGCCATACCCTTAACCCATTGTAATGGGACGCGAAGTTAAAGCGTCACTCATCCACAATGATCACCTCAGTTTGCAGGTAAATATAAGTTTAATTTAGGGGTTTGTTTATGTATTTGTACTATTTTGTTATGTTTGTAAAATGTTTAAAGTTTTGTATTTTTGTTTTGTATATTTCATGTTTGGAGAGAGCAGCGCAGCTCGCGAAAACAGTATCTTCACTGCTGGAACCAGAAAGAAAATTGCTGGCCACTGGACGTCGCGGGTCAACGGCCAAAGAGCAGCAGAAGATCCTGTGACCGGGTTGTTGCGTCGAACCTCCAACATTCAAATAAATAAAAATTTGTAATTTTCCATTGTAATGACATCACGTAATGTTTAGTTCATGTTACATTTTGTTCAGTTCTGTTTTGTCGAGTATGATGTTCACATCCGTATGTAGCATATACGAAGACAATAGAACATTGTATGCTCTAAAGCTTAAATACGTGTTCGAGAATTATTTATGAAGAGTTATATTATGAAAGAATTATTACTGAATTTTTCCAAGATATTAGTTTTCAGAAGAGTTTGATTTCGATTTTTGAATCTTAAGGGTTTTACAGTCTGATTTTAATATGGGAAAAATACGATAACTTGCAAGAGTGTAATTTCCAAGAACAAACAAACGGCATCTAAATTTCAAAAGTTTGCGAAAACCAGTTGGACTGAATGACGTAATTTTGCACAAACGACTCAACTGAAGGTGTTTTAATTACAGTTTCGTTCAAGAATCTTTTATAGAGAACTTTAAAAGAATTTAAATAATTTTTTGACGTGTTTTGTAAACGACGTAGGTGACGAAGTCTGCACATGGTCATATTTCAAACAAAAATCAATGAGTCATACGCGTCGTTACACTACACCATACCGTGGCGTTGTGACGAGTAGCACTGAAGCAAGTGACGTCGGGATGGATTAGCTCGGTGGGCTCTACGGACGTCGCAGCAACGATGCAAACATGCGCCGTGTGAGGAGCCAGCAGTCGGTAGCCGTACCACAAATGAAAAGGTGCATGTCGGTGCTGACAGCGTCGCATCTGCTGCAGAGAGGATTCTCCACAAGATGGATCATGTGTAAACGTCGTTGGGTGCGAAATTTTTCAGTCGTTATCCCATCCCACAGCGCTCTGACCGGTGGGAAAGAAAGGGGATTGTATGTTACTACACACCCGTCTCCAGCCAACCGCCGAATGTCGGTGTTCAACCACATTAGTAGACAGCGTCCGTTCAAAGTAGGGGTAGAAGTCCTTGGTTCTAGGATCCCGTGTGGTTGGCAAGACATCCAACAGATAACTCATATCGACCAGATAGGTGCGAATATGACACAGTGCTGGCGTGATATGTCCAACAGGAATCGGCGGAGAGAGGGACTGAGGCATCATCTACTGAATAAGTATACCAGGGAAGGTGTCCTTGTCCGAAGTACGTAGGCGATGCATCGTCCGCAGGAAGAGAGCGCGCGCTCTGTTGTGCACGTTTATCGTTCCAATGCCGCCTCCGTGTGTCCGCCACGTTAGCGTCTCGTAACGGTTCTTGAACACCCTACCCTCGCTGGCGAAATGACCGAAGGTCGCCTGGAACTTGGCAGCTACCGTAGCTGTCATCGGGAGAATGTGTGTGTAATGAGTAATTTTCGGAGCGAGGTAGACGTTGACAAAATG
Source organism: Schistocerca piceifrons (assembly GCF_021461385.2). Lineage (NCBI taxonomy): Eukaryota > Metazoa > Arthropoda > Insecta > Orthoptera > Acrididae > Schistocerca > Schistocerca piceifrons. The sequence goes on from NC_060139.1 coordinate 1,008,178,500, forward strand.
TACCCGCATGATCAAGTCAGGTGTTCGAAAGTTCGCTGCACGTGCCCTTGGAAGGTCACTCCCAAACATTTCATCGCCGGAACTTTGGTAATGGGCACTGGCGTACTCATTTGCAATCCTCTGCACACATCCATGTAGTGCGACTTTCGCAGGTTGATACGGCTCCCGGCCACCTCGCCGTACTGCTGAAGCCACGCGATCTCCGTACGTATATCTTCTGCCGACCTCGCCAGGAATACTAAATCGTCCGCATAGGCACAACATTTAAAATGCACATCGCGGAGGCGGATGCCCTCCAAACGCTGTCGTAGACCATGAAGTCCAGGATCGAGGGCGACGGCGAAGAGAAAGGCTGACAGGGGACATCCTTGCCGCACTGAACGCTCAATAGTGAACGGTGGCGAGAGGAAGCCATTGACCAGAACAGTGGAAATGGCTCCGTGGATGAGACGGAGAACCACACCTGCCGATACTGCGAACAGTCCCATCTTCTCTAAGACAGCCTGCATGTAATGATGGTCAACTCGATCAAATGTGTGATCTAGGTTAACCGCCACGAGGGCGCCTTCTTAGTGGCATGCTGACATGAGCGTCACCACATCTCTATAACAGCATAACACTGTGTGTATATTACTGCCACCTCCCAGACATGTTTGGTCGGCGTGTATGGTATCCTTGACAATAGCGAGGAGGCGAGCACGAAGAATGCAGGCGAACAGCTTGTAATTCGAATTTAATAACGTCAACGGCCGGAAGTCTTGCGGTCTCCACACCCCGTTTGGTTTTGGCACAGGTATGATCATGCCTTCCAAAAAAGTTCTGGGGGGGGGGCGGGGGGGAGGGGGAACGCGGAAGTCCGGATCCAGGAGTTCGCAGCACATCTGCCACCAAACGTCCCCCATCAGGTCATAAAAGGTGCTACAAAATTCAAGCGGAAGACCGTCAGGCCAAGGTGATTTGTTTCTCGCACCCCGCGAGAGGGCCGTGCGCATTTCTTCTCACGTGACGGCCTCCAAGAATGTGGCGTCGCCTTGCGTAGGCAGGTGGCAGGTCGTGCAGGACGTAGTCAGTCTCATTGTCACGCCATTGATCTGCCAGATAGAGAGTGCGGTAATAATATGTGAGGGCACGGGACATGGTGGTGTGTGTCTTTGCGAGTTGCCCGTCTGCAGAAATAACTGCCGTGATGAGTGGTCTCTTACGGTGCCTCCGCTCTCTGACGATGTGATAAAGGGAGGCACGTTCCTCTGGGATGGAATCACACAGTCTCGATCGAACCCGCGTGCCGTCCAATCTGTCAGCCGTGATCTGCAGAAGCCGTGCCTGTGTTCGGTGGGCAACCATTTGGCGTTATGGCGAAGGTGGTTGTGACGCTAGTTCCCGCAAGACCGTGTAGTAAAACTCAGAGGTGGACCGGAGCCAAAGCGCCCTGTCTCGTCCATATGGCATGTGCGTGCGGCGAAGAACTGGTTTGGCGCAGTTATGTCCACCATCGTGTCGTGGAATCATAGGTACGACGCCGTCGCTCACATTTGTGCCCGGTGTCAGTGACGGCTACACGGCAAGCCTCTTCCCGGAGAATGTTAACGTTAAGAGTCCAAGGTCCTCTGTTACGGCTCGTTTGTTGTCGTGGCAGAGTCACGGCGCAGATGAAGGCCTGATGGCCTGTGAATGCATAAATTCTGTCCAACCTGCTGGCCGAGAGGCTGGTGAAGTGTGTATATCCGAGTCTGTTACCGTGGATTAGCGTCCATGCATCATGCAAAGCGAGATCTCTGACCACAGCATGTAGGCTGGACATGGGACATGGATCTGATCCTCAGGGCGTAAGACGCTGTTAAGTCCCCGCCCACCACCAGGTGCTCTGCAGCGCTCTGAAAAAATGGAGTTACCTCAGTGGAGTAATAGAGTGTTCGCACGCGACGCTTCGCGGTACCAGACGGGGCATACAGATTAACAAGACGGACTGCGCCGATGGTGGGCGCAATGCCTTTCGCTGATGGCAAAAACTGAATATCTGTTGGTTCGATGACATCGCGTAGTAGTATGGCCTTACCGCCACCACCGTCGGAAGTTTGGTTGACGTAAGAATCGTATCCATAAACATCCCGTCGCAGATCAGGCCGTACCTCTTGAAGAAACACGATATCGATGTCCGCCGCTCGAATCATGTCCTTAACAACTGAGTTTTGATCGTGGAGCTAATGCCGTTGACATTGTCTGTACCTATCCGATACAACTGGGTCATTTGATAGGACGACGACGTATCCTGAAGTCGTTTAAGCCAGTATGCCCCACATCGTCCGTCCGACCATCCCTGTCACCCGCACCGTGTATACAGCATTATTGATCGCCTGAGACAAGATGTCCGTCCGACGATCCGCCAGCCGCGAGCATCTGGTTGTCGCTCGAGTCTGACATAATTCTTTCCATAAAATTACCAAATATGCAGCAAACAGTCGTAAAATCATGTTTTATTTATTCACTTTTGCAAATCGATTTCAATTGATTAACAGCCATCATCGGTGCTTTCAACCAATTTGTGGCCTCACTAGTAATACTGAAACTTTATGTTTGACCTCTGCTTAAGACAGTATTACTACTCAGGGCACATATTGGTTGAAAGCACCGATGATGGCTGTTAATCAGTTGAAATCGATTTGCAAAAGTGAATGAATAAAACATGATTTTACGACTGTTTGCTGCATTTTGGTAATTTTATGGTTTACTATCGCTGCACGACTTGGGAACCACATGGAGCCCACCATTCATAATTCTTTCCGTCTCCATCTCGGACGCCCAATCAGCAAGCTGGAGGTGTGGTACGTTAGGTGACGCATGACGTTCTTCCGATGTCTTAGCCGCAAAATCGCCAAGGGGTCGTCGTTGAGCTGAGCATAGTCAACTTGGCTTTGTACTTAGGAGGACGTTCCTAGCAGTGAACCAGGAACCGTTGGTGTGAGGTCCACAGTCCTGGCCGCAGACGGATTTTCCTCATCCTCCTGCCACTTGTCACCATATCGCGAAGCATTTCCTGCAGACAGCCTGCTCTTCTTTCGTCGCTTGGGTGACTTCTGCATGCGGGAACGCGTGTCCGCGTCCTGTGGATCACGGCAAACAGTAGGTGTCCGAACTCGAATCGATTTGCTGATGCTCTCCTTCCTCACACGGCTGGGGTGCAGACGTGGTCGCTGCTGTCGAGCACGGCGACGTTTCCGATGGAGGCTTCGTTGTCGTGGGCGCGGAAACCGGGCCGCGGGCGTCGGCAACTGGAACGGAGCGACGTCCGCGTCCGACATTTTCGTCGCTGCCTCAACGCATGTAACAGTCAGAGTTGTCGGTAGTGATATAGGCGTCGTGTCTGCACGTGGTATCTGGACTAGGCGTCGCTGCAGGCATTCGGGGCGTACAAAAATGGTTCAAATGGCTCTGAGCACTATGGGAATTAACTTCTGAGGTCATCAGTCCCGTAGAACTTAGAACTACTTAAACCTAACTAACCTAGGGACATCACACACATCCATGTCCGAGGCAAGATTCGAACCTGCGACCGTAGCGGTCGCGCGGTTTCAGACTGTAGCGCCTAGAACCTTTCAGCCACCATGGCCGGCTCAGAGCGTACATACCGTTCCTACCCGCACCCTGAACAAGTCCGCGGTTGACCATCATAAAAGACGATCGCTTGACAGCCACCAACGGTCACGTACGATGGGATGTGTTTACGCAGATCGATTCGCACCTGACGCACTCCATTCAGTACAGGATACGTCTCGAACATATGCCACTTTTCTTCCGCGTGACTTAGTTCTTCGAGTGGTCGAGATCCAAACGCCACCTCGGCTCCAGGCGCAGGTTCGCGTTCACCTTGACCTCAGCTCGCTCCCAAAGGAGGTTACCCCAGCTTCGGTATACCACTCGCGGTTTGTCGAACCGTTCGCAGTTCATTAATACGATCTTCACTTATACAGATGGCTCTAAGACCAATGACGGTGTCGGGTGTTCTTTTATTGTCAGGGCACACAGTTTCAAATACCGGCTCCATGGCCATTGTTCGGTCTTCGCAGCTGAGCTATTTGCCCTCTACAAGGCGGGCGGTTCTTTACATCCGCCGCTACCGACATTCTGCTTATGTCATCTGCTCTGATTCCCTGAGCGCCATCCAGAGCATCAGAGATCCATATCCGGTTCACCCTTTCGTGCACCGGATCCAACGCTCTCTTCAGCAGCTGGCGGACGACGGTGCTTGGGTTACCTTTATGTGGCGTCCTGGTCATGTCGGTATCCCTGGGAACGAAGCTGCAGGTGCCGCGGCCAAGGCTGCGTTCCTCCAGCCTCGGACAGCTTCCTGTTGTGTGCCTTCATCTGATTTTAGCAGAGTTATTTGTCAGCGCATTTTATCGCTGTGGCATGCCGATTGGTCTACACTTACTGAAAACAAGCTTCGGGCCTTGAAATCTCTCCCTACGACTTGGACGACCTCTTCACGCTCTTCTCGGCGGGAGGAGGTAGTTTTGGCCCGGTTACGGATTGGACACTGCCGGTTCAGCCACCGCCATCTGATGACGGCTGCGCCGGCGCCGTTCTGCCCATCTGGGCAATTGCTGACGGTACGCCACATTTTAACGTCCTGTCCGAACTTTAATACACTGCGCATTGATCTTGGCCTGCCATGAACTCTGGATGAAATTTTAGCGGATGACCCAGGAGCAGCTGCTCGCGTTCTTCGTTTTATCCACTTGACAAACCTGTTTAAGGACATTTGATTCTAATGTTTTCTTTTAATCCCTTGCCTGTTTATGTGCCTTTTATAGCGTTGTCCTTTTTAGTTGCTGTTTTAACATTGTGCCTTGCAGTGCATTCATAATTTAGTCTAGGCGCTAATGACCACTGTAGTTGTGCGCCCTAAAACCACAAAAAAAAAAGACTCAGTACTTCACCGTAAGGCTGCAGCGCGTTCACGACAAGCGTGGCCGGAACTTCAAACGGCAGTTCGAATATTCGTGTGTTCCGAACGCCGAGTCCTGCATGGTCGACAGTCACTACACCAAAAAAATAAATAAATTTCCAAATGTGTGTGAAGTCTAATGGGACTTAACTGTTAAGGTCATCAGTTCCTAAGCTTACACACAACCTAAATTATTCTAAGGACAAACACACACGCCCATGCCCAAGGGAGGACTCGAACCTCCGCCGGGACCAGCCGCGCAGTCCGTGACTGCAGCGCCTGAGACCGCTCGGCTAATCCCGCGCGGCTCACTACACCCACGTTGCCGTCCGAGTAGTGGAAACGATATCTATCGGTGGAACGTCGAAGAAGTCGTTCGCACGCTTTTTCATCGACAAATTTCAGGTAAACTGTACTAGAGATTATCGATGTACACCGATAAGTTTCTGTAGATCAACGTGCATTACATCACGCAGAAAACGCTCTACTTCGTATGCCTTAGGTCGTGCGTACTGGGGATCGAACGTTACATTAATCATGGTCTTTCTATAAGGAAGCGCCATCGTCGTTCGAGGTGATCTGTTTACACTGCAATACCCGCGCGGGTAAACAACGGCCCGCTTGCGGAGCGCCGCACAGAGCTTCGCGCACGTCCGCTTCCCAACACGGCTGAGAGCCGACTTCCCCTAGACCCCGTCGTACACTTACAGATTTATGGACAGCCCTGCAGGATTTATGGTGTCAGTTAACTCCAGCAGCACTTCACACATTATTCGAGTCCATGCCACGGCGTGTTCCGGCACTTCTACGTGCTCGCGGGGGCCCTACGCGATATTAGGCAGTTGTACTAGTCTCTTTGGCTCTTCAGTGTATATGTATACCATCTCGTATACACAAATATCTTGGCAATAATGTCATGTCATGTACAAATCATTCCTTAAAAAGGAGCTAGAACGTTAAAATAAACATAACCAAGCACGGAAATTTCCAGCTTTCATAATCTTTCTAAGATGTTGACACATAGCATAGCAATATCGTAGATGTTTAATAAATTAGGGTTTCTACTGACATGTATAGAGATTTTGGTATTCTTACCGTATTCCAGTTTGATACTTCCGTGAACACAACGGTATCTCACAGGTATCCTAACCCACCATCTGATAAATTTTGTTTGCATGTATATTAAGACTATCGACGGTGCTATTAAGTTTCCTTGGGCACATTGGATGTTACTTTCCATGTATTGAGAATTCCTAGTGAAGATAGTTTATGAAGATACCCTGCGTGTTTGAATGTTGCTCATCAGTCAACGTTGTTGGTACTGTGTTTAGCGACTATTGGAAATCTGTCTGTTCACCTGTATGAAAATGGGATAAACAAACTTCAGAATGCCACGATCGTAGTGACTGAGATTACCGGTTTCGGCAACGCCATGTTGCCATCTTCGTGTCTTATGTGCTAAACTTCAAAGCATCTTACCTATGGGCACAATAATTTGTGTCACATAATAAACAAAAAAAAAAATGGTTCAAATGACTCTGAGCACTATGGGACTTAACTTCTGAGGTCATCAGTCCCCTAGAACTTAGAACTACTTAACCCTAACTAACCTAAGGACAGAACACACATCCATGCCCGAGGCAGGATTCGAACCTGCGACCGTAGCAGTCGCGCGGTTCCAGACTGAAGCGCCTAGAACCGCTCGGCCACCGCGGCCGTCCATAATAAACAGGCATTCGAAGAACATGCGTGGCGTAATACACTGAAGAGGCAAAGAAATTGGTACACATTCCTAATATCGTGTAGGGCCCCCGCAAGCAAGCATAAGTGTCGCAACACGAAGTGGCATTGACTCGACTAATGTCTGAAATAGTGCTGGGGGGAACTGACATCATGAATCTTGCATGACTGCCCATAAATCTGTAAGAGTACGACGGGGTGGAGATCTCTTCTAAAAAGGACGTTGCAAAGCATCCCAGATATACTCAGTAATGTTCATGTGTGGGGAGTTTGATAGACAGCGGATGTGTTTAAACTCAGAAGAGTGTTACTGGGGCCACTCTGTAGCAATTTTGAACGTGGGGGTGTCGCATTGTCCTGCTGGAATTCCCCAAGTCTGCCGGGATCCATAATGGACATGAATGGATGCAGGTGATCAGACAGGATGCGTGTCACCTGTCGGAGTCGTATGTAGACATATCAGGGGTCCCATATAACTCCAACTTCACATGCCTCACACTATTACAGAGCCTCCACCAACATGAACAGTCAGCTTCTGACACGCAGGGCCCACGGATTCATGAAGTCGTCTCCAAACACGTTCATCCGCTCGATACAATTTGAAAAGAGGCTTGTCAGACCAGGAAACATATTTCCAGTCATCAACAGTCCAACGTCGGTGTTGACAGACTCAGGTGGGGGGGCGTATAGCTTTGTGTCGTGGAATCATGAAGGGTATGTGAGTGGGCCTTCGGCTCCGAAAGCCCATATCGATTATGTTTCGTTGAATGTTTCGCACGCTGACAGTTGTTGATGGCCCAGCATTGAAATCTGCAGCAATTTGCGGAAGGGTTGCACTTCTGTCACGTTGAACGATTCTCTTCATCGTCGTTGGTCCATATCTTGCAGGATCTTTTTCCGGCCCCAGCGACGTCGGGGATTTAATGTTTCACTGGATTTCTGATATTCACGGTACACTCGTGAAATGATAGTGTGGGAAAATCACAACTTCATCGGTACCTCGGAAATGCTGTGTCCCATCGCTTTTGCGCCTACCCCCACGTTCAGATCCTGATGTCTTACATAGGCGTTGCCGACCGCAGTGCCGTATTTTGCCTGTTTATGAATGTTCAAACTGCTGAGGTCATCGGTTCCAAGACTTACGCACTACTTTAACTGAAACTGACTTAACGCTAAGAACAATACACATACCCATGCCCGAGGGAAGGACTCGAACTTCGGCGAGAGGGCGCAATCCGTGACATGGCGTCTCATACTGCGCGGCCTCTCCGCGCAGCTATCTCTGTATTTGAATACGCATGCCTGTACCAGTTTCTTTGGCGCTTTAGTGTATATCGGTGTGTCAAAGATAAAAACATTCATTATATAAAATATCACACACATTGCGCCAAACGTACATGCTGATGCTCCATTAGAAGTAGCATAGAGACTCTGTGAGTCGCGCAGGAGCTCACCGATGTCAAGAATCCAGATGAAAACAGAAAACTTTTATACCCACGTTGTTGATAATATATCACGCTAAACGTCGGTTCTACCCAGACATAGAAACGGCTCAAATTATACTGCACAATCAAATTTGCAACACTGAGGAAAATTTTGAACTTAATTAGCAGCCGTTGGAACACAAATGTTCACATTTACAATGTAAATGAAACGTAGAATTATATGCTTCGGTTACTAATTGCCAAAACATTCACACTTGATATTTGACGATTACAGCGTTATGTACCATGAATGGGAAATAATTGTTTGAATAAGCCATAAGTATATTTTGGCGTACAATCCCAGTATGCAAACCGGCAGTTGTGACCGAGCGGTTCTAGGCACTTCAGTCTGGAACAGCTCTCCTGCTACGGTCGCAGGTTCTAATCCTGCATGTATGTGTGCGATGTCCTTAGGCTAGTTAGGTTTAAGTAGTTCTGAGCCTAGGGGACTGATGACCTCAGATGTTAAATCCCGTAGTGCTCAAAACCATTTGAACCATTTCAACCCTATACGCAATAAAGATGACGTGTTCCCTTATGAAAAATACAAAGTTGGGTCTCCCACGCAGGAGAGGCTTTTGAGAGATGGTCATTTGTAGCACAGATAGATTTCCGCTTTACAGATTTTAACTTTTCGCGAACACTATTTTCGTTCTGCGGCGGGGCGGAGTCGGTCGCCTGCAATCTCTCTTTCACTTGTCGAAATTCCACCTACCTCGATATACTTCTTTCCAACGTCCTTTCACTCTGTAGTAGCAGATACGTGCTAGACAGTGTAAACAGCATTGATGGAACCACTACATGATACCTACCACACAGATGCCGCGCAACTCGAGTGGAAAGTCAGTTCCTGAAACTTCATTTTAAAAAATCGGGCGTTCGGAGGATGCAGTCTATTTGCAGAAAGAATTTTAAATTAGATAGAATCTGCTTTTTATTCATATGGAAACACATGAAATGATTATGAAGTCCGTATTTAATATGGTAATGCTCTATCATTCAAAGTTCACTGTCTGTACAACATAGTTTCACTAGAAAAGCAGCCAGAATTTTTGCAAATCCGACCCGGCTAATTTTCACGGTCTACCAAGTACCGACCCACAACTATTCGCGAATTAAACGTTCGGACGTTTCAGTGGTGGCCGGCCGTTGTGACCGAGCGGTTCTAGGCGCTTCAGTCCGGAACCGCGCGGCTGTTACGGTCGCAGGTTGGAATCCTGCCTCGGGCATGGCTGTGTGTGATGACATTAGGTTAGTTAGGTTTAAGTAGTTCTAAGTCTAGGGGACAGATGACCTCAGATGTTTAGTTCCATAGTGCTCAGAGCCATTTGAACCATTTTATTTGTTTCAGTGGTCTTCTTCGAATGAACTGCTCGCCAAAATATTCCATACAGAGCACTTAACATGCCACATGGAATTGTTACTACGACCAGAAAGTTCACACACTCATAACTCTCAAACTATATAATTTAGAAACACCAAACTGCTTCAATCACTAGGTATCTGAACCGCAATCAACTCACTATTTCTTCATTTTACAGAGTATTTTTCCGTAAAAACATAGTGTTATCGATAGGCAGGTAAGCAATCGACTCTCTCGAACTATTCTACTCACTGCCCACTTGATTATATTCTCGCGGAAACAGCTTAATTCTGACTGGCTGTTGATCTAAACGACCAATCAGCATTTTCCTTCCAGATCATTCTCGCGGTAAAACTTGCCGTACCCAATCAATAAACTGATAGTAATTAACGTCATTAAACCTTCAATTTCTAGTACATTGTTTAGTCAAAATAAGCGAAGTACGAATTATTCTCCATACTAACTTTCATTCTGGCTCCTTTTATACAAAAGCAAGCTCACGCCGACATACGTCATCTGAATCATGGTTGCACCATAACTTTCCCACGGTCTATTTGTACAAGGTTTTATGATAAATGAAATATTAAGTTTTATCTTATGTCCCACATACACTCTCTCAATTATTCTCACGCACTCACACAACAAAATATAATCGAATAATAATTTTGACCGATTTTTGTATTACGTAATGCACAGTGACTAAAGCGTTAAAAAAGAAAATTCTAATTAATTGATTTTTATGCACTGGTAACTTCGTAATGTCTTCAAATGATGAGGGAAGTCAATCTGTATTTGTTACTAACATGGTTTTAAAACACAAGCATTGGTTTTAGGACTTTTAGGTAATTTTCTGCCTCTCCGGCACTATAATAAATAAAAATCTGAAATTTTAATAGCATCTTTCTATTAATAACAAAAGGCTGTGTACCAAATTTGAACGAAATCGGATAATAACTAATATGGATTATTTATTTTCGTATATGGTATGAATCCTTGTATTGACTGACTTACGCTATGCAGTTCTCACGGCAGGCAACGTCAGCTGTGCTGTGAGCAAAGCGAAGAAAAACGTAGCCATCCTGCAGCCACCTTACCAAACGGCTGCGTGCCGTACTGAACGAATTGCATCTCGTAATAACTTGCTACGTTACAGTACGATGCGTCGTTTCCGAGATACTGACTTGCCTCAAGTTAAAACAAACATCCTGTACACTCTCTTCAAGATATCGTGTGTGAATGAGTTTCGTACGGATGCGATGTCTTTGTGAGAATCTTCTTTTCCTTCAGGACCGTCATAGCGTCCGGTACTAAGATTTGCATCCGTTCTTGTATCCTGAGTTATTTAGTTCAGGAGTGAGCTGATCTCTTTCCAGATATGTGCGACCGTGTACAGCGTCTTCAGTGATGGTGAATCAGTATTTGATCTCGATGATCAAATACCTACAATAAGCTTATTTGTGACCTAGAATGTTCCTTCGATATACTATAGTGTCAATGAGACTGCCTAATTTAATGGTCTCATATATTATCACTACGCACGTTTCTTCTTCGATGAAACAAGTGTAACTTAGAGTGTGTATGTTGATGTACTGAAAGAATTCCCAGCCTTTCCCAAAGTTGCAAAAATGCAAAAATGAACCAGTATGTTACTTGCGAATTATATGGCCCCTTCTTGACTTCCATTAACTTCGTACGGGACTGACAGCCATTCGATGTCGAAGCATACGCCTATGCCTCCTAAGCGACAATACGGTGTGTGGCGAGGAGTACACCACATGCCGTTCATATCAACTCTTTTCTTTTCGAAATTGCAAGTGGTGTTCGAGTAGAGCTGCTGTTGTTAAGCCTCAGTATAAGCTCAAATATACACCCTAAGAAAAAAAATTCTATGCACCACGAAAGAATTATCCGAATGTGATGGATATCGATAGATCAGATGTGCACGTACAGACAAAAAGCCAATTGAGATTTCACAAAAAATGGATGAATTATTAGAGAAACAGCTTCGCAAATGGAGCAACTGAGTAACACGTTGGTCCACTTCTCGTCCTTATGCGAACAAGTTGTTGTTCGGCTTTCCATTAAGCGACTACTGGGCCAACTGAACAGAATTTGGTACGATATCCTTCAGCGGGAGATCCAACAACTCTATCAATCGACGTCAAGCCGAATAACTGCTTGCGTAAGGGCCAAAGGTGGACCGTGACTTCAATTTGTAAAGCTCCTTCTCTTGAGCAAATGATTAAATTAATCTGCAATTCTAAGCAATTGTTTGTCTGTACATGTACATCACGTTTACTGATTTCTATCACTTTCGTATTATTCCTTCGTGGTACGTTCTTCTTTTTCTTTTAGTGTAATTTTTACAACTATAGAGTTTTCACACAATAGATGTAACAGAAACTAAAAAGTTCCATTGCTTCTCTTGGAACGTGTGATTGGATTACTTTAGCACTAAAATTCTCCTTAATGGGAAATGCCTTTCTCATAGCACCTGTGCTTGTAGTTGGACAAGGGGCACCGTGACAACTTTCACACTTAATATACGAACCCAAGCACTTTATTTGGAACATCTATATCTTTTACATTAATCCTACTTCATATGAATCTTAGACTGGTGAGCAACACTAAGGATTCAATCAAGCGATAGATCTTTAAGTTATTCATAGATATACATCTGTTGTGACAAAACTGTCAATCGTGTAATCAAACGCCAAGGATGTATCGTCCTGTTCTTTGTTGAAGGCCAACTTTCAATCGCTGTTCTTATAGTCTATACTCAGGCGCTGCTTGGTGCGCAATGGATCGAATAGCTGGGATACGTTGCCACTGCTTCCGTGTTATCTGTATCTGATTTTATTTTACGGAGGTCATAAAAGTTAAAAATGCGTTGTTATGCCACTCCAGCACCAGATCACATACCTGACTTCACAAGCACGATAAGGCGATTGTGCATCAGTTACCGCAGAGATGCTATTCAGTCTGTGGGAAGAACTCTCGTAACGACAGAATGTATACTTTGTGGTCAATAGTGTTGACATTGAACACTTCAGGACAAACTATTTGAACTACTTTTTGGTTTCATGAATCACTCGTGTCTTCATAAACACGGCCCAAGGACCTTCGTAATAATAGTACGTATTCTGTGTAATCAACAGTTGTCACACTGTATACTTTAGCATAAACTATTCGAAATACTCTTTGGATTTACATATCACTCATCCCTTCACAAACACTGTTGGAAGGACTCTCGTAATGACAGGAAGCCTGCTATGGAGACAACAGTGGCCGCATTGTACATTTCACGACAACTGATTCGAATTACTGTTTGGTTTTATATATCACTCATCTCTTCAAGAAAGACGGCGGAAGGAATCGTCGTAATGACAGAATGTGTACTGTGTAGTCAACAATGATCACGTTGTAACTCCAGCACAAACAATTACAATTATTTTTTGATTTCATGAATCACTCACCCCTTCACAGACACAGTTGAAAGAACTGTCACAATGACAGGATGCGTTCTGTATAATCAACAGTGTCTGCATTATACATTTCAGGACAAACTATTCGAACTACTTTTTGGGTTCATGTATCATCCATGCCTTCAGACACACGGCTGAAACACATGTCGTATAGAGCACTCTAGACATTTTGATAGGGAAATCTGTTACTGACAGCATGTGTAACGTGTGGCCAATGGTGCTCGCATGGTACTATCCGAATTACTTTTTCATGTCATGTATCACTCGTCAGTGTAAGACAACGTTGATAAATACTGTTTGATGGAACTTTCTGACAGATTGAAACTGTGAGCCGCTCTGGAACACCATGCAGAATTTTTTGCCTCTCGAGGCATAGCGTTTACAGAATGGCTTACAGAATGGGACGTGCAGGTAAAACTCATGACCCAGCCTTAACAGCTTCAGTTCTGTCACTACGTTTCTCTTGCTGTCTTCACTGCAGAATGATAGATTCTTTCTCAATCGGTTTCCACAATTATGATAAATATTAAATATAACATTATGTGATACCATAACCTGCTTTTTGAATTATCAATTGTTGTGTTAGCGGCTTCGGTCAAAGACCTTTATTCAACATCTGTCGTACAAAAGGTCAGGAATAAAGAAAAATTCAGGCGAATAGGATAGTTCAAAAGCGTTATACACATACAAGAGACACTTTCAGCATCACTACGCATCATTTACAAATACAGGTACTATATTTTTAACGTTATGTGCTTTCTTGATGTATGTATGAACTGTTGCTGTTACCCCAAGCTGTAATACTGTTCATTTTCAATTTTAGAACCTCACTTTTACGTGAAACTTTTCTACATTCATGACGTTTGTACAACAGATAGTGAATCTACATCTACAGCTAGAAACATATTCCGCAATCCACTATACAGTGCATGGCGGAAGGTACTTTGTACTACTGCCAGTGTTTCTCTTTACTGTTCCAATCGCTAACGGAGCGACAAAAAATCGATTGTGTGCCGTCTTTCTTACGAACCCTGATTTCTCTTGCCTTGTCTTCACAGTTCTTGTATGACTCGATGGCAGTAGGGCTGTGCTGGTTGTTTAAACTCTGTCAAAAGTGTTCCTCTAAAAGAACGTCTTCTTTCTTCCAATGATTCCCATTTGAGTTCAGTTAGCATTTCCGTAATATTCACAAGTTACTCGAATCTGCCAGCAGCAAATCTAGAAGTATGTCTCTGAATTGCTTCGATGCCTCCCTTTAATCCGACCTGGTGAGGATACAAAAAGTCTAGCAGTACTTCAGAATGTGTCGCACAAGTATTCTGCACGTTGTATCATGTGTCATGCAGCATACCTAAAACACTACAAGACTGTTTTTCTTGCTTACCTGCTTTATATACATTGTACCACATTTTAGCAAGCTGTAGTTCGCCACACAAAATAGAAAATTTCTCCAAATCATCCCGTGTTTTTCCACAGTCTATAGGACACCAAGAAAATTTTTCTTTCTTTGTGTATCTTGTGAAATACGAAACATATTGACCAGAGAATCCACAAATGTTAACAAGTACTTGTAATACTTTCTGTGATCATAAAGGAAGGGGCAGCCTTCAAATTTCCTGTGCTGCCAGCAAGGGGGTGACTTGCTGTTTCTTATCGTCTCTTGTTCTCCAGCTTTCGCTACGTAAGCGTCTATCTTGTTAGCTCTTAGGGACCATGAATGTATTTACATATATTTAAATTAATACCCGTCAGATTTATTTATTTAACAACTCAAACATACCCCTTTATATTAATCTCTTTTAGCTAACAGCCTTGTTTGCAGCTATTCCTGACAGAAATTCAAGAGCGCCAACGCGGGGCCGGTCCGCCATTGTTGTAATCGAAATACTGATTAGAAAATTATCAGATCTTTTATCGTTCACAAATGAACTTGCAGTTTCTCAGAAGTCCGATACTCGGTTAACCATAAAGCATATCGCGATTGACCGATTGCGTTATGCGCTCGCCTTTTCCAAATTATGCTGAGCCACGTCTGTAACTTTGTGTTTCTCTCCAGCACCAGTCTGGAATTACAGGAAATCACAACAGGAGTCAACAAGCACTGCTCGGCTAATTTCAGTTAACATTACAGAGTTGATTTTCAGATGGAAAGTGGTAGGTGATTGCGACTACATTCCTTACATTCTCTATTTTCCTTCCACCTTCTAAAGTAGGCAAGATAGTGGTTACAAATCAAGTCACCTAGAGACGACACTGTCCGAAACAACATGTAGCACAGCAAACAGTCGTGGATTGTTACTTATACTTTGATCAGAGCTTTTATGTGTGTTGAGAACAAAAGTGGTCGTTATTAGCAAACAGTCACAGATTGCTGCTTGCCCTACTAGTGAGAACTTTTATGTGTTTTGAGAACAAAAGTGGTCTTAGCACACTTTCCTCCGCACTCCTGTCGATACTTTTGGATCCGAGAAACATTGGCCATCCAAACAACGTACGGAGATCTATTACTTCTTCTTCCTTTTCTTTTTCTCGTATTAAGGCCTCTGTAGAATCAGGCATAGCACTTAGTTCTTTTCTTCCCAAAATCTATTCATTGTCCCTTTGCTTCTCTCACCCTCTTCTTCCGAGATCTTCAGTATCCTCTTCTCTTGTCTGCTCCATTGGTGAGTCGCTGTCCTTTCCCTTTATCCTTCCCTGTCATCGATCTCCAGCATATTGGACGGTGTGTACTCCTTACTCCACTTTTCCATTCATTTCACTTTGGCCCCAAGTCCGACCAGTCCTTCCGGAGTTCAACAACCCAGTTGGTTTCTGTCTTTCTTCTTCTCCTCCACGTTGTTCCCCATACTCCTTTCGTCATTCTGTCCATATTAATCCTGATCACATGTCTGGCAAACCTCGCCCTTTTCAGTCTGACTTCTCCTGATATCGTCCTCATGCTCCGGTACAGTTCTTCGCTAGGTCTCTGCATCCACCTCTCACCACCTCGTTTGGACCAAGTATTTTCCTCAGTATTTCTCTCTCTTCTTTCTTCTAGTTGTTCTGCATCATAACTTCATAGTGTTGCCCTCTAAGCAACATATAACACTACATTTCTTACCGTTGGACTACTGAGGATCACCTGAAAGAACTTACGTCTTCTTTCTTTTCTCCATCCTTTTGTTCCACTAATTTTATATTCTTTCCTATGTTTTTCTCTTATACCTTCCGTCCATATTGCGGTTGTATTTCTCTTTGTTTCCTCTTGGAAGTCCTTGAAACTTTTTACTTTCGCTCTGAATTTATCTCTTTCTACTATTATTTCTCTGTTATTTCCATTTCCCTCAGTCTGTTTTAAGTTCTTTGATCCACGTCATTACGTCATTGATGTTTCTGGACTTGTGTTATAAAAGTTATTTTTTTTTCACCTTGCCATTTTAGATGTCCACATAGAATAGAACTCGTTATGTCTAATGTGTCGGATATTCCTTCTGTAATTTCATAAACTTTACGTTTAAGTAATAATTTCCATTTCTGGAATAGTATTTTGGTCTTCAGACCTTCCTTGTTATTTTCCTTTATTCTTTTATATTTCACTTAATTCTTTGGCTGTTTTGAACGAAAGACACTCTGAAGCATGAGAGCTTTCTGGTCTAATGACAGTGTTGTAGTGTCAGAGACGTGCATTAATGGAAGCAGACTTCACGTCATATAAGTTTTCCGTTAACTGAAAAACCGCTTGCCCTTCCCAAGTTAGCCTCTTTATCCAAAGCATTTGTTGCGTTATTTCACCAAGATATTTCAGTTTTTAAAACTCAGTTTCCATGTATTTAGGTACCTCCTTTGAATCTGTCATAAGCTCTGTTACTTCGGAAGATATAAAAAGGCCTGCTTTTGAAACTTTTTCTTGACAGATTTATCTACATTGTTGCAACATCTCAAAAATGGTTCAAATGGCTCTGAGCACTATGAGACTTAACATCAGCCCCTCCTTAGAACTTAGAACTACTTAAACCTAACTAACCTAAGGACATCACACACATCCATGCCCGAGGCAGAATTCGAACCTGCGACCGTAGCGGTCGGGCGGTTCGAGACTGAAGCGCCTAGAACCGCTCGGCTACACCGGCCAGGTGTTGCATCTTCTGTACTGGGCGGTTAGAATTAGTCTGGAAAGCATGTAAGGCTGTTATAGAGTATGTTGCGATAAGAAATAATTGTAACTGTTGAAGAATGGGACTTTACCCTTTCTAGATGAGCTAGTACGCCGCAAGAATGATGGGTCGTTGCGACATTCTGTGTACATAAAACCTACGTACACAGATCTTTATGTGCAGTCGTCTATCTGCCATCACCCCGCACAAACCGCCATTGTTCTTAGTACCTTAATACATCGGGCGCACGTAACATCGGACGATGAAAACCTTCGCGCTAAATTAGAACACCAGGAGAAGGTTCTTAAAGAGAATTGCAACACTTCACGCCAAATAAGGAAGGCCACGCACAGCTATTATAACAAGAAGCAACGCACTGAGGCACAGCTGACGATTATAAATCAACTACGTTCCTTCTACATGGCGGGAATGTGTCTTCTAAAACAGGCAGATTGGTTAGGAAAAATAATTTCATCGTTGTCTTCAGTCCACCAGTGAAGAGCTTCGCCCTAGTTGGATCCGTTAAAGACGACTTGCAGTTTAATAAAGCGGGCATTTACTAAATTCCCTGTGGTGCTGCCAGACGACACGAAATATCCAGGAGCGTTATGCAGAACACGAAAGATGCACCCGTCTTCGGCAACTGTTAAAATCAGCAGTAGCAAGGCACTGCATTTCCATGGGACACTCATTGCAACCGAGCGAGGTGGCGCAGTGGTTAGCACACTGGACTCGCATTCGGGAGGACGACGGTTCAATCCCGTCTCCGGCCATCCTGATTTAGGTTTTCCGTGATTTCCCTAAATCGTTTCAGGCAAATGCCGGGATGGTTCCTTTGAAAGGGCACGGCCGATTTCCTTGCCAATCCTTCCCTAACCCGAGCTTGCGCTCCGTCTCTAATGACATCGTTGTCGACGGGACGTTAAACACTAACAACCACCACCACCACTCATTGGAATACAATAGAACAAAAAATTTAGCACAAGTTTCCAGTTTTTCGGATTCAGCAATCAAACAATTGGTGGAAATACGTCATGCAGACAATCTTACAAATCGTGGCAACGGCTTTCAACTGGATAAATATTGGAATCCTATAATGAAAACCATCCAGTCACAGCGGAATCGACGGGTTCATTCGATACTCAGTGATTAATCATCTCTCACTTCCACCACCGAGGGCAGCACATGCAACTCGCCTATACCGCGCGTTTCATCACCTGACGCATGCGCCGGAAGACGCCAGCACATCTCGCATGCGCGAGATTCGGCATAAATACGGTGACTGTGCCTGGGCTCTTCAGTAGCTTTCTACTCAGCTGAAGGTGGCTGGATGTCTCTGGGTCGAAACATAGTGGCAGAATGTCGACAGGATCCGGCTGCACATTCGAAAATTATTATAACTGAGAAGTAATTGTTAAGAGAAGTATTCGATACGTTGCGCCGTTTCCGAGTTAATTACTACTGAAGTTAGTCTATCAGGCCTTTGCACGTGCTAATTCAAACGGGCCACCAGATACACTTAGTGTCAGTTGTTCCCATAGCATAGTCGATACTGCTCAGCCTTTGCCTCGTGTTCGATCCTTACTAGTGCCATGTCAATTTTTGTATCGATGTCTTGTTTGGTTTTGGAAACAAACGAAGAACACGTTTGGCGACACAATCTATAGCGGCCGCTTGAATTTCCGTGCGCGAGCTTGGTTGTCTAACTTACGTGCTAATTAACTCGGAAACGGCGCAACGTAGCGAATTATTTTCTGAACAGTTAATTAATTTTTAGTTCCTTCAAGGACGTAGCCAAGGGGGGGGGGGGGGGGGGTGTCCACAGGGCCCGCGCCCTCCTATCGAATGCCGGACATTTGCCACGCCGGACATTTGCCTCACTTGCCCCTTCGCCAGGTTGCGATCCCTCAGGTAAGGGACGCCCTTCGTCGTACTACTTCTGTCCGCTTTCAAACCGCCGCCTCCACATCTTACTCGTTACAACCAGTACGTAAGGAAACTTCTTCTTCGACATCTTGGCCAAATACAGAGCTTCTTGTCCGAGATCGAAACAAAAGCAATTCCGACGATTATGTCAGTATGTAATTAGTTCTGCCAAGTATAAATATAGATCCCTCTGTCTGTACGGTAGCTTCCTTCCACGCTTACTTATTTGCGATAGAAACAGTCCATCGCCATGGGAGCAACAAGAAAGGAACGATGTAAAGAGAATGCGAATGTACGCTAATAATTTCTTTTTGATCACTGCATTTGTGCCTACTTCAATTACTACAACTGCATGCCCAAAAGACTATAAGGAAAGAAGAAATAAGTATTTGAATGTTTGAAAAGAAGAACGATATACTCCATATTAACTTACTCTCTAAAATGCGATATCTCTTGCGCCGAAACATTAGTTAACAAACTGTAGCGGGACAATGTTCAAAACATGACTGAAAATACTTGCACTAAACAGAGATAAGAACGCCTATGACTGATATGTCATCTAAAGTCGACGTACAATTTTAAAATGTTAGAAATAAGGAAATGAAGTAATACAGAATGCAATGCTTGTAACGTTGTAAGTAGGCTATTTAGATTTTTATGTTGGTTATACAACGTAGCGCTCTGTATGAAAATCACTGACTGCGCTGTGCGCATTCTGTGGCTGGTCTGCATTGTTGGAATATTTGCTTGTGTAGCGTTGGGCAGTTCGATGTCAACAGCGCGTAGCGTTGTGCAGTTGGAGGTGAGCCGCCAGCAGTGGTGGATGTGGAGAGAGATGGCAGGATTTTGAGAGCGGACGATCCGGACGTGTGTCCGCCAGAAAGAGTAAATTTTTAATACTGTATATTATGAACTGATATATGACTTTTGAATATTATTAAGGTAAATACATTGTTTGTTCTCTGTCAAAATCTTTCATTTGCTAACTATGCCTATCACTAGTTAGTGCCCTCAGTAGTTAGAATCTTTTATTTAGCTGGCAGTATTGGCGCTCGCTGTATTGCAGTAGTTCTAGTAACGAAGATTTTTGTGAGGTAAGTGATTTGTGAAAGGTATAGGTTATTGTTAGTCACAGCCATTCTTTTGTAGGGATTGTTGAAAGTCAGATTGCGTTGCGCTAAAAATATTGTGTGTCAGTTTAGTGTTGGTCAGAATAAGTAAAGAGAGAAATGTCTGAGTACGTTCAGTTCCGCTCAGTTGTTTGAAAATCAAATAACGTAAGGGGTTAATCAGTACAGTAATTGATAAATTTTTCTGAGGGGACGTTGCAACGTACGTTGTTGTTCTACATTGTTTAGTTCTGGTATTTACAGGATCACGGGGAGAGCATCCTAGGTTTTGGAGGGAAAAGCCGTAATTGTAATGATCTACACTACAACAGAAACAAGAAGCACAACTTAAGGAAAAATGATGTAATGTGTGTATCAGCTCACAAGCGACATTGAAGCAGGTAGTTCCTGTGACTTAGTATGGGCAGAGGTTATATTCGACAACCGGAATAAATTAATAAGTGGCTCCTTTTACCGACTTCCGGTCTCAGATGAAACAGTTGCTGATGAGTTCAAAGAAAACTTGAGTATCATCACAAATAGGTACCCTGCTCATACAATTACAGTTGGCGGTGACTTCAATCTATCTTCCGTCTGTTGACAAAAATACATTTTCAGACCCTATTGCAGATAGAAAACAACTTCCGTAATTTTTCTAAATGCTTTTTTAAAAATTATTTTGAACAATTCGTTCACGAGGCCATTCAAATTGTAAATGGTTAGGAAAACACACTTGATCTCTTAGCTAGAAATAGCCCTGAGCATAACGGCGGATACAGGGATTAGTGAACACACAGTCGAGCGAGGCTGAATTCCGTAACAAGGAAATTCACCAAAACTAAACGCAAAATATATCTATTTGTAAAAGCAGCTAAAAATTCGCTTGACGTCTTTTAAGAGACAGTCTCCAATCCTTCCAATCTACGTAAGTGAAGACCATATGTGGCTTAAGTTCAAAGAAATAGTCTCAACAGCACTCGAGAGATTGATACCAAATAAATTAATAAGAGACGGAACTGATCCCCCATTGTACACAAACATGACAGACAGCTGCTGCAAGAGCACCGAAAAAGGCAAGTCTAATTTAGACGGATGCAAAATCCCCAAGATCGACGAAGTTTTACTGAGGCTCGAAATTTAGGGCGGATTTCAATGCGAGATGCATCGTGCCTTTCTGACGTGGAAGCGTGTATTATGGCGACGTTATTACCAAATACTTCTAAACAGGATCAACGTGCTCTTATTCTTTTCTTGGTAACCATCGGAGAACTAAGAGTGTGTATAGGGCAGCACGTCTGACGAAAACCACCGTTGTGGAACTGTGTGACACGGGGCGCCGCTACTTCATGATAACGCACGTCCCCATATCGCAAATGTCGTACCGCAGAAGTTACGCCAACTCAAGCGGGAGATTCTCGAGCACACATCCTATAGTCCTGATCTCTCGCTGTGCGATTATCACGCATTTGGCTCCTTAAAAAAGCCCTTGAAGGATCGGTGATTGCTGTCGGACGAGAATGCGCAGCAGTCACTTAAGCACTTCTTCACGCATCATGAAACAGTGTTTTATCAAACGGATATCTTCAACATGATGCGTCGGTTGAAAGATTACCTCCACGTCTAGGCGATTTTTCTTGAGTGTCAGACATATTCTGGACTGTACGTCCTTCGAAAGGAAAAGTTTTGATCGACCCTTGTAATTTGTTTTCATTGTTATGAAGACAAAGGTAAATACACTATCGATAGTCAAGAAGACCGTCGACAGATTTAAACCATCGATATATCGATTGTGTTGTGTCTAGGCAAGACAGCCTAGACACAAGGAGAGGAAGCCGAAAGGCACGCGCTTAAACTCACGCAGGATGGCGTGAGGTCTGAAACAGGATACGTAATGAATGCTATCAAGAAAAGTACGTAGCTTCTGGAATACTTAACTTTAATCCACATTTGTAGAACATCGCTCTTGATACATTAATAGAATCTCAATATCAATTGAATACGGCGCCTTGCTAGGTCGTAGCAAATGTAGCTGAAGGCTATGCTAACTATCGTCTCGGCAAATGAGAGCGCAGTTGTCAGTGAACCATTGCTATGAACGTCGGCTGTACAACTGGGGCGAGTGCCAGTACGTCTCTCTAGACCTGCCGTGTGGTGGCGCTCGGTCTGCTATCACTGACAGTGGCGACACGCGGGTCCGCCGTATGCTAACGGACCGCGGCCGATTTAAAGCTACCACCTAGCAAGTGTGGTGTCTGGCTATGACACCACAGATTGCACTACCGGCTGTCACCTATCCCTACTTTAACCAAGGCCAACTGTCATACAGTTTTGGCCTTATTTGAGTTCAGTTGGTATTTTGCTAATCAGTTCAGTCCTTATATGTAGTTGAATTTAACGTAAGTGCTACCATTTATTGTTTTTGGTTCAAATGGCTCTGAGCACTATGGGACTTAACATCTGAGGTCATTAGTCCCCTAGAACTTACCACTACTTAAACCTAACTAACCTAAGGACATCACACACATCCATGCCCGAGGCAGGATTCGAACCTGCGACCGTAGCAGCCGCGCGGTTCTGGACTGAAGCGCCCAGAACCGCTCGGCCACCGTGGCCGGCTTATTGTTTTTGTGCTGCGTGCTGTTCTGACAGTTTTTAACTTTGGATAACTTTGTATTATGAAAGAAGAGAAATACCGAGTTCGATTCTTCCACCCGCGTTTTGGTACGTTGAAAATATGTATGCAGTACTATAATAGCATAATTTTCTATTTATAGCAGTATAATGCCGGCACTGCTGTCGTCATTAGGAGACTGGTAGAACTTTGGAGATGTAATATTTCAGTATTTTACAAGGCAGTGGTGCGATAAACAGCATTACTAGTAGCATTGCAATGAGTGCATAAAAATACACTTTGATTTGTCTGTGTCGTCGCGAAATATCGTTGATCAACAAAAATATCGCTCAGTCGGCGAGTGTTACGTTTATTTAAAAAATGTGTTAAAAGTTCTATCATTTATATCCCAAATGGTAAAATATTGCCCATTCTGGTGACCCGGGCGGTACTCTTATTACGAAAAGACGGGGAAGTGTTTGTGGAGAAAGGCAGGGATATGTGATGACAGGACATTCTATAGTTCTTTCGTTTCTAAAATTTATTTTCAGTAGGCTGCTCAAACTTCTCCGAGCCACCACGATCTACATCAATCCTCCCTCTTTTCGTTCAAAATATTTTCGCTCTTGTAATACTGTTTAACTGAAATTACGGATTCCTTACGCTATTAAATCTTTAGATATGCATGCATTCATGCACTATCATACGACGAAACATGCACATCTAACGGAAAAACATGGAATATAAGAATGCCATCTTTTGGTGCGATGCATTTTATTTTATTTGAAAACAGTTTACAACCACCAGTTTTTCCAAACTCTCCACCGACCGGGGTAGGTCTGCAGCTTGAGGCGCTGAGCTAGCGATCTATGGAGTCAGAAAGCGAGGTGGTTGGAATGCATCCGTCGACAACATTGAAAATGGTTTTTAGTGGTTTCCCATTTTCAATTTTGGCAAATGCCGCGGTTGGTTCCTTACTATAGGGCACCGTCAATTCCTGCCGAATTCTTTCTGTACTGGCAGATTTCAGCCTCTGTGGTTAAATTGAAAGACCTGCATCGAAGGCCAGGCTAACATCTCTTGGGAGACTCTGAGCACTAAAAGACACATTTACATTGGAAGGCGACTGTCAATTGTCACTTTATACTACGTATCTCGACATAAAGATGCCTCACTTGAGGAACGGCGATGTATCATGTCTTCAAGTTTTACTACAACAATTATGTTCTGCTGTGAAATGTCTTATTCGCCATGTCCTCTAAACAGTGAGTCCAACCGTCAGAGCTCTAACGTATTTGTAAATAAAAGTCGTATTAACGACGACGTATGTTGTACATCATAGAGCAGTTTATTAGTATCAAACACGGTGTAATCACATTATCATGGAAAAATAGAAACTGATTTATGACGTCGCATACATTAGACACTATTTGAAATTAACATGTGAATCACGGTTAACATTCCAAAACTGTAGCTCATAGCTTCTGTGTATTCCGTTTCATTTTGTAAATAAGGTCAGTTGTTATACTTTCGGGCTGACTGTTGAAATAATAAAGAAGTTCTTCATCTTCCAAGGAAATTGAAACATTTTAATGAAATGAAAGAGATTTAATAAAATTTGAGCATGAATCGAGGATTCTGGGATGCTTTGATGTGCTGAAAAAATTCTGGCTTTGTTTCAGATAAGTTGTAATTTTAAATAGGATATTGTAATAGGAGAAAGAGCACTATTGTCAAAAAAGATTTGAACACGTTTAAATTTATACGTTATCCATCAGAATGTTCAGATTCTTCTGCTCTGCGATAGCGAAGCTTATATTACAAGATTGAACTGTGTTTTGTTAGCAAAAAAGCAATACAATATATTTGAATTTTAATTGATTTGGCAATAGAGTGAATGTATCATATTGCCGAATATGGAAATATTTCATTGCGCATTTGGGTTTTCTTATGTATATACTGTTGAGAATATATGTTATAATGCAATACATTTTTATGAAATACTTTTCTTGTTAATTTTTATAGACCACTACAATTTGTATGAAGGCAACCGGAAGGCAAATTATCTACGTGTACATAAAATTAATAAATAAATAAACAAATTTTCAGAATAAAGCGTTAAACAAGAGCCTTCTTAAGGTATTCTTTAACCAGTAGGTCTCCCCCTTTTTGATAAAATCCTGACTTTGTCCTCGATTCCTTCTTCTTCTGTTGCGTTCCTCCATTCCCTGATTACCTTTTCTAATACACATCTGAATTGGTAAGCGAACAATCCATGTCCTCAATTTACTTTAGTTTCGAACTCAAAATGCTTGGACGTTTCAGGCAAAATCTTTTTTAACCTCTCTGTTATTTCCTTACTGCTCCTTTTTCTTTCTGTTATTTACTCCAAGGTGGTTCTGTTACTTGCGAAGTCTTCGAGCCACCCTGATATAGATGATAACGAACTTTGACACAAAGCGGTCAGATATTAAGGAATAATTGAAACAACAACTTACGATATTGTGTAATGTCCTTTGTGGAATAGTACAGACCCTTTAAAATTAAATCTTGTTCCTGCAAAACTCTGTACACTTTCAAACAGTAACGCGTCGAAAACCCAGAAATCACATACGATCACAGCTGACAGTTTGATTCCAGTTGAGACGACAGACAGGCCGGTGCTCAGCTGAACATCATGAGGTGGGAGGCTCGCCTCGAGTCAGCCTCTCTGTCCGGCCGCCCCTCGCCGCAGCCGACGCAGCCGCCGCCCCCGCCGCTGCTGCCCGCGCCGTCGCCTCTCCCCCTGCCCTTACCCTTACCCTTTGCCCTGGCCCTGGGTTTGGGTCTGGGCTTGGGTTTCTCCTTGGCGCGGCGTGACGGAGCAGCCGCGCGCCGGCCGAGCCTTTTTACGGGCTTGGCTCGCGTACTGCGCAGGCGCCGGGCGACGGAGCGGCATCGCCCACTGGACAGCTGGCGACGTCTACTCGTCCTGGAGCAACAGGTGCGGCGCCTGGCTGTCGCTCTCGCTGGGACTCTGTGGTGACAGGTACAAGCGGTTAGCGCACACTGTCGTCACGCGTTTACTGCATGCGGTGACAAAACATATTCCGGGCAGCAATATGGGATTGTTGGTCCGCCTTGATGCAAAACGCTTTTGTCATATACACTGGGTGATCAAAAAGTATACATTTGAAAACTGAATAAATCACGGAATAATGTAATAGAGAGATACAAATTGACACACATGCTTGGAATGACATGCGGTTTTATTAAAACAAACATATGGCGCTTCATCTGATCAGAATAGCAATAATTAGCATAACAAAGTAAGACAAAGCAAAGATGATGTTCTTTACATGAAATGCTCAATATGTGCACCATCATTCCTCAACAATAGCTGTAGTCGAGGAATAATGTTGTGAACAGCACTGTAAAGCATGTCCGGAGTTATTGTGAGGCATTGGCGTCGGATGTTGTCTTTCAGCATCCCTAGAGATGTCGGTCGATCACGATACACTTGCGACTTCACGTAACCCCAAAGGCAATAATCGCACGGACTGAGGTCTGGGGACCTGAGACGCCCAGCATGACGAATGTGGCGGCTGAGCACACGATCATCACCAAACGACGCGCGCAAGAGATCATTCACTCGTCTAGCTTTTTTTTTTTTTTTTTTGTTCTAGTAAAACCTCATGTCATTCCAAGCATGTGTGCCAATTTTTACCTCTCTATCTACATTATTCCGTGGTTTATTAAGTTTTCAAATTCATACTAACTTTTTGATCACCCTGTATATATGAGGTGGTCCATTGATCGTGACTGGCCCAAATATCTCACGAAATAAGCATCAATCGAGAAATCTACAAAGAACGAAACTCGTCTAGCTTGAAGTGGGAAACCAGATGGCGCTATGGTTGGCCCGCTAGATGGCGCTGCCATGGGTCAAACGGATATCAACTGTTTTTTTTTTTTAAATAGGAACCCCCATTTTTATAACATATTCGTGTAGTACGTAAAGAAATATGATTGTTTTAGTTGAACCACTTTTTTCGCTTCGTGATAGATGGCGGTGTAATAGTCAAAAACGTATAACTACGTGGTATCACGTAACATTCAGCCAGTACGGACGGTATTTGCTTCGTCATACATTACCCGTGTTAAAATGGACCGTTTACCAATTGCGGAAAAGGTCGATATCGTGTTGATGTATGCTATTGTGATCAAAATGCCCAACCGGCGTGTGCTATGTATCCTGGACAACATCATCCAAGTGTCCGGACCGTTTGCCGGATAGTTACGATATTCAAGGAAACGGGAAGTGTTCAGCCACATCTGAAACGTCAGCCACGACCTGCAACAAATGATGATACCCAAGTAGGTGTTTTAGCTGCTGTCGCGGGTAATCTGCACATCAGTAGCAGATAAATTGCGCGAGAATCGGGAATCTCAAAAACGTCGGTGTTGAGAATGCTGCACCAACATCGATTGCACCCGTACCATATTTCTATGCTCCAGGAATTGCATGGCGACGACTTTGAACGTCGTGTACAGTTCTGCCACTGGGCACAAGAGAAATAACGGGACGATGACAGATGTTTTGCGCGCGTTCTATTTAGCGACGAAGCGTCATTCACCAACAGCGGTAATGTAAACCGGAATAATATGCACTATTGGGCAACGGAAAATCCACGATGGCTGCGACAAGTGGAACATCAGCGACCTTGGCGGGTTAATGTATAGTGCGGCAGTATGGGAGGAAGGATAATTGGCCCCCATTTTATCGATGGCAGTCTGAATGGTGCAATGTATGCTGATTTCTTACATTATGGTCTACCGATGTTACTACAAGATGTTTCACTGCATGACAGAATGGCGATGTACTTTCAACATGACGGATGTCCGGCACATAGCTCGCGTACTGTTGAAGCGGTATTGAAAAGCATATTTCATGACAGGTGCATTGGTCGTCGAAGAACCCTCTGGATCTGACGTCCCCGGATTTCTTTCTGTGGGGAAAGCTGAAGGATATTTGCTATCGTGATCCACCGACAACGCCTGACAACATGCGTAAGTGCACTGTCAATGCATGTGCGAACATTACGGAAGGCGAACTACTCGCTCTTGAGAGGAATATCGTTACACGTATCGCCAAATGCATTGAGGTTGATTGACATCATTTTGAGTATTTATTGCATTAATGTGGTATTTACAGGTAATCACGCTGTAACAGCATGCGTTCTCAGAAATGATAAGTTCACAAAGGTACATGTATCACATTGGAACAACCGAAATAAAATGTTCAAGCTTACCTACTTTCTGTATTTTAAGTTAAGAAACCTACCTGTTGCCAACTGTTCGTCTAAAATTGTCAGCCATATGTTTGTGACTATTACAGCGCCATCTATCACAAATCGAAAAAAGTGGTCCAACTAAAACATTCAATTTCTTTACGTACTACACGAATATGTAATAAAAAATGGGGGTTCCTATTTAAAAATAAAAAAAAAACGCAGTTGATATCCGTTTGACCTATGGCAGCGCCATCGAGCTAGTTTCCCCCTTCAAGCTAGAGAAGTTTCGTTCTTTGTAGTTTTTTCATTTGACGCTTATTTCTTGAGATACTTGACCCAGTCACGATCAATGGACCACCCTGTATATATTTTCGTCACATATCATGTCATCTGCAACTTCGTTGGATGGCTTGCAGCTACTTTTAGGTACAGAGAAACATAAAGACCTTGGTCGAGATCCAAGTCTGGACCGGGAGACTTGCTTTTATTAAGTGATTTAAGTTGCTTCACTACCCCGAGGATATTTACTTCTACGTTACTCATGTTGGCTGATGTTCTCGATCCGAATTCTGGAATATTTACTTCATCTTCTTTTGTGAAGGCATTTCGGAGGCTGTGTTTAGTAACTCTGCTTTGGCAGCACTGTCTTCGATAATAACTCCATTGCTATCGCGCGAGAAGGCATTGATTGTTTCTTGCCGCTAACATACTTTACATACGACCAGAATCTCTTTGGATTTCCTGCCAGGTTTCGAGACAAAGTTTCATAGTGGAAACTGTAATAAGCATCTCGCATTGAGTTCCGCACTAAGTTTCGAGCTTCTGTAAAAGATCGCCAATCTTGGGGATTCTGCGTCTGTCTAAATTTGGCATGTTTGTTTCGTTGCTTCTGCAATAATGTTCGAACCCGTTTTGTATACCAAGGAGGATCAGCTCCGTAGTTTGATAATTTATTTGGTATAAATCTCTCAATTGCTGCCGATACTACTTCTTTTAATTTAAGCCACGTCTGGTCTACACTTAATTATTATTAATGAGGAATGAGTGGAGATTGTCTCTCAGGAAGGCGCCAAGTGAATTTTTATCTGCTTTTTTGAATAGGTATATTTTTCGCTTATTTTTCGAGGATTTATGGATTACAATACTCAGTCTCGCTACGACAACCCTGTGTTCACTAATCCCTGTATCGGTTTTGATGCTCGTTATTAACTCAGGATTATTTGTTGCTAAGAGGTCAAGAGTGTTTTCACAATCGTTTACTATTCGCGTGGGCTCATGAACTAACTGCTCGAAATAATTTGCAGAGAATGCGTTTAGCACAATTTCGGATGATATTTTATGCGTACCTCCGGAACTGAACATGTATTTTCGCCAACACATCCAGGGTACATTAAAGTCGGCAGCAACTATTATTGTATAAGTCGGGTACGTGTTTGAAATCAAACTCAAGTTTTCTTTGAACCTTTCAGCAACTGTATCATCTGAATTGGGAGGTACGTAAAAGGATTCAATTATTATTTTCTTCTGGTTACCAACAATGACCTCTGCCCATACCAAGTCACAGGAAGAATCTACTTTAATTTCGCGACAAGTTAAACTACTTCTAACAGCAACAAACACGCCACCATCAACCGTGTTAGCCTATCCTTTCGGAACACCATTAGGCTTTTCGCAAAAATTTCGGCTGAGCTGATATCCGGCTTTAGCCAGCTTCCAGTGCCTGTAACGATTTGAGCATCAGTGCTTTCTATTAGGGCTTGGAGCTCTGGTAACTCCCCAACACAGCTACGACAATTTACAACTGTTATACCAATGGTTCCTGTATCTACGTTCTTCCTGTGTTCAGCCTGCACCCTTTGTGACTGAAGCCCGTCTTATGTTTTCCCGAGACCCACTAACCTAAAAAAACCGCCCAGTCCACGCCACACAGCTCCTGCTACCCGTGTAGCCGCCTCCTGCGTATAGTGGACACCCAACCTATTCAGCGGAACCCGAAACCCAACCACTCTTTGGCGCAAGTCGAAGAATCTGCCGCCTACACGGTCGCAGAACCGTCTGAGCCTCTGATTCAGACCCTCCACTCAGCTCTGTACCAGAGGTCCGCAATCGGTCCTGTCGACTGTGCTGCAACTGGTCAGCTCTGCTTTCATCTTGCAAGCAAGATTGGCAGCCTTTATCACTTCTGTTAGCCGCTCGAAACCAGAGAGAATCTCTTCTGATCCAAAGCGAAACACATCATTGGTACCGACGTGAGCAACCACCTGTAGTTGGCTGCACCCTGTGCTCCTCATGGCAACCGGGAGGACCCTTTCCACATCTAGAATGACTCCACCCGGTATGCACACTGAGAGTGCACATCGGTTTTCTTACCCTTCTTGTCAGCCAAGTCTCTAAGGGGCCCCATAACGCATTTAAAGTTGTAGCTCCCAACTTCCAACAATCCCAACCTCTGTGATAGCCCGGATCTTGCACGCTGAGAGGCTTCCTCTGAAACAGGACAGGCGACAGCATCTGCCTGAATATCGTTTTAGAGATGTTGCCGAAAATGTCGTCCTTTCCCGTTAATGATCAACTGGTACCTACGTGTTAATAATTGCCTAACATGCTCAGAGCAACCAGGTACTTCAAGAATAGTGGCTGCATATTCAGCCAATCGGGCAGCTAGACATTCTCGAGTATCTGTCGGCATCTTATACACCAAACGCTTAATCTTCCTCCAATAAAAATAAATGCATAGGAGAGAGATGGGGAGATTATTGTGACCACTGTACTGGCCTACCTCTCCCGATTCAACAGCAAGGCAAATCATTGTCTAAATGTGCGCTGAAGTCAACGAGAAATTGTGGTGGAACCCCGGTCATGCGGAATCATAAACGCTGCGAGACTGCTAGCGGGACGTTCTCCAATATATGTAATAGTACTTCACGGAAAAATAAACGGTAATTTTCTCTACATAGCCTGGTGGGCAGAACATACGCCCCAACCAGATGATCGTGAACACTATCGGCCCACACATTTATCATAAATCTTTGACGGTGGTGGAACACACGAAATGCGGTGAAATTGTCCAGCTCCCAGACATAGCTGTTTTCTCTTTTGAATATTCCTTGTCTTGTGAAGTGAGCCTCGTCAGAAAACAAAAGACACATTTGAAACTCAGGGATGTTTACAGTTTCGTGTAAATACCGTTGGTACAATTCCTTGCGCTGTGGTGTCATTGGTTGACAGGTCTTGTACCTTCTGATACTTGTATGGATGCATGTGCGCCCCGTCCAGGACGTTGCACACATTAGCACTCGAGGTATTTAGTTCCTTACCTCTCGATCGTATACTGGTGCTTGGGATCTCCCCAACACGGTGTAACAAAGCCTCCTGAAACTGAGCACTTCACACACCATGATGTCTACCAATTTGTGGTCTTTCAGGTGTAAGGGATCCCATTTCACAAAGACGCCCATCAAGTCTTTGAAATCTGACTACCTGGTAACCACATCCCCTACAATGAGAGGTATTTCAGATAACACGGTTGGAGTCTCAAGATCCTGCAAATATCAATAGAAATTTTCATGGAAAAACGCAACATAACATAAATAGTAACAATGTGATTGTGGCTGCGCGGGGTAGCCGCGCGGTCTAGGGCGCCTAACCACGGTTCGCACGGCTCCTCCCGTCGGAGGTTCGAGTCCTCCCTTGGGCATGGGCGTGTCTGTTGTGTGTGTGTGTGTGTGTGTGTGTGTGGTTTGAGGTTTTCGGGCGCTAAACAGCGTGGTCATCAGCGCCCAAACGCATAGAAACAGGAACACATGCGGTGAAGGGACGAAGACGGACAGCGAACAAGGAGGACGGCTAAAAGACATAGACCTGATTCAGTTCCAAATCCTCACATACAGAGGCAAAACAAGAGGAGAAGAAACGCACTAAAAAAGGAAAGGAAACACAATGAAAAGAGAACAGAAATCGAAGTGAAACAAGTAGGTAATCGTAACTGGCGGACCTCTTACCTAAAGCCTGGGTGAGCCAGTCACCCAGCAGCACATTAAAATCCTCTCCCTAAAATCCGAGGCAACAAATTGGACAGAACACAAAACCGTAAGACTTTAACCACAGTAGTTGCGTCGTCTTGCAAAATAGAGGGCAAATCCGGTGGCAAGGAAACCACCGCCCTCTGGTCAGAGAATAAAGGACAGTCAAGTAAAATGTGGCGGACAGTAATCTGGACGCCACAAGCACTGCAGATTGGGGGGTCCTCCCGCCGGGGTAAAAAACCGTGCGTTAAGGGACTGTGGCCGATGCGGAGGCGAGTGAGGAGAACCTCATCCCGCCTGCATGACTGGTAGGACGTACGCCATGGCCGCGTGGTGGCCTTGACCAGACGCAGCTTATTTTCACCGACTGCCAGCCACTCCTCTTCCCATTGACGCATAACACGAAAACGCAAAAGGGAGGTAACAGCGTGGAGGGGGGCGGCACATTCAACAACGTGAGGGAGGTAACATGCATCTTTGGCAGCCACATCCGCCAGTTCGTTTCCCCTAATACCCACGTTCCCCGGCACCCAGCAGAAAGAAACCTCCTTCCCCTGCCGTTGCAGGTGGAGTAGGGCATCATGGATGTTCTGGACGACCGTATCCGCTGGGTACAAGTGTTGCATGGTCTGAAGGGCACTCGGGGAGTCAGAACAGATGAGAAACTTAAGACTGGGAGCACATCTCATCTGCTCCAATGCCCGTAAGATCGCAAGATCGCAAACAATTCGGCATCAAAGATGGTAAACGCTGCAGGAAGCCGTAACTTGACGACTCGATCAGGGAAAACAACAGCACAACCAACAGAGTCCCACTGTTTAGAGCCATCCGTAAATACTGGTACATGGTCGGCATGCTGGTTTAAAATATCGTAAAATACGGAGGTAAAAACTAACGCAGGAGTGCAGCTCCTCCGGTATTCTGACAAGTCTAAAAGGACGCTGGGCCTCTGGAGCAACCAGGGAGGCAGGCGGGTAAAACCCTGGAGTTGGGGCGTGTCTGTTGTCCGTAGCGTAAGTTAGTTTAAGTTAGATTAAGTACTGTGTAGGCCTAGGGACCGTTGACCTCATCCGTTTGACCCCATAGGAACTTACCACAAATTTGAAAATTTCCAGTGTGATTGTTTATTCAGGGGCTTGGTTATTCCTAACAGTAATTAAAACTTATCGTTGTTGGCTGTAGTATGTAATAGTGTTACAAATCAGAGCACAATATCAACGAAGCAGTCGAAACAACTGTGAACGTCGCCCAGGGGAAGTCCAGCGCCTGCCCCTTCAAGGACCCCAAGAGTGAAACGTTGCACCTGCTTTTTTATCTGTTCTAATAACGCTACAAACTAGTGTACATAATGAAACTTCCTGGCAGATTAAAACTGTGTGCCCGACCGAGACTCGAACTCGGGACCTTTGCCTTTCGCGGGCAAGTGCTCTACCATCTGAGCTACCGAAGCACGACTCACGCCCGGTACTCACAGCTTTACTTCTGCCAGTATCTCGTCTCCTACCTTCCAAACTTTACAGAAGCTCTCCTGCGAACCTTGCAGAACTAGCACTCCTGAAAGAAAGGATATAGCGGAGACATGGCTTAGCCACAGCCTGGGGGATGTTTCCAGAATGAGATTTTCACTCTGCAGCAGAGTGTGCGCTGATATGAAACTTCATGGCAGATTAAAACTGTGTGCCCGACCGAGACTCGAACTCAGGACCTTTGCCTTTCGCGGGCAAGTGCTCTACCATCTGAGCTACCGAAGCACGACTCACGCCCGGTACTCACAGCTTTACTTCTGCCAGTATCTCGTCTCCTACCTTCCAAACTTTACAGAAGCTCTCCTGCGAAGGAGAGCTTCTGTAAAGTTTGGAAGGTAGGAGACGAGATACTGGCAGAAGTAAAGCTGTGAGTACCGGGCGTGAGTCGTGCTTCGGTAGCTCAGATGGTAGAGCACTTGCCCGCGAAAGGCAAAGGTCCCGAGTTCGAGTCTCGGTCGGGCACACAGTTTTAATCTGCCAGGAAGTTTCATATCAGCGCACACTCCGCTGCAGAGTGAAAATCTCATTCTAGTGTACATAATATTTTTGCACCACGCATAGTTGTTGGTCCATCGCACACTTAACACTTGAGAATCACTTACCCTGCAATAACGGATATAACGAGCTCGGAGAGGTCGTGATTGTCTACATTTCTGAGCAGGAAGGAGATCTGTTCACAGTTAGAATCGTAGCCAATGTCACGGAAAGGCCACTTTGATCGCCAAAGTACGTATTTGAACGTGAGATTTTACCACAGTTCCATATATTTATATCTATAGAGCCTTCACCCCGAAAACATCGCCTCAAACAGCGCAAGAAACATCACTTGTGCAAGAAACGGCTTCCTCAGAGAATATTTCGTCTCGCCACATTACCACAGATTTCGAGAATTTGGCGTCATTTCGATGGAAAAACTGATGTCTACCCATTAAACTAGCTCATAAGGTGATGGAGTGAGACATGTTTTGTATCAGTGCCATCTAGTTCTGACTTCCAAAATTCAGTCGTCATACGTTGTATGTAACTCTCCAACTCCAGAATATTTAATGCTACGTTTAGTCGCCCCTCCATCACTGACATAAGCGTAATTCTGTTCCAGCGTTCCACTATATGACGGAAGGGTGATTTGCATCTTCGTCTTCAGCAGCAGATTTTACTTGGCAGATCTCATCAACTACGTTCTTATCACGGCCGCTGTACATTTTAAAGAAAGCTGTTGCTGTATGTTGGATTCACAGCAAAGGCAACAATGAATAAAGTAGTATGAGAGAAGTAGATTTCACAAGCGTATAAGTTGGGCACTGACACTATTAGGAGTTACTGGTGAATGATTTCGAAGTATGTGGACAGGTAATATCTGCCGTCTCCCAATCCCGAGCTTGCTAACTGCAAAGGACCTTAAAAACATACTAGTCACGCTATGAAGTATCAGATCGACGACTAACAACTCGAGCAAAACATAGATATCTTCGAAAATATATCAGTTGCCGTTATTTCACAGTTTCAGAGTGGGCGGAGAAACTGTAAATACAAACAGTTTAAATGAATACATAAAAACATTATTGAAATTTTTTAGCGACAATGGACTTTAGAATGTAGTTGGATGATTAAGGTTCCAAGAAGATAATTGAAGAATAGTTCGATCGCATAGAAATGTATTATCTGCAAAGGAAAGATGCCTTCTTCGAAAGTTGGCTTTGAGATGTAGGGAAATGAGTATTTGTTACTTTCATTTGGTAAGTAATTCCAAGTGTTTATTATTTTTAAATAATTCATGCTGTCTACAGATTAGTATAGGAAATGTAGTAATAGGGTTGATCTGTTCTTCACCAGCAGGTTAACGAGCGTCTTCTGGATTCCACCATTTACAGTCAGAAGTACCGCATAACTCTGCCAGGTGCTGCTCTCAAACCTCGCCACAAGTGAAATCAATTTCAAGACGGAGAAATTCAGTCTTCTCGCACAGAATCAAGTGTACGCAAAATAATGCTTAAGTCATATACTTTTTAATTAACCTATTACATTCTAACACTTGGTTCAAGAGCTAACACTTGGTTCAAGAATCATAAAAGAAGGCTGTATACATGGAAGAATCCTGGAGATACTAGAAGGTATCAGATAGATTATATAATGGTAAGACAGAGATTTAGGAACCAGGTTTTAAATTGTAAGACATTTCTAGGGGCAGATGTGGACTCTGACCACAATAAATTGGTTATGAACCGTAGATAAAAACTAAAGAAACTGCAAAAAGGTGGGAATTTAAGGAGATGGGACCTGGATAACCTGACTAAGGCAGAGGCTGTACAGAGTTTCAGGGAGAGCATAAGGGAACAATTGACGGGAATGGAGGAAAGAAATACAGTAGAAGAAGAATGGGTAGCTCTGAGGGATGAAGTAGTGAAGGCAGCAGAGGATCAAGTAGGTAAAAAGACGAGGGCTAGCAGAAATCCTTGGGTAGCAGAAGAAATATTGAATTTAATTGATAAAAGGAGAAAATATAAAAATGCAGTAAATGAAGCAGGCAAAAAGGAATACAAGCGTCTCAAAAATGAGATCGACAGGAAGTACAAAATGGCTAAGCAGGGATGGCTAGAGGACAAATGTAAGGATGTAGAGCCTTATCTCACGAGGAGTAGGATAGATACTGCCTACAGAAAATGAAAGAGACCTTTGAAGAAAAGTGAACCACTTGCATGAACATCAAGAGCTCAGATGGAAACCCAGTTCTAAGCAAAGAAGGGAAAGCGGAAACGTGGAAGGAGTATATAGAGGGTCTATACAAGGGCGATGTACTTGAGGACAATGTTATGGAAATGGAAGAGGATGTAGATGAAGATGAAATGGGAGATACGATACTGCGTAATGAGTTTGACAGAGCACTGAAAGACCTGAGTCGAAACAAGGCCGCGGGAGTAGACAACATTCCATTAGAACTACTGACGGCCTTGGGAGAGCCAGTCCTGACAAAACTGTGCCATCTGGTGAGCAAGATGTTTGAGACAGGCGAAATATCCTCAGACTTCAAGAAGAATATAATAATTCCAATCACAAAGAAAGCAGGTGTTGACAGATGTGAAAATTACCGAACTGTCAGTTTCATAAGTGGCAGGTGCAAAATACTAACGAGAATTCTGTATAGACGAATGGAAAAACTGGTAGAAGCAGACCTCGGGGAAGATCAGTTTGGATTCCGTAGAATTATTGGAACGCGTGAGGCAATACTGACCTTACGACTCACCTTAGAAAAAGATTAAGGAAAGGCAAACCTACGTTCCAAGACTTAGAGAAAGCTTTTGTCAGTGTTGACTGGAATACTCTCTTTCAAATTCTAAAGGTAGTAGGGGTAAAATACAGGGAGCGAAAGGCTATTTACAATTTGTACAGAAACCAGTTATAAGAGTCGAGGGGCACGAAAGGGAAGCAGTGGTTGGGAAGGTAGTGAGACAGGGTTGTAGCCTTTCCCCGATGTTATTCAATCTGTATATTGAGCAAGCAGTAAAGGAAACAAAAGAAAAATTCGGAGTAGGAATTAAAATCCATGGAGAGGAAATAAAAACTTTGAGATTCGCCGATGACATTGTAATTCTGTCAGAGACAGCATATGACTTGGAAGAGCAGTTGAACAGAATGGGCAGTGTCTTGAAAGGAGGATATAAGATGAACACCAACAAAAGCAAAACGAGAATAATGGAAAGCAGTCAAATTACGTCGGGTGACGCTGAGGAAATTAGATTAAGAAATGAGACACTTAAAGTAGTAAAGGAGTTTTGCTATTTGGGGAGAAAAATAACTGATGATGGTCGAAGTAGAGTGGATATAAAATGTAGACTGGCAATGGCAAGGAAAGCGTTTCTGAAGAAGAGAAATTTGTTAACATCGAGTATAGATTTAAGTATCAGGAAGTCATTTCTGAAAGTATTTGTATGGAGTGTAGCCATGTATGGAAGTGAAACATGGACGATAAATAGTTTGGATAAGAACAGAATAGAAGATTTCGAAATGTGGTGCTATAGAAGAATGTTGAAGATTAGATGGGTAGATCACATAACTAATGAGGAGGTACTGAATAGAATTGGGGAGAAGAGGAGTTTGTGGCACAACTTGACAAGGAGAAGGGACCGCTTGGTAGGACATGTTCTGAGACATCAAGGAATCACCAAATTAGTACTGGAGGGCAGCGTGGAGGGTAAAGATTGTAGAGGGAGACCAAGAGATGAATACAGTAAACGGATTCAGAAGGATGTAGGTTGCAGTAAGTACTGGGAGATGAAGAAACTTGCACAGGATAGAGTAGCATGGAGAGCTGCATCAAACCAGTCTCAGGACTGAAGACCACAACAACAACAACATTACATTCTAAAATAAGTTGAAAGCATCTTCAACTGAAAAACGAATTTCAAAAACAGACCACACTTGCAGCAAGCATTTTGCCCTGCACTTTGGTTTATTAACTTGAGGAGCGACAATTTCCTTTTAATTTCGAACTAGTAACTTATGGCTAAAACAACTTATGGCTAAAACAACTTATGGATAAAATAAGTTATGGCTAAAATAACTTATGGCTAATGCTACAGAAAGCAAGAATTTAAGTTATGTAGGGAGCATCAAAAAGTTTCTGTTTGAGGACGTTGTTGCAGCGTGTATGCAACATTGCGTGATTTCGATTCGGGTACATAAGCACCGACAAGTAACCAGGGGATTAGTGTGGCACTCGTGTATTTCAACAGCGCGTGCGGTAAGTACGGCAACGTGAACTACGGCGACGTTATTACCAAATGTGTCCATACAGGAGCAACGTGCTGTTTTTCATTTTTAGGCTGCTGAAAGACAAACACCGGCAGACATCCATCGGAGAATGAAGAATGTGTATGGAAAGCATGTCTATCGAGAACCTCCGTTATGAAATGGTGCACCAAAGACTGCTGCTGGTTCATGATAACGCACGTCCCTAATATTGCAACTGTCGTAACGCAGAAGTTACGCCCAAACATGTGGTAGACACTCGAGCACTTTCCCTGCAGTCCTGATCTCTCCCCAAGCGTTTATTAAGCCTTCAGTTCCTTAAAAAAGACCTTGAAGGGTCGACTACTCCCATTGGACGAGGATATGCAGCAGGCAGTTACGAGCTTATTCACGCAGCAGCACAGGTGTTTTACCAAAAATATATCTTGGACCTGGGGCCTCGGTGGGATGTGTGCCTCAATGCTGACGACAATTTTGCCTCACTGGCATACAAATTCTGGACACTATGGCCATCGAACGGCAACTTTTTGACCAGCCCTTACAACACGGGTTTTGTTTACACTAACTTGTGAATTGTACGTTCTGTCCATATTTTGTTTCTACACTGACCCGCACACGTGTTTTCTATGCGTCGACTGTAAACACATAAAATTGCCACCAGTCACTTTTTTGAATAGTTATTTATTATTCTACGAACCGGTTTTCGAACCTTTTCAGGTCCATCTTCAGATGTTTTTCTGGGAGTGACATCACTATCTCTGGCATAATGCTGGATATTGTCTCTGTGACAAGAAGATGGAACATACTTTAATGTATCGCCATGAGTATTGTTTATCTGTCGATGTGGATGCAAAATTTTAGTTTCCTAGTTGGTGTGATGTACCAAATGTCCATGAAAATAGCAGCAGACATATGAACACTAACAGAACAAAGCCGCCCATACTGTTGCAGTAACTACAAAACTAGTTTTGCATCAATATCGACAGACAATCAATACCCATGGCGATACATTAAAGCATGTTCCATCTTCTTGTCACAGAGCCAGCACCCAGAATTATGCTAGAAATAGTGATGTAACTTCCAGAAAACCATCTAAAGATTAACTACAAAAGATTCGAAAACCGGTTCATGGAATAATAAATAACTATTCGGAAAAGCGGCTGGCTGCAGTTTCATATATTTAGATTCAATTAACAGTCACGCGTTCTAACAAATCCGTAATGGATAAGCTTAATCTATCTGTCGACGGTTCTGCTGATTCTTCATACAATTTCGCTCTTAAACCGACTAAGCTTCCACCAGCGCAGTAATGTGACGATTTGTATAACTGGCCCCGCTGACTGATCGGAGTGGAATGTATACTCTATAAACTGACGTCCCGTATACACAACTATTTTCACGTTCTCGCGAAATTAAAAATAAACACTACTGGGCAAGGCCGTCAAAACGAAATTTATTTGGAAAGCTTTGGATACACAGAACCACTTAAGCTCAGGGAGATGCAGCAGTGGTAAGGCGGTAAAGGCGCATCTGGGAGTCTGACGGCTCAGGTACCCGTTACGCCTTCCAAAACCAGGTTTTCTGTTTGTTTTCTGAATCGCCTAAAGGAGCCCTAACATGGAAATGCTCAGGAAATTGAATTTTTCGTTTCATTTGCTTGAGAATAAGCATCTTTTTCTGACTGGAAAAATGTATGTTTTAGAAATATTTGAAATATTTCTTTGATCTTCAGGGCTGCGAATAGTCCACGCCCCCTCTCTGTTCATCGATGATGCACGCCAAGCGAAAAGTAGTGCTAGAGGTCTGGCTGTCGCTCTGACAGAGCGTTGCCATAGTCGTCTTCAAGAAGACTGTGACCAGTAACACAGCTTATATGCGCGTCGTTTTATTCTTCATTGTCGTGTGTTAGGATATGATTATGTATGTGTACCGAGAATGATGTCATCATTTATTGTTGTGCCTATGATATTCAGAGTCGCTGGATTGAAGAAATTTTGTAATAAACCTGAGTTTCACGAGAATCATATTGCAACTGCAGCAGTTACCTACGATGCGACGGAAGATTTATCTGTGCAACATCATAAACGGTTGGCCTTCGTTCCAAACAGAGCTACGTTCATCAAAGTCACTAAACTGAAGATTATGAAGGCACCTTTGTATTACGCGTAATACTTCCTAGCGATTTGCTGGTATGGGTGTACTACGTACCACTGTTGAACGTAATTCATAAACAATATAGTGATTTGGTAAAATAAATTGTTATTACATAACGGGTCCGTTATTGTTACCTAATACTAGCTACATTTATGGCTCAAATGGCTCTGAGTACTATGGGATCATCAGTCCCATAGAACTTTGAACTACTTAAACCTAACTAACCTAAGGACATCACACATATCCATGCTCGAGGCAGGATTCGAACCTGCGACCGTAGCTGTCACGCGGTTCCAGACTGAAGCGCCTAGAACCGCACGGCCACACCGACCGGCCCTACATTTATGTACGAGGAGCATTCCCTATACAGTGTTCTCTACATAACTTCTTGCTTGCAGGCACATTCATTCGGTTTTTTCCCCTAGATGGGCGAAAGTGCGTGAGATTCCGACCGTGAGCCGTCATGAGCACAAGTGTCCTAATGCGAGCCTTTGTTTCATGTCTGGGAAGAAGTCGTAGATTCGTCTTCCTTTTTCAGTGTCCTCTCAGCGTTTTGCCAGACAAGGAGAACCTGGTATTCTACTTCTTTTCTGAGTACACTGTAACTAGAATCTGAACATGACAAAGTGACAGTCATTCCTCTTATATCAGCAGATAGCAGCTTGCTTTTGTATTTGCAGGTCGCGTGGAGGTATTACAAGCACTAGTTGAAGTGACTCCACAGATACGGTGCCCAACATTCTTGACAACCTGATGAGTGCTTCTCGATGTATTCGGTTTCGTGTATATTCTGGTCGTTACTAGTAGCAGCCTATAATACGAGATACAGCTGTTAGCATGAGTGACATAAAAGTAGATATCTTAGGTGTTGCGAAACAACTCAAATCAGTTAAGAAAGGCAAGACTTCCGGTCCAGATGTAATACCAATCAGGTTCCTTTCAGAGTATGCAGACACAATAGTGCCTTTCTTAGTAATCATATGCAACCGCTCACTTGACGAAAGGTCTGCTCCTAAAGACTGGAAAGTAGCACCAGATCACACGAATATTCAAGAATGGAACTAAAAGTAACCCATTGAATTACAGACCCATATCACTGACCTCAATTTGCAGTAGGATTTTGGAGCATATACTGTACTCAGGCATTATGAATCACCTTGAAGAAAATGACTTATTGATACGTAACCAACACAGATTCAGAAAATATCGCTCATGGGCAACACAGCTAGCTTTTTATTCCCATGAAGTAATTAGTGCTGTCGACAAGGGATCTCAGATCGATTCCATATTCCTAGATTTCTAGAAGGCTTTTGATACCGTTCCTCACAAGCGACTATTTATCAATTTGCGTGCATATGGAGTATCGTCTCAGTTGTGTGAGTGGATTCGTAATTTCCTCTCAGAGAGGTCACAGTTCATAGTGATAGACGGTAAATCATCGAGTAGAACAGAAGTGATATCTGGCGTTCCGCAAGGCCCTCTGGTGTTCCTGATTTACATAAATGATTACGTGATAATCTGAGCAGTCCCCTTAGATTGTTTGCAGATGATACTGTAATTTACCGTCTAGTAAAATCATGAGACGATCAATTCCAATTACAAAATGATCTAGAGAGAATTTCTGTATGGTGCGAAAAGTGGCAATTGGCACTCAACAAAGAAAAGTGCGAGGTCATCCACATGGGTACTAAAAGAAATCTGATAAATTTAGGGTATACGATAAATTGCACAGATCTAAGGGCCGTCAATTCGACTAAATACCTAGGAATTACAATTACGAGCAAGTTAAATTAGGAAGACGACACAGATAATATTGTGGAGAAGGCGAAAGAAAGACTGCGCTTCGTTGGCAGACGGCTTAGAAGATGCGACAAACCCACTAAAGAGAAAGCCTACATTACACTAGTCCGTCCTCTGCTGGAATATTGCTGCGCGGTGTGGGATCCTTACCAGGTAGGATTGTCGGAGGACATCGAAATAGTGCAAATAAGGGCAGCCCGCTTCGTGTTATCGCGCAGTAGGGGTCAGAGTGTCACTGACATGATACGCGAGTTGGGGTGGCAGTCACTGAAACAAAGGCTGTTTTCTTTGCGGCAAGATTTATTTACGAAATTTCAATCACCAACTTTCTCTTCCGAATGCGAAAATATTTTGTTGACACGCACCTACGTAGGGAAAAACGATCATCATAATAAAATAAGAGAAATCAGAGCTCGAACGGAAAGATTTAGGTGTTCCTTTTTCCCACGCGCCATTCGAGAGGGGAATGGTAGAGAAGTAGTAAGGAAATGGTTCGATGAACCCTCTGCCAGGAACTTAATTGTGAATTGCAGGTTAACGATGTAGATGTAGATACTTGTACATAAACCACAAAATTGCAATTTCGTCATCTACAGCGGATACAAATACTTGTATGGAGTGCCCCAGGTAAAAATAACAGGACCATTCCTGTTCTCAGTATACATAATACATCTGACGGATAGGTTGACAAACAATGTGCGGTTGTTTGCTCATGATGCTGCTGCGTACTGGAAAGTGTCGCCTTTTAGTGACTGTAGGACACAGAATGACTTGGGTACAATTTTTATTTGGTGTATTGAACAGCATCTTGCTCTAAATGTGGGAAAATGTAAGTTCATGAAGATGAGTGGGAATACCATGCTGTAGAGATCGGATACAGTATTGGCAGTGCGCTGCTTTACACGGTCACGTCTATTAAACACCTGGGCGTAACGTTATAAAGCGGTATTAGATGGATCGACACATAACGTCCATTGTAAGGAAGGCGAAATGACGGCTTCGCTTTATTGGGAGAATTCCAGGAAAATGTAGCTCATCAATAAAGCAGACCAAGTACGGAACGCAGGTACGACCCATCCTTGAGTACTGCACGAGTGTTTGTGATCCTCACCATGTAGGATTAAAGGAAGACATCGATGCAGTTCAGAGGCATACTTCTAGATTTATTATCAGTAGGTTCGAACAACACGTGAGTATTAAAGAAAATCTCCGTGAACCAAAATGGGAATCCCCAGAGACAAGAAGACGTTCTTTTTGCGAAACAGAGGTGAGAACGTGCATTTTCGACAGACTTCATAACGATCCTACTGTCACCAACACACATCTCGCGTAGTGACTGCGAAGACAGGATAACAGAAATGTGGTCCTGCACAGAAGGATATAAACAGTCGCTCTTTCCTCGCTCCATCTGCGAGTAGAACAGTAAGGGGAATGAGTAGCAGTGGTGGGAAAGCTTTGTTGTCCGGCTGCCTGTCTGTCAGTCTAACTGTTAAGACCACTTTTTATCGGGAGTGGGTAGACGTACCAAGTTGAAACTTATGTCACATACTTCGGTCTATGGTTCCTTGGCGGTGCGATAAAGTTAAGCTCCTAAGTAAACGCACTCGAAAGATATTGGTCATTTACTCGTCGCATATTTTGATTCTCGCAAACTCACTCATCAAAAGCTATAGGATACCCCGTTGACCTAGAATCATGAAACTTCGCAGGAGTCAAGATTTTACCATGTAAGTAAAGGAAAAAAATTCGGAAACTTTAATTTGTAGTTATACCAGAGGAAAAAAATTGTTTGTCATTTGTTATC
The DNA here is from genome assembly GCF_021461385.2 of Schistocerca piceifrons. Taxonomy (NCBI): domain Eukaryota; kingdom Metazoa; phylum Arthropoda; class Insecta; order Orthoptera; family Acrididae; genus Schistocerca; species Schistocerca piceifrons. The sequence goes on from NC_060139.1 coordinate 1,008,222,624, forward strand.
CGACTGTCTGTTAAATACTGTTAAGTATCAATAGCAACAAGAGACAAAAGTCGGCGTAAATCCGCACATGCTCGCCGAAGTATGGGGCGAGTTTGACTATTTTCTAGAAGCTTGTCGTGTGTGACGTGATGGCACATTGAGCATTTGTTGAATGTACCAGGTGGTTATAACTGAAGTGCACCTACTCAGAGTGGTGCAGCGTGAGCTGTAACCATCGTATGGCAGCGGAACTTGGTAGATATGCTAATTGTCGCGGATATGTGAACATACATTTTCCAGCGTGCATAGTGGCGCACAAAGTATGATGTGCAGAGTGCATTAGACTCTGTGGAGTATACATGTTCCGTGTTTGTTGATGGGGCAACGTAATATAACTTGGTAGTCAAATGTATTAATGTGTGTTGTGCGAATAAAGCATAAGTTTATTTTGTCCGTTAAATAGTTATTACCTGTGATTTAGCTGCGTTAATCTGCATAACTAAAACAGGTTATGGGCCCAGCTACTGGATTAAAGCGAAATAATAAGCTTTAAGGTGTCGTGTATTTACGCAAAAGGTGCGCGGAAGTTCGTATAAAGTTGGATTGTGTGCGCTATACGAAGAAGAAAATACCTGTAAACTGAGTACAACACAGATACCGCAAACAGAGCGGCTTGTAGGGCGCGAAAATTGCGCGACCTGCAAGTTTGCTGTTGAGGCGTATTTTCACTTGGATGGCATATGGGACGTCGTAAACGGTAAATTGGCACCTACGGAATCAAGTTTGCTACTAAGGATCGGAAGACGAAATCAAAACTAATTCTTCTGATTGATCCAGTGAATTACGTTCACATAGAAAAGGCTATGTCAGCAAAGGAGGTATGCGACAAACTGAAAAACGCATTTGTAGATGGTGGTTTAACCAGAAAAGTAGGATTACTTCGTGAGCTGATAACCACAAGATTGAGTAAGTGTAAAAGCGTGGATGAATATGTGAATAAAATAATTTCAATCTCCAATCTTCTGAGGAATTTTGGTTCTGAAATTGCTGATGAATGGATTGGTACTTTATTGTTAGCTGGACTACTAGAGAAATATTCGCCAATGATTATGGGTTTGGAATGTTCGGGAATACCCATTACAGCGGATAATGTTGAAGTAAAGGTTCTACAGGACTTGAAGAATGAACCAGACTCTAATGCTTCAGAAAAAGTAACAGCATCGGCTTTTTACTCTACGTACAAGAAGAAGAAGCCAATAAGATGTTTCAGATGCCAGAAAAGTGGACATATTGCTTCAAAGTACAAAAGGAAAGAAGCATGTTAATTCTAGTAGTCCTGAGAGAAAGGCTACCGACAAAGGTAAGACATTTTCTGTTTTTTACTCTTTAAATGAAGCGAGTGACGATCATACAGAATGGTTTCTGGATTCAGGAGCATCTGTGCACATTACCAAAGCTCCGTCAGGTTTGTATGATGTTCAGTCAAGGACTGAGATTGGAATTTCCACAGTTGACGGATTTAAATAATGTGTGAACTCGAAGGAAAAGTGGATCTTAATTTGCTTGTGAATTGGGAAAAGGAAATTGTTACTGCTCATGATGTACATCGTGTAAAGAATATTGCAACTAATTTGTTGTCAGTAAGCGAAATCGTAAAGAAGAGTAATAAAGTTATCTTCGATATAGAGGGTGCCAAAGTGACAGATTCCTGTGGTGATATTGTAGCTACTACAAGTAATTTAACAGGTATTTACAAAGTGTATACCGTTCAAAATACTGCTGAAACAGGAAATCACTGTTTATGCTGCAAAAGGTTTCTTGTGGGACAAGAGACTGGGACATTTGAATAGGAAAAGTATGACTTTACTGAAGAATATGGAAACTGGAACGGAAAATTATGGAATGAATAATGTTCAATGTGAGGTGTGTTTGCATCAGACCGCCATTCGCTACAGTCCTTCTCAGAATGGAGCTGCAGAACGAGCCAACCGAACCATTGTAGAAAAGGCAAGAAGTATGTTAGGTGAAACGCGTATATTCAGTACCAGCGATGGCGAGGCATGACAGAATATCTGACCAGAGAGTTGTTTATCGTTGCTGGTCTGCGCTTGACTGCGCGAGTGTTCAGTTGTGAGTTGGACTCAGTCGGAGTTGTGTGTGAGGAGTCGGAGGGCGTCGGCATGGGTCGGTGGCGTGCGCCCTTTACATCTCTGGTCAAGGTTCGGGACGAGGTTTATTGTAAAATAAGGTAATGAAGCAGCATTGCGCACATCTAATAATGTAATGTATGTTAACTGTAATTAATTTGTTCAAGAAATGCCCCAATAATAATTTTGTTTTCAAAGCAATCGTTTTTAAGAAAAGAATCATTCCAATTGGAACAATATTTCCTATGTTTTTCCTCCCAGAATCAATTTATCAGATTAATTATTGCACAGGGCCTAAGGTCAGCGATGCTGCCCTATTATTGTGGGTCTAATGATTAATCTTGATTTCTTAATTTTAGTTTGAGTTTACGTTGTGCCATTATTTTTCAATATTTTTGTAGCGAAGGTACAGTCGCTTTTATTACAATTTGACGATGTTTTGTGGGAGCTCAACAGCATTTGGGTCGTTATTATTCAGTAATCTTGTAGGAAACTAACTTTTGGTACGTTTTCATTATCATAGACTTTTCTTACATTTCTGCGGGGAGGTTACGTTTAGCACGATGTTCATTAACATTTAATTAATTATTTTCATACATTTCTGCGGGGAGGTTACATAGGTGATGGTGAGCTACCTAAGTGTTTTTGGACAGAGGCTGTACAACAGCAGTGTATTTAATTAACAGACCACCAACCAAAGCTGTGAGACACAAGACACCATATGAAGTATGGACTGGGAAGAAACCGGATCTAAAGCACTTAAAAGTCTTTGGATGTGAAGTCATGGTTCAGATTCCGAAACCATTAAGAGGAAAGCGGGATGCAAAATCTCAAAAATATATTTTTGTTGCCTACTGTGATGATTCAAAAGGCTACAGATTTAATAAGAAGATAATAAGAAGTAGAGATGATTTTTGGAGGATTATAGACCTAAAATAAAGGAAAGTAGTCAGAATGATACAGTAATTCAACCAAGCATAGTGTGTGATAGTGCTGAAACAGAGATGTAAACTGAAACAGAGGAAGACGAGAATAAAGAGGAAGCTGATGTGCTAACCGAGAATCAAATTGAGGAAGAAGATTCAACAGAGGAAGTGAGTTTAAGGCAGTCTTCACGTATAACAAAACCAAAAGAATATCCAGATTATGAAATGTATGCTGCCCAAACAATCAACAATGAACCAATCACAGTTGATGAAGCTTTAGCAAGTTCAAATGCTCAAGATTGGAAAAAGGTTACTGAAAAGGAGCTGCAATCTTTTGTGGATAATGATGCATAAGAATGGATTGACATGCCTGAAAATAAAAGACCACTAAGAACAAGAAGGGTGTTTAGTATTAAAAATCCTGAGAATGCAATACCAAAATTCTAGGCCAGATTGGTAGTTAAAGGATATTCCCAGAAAGAAGGAATAGATTACAATGAAACTTTCTCACTAGTGGTGAAGTATTCATCATTAAGATATCTCTTAGATCTTACAGTAAAGGAAGTCTTATTAATTTATCAAATGGATGTGAAAACAGCCTTCCTGAATGGAAGACTGGAAGAGGAAATATATGTGATTCCATCTGATGAAGTTAAGCGACCTTATCAAGGGAGAAGGAGAATTTGGCGTTTGAAGAAAGGAATATGTGGATTAAAGCAAAGTGGCCATTGCTGGAGTAAATGTTTGCATAAAAGGCATGTTACAGTCAAAGGCAGATCCCAGTATATATCATAAAAGGAGCAATGACGAAATGGCAATCATGGTCATATGGGTACATGATTTTTTTATTTTAAGCAATAGTGAAAGCCAGATGGACTTTAAAAAAAACAGTTAGGTTAGAATTTAATATGCATGATTTAGGGGAAATTAATCAATACTTAGGCATGAAGATTCTAAGAAGTGCCAACAGAGAAGAATTATGGATTGATCAATCTCTGTACACAAGGAAGATCTTAGAAAAGTTCAATATGTAAAATTGTAAACCTGCAAAACAATGCAAAACTGCTAATAACTGATGATGGCAAGTAATGTAAGGAAAGTGTATCCTATTGGAAGTTGTAGGAAGTCTACTGTACTTAGCACACACTTCCAGACCAGACATCGCATTTGCCACAAATGCAGTGATCCGAGAGAAAAACATTGGATGGCAGTCAAGAGAATATTCAGGTATTTAAATGGAACTGCTGATCATAAGTTAAAATGTTCTAAAACTGGAAATGTAAATTTGGAAGGATACAGTTATGCAGACTGTGGAAATGAGTTGGAAAGCAGGCACTCCATCACTGGAAGTTGTCTTACATTAGTCAGAGGATTGACATCATGGTCATGTAAGAGACAAAGAACTGTTGATTTGAGTACTGTAGAAGCTGAATATATGGCCTTGTCCTCCACTACCCAAGAAGCACTTTGGATCCGTACACTAATGTGTGAAATAGAATCTCCTCCATCATTAAAGACAGCTGTGGTATTTTGTAACAATATGGGAGCTATTAAACTTGCAAAAAATAATGTCACCAGTGTAAGATCCAAACATATTGACATAAGGCATCACTTAATAAGACATTATGCGGAACAGGGGAATATAATCCTCAGTTATCTATACACAGAAGAAATGTTATCTGATCTCCTAACCAAGCCTCTCAGTAAGGACAAATTTCAGAAGCTGATGAAACATCATGGTTTAACCTCGGATGCATAGTGCTGAGTATCTGAAAAAATTTGTTCAAGGGGCAGTGTTGGGGATATGTGAACAAACGCTTTCCAGCGTGCATAGTGGCGCACAAGATATGATGTATATGATGTGCAGAGTGCATTAGACACTGTGGTATAACATGTTCCGTATTTGTTGATGGGGCAACGTAATATAACTTGGTAGTCAAATGTAATAATATGTGTTGTGCGAATAAAGCTTACGTTTATTTTGTCCCTTAAATAGTTGTTACCTGTCATTTAGGTGCGTTAATCTTCATAAACTATAACACTAATGCGTTTATGCAGAATCGACTTAGGCTGGAAAAAAAATTTTTCCAATTTTGTCCACAAGGTGCAAATTTGACGCTGTGAATGCAAGAAAAATGTATAGTAATGTTTCCGAATGTAATGGATTAGAAGCAGGATGTGGGTAGAAAAAGTCAAACAAGAGAGAAAAGCATAATTCTGATTTTATTATTACCCGCTGCTTACGCAATTTGTTCAGTGTGAGCACCAACAAACAGTTGCTCTCAGCATTTCCGATGGAATCTGAGCAACATGTTCCTGTATACTTGCCTTCAGATCAGGTAGAGACCGAATGTGTCCCTTGTAAACGCGTTCTTTTAGATATCCCCACAACTAAGAGTCATGTGAGTTCAGATGAAATAATCTTGCAGGCCATGCATCTGGAAAAGCTCTACAGTTAGCATCTTCATGGAAGATTGCATTAAGCAAATCTTTCACTGAGCGAGCTACATGAAATACTGCCTTATCTTGTGAAAACAATTGTTTCCACACAGTTGCGCTCATCAAAACCAGGAATCACGCGCTGCACAAGGAGGTCTTGATAATGTGAGGACGTCAGTGGACACCTGATAAGCCATCTTGGGAGCATTTTCATCAAGAAGAACGGACGGAGAATAAAGGTGCTTATGAATGCACACCACACAGCCCCATACGCCAAGTGCAATGGCCCTTTGTGCGCAATGCTTGGTTTTGTAGTATCAGAAATTCGCCAGTTCTGCATGTCTGCTGCACCCTCCAGTGTAAAATGTGCCTCACCACTGCACAGAAAATTTTTCGACCACGTTTTATCTACTTCACTCCATGCCAGAAACCGAAGAGCAAAGTCAGATTGTTGCTGCAGATCATGAGCTTTAGTTGCTGCACGATTTGGGCCTTGTACGGATACCTGTGTAAAATAGACCACAGAAATTTCTGTACTGTTGACTAAGGTTCACAGTTCTCGTATCACTGCACGAGCACAAGCACTGCGTGGGCCACGTAATGCGTGATCAGTTGCAGCAACAGCACTACTTCTTCCAGGTGCTCACCCGCGTTTTATAATGTAACTATCATCTTCTTTAAACCACTTAATGACATCGAGCCTCTCCTCTGACGTTTAAGTCGGCGATACTCTCCCAATGCAGCACTGTAATTGCTGCCGTACACATAGAACAGTTTTACAGCGCATGGTCTCTCTTCTCGATAACCGTATTATTCGCTCACGTTATGGCTTGTCAAATGACAGCGTGGTTGCCATATCGTCATACAAATACAGTGCAGCGCCAGATTTACGACTCGTGGGAAAAATTGGAACTAATTATTTTCCAGCTTATATTTGTACTAGGCAACGGCCTTGCCGCAGTGGCTACACCGGTTCCCGTGAGATCACCGAAGTTAAGCACTTTCGGGCGTGGTCGGTACTTGGACGGGTGACCATCCAGGCTGCCATGAGCTGTTGCCATTTTTCGGGGTGCACTCAGCCTCGTGATGCCAGTTGAGGAGCTACTCGACCGAATGGTAGCGGCTTCGGTCAAGAATACCATCATAACGACCGAGAGAGCGGTGTGCTGACCCTACGCCCCTCCTACCTGCATCCTCCACTGAGGATGACACGGCGGTCGGATGGTCCCGGTAGGCCACTCGTGGCCTGAAGACGGAGTGCTTTTTTGATATTTGTTCTGCATTAACGCATTAGCACATCTGTCATACAATAATTGCAGCCTACACTGGACCTTCATGAGTAGTTGCACTTTAATTATAGCCACCGAGTAGATTAATCCTTCATGTTAAAAGTAACAGTAAAACTTACCCCAAGCTTTTATACGTTTGCTTATAAAACGCACACCCCTGTGAAATTGGTTAGTTCTTTGAAAAATATTCGTAGTTTATAATTCACCACAAGTTTATATCTTCATTCTTGTAGGAGATGGATTGTTGTGAAATCAACTGTTTTAAAATGCCGCGTACTCTGATGGTCAACATGACGTACTACAGTGCTGTGCAAGCAGTGATCTCTATACTACCTGGATGTTGAACTTCAGCTGCCTGATCGTGCCAGTCACAGAAGCTCATACTTCGTTTCTTGCCAAATTACAACATGGCTGGTAGGATATGTCACGAGAACACGAAAAGAAAATACTTCTCGATTCCGCTCCCACATCAGCCTGTTACATCACATATCGACATAAAGTTTAAAATAATAAATCAGTCTGCAATTGTTTGTCACGTACAGTCCGATGGAAATTTGTTTGCCAAGCTGCAACATGGCGGACGATGCAAGGCACACGTGTCTGCACACACGCTCCAGTCCTATACTCAGAGACCAGACTTCTACATTCAGCATGTATAGAGATCACTGTGTGCAAGTAAGAAGGTGGCTGCCTTGTGCGTTGTGTGCAGATAGGGACAGAGAATACCTGCAATGGAGCCAGTTTTCCCTATGTCTCTGCCCAACGCCACACGCTCCAGCCAATACCTATCCTGGCAACTGGCAATGTCAAAATAAGCGGAAAATTGTTTCCACTAGTGACACTTCGTAGAGACGTTTTTCTGCGTGAAAAATTATCACAGTCGCTTCTAAGGATAATACTTGTCATGTTTGCTTTTTGCCACCCATAGTGCATACTGTAGTTGCTAAGCACCTTCACCAAACCTAAAGTAACGTGAAAATCAATTATGCATGTTCTACAATCAATGGTGAATGTTCTACGTGCACCCTCAAGCACATGGCACAGATACACACTGTAGAATACTAAAATGTAGACTTTCACGGCCGGAAATGTCATGCCCATTATGATTTCCGGGCTGTTATGCCGTGGTCGGTTAATGAATTTTGTCTCAATTCCCAACGTTTTGTCCCCGTCTGCGGGAGACATCTTCAAGGAGGTCTGTAGCTCGATGGAAGGTCCAACACACCCGCTACTAACTCGCGAGCCAGCGGGTGTGTTGGATCTTCCATGGAGCTACAGACCCCCTTGAAGGTGTCTCCCGCAGACGGGGACGAAACGTTGGGAATTGAGACAAAATTCATCAACCGACCACGGCATAACAGCCCGGATAATCATAATGGACATGACACTGTAGATTGACGCTGTTCATTGGAGCGTCATGTGGTACCCTACTCTTGCCACTGTGCACTGCCCCACCGCCAGCCTTCTTGGTGCACACCGCTATAGTAGTAGGGTGGTGGTACCTGTGCGTGCTGCTGGAGCGTGTGCAAGCGCAGCAGCGCCTCTTGGTGCTGTGACCCTTCCGCTGGCGGCGGTTGCCCGTGGTGCTGGAGCGTGAGCAAGCGCTACAGCGCCTCCTAGAGCTGCGACACTTCCACTGGCGGCGGTGTCGCGTGGTGCTGGAGAGTGCGCGAGTGCGGCAGCGCTTCCTGGAGCTGCGACACTTCCACTGGCGGCGGTGGCGCGAGCTGCTGGTGGGTGCGCGAGTGCGGCAGCGCCTCCTGGAGCTGCGACACTTCCGCTGACGGCAGCATCTGACCCGCGGTCGAGCGTCTTGCTGCCGCCCCTTGGGGCGACCACCTTCCATGGCCAGCTTGTAGCGGCATCCGTGCTTCTCCAGGACACCTTTCATCACACCATAGCGTAGGCCAGTCAGCAGGCGAGCCTTGTCCTTCCGCATCTGGAACGCCAACGCGAATTATATATCCCAACAAATATTAGAGATGGACACACAAGACAAAAAAAAATAATCACCCTTCAGGAGGCATGGTGATAGTACTGTTTAAACCGCCTCTAGCTTTGATAGATACCTCAATTCGGCGAGGAAGTAGTTCATGATGAACCATGTGATCAGAAGGGAGGTGCACTCAGCCTCGTGTTGCTGACTGACGTGATATTTGACAGAGTAATAGCAGCTCTATGGCCTGGAAAATCACCAAAACGGCTGGGGGAGCCGTGCCCTGACCACATGCCCCTCCATACCACATTTGCATGGCTCCAAATGGCAGAGCATGCCACAGCAGCTGGCACACATCCCCTGAGCCTTCACCTGCTGGACGAGGAGCTCATATGGTAAAAATTATGTGGACACCCATTACTGCACTTTTATATGGCGTATGTTTACCCTAAGCTTTTATGACAGCTTGAACTCTGCTGGGGACACTTTCAGCTTTCAGTGATGTGTCTGAATGCATGTGGAGGAATGGCAGTCCGTTCTCTGAAGCCGGAGAAACATAAACGTTGGACTCTAGGGTCAAGAGTGAAGTCGACGTTCTAACTCAAACCAAGATCTTTCATTGGTTTCAGGTCGGGACTGTGGACAGACCAGAACATTTCAGGGATGTCAATGTTCACAGACTGCTTCACAGTTATTTCTTTATAACAGGCTCCTTTATCATGTTGATACAAGCAGTCATCGTCTCTGAACCGTTCCTCTTCTGTATCCAGTACAGAAAGCAGTAAAATATTTTCACATCCTTCTGAATTAAGTGCAATAAAGCGTCTGCATGCTAACAAAGAGAAACTCCCTACTATCATAACACCACCTTCTCCATACTTCACCTTTGGTGGTACACGTACTGGTAGGTAACGTTCTTCAGGCATTCGACAGATCCAAACCCATCCCTCTCACTGTCACAGGACATAGGTTGGTCGTCACTCCAAATCAACTGTTTCCAGTCACCCACCGTGCAGCGGCTCCGTACACCGCCTAAAGAGTTGCTTGACATTGCCAACAGACATGTGTCTCTTATGAGGAACTGTTCGACCACTGTAGCTCGTTCTCTTTAACTCCCTACGCACAGTCCTTGTGATACCTGGACTACTGGTAGCACTTTGGAATTCACCAGTGGTTCATTCCGCTTTTTTGTTTACACTACTGGTCATTAAAATTGCTATACCAAGAAGAAATGCAGGTGATAAACGGGTATTCATTGGACAAATATATTATGCTAGAACTGACATGTGATACATATTCACGCAATTTGGGTGCATAGGTCCTGAGAAATTAGTACCCAGAACAACCACTTCTGGCCGTAATAACGGCCTTGATACGCCTGGGCATTGAGTCAAACAGAGCTTGGATGGCGTGTACAGGTAGAGCTGCCCATGCGGCTTCAACACGATACCACAGTTCGTCAAGAGTAGTGACTGGCATATTGTGACGAGCCAGATACTCGGCCACCATTGACCAGCCGTTTTCAATTGGTGAGAGATCTTGAGAATGTGCTGGACCTGCAACATGCGGTCGTGCAGTATCCTGCTGAAATGTAGAATTCCGCAGGGATCGAATGAAGGGTAGAGCCTCGGGTCGTAACACATCTGAAATGTAACATCAACTGTTCAAAGTGCCGTCAATACGAACAAGAGGTGACCGAGACGTGTAACCAATGGCACCCCATACCATCACGCCCGGGTGATATGCCAGTATGGCGATGACGAATACACGCTTCCAATGTGAGTTCACCGCGATGTCGCCAAACACGGATGCAACCATCATGATGCTGCAAACAGAACCTGGATTCATCCGAAAAAATGACGTTTTGCCATTCGTGCAGCCAGGTCCGTCGTTGAGCACACCATCGCAGGCGCTCCTGTCTGTGATGCAGAGTCAAGGGTAACCGCAACCATGGTCTCCGAGCTGATAGTCCATGCTGCTGCAAACGTCGTCGAACTGTTCGTGCAGATGGTTGTTGTCTTGCAAACGTCCCCATCTGTTGACTCAGGGATCGAGACGTGGCTGCACGATCCGTTACAGCCATGCGGATAAGATGCCTGTCATCTCGACTGCTAGTGATACGAGGCCGTTGGGATCCAGCACGGCGTTCCGTATTACCCTCCTGAACCCACAGATTCCATATTCTGCTAACAGTCATTGGATCTCGACCGACGCGAGCAGCAATGTCGCGATACGAGAAACCACAATCGCGATAGGCTACAACCCGACCTTTATCAAAGTCGGAAAATTGATAGTACGCATTCCTCCTCCTTACACTAGGCATTACAACAACGTTTCACCAGGCAACGCTGGTCAACTGCTGTTCGTGTATGAGAAATCGGTTGGAAACTTTCCTCATGTCAGCATGTTGCAGGTGTCGCCACCGGAGCCAACCTTGTGTGAATGCTCTGAAAAGCTAATCATTTGCATATCACAGCATCTTCTTCCTGTCTGTAAAATTTCGCGTCTGTAGCACGTCATCTTCGTGGTGTAGCAATTTTAATGGCCAGTAGTGTATTTAACAACAGCACTCCGCGAAGCTCTACGGTCCCTGCCCATCAGTACACGAGGTATGCCTGGACGTGTGATTGTTCCCTTGGGTTTCCACGCCACAGTGACATTACCAACAGTCGACAGCTTTAAAAGACCCTGATGGATAGGTTATTCACGAATCATCCGATGACTAGTTCACGTTCGAAGTCACTGAGGTCTGCTGACCAACCCATTCTGCTGTTACTGCTTCCCTACTGACATCGTACTATTCCCTGCGTACTTTTATCCTAGTGGATATCTAGTGGTCCATTCGACTTTGGGGGGGGGGGGGGGGTCAGGATACGTCTGAGCAGACAGTGTAATCGTATCCAGCGGAAACGGTTCATTGAGGATTATGTGCCATTGCGTTACCAAATCGCGGGTCTGCTGCTTGCTACGTTTCTGTTACAAAGAATTTCAGACATTTTATGCGAGCTGGAAATCGAGTGACATAGCGGTGCACTCGAGATACGACTGCGTGCTTGAGTGTGCATCAAACTAGGAAAGTTTATGTGGAACCTTGTTAACACGGCCGTTATCGTTGAGCCGTGGTAAAAATTGCTCTTTTGAAGAGCGCTCCGCAGCACGTAGTGTGAAGTAGTCGTCTTCCGTTTCTGGCGGTGGCGCCGCTGTGGTAATAAAAAAAAAATGGCTCTGAGCACTATGGGACTAAACTGCTGAGGTCATTAGTCCCCTAGAACTTAGAACTAGTTAAACCGAACTAACCTAAGGACATCACAAACATCCATGCCCGAGGCAGGATTCGAACCTGCGACCGGAGCGGTCTTGCGGTTCCAGACTGCAGCGCCTTTAACCGCACGGCCACTTCGGCCGGCGCTGTGGTAATCGCAGCTTTGGTGTCCCCCTCTGGTGGGAAAGGGGAAAGGTTGTCTGTTCACGTGCATTTAAGGGGCGCTATGAGCTCGCCAGTCGGTCTGTTTGAGTCGGTCTAGGTCAGTCTGTGTCAGTCTCTCGTCCCCAGCTTGCTAGTTTGTCTCTCGTCCGCATTTGTTAGACAGTTAGTGTCTGTCTGTCGTTTGGAGTGCTAGGATGTCTGTCGTTCGGATCAGCGTTTAAAGCCGGCAAAGTGGAGTCTTTCCAATCCGCCAGTAACAGAACTCAGCGTGTGGTCGCCCGGTCGGGGCTTAGTTCCTGCATCTGAGTCTGCGCGTTAGGACGCCAGGCTGCTCGACTTTGCTCAGGGAATTGTCATTGGCGGTTGGATCGAACGGTTGGTCGGTCGCGCACTGAGACACAAGATGACTTGTCCGCCTTGAGCGTCGGCGCATGTGAGGTCGCCACGCGAGTCCAGTGGGCCACATCGTATAGCGAGGCGTAGAGGCTTCGCGGTCGACATGAGAGCAACAGGAGTCAACCCACGACATCAGTCTGGCCTGTGCGAGCAGCGACGCCGTTGTGTAACTGGTTGTCCGAGCGCTTCTGGGCCCCTTCAGTTCCAGTCTGGTGGAGCTTTTCTCGGTCCTTTGCTGGTGCAGGAATGTCATTTTGCCAGTGGGCGTGTTTCCTCTGCATGGTTGGGTCCGAACCAGTATTTCCGCCGTCGTGTGTCTGGAAGTGAGTTGGAGACGCACCAGCAGTGTAGTCGCGACGGAGCAGCAGTCGCGGACGGAGCAGCGGACAGTCGGTCGGTTGGTGCGGACCAGGAAAGACGGGAGATCGGCGCGCCTTCCTGCGTCCGTTGAAGCGGCTGACAGCGGACGGTTCGGGAGAGCGATTTGGAGGAGCTGCGCCAGGTCTTCTCGAGAAATCGCTGTTTATTAGTAGAAGTTAAGGGATTGGTGATATATTGTGTGATTTACTCTTGTTAAGTTCTACTTGTTTTCTTGGTCAGTCTCTGGTGCCCAACTTGCTCGTCTGTCTCTCGTCCGCATTTGTTAGTTAGTGTCTGTCAGTCGTTCGGAGCTGCCTCTGTCATCTCTGTCGGATTTGCTGTGTTAACGAATTTATTGCTTGGAGTGTGAAGGCCTAATTCCTGAAATATGTTTTTATCTTGCCTATCATCTTGAGAGGCGGTATCTGTGTACTGTAGAGCATCTTAACTTGTTTGGCCAACCCTGTAAAATTTTATATAAGGTTGCATTTCATGGGCTTTTATTAATATGATCATTTTAGTATATAAAGTTGCCATCCTTTCGCCGTAAAACTTTTCTTAGAAGTTAAAATGAAGTTGCACCTTTGGTGGCGAAGTTAATATTTTAATTTTTAGTGTTTTGTACCATTTCCTTCCCTCCTATGGGGGTGCATAGTTTGTGTGCTTGTGTAAATTTTTAAAACTTTTTGATTAATGTAATCTGGTGTGTTGCAGAGTTGCATCAGTGTAGTCTTTCAGTGGTTGTTGTGACCGGTCGTGACTACGGCCGTGTCAAAAGGGAGCGGCAAGGTTCTCAGCCCGAAAGCTCATACACTCAAAAATTTGTATCTTTCTGCCTCTGAATAAATTGTAACTTGATATTTAGAGAGTGCTTTGTGCTTATAATTTTAAATCTTTTCTTTAAAAAAAAAAAAAAAAAAAAAAAAAAAAAAAAAACTTTTAGGAATAAAATTCCCATTTGTTAAAAGCAATGTTATTTTGATTTCATCAGTTACTCCCTGGCAACTACTTCCACGCTCACATAGTGTGATTAAATGTCTTAATGTTCTTGATGAATCACTAGTAAATAAAATAAATTTTTAAGAATATTCTTTGAAAAATAAATCACGGTTCAATCGTCTTGGAAGGTGGGAATGTCCACAGCATACTAATCTCTATACATAATATTCAATTGCCTGACTGACTCATCATTTCTGAAATTCAACCCTAAGGGGGTGAAATAGGGGCTGAAGTCTATTTTTAAAAAATACCGCTATTAAGACAATTTCGAAGCTAGACCTACGAAAATTGGTATATTGTTCCTTGGTGAGAAATAAAGAAACACCAGATTCAGCATTTTTGAAAATTTAACCCTTTGGGGGTGAAATGTTGGGTGAAATCTTTCTTTGAAACTATATCATTATTACAAAACTGCTGAAGTATTTTTAAAGCTAAACCTATGAACACTGGTATTTGACGTCCAGGTTACAAGTAAATAAATACGTCTTTCAGTGTTTCTGGAAATTAACCAATAAGTGGGTGAAATAGGGGATCAGATCTTTTTATGAAATATTTTAGTATGAAATCATTTTTAAAGCTAAATCTATGAAAACTCAAATTTGGCTTTTGAGTTAGAAATAAAAAAATGTTTTTTCACTGTGTTTGGAAATTTGACACCAATGAGGGTGAAATGGTGGATGGAAGTTTTTGCGGAAATCTTCCATTGCACAAGCAAGCATTTTTGAGGCTAAATCTATGAAAATTTGTATTTGGCGTCTCTGTTGGAAATAAAGAATGCGGGTGACACTGTTTCTGGAAATACAACCCCTAGGAGCGAGAGAAAGGGGGTGAAACGTTTTACGAAAATATTTCATTGCGAAAGAATTTTTTAAGATAAATCTTTGAAAATTGGTTTTTGGCTTCTCAGTTAGGGATGAAAAAGTACGTGGTTCATTGTTTTTGGAAATTCAGCCCCTAAGGGGGTGAAGTAGGAGCAGACTGATTCACTGACTCATCATCAACCACCCCAAACCGCTAAGGACAGAAACTTGAAGTTTGGAGAGGGTGTGGACTTATACTGCAGACATCACTTAAGAAGGAATTGCCCGAAATTTCACTCCTAAGGGGTGGAATAGGGAATGAAAGGCTTTCTGTAAGTATGTTGCTACCAAGGGAATTTTGAAGCAACAGTTAGTATTAGGTTTCTCAGTCAGAAAATAGAAAATACTTATTTGGAAATTCAAGCACTAAGGGGGTAAATTGTGGGTGAAAGGTTTTTTTTAATAAATAATTACGTAAGAGCTACTAAAGGAGTTTTAAGGTCACATCTTCGACAATTGGTATTTGACTTCTCGGTTAAAAATAAAAACAAGAGGTTTCCAGAAAGATTTTCACTCTGCAGCGGAGTGTGCGCTGATATGAGTCTCGGTCGGGCACACAGTTTTAATCTGCCAGGAAGTTTCAAAAACAAGAGGTGTTTAAGTGCCACTGAAAATTCGAAGCCTAAGAGAGTGCAATAGGGAATGAAAATTCTTAAGAACATATTTCGTTACAGTAAAAAAATTCAAAGCTAAATTTATGCAAAGTGGTGTTTCACTTCTCAATTAGATATAAAGAAACATTTGTTAAAGGATGAAAGTTGTTACGGAAATATCTCCACAAGAACGCAAAAGGCGTTAACTTTGGACTTCAGCTAACAGAACCGCTTTTTGATCAGAAGCACATTCGGAAAAGACCATGCTTACATGGTCTTAATCAGCGTGAAAATTCGATTAAATAAAAACGAAAAACCATCTGTGCGGCCATGCGGGCGCTAAGCTATTCTCTCTTCATCATAAGAATAAACCCGATGTGAACATTACGCCATGTATTCTTCCGCTTTTACTTGAATTTCATCGAATACCGGTGCACTTGGAGCGGAAGCCAAGCTGTGACGAGTACAGTCATGTACGATCATAAGGATACGTTTTATGCTGTTGCACGCACATAGGCTGAGCGATTATGTAGGGGACAATAGCTTTACCGGCGCATTAAACTCGGGCAGCACTGGCCAACCAGCGGTCCAACTAGCCTGCAATGATGTGAGCTGTTGCAGTTCAGACGTAAGACGAGACGGGCAAAGAAACAATACAGCTTCGAATGTCATTTAATTTTTAAAGAGAATGAAATAATATTCGGCAAAACTTCAGCACTACCGCGCGCTTCTTAGGTGACCGGACGGAAAGCAATGCTCTCGTTCTCACCTGACATGGTATTCTAATTACGAAGACAGGGTAAGTTTTATGAGCGAGCTATGAGAGATGCAAAAGCATACTGCGTGGATTTCACAGTATGTTGAATACTGAAGCCACTGAAGGTATTAATTAAAGTCAGTCGTCTAGCATTCTCTTAGTTCCTTCCTTACCCGAATCCGAGAAATACATTTCAGTACTGGAACTGGCATGTGCTACGTTAATAACGAGTCTATCAACAACAGAATCCAAGAAGCCATCCAGGTGCCGCGTTTTCTCCTCTTCTTTTATAACGTGCCGTTCTATATCCAGCCAGTGTTCGGCAGTGAGATTGAAAAAGCTGCGTGCGTTGGTTCCAGTACTGGCAGCTAAAGTCTTGTTACCACTGTGGCCAAATCCCTTAACTTGGCTCCACATCAGTTCTGTTGGGTTCTTCTTGTAATGGTGCAGTGGCAAATGTAAAAATTCAGCATTTGTATTTATAAAACAATTGACGTAGTCCAAACAAATAGTAATTTTTCATTTCTGCCTTAAAATTGTTATGTTTTCTTAATTTAAGCAACCTTTATTAACAGTCTTTCATAAAATATCGACAGTTGAGAATTTATATTTGAAATGAAAACAGTATGTAAATTTAAACAAGAAGACATGCATTATTCATAAAAAATGATAATGACGTTTACAATTACGAGATGTAGGCAGTTCAAATCGAACGAGGAAAAAAAAATGACACAGGGGAAACTCGAACCAGTTTTCCATTTACTGCAATCAGTTACCAACCTACTGCACTACCCATTCCGCTATACACGCATATGCGCTAGGATTTTAACTGTATCTAATATAGTCGGCCGGAAAACTTCAAAGCCGATTGTCTCTGTAAATTTATGACAAACATTAAGAACAACCTATTTCTCAGCATTTTTCAACCGTGTTCCACACGAGTGTTTCACTACGGAACAGGAAGCAGCCTCAGCCATTTTTAGACTGCGTATTAGCAGCGCAACAATCGGAGCACAACAGTGCATAGACTGCGACTACACACGATTTTTGAAATAAAAATAACATAAATAAAGAGTGGTTAAGAAAAACTTTGACGGCTGCTAATACATTTGAATATCTTAAAGTTTCATTTAACATAACTTAATAATAATATATCTAATACTTAAGTAGGACCAATTTCCAAGATCGCAGCAACACTAGTGTACGTATATTACGACTTCTGACCAATCATCGCCTTTGTCTTTGTTTACATCAGGTTTATTCTTATGATGGACGGAGAAGAATGGGGCAACACTTGGTCACTGTGAATGTTGAAAAACAGATAATTGTTCAGCTTCATGAAAACCAGAATCAGTGGCCCCAAGGCACGGTAGAGAAAAAACACCCAAAATATCAGAGAAACACCTTAGACCTAAAAAATAAAATGGTTCAAATGACTCTGAGCACTATGGGACTTAACATCTGAGATCATCAGTCCCCTAGAACTTAGAACTACTTAAACCTAACTAACCTAAGTACATCATACACATCCATGCCCGAGGTAGGATTCGAACCTGCGACCGTAGCGGTCGCGCGGTTCCAAACTGACGCGGCTAGAACCGCTCGGCCACACCGGCCGGCTACCTTAGACCTGATATGCACTCTCCACAAAATGTACATTAAACGCCTTATTGGGCCGGCGTTACACCCCACGCTTTACATAATGTGAAAAAAGTAATACCGCTACTCTGCGGACCACACTGCGCTCCTTGAAATAGCAACTCCCCAGTCTCTGTGTTGTTTCGCTCCTGCCGCTTCATATGCCAGTATGAGGTGTGGCCCTTTGCGAAGTACCTGACTTCGCATGTCCATTTCATGCTGCTCGAAAACCGGTTGATATGGGCCCCTCATTCACTGAAAACAGTGATTCCTGTCGGGTATGTAATCGACTTTCATTGACAAGGCGTGATTCCCGTGTCCAGTGACTGTCGATTAGCATACTTTTACGACTACTGCTCTTATGTGGTGTGACACGTCTGGGAGCAGTGTACCATTCCTTATACACACGTTGTGTAGTCAGCGTTGATAAGACAAGAAATTGGGCCATCGCATTCATGATGTGGTCATCGGCACACCAAAACACGAAACCTCATCATACAACTGAGTCACGTCTCCAAAAATGGTTCAAATGGCTCTGAGCACTATGGGATTTAACTTCTGAGGTCATCAGTCCCCTAGAACTTAGAACTACTTAAACCTAACTAACTTAAGGACTTCAAACACATCCATGCCCGAGGCAGGATCCGAATCTGCGAGCGTAGCGGTCGCGCGGTTCCACACTGTAGCGCCTAGAACCTCTCGGTCACTCCGGCCGGCAGTCACGTCTCCCTTCGAACCTCCGTCTTACTGCGCTGAATCCATACAACTTGAGTTTCGTGCACACGACTTCACTACCATGATTTATATCAACGGTGGAGCACTATATGGCCGCCTCGTACCACTTACACACTATCAACAGTGCACCAGTGCGACCACTGTATACTTTTAAGGGGGTGACTATTATTTGGCTGGTGAATTTATTGTGAAATGTAGAAAACTGATACTTTATGCGATTTACGTTTAATGCAGTGAGAAATTGTACTGACCAAGAAAATAGTGCAGTTTGTTTCTCAGTTCCTGTTGCACACATAACCATTGCAAGGAATTTCATCAACAATAACTAATACATTTTGCGTCCCTGATACACGTTAGTCTGTGGCAAGTCGGATGTTTCGAGGACAACATTCGTGGCTGCCGTAGTCCAAGGAGCTGAGTGCTTTATGCTTTTTCGTGTCGATAAAGATCTTGCTCTTTGGGTCCCTTGTACAGAAGAAATCGCGCAGTATACATCAGGTTTTGGGCCAAATGTTTCAAAGCTTACTGCACAGGTAAAATTCGTGGAGTAAAAACACAGTGGCTGTAACGTATGTTAGCTGAAGATCTTGAATATCAGTGCGAGAGTTAAAAAGTGAGTAACGTGGGAATAGACTCAGCGGATGTACGTTACTACATAAAACCACGCGGTAAGTCGGTCTACAGCTTGTAGCCGTCTACATTAGGAACTGCTTAACAGTTTGTACGTTATGTAAAGCTGTCCTCAACTCGATGGTTGCTTTCAACACGCAGTGTCTTAGTATGTATGCTTCTATTATAATCGGTATTCTATCGTCTTCCTGTGATCATTGAAACGACTTATGTAGCAAGTTAGAGGAGGAACTACAGCTTCTTCCCTTAATAACATATCGTCAAACGTTAGTAATGTTCTCTCATTCCAGTTTTCACCTCTTGTTGTGAAACGCATCCCGGCCCGGCAGAAAAAGTGACACAATTCGAAACCAACGTGAACGAAAAATATAATGGAATTTTCTGGCTACAGTATTTACTTGAAAGTTAAAGGAAGCTTATAATATTTCTATAAGAAGTTTATAGAAGTAATTCTTTAAGTTGAGTTTTCAAAAGTACTGCATTTTTTAGTTCTGTCAGAAAGGTTTATAGAATTAATTCTATAAGTCGAGTTTTTGTAGGTACTGCATTTTTGAATCGTGTCACTGTTATTGCCGGGATGCGATATATATGACGTCCAATTCATTAACCTGTTCGATTTCTCTACCACACGCTGAAAATGTTCGTGGGAGTGATCAGAAACAGTGCGGGTATCTTAACGGGCGTAGTATCAACGATTAAATCCATTGCACACGACTACTGATGAAAAACGATACGAAAAGCGTCTACACGTGACATTTTTATGTCTAGGATACTCAACTAAACCCCCCATGACCTTATCTGGCGAGCTCTTCGTGGTGCCTATGTGAGCTCAGTACAGCATTTGTACCGCAATCTCACTCGCATGGTATCCAGTCCAGCTGGAATTTCTCCACCTTTTGATATAACTGTTTATGGTTCTTCAGGGCCCTGTCCTATCACCTCTGTTATTCATCCTTTGCATGGACAGAAATAAAAACCAAATACATCGACTTGAACCACACGAAGAAAGCTGATAAAGCAAGAAAATAAAAGTTCTATGTGGAAAAGTTAGGATAGTTTCATGCAATTTATGAAGTGGCCAATGGTGCTTATGTTACATCGGAACCAGATTTTATTACGTAGAATTTAGGCTATGACGAGCAAAGCAGTTTTCATTCGTAGCAGTCCATTTGGAGTAGGTCGACTGATCGCAATCGATGTCGGATTTCGGAAAAGGGCAGAATTACCTCGCAACTGGTTGTGCCTTTTTCGAAGGAACTATACCGGCAATTGCCTTGGACGACTTAGGAAAACAATAGCCAACCTGGTTCTTATCGCCCACGGAGAGGGGGCGGGGGAGTAGGGGGGGGGGGGTTGCAGCTTTCATGGAGGGCATTAGACAGTAGCAGTTTTAAAAACATTTTCATTAGATTCTCGTAAAATTCCCCGTGATAGTTGAAATTTGATAAACTGTATTATTTGTACCGCCGATGCATTAGTTGAGTTCACGTTACATAAGTTAAACTAAATCTCACTATAGTGCTACTGCAAACCAAAGAGCCCCGTCTCAGAATAGCTCGCGCTTCTCCCCTCCTCCCTCTCTCCCTCCCCCACCCCCCCACCCCCCACCCTCAGCACACTCAGCTGTAACAAACGAGAAGAGATGGTAGCCGGTACATCCCAAACCCAATCCACGAAGTGCGAGCGGCATGCGCGGAAAACGCTGCACGACACGGGCTCGTGTTTACACTCTCACAGGGCGGTATGCACCTAGGTTTGTGTCAGTGAGAGAGTGCCTACAACTTAAAACAATATTTTGTGAAATATTGTGAGCTCATGTCTCAAAACAAGTAATAAGTTTGTGGCTATTTGCCAGAGTATCTGAAAATATTTTTACAAAATGTCTTGTAAATAAGCAACACCCAACATTCACTATAGTCAACGTAAACGCATTGTTGGAATTCAGCAACTGTATACGAGTAGATGTTTAAGATAATTTTCGTCTATTGTTCCGTCTCAGTTCCATACGTCTATAATTCGGCCACATCTTTTGATCACACTGGATCATCTTCATATCTAAGTAATTGCATCAGCAATCGGTGCTGAGCAGACAAGATGGGTTTCTAATACAGATACTTAGATCTGAAGGTGATCCAGTGTGAAAGACACATGTAATCGAATTAAAAAAGTGTGCAACTACGGAACAATAGATAACAATTATCAATATCAACATCCATTATTTTTACTGTCTCATTAATCATTATCCATTGAGGTGTTGAAGGCAAGTCGATTGTAAGAACATCTTTGTACAAGGCATCCAAATGATAAGGACAAGTCCAGTCAATATTTTCGAGAATATATAAAAAATTACAAAAACGTTCCACAACCGTTGCATCGTTTAAGAAACAACCATAGCTGGAGTGAGCATTCAGATGCGCAGAACAGATTTTGTGTTGTCAACATACATTGCCGGCCTGGTCACGTGTTCTCGGAACGTCGTGTGTTTGTCCGTATAGCGCCCTGTATGTTTCGAATGTCACTACATCCCTAGTACAGACGGATTCTTTTCGTACGTGTCGTGGATTATTTATATATATTGCGCAGACAGTACCCATTTGATACCGGGAATAAAGCAGCTACGTAACTTTTAAGGGCAAGTGATATTACATTCTGCTTCTTTGCGATAGGTGTCACAGTTCATATGTACTCGATTTTTGGTATGATAACTATAATTAGAGCTACATGGTATGTACCCATGAAATGTTGCTATACCTCCTTTCACGTATTTTTCTTTGCATCCGTAGCAACAACAGTAATTCACCATCGTTATTACACTATCAACAAACGGTGAAACACAATAAAAACTCTTGATATTAGAAACTTCAATCGCTGCAGAAAGCACACACGCACAGCGAAGCCCCGAAAACACGTGACAATTCTGGTTTAATGTTGACACGATGCGCAGAACGCAATGCTCACTCCAGACATATTTAATATATGGAAACAACAGGTAGTGAACTACTAAGAAGGATCAATTTCCAATTATCGTATACCTCAGTTAATTGCGAAAAGTGGTAAACGCTGTCATATTGGAGAAACGCTAATAGTTTCCTCTATAAAAGGATTTGTCTCGATAGTAATGCATGAAGGTAACATACAATTTTGAAGACATTGTCCGCAGGTGACTTGACGAAATGTTAGTTACTATTAAAGATTAGTAAATATTCTTCAAAACTCTTCATTTTCGAAGCAGCTGGTCACGTCTACCATTATACAGAATATTATTAACGGCATACATTACAAGAAGAAATGCTATTCACAATATTCACAATAAATGTCATTACAAATGCAACAGGATTATCTATTTTAATACCGTGATATCATACTTTAAAAAATAATATTCCTTCACATAATATTGTGTAATATGCTACTGATGGAGTATTATCAACGGTAGGTCGCTATCGTTGCTTTGTTGCTTAAGTGAAGGAAGAATTACCAGATGTTTTATGTACTAATTGTGTGAAGTTCGCCGGTCGAAGCGGCCGTGCGGTTAAAGGCGCTGCAGTCTGGAACCGCAAGACCGCTACGGTCGCAGGTTCGAATCCTGCCTCGGGCATGGATGTTTGTGATGTCCTTAGGTTAGTTAGGTTTAACTAGTTCTAAGTTCTAGGGGACTAATGACCTCAGCAGTTGAGTGCCATAGTGCTCAGAGCCATTTTTTTTGTGTGAAGTTCAGCCAACATCTTATAGCAAAATATTTAAGTACAAGTTGCAGTTCCTCGTTACATATTATAAATTGAGCAGTAAATAAGATGAAATCCAGTTCAAAAAAAGATAAACTGTTTCGATTGCTTTGCCAGGATAACAATGAAGATTTTGTTAGGCTACTTTCGTACATAGCCGTTCGGCGGCTGTCAAAGTGTAAATCATTACCTCGTTTTATGGCATTATGTGATACTGCCATATTGTTTTTTGAAACTAATAACGTTACCAATTTGTGTCAACAATTAAAAACAGCAAAGAATTATGCTTTTTATTTGGAAGATATTTTCAAGAGAATTACTGATGTTAGTTTGCACATTCAAGGAACTGTTAAAACTCATACAGCTTGCAAAAGTGTTGTGTCATTATTTATTGACAAACTTGAACTACTTTATTACTACCTACAGAAGAGATAATTTTATAATTTTCTTCAATTATAAACTATAAAAGGTGATGTAACTCCTGAGGATATAGATAGATTTAGTAGTCACCTCAACAAATGTAAACGATTCCATGAGATTTTGAAATTGAAGGTGAATGACTGGATGCAAATCCCTTTACCGCAAATACTGAAGAGGTTGGTACAACTTGCGAAGAAAAACTGTTGCGAATTAGATATAACGAAGGAAGTGAACATCAATTCCCTAGAGAACCTATAAGAAAATAAAGTCTATTGTTACGTCTAAATGTTCGTAAAATGGTATTTATTTTTTGATACTTTTCCTTCCCTCATATCTTGTGGACTTAGGGTTCAGTGTTGTTAATACTATTATGGCCAGAGAAAGAAACTGCCGGAATATTTCCGAACGAGAATATCTTCGTCCAGCCGGCCGTTGTGGCCGTGCGGTTCTAGGCGCTACAGTCTGGAACCGCGTGACCGCTACGGTCGCAGGTTCGAATCCTGCCTCGGGCATGGATGTGTGTGATGTCCTTAGGTTAGTTAGGTTTAAGTAGTTCTAAGTTCTAGGGGACTGATGACCACAGATGTTAAGTCCCATAGTGCTCAGAGCCATATCTTCGTCCATTCTTTACAAAAATCGAGCCAGAATTTAGTTTCACGGCGTCAGCTTCAGGAACCTTATTAATAACAACTTCATCAGACCTTATGCTTATACTTACGCAAAGAATAAACAGATAGATTTAACTGGAGTAATTTATTTTATAAAGGTTCATTCTGTCAAACTTAACGAAAGACCCATATAAAGAATCTGGTAAGTAATTATTATTACGTGCTTTAACTTTCTGTGTATCTGCTTTATCAATTTTATAAAGTAACATTATTTCCCTACTTTATAGATCACCAGTACTGTGAAACCTATGGATGATTGGGAAATGTTACAGCTAACAGTGATACAAAAGTGGGTGTTAGGTATAAAAAGGCCACTATCCCTCAAGTTCAGGGAAAACAAGGACTGGGATTTGAATCCCACTGCTCCTGAATGTGAGTCTTGTGTGATGACCATCGTGTTAACGGGCTTGATAATACCCAGAGAAGTAAGAAATACGTATTTCCGATTCCTTATTAAAAGAATTTTCCTATTTATCTTCCTTAAAATGTTACCTACATACATGTGATTACAAATAAATCACATATTTCGTCCTCAACTTTTTTAAATGACTGGCATGTTAAGTAACGTATTCCTAAATTGCGAATATGCTTATAAAACCGCTATGAAATTTACTAGAAACATATGAACATTTTTACCACGCCGGGTCTCAGAACCGGTTTTCCCACTTGTTGCGAGTGGTCGCTTAAACAATTTCCGGTATACGAGCACGCCTCGATGACCGACCCATAGGTCTTCGTGCCCACGCCCCATAGTGCTCGCACCCTGCATAGGGTGAGACATTGTTTTCCCGTTAGGTTGCCGTGCTTTGGCATGAAATGTGGCAGTTTGTATGTTACAGCGTCCGTATTTTGCAGTGTTTATTTAGTTTGATGTAATGTTCGTTGGTATGCGTGCATATTCATAGGAACAGAGACTGTTGATGACTGTCAGTCGTATTATACCCTGAAGCGCCAAAGAAACTGGTATAGGGATGCGTATTCAAATACAGTGTTATGTACACATGCAGAATACGGCGCTGCGGTCGGCAAGGCCTGACTTAAGAAAAGTCCCTGGCGCAGTTGTTACATCGGTTACTGCTGCTAGTATGGCAAGTTATCAACATTTAAGTGACTCTGAAAGTGCTGTTATAGTTTGCGCACGAGCGATGGCACACAACATCTACAAGGTAGCGATGAAGTTAGGATTTTCCCATACAACTATTTCACGAGTGTCGCGTGAATGTCAGGAAACCGATAAAACATCAAATCACCGACATCGCTGCGGCCGGAAAAAGATTATGCAAGAACGGGACTAACGACGACTGAAGAGAATCTTTCAATGTGACAAAAGTGCAATCCTTCCGCAAATTGCTGCAGATTCCAATGCTGGGCCATCAACAAGTATCAGCGTACGAACCATACAACGAAACATCATCGTTATGGGCTTTCGGAGCAGAAGGCCCACTCTTTTACCCTTGATGACTGCACAATACAAAGCTTTAAGCATCCCCTGGGCCCGTCAACACGGAAAATGGACTGTTGATGACTGGAAACATGTTCCCTGGTCGGACTAGTCTCGTTTCAAATTGTATCGAGCCGATGGGCGTGTACGGGTATGGAGACAACCTCATGAATCCATGAAGCCTGCATGTCAGCTGGGGACTGTTCAAGCAGGTGGAGGCTCTGTATTGGTGTGGTGCGTGTGCAGTTGGAGTGATATGGGACTCCTGATACCACTAGATGCGACTATGGCAGGTGACACGTACGTAAGCATCCTGTCTGCTCACCTGCATCCATTCATGTCCATTTTGCATTCCGACGGACTTGGGCAATTCCAGCTGGACAATGCGACATCCCACGCGTCCATAATTCCTACAGAGTGGCTCCAGGAACACTCTTCTGAGTTTAAACACTTCCGCTGAGCATATCTGGGTTGCCCTGCAATGTGCTGTTGGGAAGGAATTCCATCCCGTTGTACACTTTCAGGTTTATGGACAGCCCTACTGCATTCATGGTGTCAGTTCCCTCCAGTACTACTTCAGACATGCCACGTCATGTTGCGGCACTTCTGCGTGCTCACAGGGGCACTACACGATATTAGGCAGGTATACCAGTTGGCTCTTCAGTGTACATCATGTTTAGTGTCACAGGCCACCGCAATTAATTGTTACTGAGGTACTTACTGTGGGAAATATTAGATTTCCGACAAGCGAGTCCGTTCCCTAATTAGTAATTCAGTGCAAACAGACGTTTTTAGAATATACGTAGCGTTGGAAGATCTAAAGAGATAATACATGTTGGAAAATTACGTCTAGCATTATGAAGAAAGACGATCCGACAACGAAGTAACCACATACGATTTCTCTTACTATAGACTGATGGTGCTGCCGAGTGAGGTGGTGCAGTGGTTAGCACACTGGACTCACCATTCGAGAGAACGATGGTTCAGTCCTGATTTAGGTGTTCCGTGATTTCCCTAAATCGCTTGAGTCTTTTGAAAGGGTACGGCCGAATTCCTTCCCCATCCTTCCCTAATCGGTGCTGTGCTGCGTTTCTGATGACCTCGTTGGCGATGGGACATTAAACACTAGTCATCGTCATCACCATAGATGGTTAACTGCTTTTTTTGTAAGAAGGACCTATCTCTACTTCTGTTCCTAACTGTTCCTAGAATTTTAATGTTACTTTATTTATTTCGTAACTTATTTTTTGATTTTTAGTCTTATCTTTCTGTTTGAAACTCATAATTCTTGTCATTTCGTTAATGCAACGTTTTCGTTGACTTTGTATAAGTGATGATTATATTATTTCTTCTTACAAATCTCCAAGACACTACCTGTTTCTCCGCAACGATTTGGTGTTTCGTTCAGCACACGTTAATGTGAAGTAAGAAATGGTCAGCAAGTAACTAAAATAATTTCTATGTTTGCAAATCCCAGAGTATAAATACGAATAAACCACATTAGGTAATTTAAACGTGTGATAAAGCGTGCACCTTTGTTATGTACAGAGATGACACTATACATTGGAAAACATACAGCATTAATCAAAAATTTCTA
Organism: Schistocerca piceifrons; assembly: GCF_021461385.2. Taxonomy (NCBI): domain Eukaryota; kingdom Metazoa; phylum Arthropoda; class Insecta; order Orthoptera; family Acrididae; genus Schistocerca; species Schistocerca piceifrons. The sequence goes on from NC_060139.1 coordinate 1,008,249,583, forward strand.
AAAATTAGAAGTGAGATAATCAATTTCAGAAGTCTTTTGTAGGAAAAAGGATGAAGCTATTGCGGGCACACAATAGCAGTTAGAATGGGTGAACTTCAACAAATGTATACATGTGATCTCAGAAATAGGACTGGCATAAAGCGATAACACGACGTTTCCACAATATAAAAATTCAATACTGAATATTTTACATTAAGCAATACAGGAGGCTTAGACAGAGTGCAGAGTAAAATTGAACTAAAACTATTACTGAAGGATATGTAACGAGAATAACTAGGAAGTGTTAACACTGATAATTAGCTGGATGAAAGATGACTTACTGTAATCCAAAACATAGGTTGGTCATACAGCGATAAAATGCAGTGGGATGGCCTAGTCTGCAACAAAATTCAAATAGAATTAAACATGGGCGGCATACACTTCGGCACAGCACCACAAAATAAAATAGTTTACTAAAATACTGCATTTTAAAAAGAGCAACATGACACTAAGTGCTTCATCAATAGCTGCTACGCAATATACCTCATACGTGTGTAAGATTGTACTGGACTACGAACAGTGACACCTCGCGGCCGTGTGGTTAAGGTTGAGGGGCATAATATGCTCTTTGTGTGTGTACAAATAATATGATATTATCTTGAAGATTTGGAAGAAAAAATAATATAACCATCTCTTATACTAAGCCAACGAAATACTTGCTTTAACACTAGCTTGGCAGTAAGGACGAAATGACAAAAATTACAAGATTCAACCAGAAAGTTAGCACTAAAAACCAATAAATAAATTACGAAACACATAAAGCAACATTAAAATGCTGAAAAATAGTATTTAAACCTAACGTAACCTTTTCCGTGACTGCTGTTGATTGACATGGTGTGCTACAATAGGTACGAGGCAAGTTTACCTGCTCACTATCAGTACTACCTCTTAAAGAGCCCTCGAATACGGATTAAAAAATAGAGAGATTAAAGGTTGGGTCTTCTGCCTTTACATGAATTAGGTAACTTGTTACGTGTAGATAACCATGAATTAAAAACAGTATGTGACCGTGTTACTGAAAGCAAATCTATTGCAATCAAATATGAGGTAATGTAGACATGTAATTTTCCATCACGCTTCTTAATAACAGTAAACAATATAAGTGAAGGATACTCAATGCAAAGGAATACTAAGAAGATAAGAATACATGGGCTGTGCACAAGCGCGAACCGGACACATATTTAGTTTTGCGTAATGATGAGTGTAGTAATTAATCTGTGATAAAAATACAGTAAGCCAGTACACTAAACAATGTTCATGCCAGACCCCATAGACTGCCATTTCTTACTCTCAGCAACTAATACAGAAATAAAAATACCCAGGTAAAATGAAACTATTAGAACATTTAGGAATAGAAATAGCAGTGCCTGTGTTATTATGAAGTACGAATTAAAGTTCCTTCGGACATGCATGCCTGTCCGAAGGACCATTGCATTGTACATCTTAATGGCAGCCACTTCTATTTCGTATTTATCTGCCACTACCAGGCTTTCGACTCTCAATAAATATGTCCTTCCTGGAAAGGGAATTTACGTAACGTAATAGCGCAGGTCGTGACACGTGGAGGACGACACATGGAAGTTGGTTTCTGGCTGTGGTTCGTACTCGGATGACCGAAGATTGTAACCCGACCGCTCGCGTAAATCGGGAAATCCGGGTTTGAATCGAGGTTCAGCACAAATTTTCAGTGTCGTCATTCCAATATATAGTATCGACAGTGGCTGATACTCGCAACTGCAAATACATCTCCACATAAAAATATTATAAAACGTAAAGGATAAAGTGATAATAATGATAATAACAACCAACGACAACAACCGATACAACTAGCCGTTGAATACGAGCTGAAGAATCAAAATTCATGACTAATATGGAAGATGCACGTACACACTTACAGACACAAATATGTAATATAGAGCGATTGGTAGATGTAAATGTCTTAGTAAAATCGTATAGCGTAATGGACGAAAAATTTTTAGTGCTGTAGATGCAAGAGTTATAAAATGGAAAGAGCAAATGATTTAACTAAAAACTTCCGTAAAAAAATACACCTCTAGAAAGACAAAATTAAAGCACAACATCAGAGTCGTAAGGCCAGAATTTTTATATGAGTATATAAAAGCTTCAAACTAAACTACAAGCTGGACATAGTAATTGCGACCCTTGAAACACGAATTACTGATCAACTAACGAGAGTAATACAAACTGCAGATGGTTGGAAAATATTAAGTAATTAGGAAATTAATAAAATATTCGGAAAGAATCCTTAGTTAAGGGTAATCTTCTTTAGCCAACTCTACCAAATAAACGACTGAGTGCAGCCAAATGTAACACATTCCTGTACTTCTGCAAAAAGAAGATAAGAATAATATGGATTACAGTAACAAAACATAAACTAAAAAGAAGTAACAACAAAGAATCGTAAATATTAGAAAGAAAGTTCATTCAAAATCAATTTTAAAAACCTTAGAAGTCATCCAAGACCGAAATAACAAAATTAGCAAAGTGCGACTAGGACTCGCGCAATTAGGGTTTTCTACAAACTTAATTATGTTTATAGCTAGTGCATCAGTCACCAGAATAGCGAATTTCGACAATTTTAACCTGTTATAGACATTGATACTGGCAAGATATCAGTCTCAGAGATACCAGTATTTTCGAGACTGTTTTAATTTCAGTAACATAAATGTGACATAAAAACATGCAAGAGGCAGGCTACCATTATTACAATAATCAGCAGTTCTGCGTGTATGCTGACTGGGTCGAAATGGTAAAAGTCAGACATCAGGTAAGGAATTTATCTATCATCAGATATCCACGAGCGATTACTGCGCGTAGATATGGCGCTTCAAGTTGTATATGAAACAAATATCCGCAGACTAGTCATGTGGGCAGTAAAGTCATTCTTTGCCTGCTGTATGACTTTTACCGTTGTGACCCAGTCAGCCTGAATGCAGAACTACCGATTGTTTTAATTTCCAAGTTTGACGTTGATTAACAAATGACAAAAGGAATACTATTTTCGCGTGATACAATTACAAATTAAAAGTTTTTGGATATTTTTTTTTTCGTTTACTTGTTCTGTGAAACCTCACTTCTTGCCAAATGGCAAGGGAAGTACTACATAGCTTTTCATGAGTGAGTTTGCGAGTATTAAAATATGTCGCCTAATTGTTCATAGCTTTTAGTGCATTGACTTAGAAGCTTACATTAATTACACCGCCAAGGGTCTATAAACCTTAGTATGTGATACAAATTTCATTTTGATACGTCTCTACCCGTTCCTAATGAAAAAAGGGCTTTAACAGACGGACGAAGTAACAGAGCCAGATAAGAAACGACAATTTTTTCTCGTGTGACATAATTACATATTTAAAGTTTTCGGTATTTCCTCTTTGGTTGCTTTGTAAAACCTTTCTTTTTGCCAAATTTCATGATTATAGACCAACTGGAAGTACCATATAGCTTTTGATGAGTGAGTTTGCGAGTATAAAATATGTGACATAATAGCGGTATATCTTGATCACATTGACTTAAAAGCTTCAGTTTTTTTTACATTGCCAAGGAACCATAGACCTCAGTATGTGACACAAAATTTCAGCTTAGTACGTCTACCCGTTCCTGAGAAAAAAGTGTTTCTTAACAGTTGAAAACACAGATGGGAAACAAAGGGATCCTATAAGAGTTTCCTTTCTATCGACTGAGGCAAGGAACCCTAAAAATAAGAAATTAGCTACAAAATGGACAGAGGAATAGTAGCTGGTCAGTACGAAGATAAAAAGAAGGTAGAAGGCACATGCAATGCCTAGGTACCTCGCTGTCGTTGATGGGCAAGTGATGACAGCGGTTGGTGCCACAGGGGTGGTGGGCGTTCCACTCGACGATTTCGTGTGCGGTGGAGCCTTGAGGGTTGCAAAGTCCAGCGACGGCCGCCACCAGCTTCCGCAGTGTGCGCAGGCGGCCTGCCACCCTCAGCGCCATCGCATATCAGCAGCGCTGGTCCGCGCCGCCCCACCAAGTCTTCAGCGACACCGCACCACGCCTGCTCTCACCACACCAAACCGACGTCGCGGCCTGCGCGCAGCTGCTCTTCTGCTGTCTCCCTGACGTCACCAAGCAGTGCTTCTTCTGTCTCTCTCGATTAACAAATTTCACATGCGACAGCGCCGCTGTGATGCTACGTTGTGAGTGTGGAAAGAGATACGTGCTTTCTTGCGGCACCCTCATAAGTAGTACGATACCGTAGACTGTTTCGAGTAAAAATAGACGTAGGATTAAGACAGAGGCCTTACATCTCTGTAGCTTCAAGCGTGTGACGAGTATATATATCTTTGATTTACATATTAGAGTAGAATATCTATGGAATGATCATAGCGTACTGCTACTGTCGCGTCACGGGCAATATCGACAGTCGTAGAAACTACTATCGACTTTGTATCAAGGAAGAATTAAACGTAACTGCTCCTCTCTTCACTCGCAGCAATTTTAGCTGTCCTTCTTAGACTCCTGCCTAACCACACATTCGGAAATCACCATGGATTCGGAAATAAGCAGCAAGTAATTGTCGGAAGGAAGAACATGAATTTATTGCATTTTAGCTGTCTAACTACACACTCGGAAATCGCTAAATATTTGTTTCGTTGTTCATTCTCTGAGCTTACGGAAATACAAATATCATATAATATTACAGAACATACTCGTATTACATTCGTAAGAAAGTCTCAGAATGTGTTAATAACACTAAGATGAAAAAAAAACATTGTGTCTTGAGACGAGAATTTACATCCTGCGACACCATAAACCACAGTGTTATCCATTAAGCTACCACTTTGTCATGTAATATTAGTCTCCTGTCTTCGTTATAATTGTATGTCCTGAAGGCTTGTATCATTGAAGCATTTTTAACTGACATTTAATGATAATGGTCACACGTTTGTGATAAACTTTCAGTGCACGATTCTCTGGAACGGCATCCTGCTAGCTGTAACACAGGTGTGTTTCATGAAAATTTCTTGTAGACTAAAACTGCGTACCAGATTGGCGAACTTTGCCTTTCGCGGGAAAGTCCTCTACCGACTGAGCTATCCAAGCACGACTTACGACCCGTCCTCAGAGCTTTACTTCTGCCATTATCACATTCCCTATATTCCAGAATTCACGTAAGTTCTCCTGCGAAACATGCAAGATTAGCACTCCTGGAAGAAAGGGTATTGCGGGGTTATGGCTTGAAATACCACGGGAAGTAAAGCTGTGAGGACGGATCCTGTGTCCGGCTTGGGTAGACCAGCTCAGTAGAGCACTTGAGCGCGAAAGGCAAAGGTCCGCAGTTCGAGTCTCCGTCCGGCACACACTTTTCATCTCTCATAAACTTTCATATCTGCACACACTCCGCTACAGAATGAAAATTTCATGTTGGAAGCGTATTTTGTGCTTAACTTGTAAATTATTGACGATAACATCTCGCTTCTCAGAGAGCACTCTTACATGAAAGCATCAACCGTCGATAAGCCATTATGTGACATTTAATTATAATAATAATTATAATAAACCGTACCAAGAACAGCGTGTTTTTATAAATCTCCGATTCGTATGCATGAAGTCGTGTGAGAGGCCCGTATTGAACGCTAAAGAAAGTCGACAGCAGTTCTGCAGCCATCAATAATGTTGTCACATTTGCAGGAAGTCTTGTGAAATGAGTGTTACCAGTCGCCAACGGGTAGCATTCATCTCACGTTAGGTGAGGAGAGCCTTAAGTCATAGTGACGTAATGCTACATCATCGTGAGGTAAGTAAACCTAAATCGATTTCATGAGCACGTGTATCGATCTTTGCAGTTGTACCACAGAGGTTGCACGGTAACGTGAAAGCTAAATGTAAATACAGGTGTAGAAACGAAGTTACAGCAGTTGTGTGATATGCTCATCCCAGTTGAATTACTTATTAAGCTGTAATCTCAACAGTTTTGTATGTGATTGTGTGTTTCTTGACGTAATGAATGTCTGAACGAAGGAACCATAACAATAACGAAATTCAAAAATAGCGTCTAGTCAGTTTGTTTTTTTTACAAATAAGATTAATTGTGCATAATCATGTGGATAGAAATGTCAAATAGAGAGAAATTAAAGTGTTTCGTATTTTTATAAAGCCAATGGATTGTACATAATTCTTTTGGGCAGAAACATTAAACTGAGAAATTAATGTGGTTCAAAAGATAATTCCAAATGTTGCTGGAATTTCAATTTTGCCTTCATGCTGTATATCGGCACAGAAACTTTTGCTCTTCAGAAATAAGTTATTGCTGATGATTATAATGTACTGACTCGTTGTAGCACATGTCATTATTTCTCTTCATACGTTGTATACTGTGAAAAAACAAGGACGTGCAAGTCACATTTTCCAGAATTTTAAGCATCTGAAAGCAGTGAGTGCTGTTGCCATTTTTAGCTACTTTTTGTATGACTCTTAGGCAACATGGAAATAGCTATAGTAATCATGCCAAACACCCCCAAGATTTATACCATGTCGATTGAAAGAATAAACAAACACAGCATTGCACCATCGCATATGAAACATCACTTCGTGCTGCTAAAAACTGTGGGCTGTTGAGGTTATTTTGTAAAGTAGCTCACCCATTGTGACAGTCAGTGTTCAACATCATATGGAACTACCACGAAACTTATCCTTTTTATAGTTGATACTGCTTGAATATTAAAATGTGGGTAACAATTATACATGAAATATCATTGTTTTTTCACAGTATACAGCGTAAAAAGAAATTAATGGAATATGTTATGAACAGTTTACATTATACATTGTAATCATCACCAATAATTTATTTCTGAAGAGCAAAAGTTTCTGTGCTAATCTACAGCATGAGAGCAAAATTAAAATTCCAGCAACATTCGGAATTATCTTTGGAACCACATTAATTTCTCGGTATAACGTTTCTACCTAGAAGAATTATGTACAATCCATTGGCTTTTATAAAAATACGAAACCCTTTAATTTCTTCCAATTTACGTTTCTATCCACATGATTTACGGACAATTAATTGGATTATTTTAAAAAAATTACTACTCGCTTTCTTTTTACTTTCATTGTGGTTATGTTTCCTTCGTTCAGATATTCGGTATGTTCATGAAACACACAATAACATCCCAAATTCTTCGGAATAGAGCTCAATAATTAGTTATGTCCCGTTTCTGTCGACACAATCATGCACGATTCGTGGGATTTTTTTTAAAAATGGCTACAAGCATTTTTTGACTCGTTATGTTCATGAAATACCCAATTACATCCCAAATTATTTGGATTGCAGCTTAATAATTATTCCACGTTTCTTTCCACATGATTTATGGACGATTGATCGGATTTAAAAAAAAATTACTGCAAACGTTTCTTTTTTTCTTTTGTTATGGTTCCTTCATTCAGACATTCATTATGTTCTAGAAACACACAATAACATACAAAATTGTTGGGATTCCAGCTTAGTAACTAATTCAACTGGGCTGAACATACCACACAACTGCTGTAACCTCGTTTCTACACATGTATTTACATTTGGCTTTTCACGTTACTGTGCAACCTCTTTGGTATAGCTGCAAAGATCGATATAAGTACTCATAAGGTCGATTTAGGTTTAGTTACGTCACGAGGACGCAGCGTTACGTCATTATGACGTAGGGCTCTCCTCACTTAGCGTCAGATGAACGCTACGCATCGCCAACATCCAAAGAATACCTCCATGCCAACACCAGTCTGTGAATGTCAGTTGACTTTTTGCATAACGCTACTTGTTTCCATATTGCATTAAGACCGAAATTTTGATATTACACATATGTGGCCTGTTTTTATACATTCAATTGTCAGAAACAGCTATTGTTGCTGCTACCGATGCCAATCGAAATATATCAGAGGACGAAAAATAGTCATTATTATCACAATGAGGCGCTATATATGTTGAAAAATATCGAGCGTAATACCGTAGCCCTGGACTCATATAAACGTATATACAACTGCGAGATAAATGAAGTTGTGTGGGAGTCAATAGTTGAACAAATAAAACGAGTAACGTCCTTCTGCAGATCAGATGTTTAGAACAGTTTGAGTCATTTCCTCTACACTGTACAGATCTCGAAGCAATTATGCGTGTTTTTAAGTATAAAGGCAATTGTATCAGAACCTAAGGATGATGAAAGTTTTAAAAAAATTGTACCAGAAAGTAAAGAGAGAAAAACTTTGTCCCAAAAAATACCTGAAAGTGTGACAGATTGCCTATTTGCTGCATTTCATAGATCCAAATTCAAAGTTTTTTGAGACATTTTTGCATTATTGCACAAAGAAGTATATTCAGAATGCCTCCGAAGCATAATTTATTGAAAGAGAGAGACGGCAGTGCAGTACAAAAGGCAACAATATAATGGTTGCTGTCTATTCATTTACTGTAACAAAAAAGTGACGATATGCGAACTGTGACACTTCAAACTAGTAAAATGCCCTTTAAGCCAAGTTTATTCCAGATATTAGTTACAGTTCGTCAAAATGCCACTGGACAGTGTATACAGAATGCACGGTGGTTTTGACTGGGTATGTCTGCAGTAGAGGTGTAACGACATTCAAAATCTGCATGAGGCTTACGGGCAAACTTGAAGTCGGTACATAGTTACGTGGTATGCTGACGACGAAAATTCTGTTCCGCGCAACTGAGGAACTAATTATCAACATCTGTAGTAACATTATTCATAGTTTTGTTCAATGTTAAGTCATATGTTCAAAACCATACCTTAGAAGCCCTTGCATCCCACTTTATATTTTGGTTTTTCATATACCAACATGTCTCTTCTGAAAAGTGGATGGTGTTGGTACTACGACACGAAATTTAATCGGCAATTAACAGCGAAACGGTAAATGTTGATATTTGTAAGATCTGTACTGCTTCAACCTCCACTTCCGATCTCGCGATGATTATTATCTTTGATTCACGTGACTGTTTGTTTGGTATTAATCAGTTGCTTTCAACTTTCGTGTACCCGCATAAAGATATAAGAATTTTCGTAGTTAGAGAAATTTACAGTTTTCTTATTTAGGTGCTTACTTTTAACTTTTGTGGTGCGGTTATTTGCTATTTCGTTCACTGTTAAGCCAGTAAAATCATTGCTTTTGAATCTTTCGCATCCTGTGTTAAGTATTTTGTTTTTTGAGCAACAAATTTTCTCTCTTGAATACCGCAAAGATTTAGGAACATGAGACAAAATTTGACTTACAATTTAACGGCGAAATGCAGCAATTGACATTAGCATATTTTACGCTACTATGAGTGCCTATTCTTGTTTTATTGAACAGACGCGCGGGCTGGAGTTTTTGTCTCTAACATAGGCTACGTAGTCTCCAAAGGCACATTGGCATGGAAGGATGTTACGTTTGGCGTAAGCATACTGCAGATTTTGAACTTCATTGAATCGTTCTACAGAGAGATCTTGTCCAGAAGTATCATGACGCACATAGATATCTTAACAACATGCATTCAATATCCGGAATGACCTTGGCTTAAACACAGTCTAACACATGGAATCCCTACACTCCTGCTCACTTTTGTTATACTCTGCGACAGCAGCGCTCCAAGCGGTCAACAAGCAACACTTCTAAATACGATATCTGACGAGTGTGATTAATACCGTTTTTATTGATGTACAACATAGTTTTTCCAACGAAGAGCATATATATAGGGCCATAAAAATCGGCAACAACTACAAATTGTTCATCACATTTGGGTTTCTTTAGTTTCCTAAGGACCGTGGAAGGTACGAAACAGTACATTACAGAACAGTTTATTTACGATTTTCTTGCGACCAACAGATATTTATTGAAGAATGTCGTTTCCTTTTAAGAACAGAAAAATAGTTAGTAATCAGAGAAGACCCGAACATTTGCAGAAAGACTCATATCTGTTCAAGTACGTGAAGTTTTGTTCGCTACACTTCCAGTCAAATCAGAGAATTTGGAACGAAGGAAATTTATATGGCATGCAACACCTAAATTATGTAACGTACTAAGAAAGCCACCACAACTGCAGTTGAAGGGAAAGCCACACCGATGTGGTAGTAAAGTAATAAGACTTTTATCCAACAGGGAAGACACCAGTTTCACTACTGTTGCTACATCTGAGCCACGAACAACAAAAACATTCAACGCTTTCGCTTTTGAAGCAAAAATAGTTACATTTACAAAAATATTCGTACATTGATAAGTAGAGTGAAGTGTAATAATGTGCGAATCATAAGACTCAACACAGAACTGTTAAATGTCAAAGAAAGTGTCTATCATAACAAGAACAAACAACGACAAAAATCTATATTCCACATGCATGAAATACGAGTTTATATTATTTTGATTTGAGCAGTATAAGCTGCAATTATTCGCATGTACGAAACTATTTCTTCAAGAATAAGTTGTAGTTTACGGCACTGAATCAGTGGTATCCGGCAGTTTTTAGATTTATTTCACGATACTCCACGTCCTTCGATAATTTAACAGTGCTTTGAACGCAACAATATAACAATTACTTCGTTAATTAAGAAGAAAAATAATTTGAAAACAAATGTTAGTTTTACGGTTGCTTTCTCGCCGCTAGGAGCGCTAGCTTTGTTCCAACTGTTACACGGTAACAATTTTCAGAGCAGGGAGTGTCGTGACTATGTATATTAAACTGTGGCTTGATGATTTGAAGAGATAAACGCAAGCGCATTTCAGCTGTTTGTGACGAGAGGCACAGCTCACATGTTGCTGCCTTTTTTTCCTGCAATTTTTCACTTTATATATTGTACTTTATTGTGTTGTTGGGTCTCTGTTTAACAAATTATGTGACGGCGGCACTGAGAAATTCATTCCCAGTACTATAAAATGAAATAACAGCAATAAAATGCTGCAAAATGGCGACTTACCTGATTTTGAAACTTTTGAGAGACAAAATTCTTCCATTTTAACTTTCTGTTACGATCAGTTTAACTTTTGTTCATGCTTAGTAAGGTTAAAATATTAATGATACTACGATTGTCCTTGCCCTAGGTACTCTAGTACGGTTTCTTGTTGTGGCTAGTTTAATACCTCAGAATAAGCTTATAGGGTTGAAAAATTGTATAACCTGAAGAAAATGGCAGTCAATAAAACTGTTTAGGGTATGTACCCGCATCATCAATGTGTAAAATTCTCCGACGTTTCGGTCACTGTTGCAAGTTGCCTACCTCAGCCTGATTTTGCTAACGTGAAAAAATAAGTCACTGTCGTACATGCTGTTTTCCTGCTGGTGAAAATTACTCGAATTGTTTCTACATCCAACGTCTTGAGTGCCAGCACACTCTCACACTATGGAATTTATCCAACAATGTCTGTCCCACAAATATACGGCCATGCCAACATATAAGTTGGTCGTGCGGTATTAATCACTTATTACACTATACCTCGATATTTTTCAGTGTATAATGCACTCAGTAATTGTATCTTGAAACTCTACCGTTGGTACGTGTTTGGATAAAAAAGATATGGAATAGTGTGTTGACCTTGATGACAAACACTTTTGGTTTATTTTTATTTCCTTTCCAAAAATAGTTTCAGCGACAATATCATCATCATCAGTTGGTTTTTCTGTATTGTAAAATCGCAAAATTAACGTAGTTACAAACATTACAGAACGCTATTACATGTGTAATTTATGTTTCCTGGCCAAGAGAAGTTCACTTGTATTGAACATAGGCCATAATTTGAGGAAGAAATTTCTGAGAATGTACGTTTGGAGCACAGCATTGTGTGGTAGTAAAACATGGACTGTGGGAAAACCGGAACGTAAGACAATCGAAGCGTTTGAGATGTGATGCTACAGAAGAATGTCGAAAATTAGGTAGACTGGTAAGGTAAGGAATGAGGAGGTTCTGCGCAGAATCGGAGAAGAAAGGAATATATGGAAAACACTGACAAGAAGGAGGGACAGGATGTTAGGACATTAGGGACTAACTTCCATGGTACTGGATGGAAGTGTAGAGGGTGAAAACTGCAGAGGAAGACAGTGATTGGAATACAAAAATGGTTCAAATGGCTCTGAGCACTATGGGACTCAACTGCTGAGGTTATTAGTCCCCTAGAACTTAGAACTAGTTAAACCTAACTAACCTAAGGACATCACAAACATCCATGCCCGAGGCAGGATTCGAACCTGCGGCCGTAGCGGTCTTGCGGTTCCAGACTGCAGCGCCTTTAACCGCACGGCCACTTCGGCCGGCGATTGGAATACACCCAGGAAATAATTGAGTACGTAGGTTGCAAGTGCTACTCTGCTGGCACAGGAGAGGAATGCTTATCGGGTCGCATCAAACCAGTCAGAAGACTGATGACTCGGCAAAAAAAGTAGGCTGCCATTTAACACTGTAACACAAACGACTGCGACTGGAGAGGTGTCTTAACCAGGAAGCGTGGACTGCCGATAAATGACGTCGAACTGTATTTAGCGATGAAACGCGGTTATGCATGTTTCGGCTGACCATCGTCGGCAAGTGCGGCGGCGACCTGGTGAAAGGTCCCGTTCTTTGAAACTTTTGGAAAGGCTCAGCGGTGTTACTGTTGGCGGTAGGGTGTACAGAGACGTCCGTGTGATTTCAGGTCACGCCTGGTGGGGTTTGAGGGAACTCTGACGGTACGTCATAAACGTCCAGAGTCCTCACTTGTTACCTTCCAAGCGAAAAATCGAGGTATCATTTTTCAACAGGACAATGCTCAGGTCACACGTATGTCTGTGTGAAGTGCTCCCATGGGCAGCAAGATTTCGAGATGTGTACCGTGTACAACATCTGGTGGACCAGCTCGAACTTCAACTTCGTCTCACTACCAGTATACAGAATATCCAAAAAACGTTCAGATGTCTGTAAATTCCTAAGGGACCAAACTTCTGAAGTCATCGGTACGTAGACTTAGACACTACTTAAACTAACTTATGCTAAGAACAACACACACACACACACACACACCCATGCCAGAGGGAGGACACGAACCTCCGGGGGGAGGGGCCCATCAATCCGTTACATGGCGCCCCTAACCGCGCGGCCATTCAGGGTGGCATACAGAACATTATGGGCCAGTTACAACAGCTGAGAGTTAGCTTGCCTCAAAAAAGGATACAGTGTCTTTATGACAGCCTTCCCAAACAAGTTAGTGCAGGCTTGCAGGTTAGACAAGGTTTTGTTTCATACTGATAAGGGGGCTCATACTTCTTTGTAAATGTGACTCGATTTTGTAACCAGTGCACTAACGTCGCATACACTCTCAATCTGTGATCTTACATCTTACTTCGTCCTCCCTTTCTATATGATTCACTCTTTTTTCATGTAGTATAACACGACGGTAATGTTTGCCCGTCCAAATGGTTGACTTTCTTCAGCTATGAGTTGATTGTTTAGGTACGGACTATATCGATAGCGGAAGTGCGTTCTTCAGCTAAGAGTTGAGTGTTTAGGTACGGACTATATCGACAGCAGAACTGCATTTTTTCCCTTCGAAGTCCAGCTAAACAGTGACAACGGCTGTAGTCCATGGATCCCTTCTGAAAGTCCCTCCCTATCAAAAACAGTGCACTGACAAGTCTGCACTAGTTTTTTTTTAGCTAAAAACATCTAAAGAAATCACTCTGATGACCAGACGTTGGCGACATGTTACGTATATTTCAACATGCAGCTGCACCTCTGCTCAAGAAGCAGATTGTTATTTTCTTAGGTTCTGCAATAAATTTCGGATGGTAATATCGAATATTCCATCCAAAAATATCAAGAGAAGGAGGTATACCTGGAAAAGTTTGGGAGACATTGGAATGTTCCATCTGGATTACATCAAGGTCAGACAGAAATTTCGAAACCTGATATCGGACTTTGAGGCATACGCAGGTGCAGATTTAGACTCCGATCATAATGTAGTAATGATGAAGAGGAGACTGAAGTTTAAGAGAATCGTCCGGAACTATCAGTGTGGAAGGGAAGTGGGACACTAAAGTGCTGGGGAACGACGAGACGTTTTTAAAGTTCGTTCAGGATGTGGATACTGCGATAAGGAATACCAGAGTAAGAAGCTCACTCGAAGAGGAATGGACATCTCTAAAAACGGGAATTACGGATGTTGAACAGAAAAATGTGGGTCCAAGGAAGCTAACTTCGAAGAAACGTTGCAGTAGGAATACCGCTGTTAAATGTAGAGAGCAGATAGTTGGAAAGGCCACAATGATGGCCTCTATGGGAGGGGGGGGGGGGGGCGGAGAGGGTGGACATGTCTTAAGACACTTTAGGTGCAGGAATTGCATTTGATAGGGATGGCATAGGAGATTCAGTGTTAGAGTCAGAATTGAAGGCGCTTTGGAAGAATTGAGATGAAATAAGGCAGAAGGAGTAGACAAATACCATCGGAATTTCTAAATTAACTGGAGCGAGTGGCAATAAAATCACTCTTCACGTCGTGTAGAATCCATCAGACTGAAGATATACCAGCAGTCTTCTGAAAAAACACCATACACACAATTCCCAAGATTGCAAGAGGCGATGTGGTCTTCAGTCCTGAGACTGGTTTGATGCAGCTCTCCATGCTACTCTATCCTGTGCAAGCTTCTTCATCTCCCAGTACCTACTGCAGCCTACATCCTTCTGAATGTGTTTAGTGTATTCATCTCTTGGTCTTCCTCTACGATTTTTACCCTCCACGCTGCCCCCCAGTACTAATTTGGTGATCCCTTGATGCCTCAGAACATGTCCTACCAACCGAACCCTTCCTCTGGTCAAGTTGTGCCACAAACTCCTCTTCTCCCCAATTCTATTCAACACCTCCTCATTAGTTATGTGATCTACCCATCTAATCTTCAACATTCTTCTGTAGCACCACATTTCGAAAGCTTCTATTCTCTTCTTGTCCAAACTATTTATCGTCCATGTTTCACTTCCATACATGTCTACACTCCATACAAAAACTTTCAGAAACGACTTCCTGACACTTAAATCTATACTCGATGTTAACAAATTTCTCTTCTTCAGAAACGCTTTCCTTACGTTGCCAGTCTACATTTTATATCCTCTCTACTTCGACCATCATCAGTTATTTTGCTCCCCAAATAGTAAAACTCCTTTACTACTTTAAGTGTCTCATTTCCTAATCTAATTCCCTCACTATCACATGACTTAATTCGACTACATTCCATTATCCTTGTTTTGCTTTTGTTGATGTTCATCTTATACCCTCATTTCAAGACACCGTCCATTCCGTTCAGCTGCTCTTCCAAGTCCTTCGCTGTCTCTGACAGAATTACAATGTCATCAGCGAAAGACAAAGTATTTATTTCTTCCCCATGGATTTTAATACCCACTCCGAACTTCTCTTTTGTTTCCTTTACTGCTTGCTCAATATACAGAGTGAATAGCATCGGGGATAGGCTACAACCCTGTCTCACTCCCTTCCCAACGACTGCTTCCCTTTCATGTCCCTCGACTCTTATAACTGCCATCTGTTTTCAGTACAAATTGTAAATAGCCTTTCGATCCCTTCAGAATTTGAAAGAGAGTATTCCAGTCAACATTGTCAAAGCTTTCTCTACGTCTACAAATGCTAGAAACGTAGGTTTGCCTTTCCTTAATCTTTCTTCTAAGATAAGTCGTAAGGTCAGTATTGCCTCACGTGTTCCAACATTTCTACGGAATCCAAACTGATCTTCCCCGAGGTCGGCTTCTACCAGTTTTTCCATTCGACTGTAAAGAATTCGCGTTAGTATTTTGCAGCCGTGACTTATTAAACTGATAGTTCGGTAATTTTCACATCTGTCAACACCTGCTTTCTTTAGGATTGGAATTATTCTTCTTGAAGTCCTAGGGAATTTCGCCTGGCTCATACATCTTGCTCACCAGATGGTAGAGTTTTGTCAGGACGGGCTCTCCCAAGGCTGTCAGTAGTTCTAACGGAATGTTGTCTACTCCCGGGGCCTTGTTTCGACTTAGGTCTTTCAGTGCTCTGTCAAACTCTTCACGCAGTATCGTATCTCCCATTTCATCTTCATCTACATCCTCTTCCATTTCCATAATATTGTCCTCAAGTACATCGCCCTTGTATAGACCCTCTATATACTCCTTCCACGTTTCCGCTTTCCCTTCTTTGCTTAGAACTGGGTTTCCATCTGAGCTCTTGATGTTCATGCAAGTGGTTCACTTTTCTTCAAAGGTCTCTTTCATTTTCTGTAGGCAGTATCTATCCTACTCCCACCGTGAGGTAAGGCTCTACATCCTTACATTTGTCCTCTAGCCATCCCTGCTTAGTCATTTTGCACTTCCTGTCGATCTCATTTTTGAGACGTTTGTATTCCTTTTCGCCTGCTTCACTTACTGCATTTTTCTATTTTCTCCTTTCATCAATTAAATTCAATATTTCTTCTGTTACCCAAGGATTTCTACTAGCCCTCTCCTTTTCACCTACTTGATCCTCTGCTGCCTTCACTATTTCATTCCCCAAAGCTACCCATTCTTCTTCTACTGTATTTCTTTCCTCCATTCCTGTCAATTGTTCCCTTATGCTCTCCATGAAACGCTGTACAACCTTTGGTTTAGTCAGTTTATCCAGGTCCCATCTCCTTAAATTCCCTCCTTTTTTCAGTTTCTTTAGTTTTAATCTACAGTTCATAACCAACAGATTGTGGTCAGAGTTCACATCTGCCCCTGGAAATGTCTTACAATTTAAAACCTGGTTCCTAAATCTCTGAATTACCATTATATAACCTATCTGAAACCTTCTAGTATCTCCAGGGTTCTTCCATGTATACAACCTTCTTTCATGATTCTTGAACCAAGTGTTAGCTATGATTAAGTTATGCTCTGTGCAACATTCTACCAGGTGACTTCCTCTTGCTTTTCTTAGCCCCAGTCCATATTCACCTACAACGTTTCCTTCTCTTCCTTTTCCTACTGTCGAATTCTAGTCACCCATGACTATTAAATTTTCGTCTCCCTTCACTACCTGAATAATTTCTTTTATCTCATCATACATTTCATCAATTTCTTCATCATCTGCAGAGCTAGTTGGCATATGAACTTGTAATACTGTAGTAGGCGTGGGCTTCGTGTCTATCTTGGCCACAATAATGCGTTCACTATGCTGTTTGTAGTAGCTTACCCGCACTCTTATTTTTTTTTATTCATTATTAAACCTACTCCTGCATTATCCCTATTTGATTTTGTACTTATAACCCTGTATTCACCTGAGCAAAAGTCTTGTTCCTCCTGCCACAGAACTTCACTAATTCCCACTATATCTAACTTTAACCTATCCATTCCCCTTTTTAAATTTTCTAACCTAGCTGTCCGATTAAGGTATCTGACATTCCACGCTCCGATCCGTAGAACGCCAGTTTTCTGATAACGACGTCATCTTGAGTAGTCCCCGCCCGGGGATCCGAATGGGGGACTATTTTACCTCCGGAATATTTTACCCAAGAGGACGCCAACATCGTTTAATCATACAGTAAAGCTGCATGCCCTCGGGAAAAATTACGGCTGTAGTTTCCTCTTGCTTTCAGCCGTTCGCAGTACCAGCACAGCAAGGCCGTTTTGGTTAGTGTTAAAAGGCCAGGTCAGTCAATCATCCAGACCGTTGCCCCTGCAACTACTGAAAAGGCTGCTGCCCCTCTTCAGGAACCACACGTTTGTCTGGCCTCTCAACAGATACCCCTCCGTTGTGGTTGCACCTACGGTACGGCTATCTGTATCGTTGAGGCATGCAAGCCTCCCCACCAACGGCAAGGTCCATGGTTCATGGAGGCGATAGGTGCGAGAATTATCGCACCATCAGCCTCAGAGCTCATGAATCAAAGTTGCTGGCAAGAATAACATACATATGAATGGAAAAGAAAATTCAAGGTCTGTTAGATTATGATCAGAGTGGATTTAGGAACGGCAAAGTCGCCAGCTATGACGTAGTGAATAATAATGGAAGCAGTATTGAACTGTAATCAAGAGGCGTCGTAGGATTTGTCGACTTGGGGAAAGCGTTCGAAAATGTAAGACAATGTAAAACGGTGCAAGATGTTCGAAATTCGGAGAAAAGTAGGAGTAAGCTATAGAGAAACACGGGTATATGCAAGTGCGATATAGTGTGTATAGTTCCATAATATGTTATTTACTTTTATGCTACAGCATGGTTTCTACGTTTGTTACAGTTTTCTTGGCTTAAAGAAGAAAAGAAAAATAAACGAGAGTGTTTTTCATCAAGGCGAACCCACAGTCGCATATTGTATTCTGCACCTCTTACTATTTTAACGTCCATAGTTAGATCTTTGTAGTACTTATCTACGTTTACTCCACAGACATTATTACTAAATGTGGCATCGTATAGATCACTCTTTTCAACATCTGACAAACATATATATTGGTAGTGAAATGGGAACGAAGTCTTCTCGTCATCAGCGAAGTCATTTATGTTGGTGTAGTTTCCAGGAAGCGATTGGCGAGAATACAGAGCGGTAATCCAATGATCGTGGGATTGAGTTCTTACATGAAAACTTCATTTTACTTTCAATTTTCACGTTACTTACAGAAAAAAATGCAAATAATGCTGAATATATCGTATTTAATAATACACTCCTGGAAATGGAAAAAAGAACACATTGACACCGTTGTGACAGACCCACCATACTTGCTCCGGACACTGCGAGAGGGCTGTACAAGCAATGATCACACGCACGGCACAGCGGACACACCAGGAACCGCGGTGTTGGCCGTCGAATGGCGCTAGCTGCGCAGCATTTGTGCACCGCCGCCGTCAGTGTCAGCCAGTTTGCCGTGGCATACGGAGCTCCATCGCAGTCTTTAACACTGGTAGGATGCCGCGACAGCGTGGACGTGAACCGTATGTGCAGTTGACGGACTTTGAGCGAGGGCGTATAGTGGGCATGCGGGAGGCCGGGTGGACGTACCGCCGAATTGCTCAACACGTGGGGCGTGAGGTCTCCACAGTACATCGATGTTGTCGCCAGTGGTCGGCGGAAGGTGCACGTGCCCGTCGACCTGGGACCGGACCGCAGCGACGCACGGATGCACGCCAAGACCGTAGGATCCTACGCAGTGCCGTAGGGGACCGCACCGCCACTTCCCAGCAAATTAGGGACACTGTTGCTCCTGGGGTATCGGCGAGGACCATTCGCAAGCGTCTCCATGAAGCTGGGCTACGGTCCCGCACACCGTTAGGCCGTCTTCCGCTCACGCCCCAACACCGTGCAGCCCGCCTCCAGTGGTGTCGCGACAGGCGTGAATGGAGGGACAAATGGAGACGTGTCGTCTTCAGCGATGAGAGTCGCTTCTGCCTTGATGCCAATGATGGTCGTATGCGTGTTTGGCGCCGTGCAGGTGAGCGCCACAGTCAGGACTGCATGCGACCGAGGCACACAGGGCCAACACCCGGCATCATGGTGTGGGGAGCGATCTCCTACACTGGCCGTACACCTCTGGTGATCGTCGAGGGGACACTGAATAGTGCACGGTACATCCAAACCGTCATCGAACCCATCGTTCTACCATTCCTAGACCGGCAAGGGAACTTGCTGTTCCAACAGGACAATGCACGTCCGCATGTATCCCGTGCCACCCAACGTGCTCTAGATGGTGTAAGTCAACTACCCTGGCCAGCAAGATCTCCGGATCTGTCCCCCATTGAGCATGTTTGTGACTGGATGAAGCGTCGTCTCACGCGGTCTGCACGTCCAGCACGAACGCTGGTCCAACTGAGGCGCCAGGTGGAAATGGCATGGCAAGCCGTTCCACAGGACTACATCCAGCATCTCTACGATCGTCTCCATGGGAGAATAGCAGCCTGCATTGCTGCGAAAGGTGGATATACACTGTACTAGTGCCGACATTGTGCATGCTCTGTTGCCTGTGTCTATGTGCCTGTGGTTCTGTCAGTGTGATCATGTGATGTATCTGACCCCAGGAATGTGTCAATAAAGTTTCCCCTTCCTGGGACAATGAATTCACGGTGTTCTTATTTCAATTTCCAGGAGTGTATTTTCGTGAAGTCGAAAAAAGGATTGCAAATAAATTTCCAGAAAGGAATTGTAAGAGATACATGAGAACTTCGTATGTAAAATTAGATACTTTCGCTGTTTTACAGTTGATGATTAACAAGTGCTGTAGTGATACTCGCCTTGCTTGCCGTGTTTTTACAGCTACTTGGTTGTTTTAAAGCTTCTATAGCAAAACAAACATGATTTATATTCATAATACAGTTTGGCAGCAAGCAACGCGTAACACAGCATTTCGCCAAGTATTGACGGGGATAGCTGTTGTTGTACAATGGAATGTATTTTGATGCAGTGTTGTCCGGATGTAATTTCTCTCTCTCTCTCTCTCTCTCTCTCTCTGTCTGTCTGAAGCTTTATGATCAAATTCTTTACTTGACGATAAATATAATCACGGTGCCGAGGGCTGCTCGATGGACAAAACGAAACTAACGGGACACTGAGTCCTGTACGTCATCATTAGAATCCCTTTTTGAAAAGTAGTTTGCAGAGTCGTCGTGGAAGCTATCAGACAATCCTTTCTTGGAAATTTATTTGCAATTCCAAATTTTCCTTTGTCTTTCTTTTCATGCCTTTAATGAAAATAGTAATACGATATATGCCCGCCCGGTTGGCCGTGCGGTCTAACGCACGGCATTCCCGGCGGGAAGGAGCGCCGGTCCCCGGCACTTACCCGCCTGGCGGATTTGCGTCGAGGTCCGGTGAACCGGCCAGTCTGTGGATGGTTTTTAGGCGGTTTTCCATGTGCCTCGGCGAATGCGGGCTGGTTCCCATTATTACGCCTCAATTTTGCTGCGCAAACAAGTTCTCCACGTACGCGTACACCACCATTACTCTACGACGCAAACATAGGGGTTACACTCATTTGGTGTGAGACGTTCCCTGGGGGGTCCACCGGGGGCCGAACCGCACAATAACCCTGGGTTCGGTGTGGGTCGGCGGAGGGGTGAAGTGGACTGCGGTAGTCGCCGTGGGGTTGTGGACCACTGCGGCTGCGGCGGGGACGGAGCCTCTCTGTCGTTTCTAGGTCCCCGGTTAACATACAATACAATACGATATATACAGTTTATTTACAGTGTACGTAACGTAAAAATCGAAAATAAAGAAAAATACCCTCATAGCGAGTGGACCACATAACCACACCACCGTTGGATTACCATTCTGCTCTCTTTCTTCTGCGCCACCGCCTGGGAACTACGATAACATAAACTGGAGTGACAACAGTCATGGGACAGCGGTAGTATCGCATATACAAGGAATAAAGGTATATTGTATAGGCGCAGCCATCATTTATCTTCAGCTGACTCATAATAAAAGGTTTCCTTTGTGATTATCGCCGCACGGCGTGCGTTAACAGACTTTGAATGCAGAACGTTAGTTGGAGTTAGATGCTTGGGACATTTCAGCTGTGAAATCGTTAGGGAATCCAATATTTTGAGATTCGCTGTGTCAAGAGTACGCCGAGAATCCTAAATTTCAGGCAACACCTCTCAAACCGGAGAACGCAGTGGTCGACGGTCTTACTTAACGGCAGAGTGCAGCAGCGTTTGCGTAGAGTTGTCAATGCTAAAAGACAAGCAATTGTGCGTGTAGGAAAAGCAAAGATTAGTGTGGGGCGTACGACGAGCGTATCCGTTAGGATAGTGCGGTGAAATTCGGTGTTAGTGGGCTATGGTAGCAGACGACCGACCCGAATGCCTTTGCTAACAGCACGGCATCGCCTGCAGCGCCTCTCCTGGGCTCGTGACTACATTGGTTGGACTATAGACGAGTGGAAAATGGTTGCCTGGTAAGACGAGTCCAGTTCGTAAGCGCTGATACTTGAGTTTGAGGGCGGCACAGAGCTCGCGACATTCTGGACAATTCGAGTGAATGATAAGGCCACCCAGATCGCCCGACATGAATCCCATCTAACATTCATGGAACGTAATAGAGATGTCAGTTCCTACAGAAAATCCTGCATCGGCATCACTTTTGCAGTTATGTAGGGCTATGGAGGCAGCTTCGCCCAATACTTCTGCAGGAGACTACCAAGGACTTGTGGAGCCCATGCCACAAAAGGAGGTCCGACACGATTTTAGGAGGTACCCCATGACTTCTGCTACCTCAACGTATATGGGTAATGTGTCCCCCAACCCGCACAAAAATTATCGTTTTGGTCTAAACACTTGGTCATCTGGAGCTTCCACTTGTGTCAGTTTCATTTCTGGCCACGCCATGTGTGTACCATAAATATTGAACAAATCGGTAATGACCAGTAGACGCAGATAGTCTGAAATGACTTACTACTTTCAGATTTATTTATTAGGGTCTTAAGGCCCTCTCTAGTAACAACATGTAGCAAAGATGCTCGAATTTCGCGTATCCATTCTCCATGGCGTTCTAAACAATGTAAGAAATCCTTCCAGCTCCTCCTTGATCTAATGCTGAGTGAACACTTAAACTTAAATAATTTGGTGGATTTACTGCAGGTAAACGGTTCTGAATTAATAAGTTATCGTCAGATCCAGTATATTGTGATGAAAGTGACACGTCTGTCAAGTTGTCACTGCCTGACGGAGCATAGGCCTGAAACTGGTTACAGTGAAATGAATCATTCATTCAAGAGGTGTGGCTGGCTGCAGCTTCCTCTTCAATGATATTTACGAAAACAGCCTCAGTGTTCTCAGACAATAGTGAATAAAGTAATGAAATTTGTACGT
This sequence comes from Schistocerca piceifrons, assembly GCF_021461385.2. Classification (NCBI taxonomy): domain Eukaryota; kingdom Metazoa; phylum Arthropoda; class Insecta; order Orthoptera; family Acrididae; genus Schistocerca; species Schistocerca piceifrons. The sequence goes on from NC_060139.1 coordinate 1,008,272,395, forward strand.
TTTTCTGGTTGTGTTGAATATACTAGATATGGAGTACGAGCTGAAAAGAAACAGATGATTGCACTTCCAGGGAATTGAATGAAAATGAACGAAAAATGGTTAGCCGAGAGCAGTCATAGAATAGAAGAGGATTATTTTTATTTATTTATCGTATGGCAACAACAGCGAACAATGACAAGTACATAAAGTTTAATTTTACATGTATATCGAGTTAAGTATTTACATAAGCTTTAGTTTTACTTTTTGGCGCCAATTGTATACACATTTTTAAATTGTGAAAGTTACTAACTTAATATTATGTTGATGTGTTGGTAAATGTGCCAACACCTTGTGGACAAAGGAGGCCGAAAGGCACGCTATCTAACGCAGACGGGCGTGAATTCTGGAACAGGATAAGTAGTGAATTCTCATAAGAAAAGTATGCAGCTCCTCGAATACTTATCTTTTATTCTTTGATGTGAATACAGCATTCTGGATGAGACATTTCATACGATAACTATCAAACTATGTAAGGCTAATGGCGCCTTGCTAGGTCGTAGCCATGGACTTAGCTGAAGGCTATTCTAACAGTCTCTCGGCAAATGAGAGAAAGGCTTCGTCAGTGTAGTCGCTAGCAAAGTCGTCGTACAACTGGGGCGAGTGATTTCCCGTGTCTCGAGACCTGCCTTGTGGTGGCGCTCGGTCTGCGATCACACAGTGGCGACACGCGGGTCCGACATGTACTAAATGGACCGCGGCCGATTTAAGCTACCACCTAGCAAGTGTGGTGTCTGGCGGTGACACCACATATGTTGTGTTGGCAGAAGAGCCAACACCGTGTTACGAGAGTAGGCCGAAATGCACGCGTTTTAGCTCACGCAGGCTGGCGTGAGGAGGGAAGGACTGTACTGACGTGAGGTCTGGAACATGACAAGGAATTAGAATTCAGAAAGCGGACGGAATTAGTTTGATACTTAACTTTAATCCATTAATGATGAACTTCGCGCTTGACGGTACATGATTCACAATATTATTTGTTCAGAATACAGTCTTGAAGTAATTAGTTGCAGTAACTGAATATGGCGCCTTGCTAGGTCGTAGCAAATGACGTAGCTGAAGGCTATGCTAAACTGTCGTCTCTGCAAATGAGAGCGTAAGTAGTCAGCGAACCATCGCTAGCAAAGTCGGCTGTACAACTGCGGCGAGTGCTAGGGAGTCTCTCTAGACTATACCTGCCGTGTGGCGGCGCTCGGTCTGCAATCACTGATAGTGGCGACACGGGGGTCGACGTATACTAACGGATAGCGGCCGATTTAAAGGCTATCACCTAGCAAGTGTGGTGTCTGGCGGAAACACCACATGTTACTGACAACATTGACTCATATAACTGCAAGTTTAAAAAGGCAGATACATTTACTCATAGTTCAATATCTAATGATTGAAGGGTACTAACAGCAGAGGGAGTAGCATTAATAAAGTCACTATATGATCCAGGATACTTCCTCTGAGGACATTCTCTAACAATATGTTGAACAGTTTGTTCTTGGGCCCCACAATCACAGGCTGGAGAATCTCGGAGTCCCCCCTTGTGCATCATAGTGTTGCACCTGGCGTGGCCAGTTCATATTCTGTTCAGCCTAGGTCACTCCCTTCTCTGCAGATGAAATCCTGGTAGGCTGGCAGTTTGGTCTTGGATACCTCGATGTGCTATTGTTGCAGCATTACACCTCTTGTGCCACTCTTCTTTAATGTCGAACTACTTATCGTTCCTTCCATTATGCCGCAGTGGATTGCGAGATTTTAAAAGGTCTGGGGGAGGGTTGTTTAAGACTTTATAAATTGGGAGGTCTTGTTGGTAGCCAGGATGGTGTAGTTTCCTCCATTCTCGATCGATTGCTTCTTGGCGTCGTAATTCAAGTGATGGGATGTTGCTGATGGTGTGCAGCCAGGGAATCGGGGTGGATTTTAATGTGCCCGTAATAATCCTCATTGACTCGTTCAAGTGTACGTCCAGCTTCCTCGTGTAGGCACTACGTTGCCACACTGAACAGAACAGAAGAGAAACATTATAAGTATGGTTATGCTCACACGAAAATCGTACACAAAGTAATGTGCAGCTCAGTATCCTCATTGAACGAAGTGCCACAATAATTAACGTAGCGATCTCATGTACGGCATGATAGCGGTTGATTCCTGAAGTTGTTCAAAGCCAATGCCTGGATGTTTCTTCCAATAGCACACGGTACATATCCTTCCCTATAATAGTTATATCAAAACTTCTCCTCCGTCTCCAACAAACTGTTCGTCACCATTACCTTAACTCCAAATCTTCGTTCCTTTATTTAGGCACTTCTGGTGCAGCTCATAAACGTAGGCCTAAAACATTGTTTTTCGAGGAACGTAGAAAGATAAGAAAGTGAGAGACTGAAAAATTCTAATGAGTTGAGATTAACCATAAACTACCGACTTCTGCGCGTCTCACAGTTCACCAACTTAGATATTAGAACAGATACTTGACAGTTAACAACTGTTAAACCTTGGCTTCCCTCGTATTTACTCCACCACTTCTCCTTATTACGTTCATATATTGTGTCTGTTGTAGCTTTATACCTATTGTTTGATGCCTTTTTTGGCACTTAAACTTACCGGGAAACAACACTCCAATTTTTTTCCAACGCGTTGCAACATTCTTATTCTTAACTTGATCTGTGTATTATTCGCTTTCACATCTCAATACTTGTCGACATACATCAAGAAATGAATGACAAGAGGAGGAGTAAATTATCTCACGTGTAATTTCTTGAGCTGTTAATGGAAACGCCTCTAAAAAAGTTGCAGCGTCGAAGGCTACTCATCTCTCAAGACTCTTTCGTTATTTTCAAATCATTTGTTTATTTCATGGAAGAAAAAAATTTAATTTAATTTGATAATGAAAAATATGCAGCCGTCTTCCACGTACCGGCGTAATGTTAGAATTAATCCTGCGTTCTTTTCCTAAGGGGGGAAGCAGCATACGTAACAGTTACAAACGTAGAAAGTTTTTAATGGAAGAAAACATCTACGTCAATGCTCTGCAGTCCACTTTCAGTGCATATGGGAAACGAATCAAAAATTGGAGAGGTTTCCTGACTTGAATATCTGATAAAAGTTCAAGAAACAGTTAACAACGGCTTTTGTTTTAATGCGTGGTTATTATTAATGCGTAATCTCTATAATATATCTGTGCATGGTCCGCAGCATTAGACTGCAGAGCTAATTTCCATTTGAAGCAGTAACTCCTAATTTCCTGCGTATAATCCAGGTAGGTAACGAGAGCTTACAAAGTGAGTATGATTAACTAGCTGTTGGTGTGGCTACATGAAATATCGTTCTCTTGTGATTTGATCAGAACTAACGTGCTTTCTCATACGCCAGTATTGAAATTTATAGAGCCGTAGCTTGTGTTCAACATTACTGATAACTACAATGATTTTTTTTTCCTTTCCCTCAGAAACCATAGAAATATCAATTAAATAAATTGTGACCATTAAAAACAACTACAAGATTGGAAATTTTTACCAGTGCTTGGTTTCGTTCGTGTTGCTAGCAGTTTAAGTGGAGTCTGGTCAATTTTGCTGCCAAACATACAGTTTTGTGGCCATCATTGTGTCGAAGGCTAAACGAATCCATTACTCTCCGCTGGCCGGAACAAGATTTCAGCAATAACATTTGTACATGCACAGCTCTATGTCATAATGAGACACCTGAATAAAACCTTCTCGGTTTTCAATCCGCTTCAGTTAGAGTCAGTGGGTTTACTCCTAACCACCAAAAGCTCGACAATTTTATTAGAATTGACGTGGGTTGAAAACCAAGAATTTTTTATTCGGACCTGCCGCGGCCTAAGAGTCCGAGGACAATAAGAGTTTTGTTGCACGTTTCCCATTGTAGCTGTTTTAGGCAAGTGATGACTTCACTCTCGAAAATATACTGTAAATATTACGTCTAAATCTGCCGATACGAAGCGATGCAGATTCCAACACTCGGAGAAAAACAACACCTGCTTATTTGTGACAAATAATGAAAAAGTATTAGTTCTGAAATTTCGTCCAGTGCTTGTTTCGTTTTATATAACGTGCAGAAAGCAGGATCGATGACAATGCAATGACAAGATTAAAGAAACAGTTGGTGTACGAATTTTCGTATGGTTCCCATGAGAGACGCATAGTACGGTGTTCTACATGGTGCACGTCAAAAAGATCGACGGACGGTACTATAAATTAAAAAAAAACTGAAGACATCACAAAATCACACGTATGTATATCAGAGGCACTACAAGACACTTTATGCAACATTCACAAAAGGCGATGGAAACCAATAAACGCAGAATGCTTACAGAAGGGTATCTGCAAACTTTTATTCGCGCAGTTTTATTCACCGAATACGGGAAATAATATGCGTCATTGTCAGTGAATGATAAATCACTGTATCCCAAGAACGCTCAGTGTGAAAAGTGAACTGAAATATTACTGAAAACTGGCACAGAGCATACTTCTAAACTAATTAATCTGTAAATAATAAATTATTATCCGCACGAGGAATTCTGCTTAGTATAACATGTAAAGTTATTTAATTGTTTGCATCCGCAGTTTGTTACAGAGTACTGAGGTGATTATAAGGAGACGAGAAACAGTAAATCAGAGATATAATTTTAAATTGCAAACCGATGTCACAGAAGTGGGCAGTACACTGACGCATTTAATCTCAGGTAGTGATGCTGTGTCGAACTTCTCGTTGCAGTTAGTTCATGTTACAGAAGCTGTAGCTATGGTCGACTGGTCTTCTGCCATGATTGATTTTCTAGACTCACAACTGTATGCATTCTAAATTAATTAATTACAAATTTAAACGATCCGCTCAACTGTATATTATGTACATAATTTACTGCTGTCTGGGCCTTTATGTCGATTATTTCTAAAAAGGTATAATTAAGTCTGTGATTAGAATAAACTGTTTATTCGTTTAGCCGATAGTCTTATACGAAATTTATAACACCTACAGGTCAAGTTTATATCTCTCATTCGAGCTGTAGTGATGTTCGTCGAACCCAGTAGTAGAATGATACACACATCAAAAAAAGTTTTGCGTCACCTCGGTTCCGAGAGTTCCGAACCTGAACAGAAAATTGGAAAAGAGATCAACATAAACATCATTTCCGCCCTTCTTATTGCTCCTGAAAACACACATTGTATGTTTTACCACCGTACAGTGAGACCTTCAGAGGTGGTGGGCCAGACTGCTGTACACACCGGTACCTCCAATACCCAGTAGCACATCATCTTGCATTGATGCATGCCAGTATTCGTCGCGGCATACTATCCACAACTTCATCAAGGCTCTGTTGGTCCAGATTGTCCCACTCCTCAACGACGATTCGGCGTGGATCCCTCGGAGTGGTTGGCGGGTCATGTCGTCCATAAACAGTCCTTTTCAATCAGTGCCAGGCATATTCTATAGGGTTCATGTCTGGAGAACATGCTGGCCACTCTAGTCGAGCGATGTCGTTATCCTGAAGGAAGTCATTCACAAGATGTGCACGATAGGGGCGCGAATTCTCGTCCATGAAGACGAATGCTTCGTCAATATGCTGCCGATATTGTTGCACTATCGGTCGAAGAATGGCATTCACAGATCGTACAGCCGTTACGCCCCTTCAATGACTACCAGCGGCATACATCGGCTCCCCATAATGCCACCCCAAAACAGCAGGGAATCTCCACCTCGCTGCACTCGCTGGACAGTGTGTCTAAGGCGTTAAGCCTGACCGGGTTGCCTCCAAGCACGTCTCCGACGACTGTCTGGCGTATGCGACACTCATCGGCGAACAGAGCGTGATGACAGTCTTGAGCGGTCCCTTCGGCATGTTGTTGGGCCCATCTGTACCGCGCTGCACAGTGTCGTGATTGCAAAGATGGACGTCGCCACGGACGTCGGGAGTGAAGTTGCGCGTCAAGCATCCTATTGCGCACAGTTTGACTTGTAACACGACGTCCTGTGACTGCACGAAAAGCATTATTCAACACGGTGGTGTTGCTGTCAGGGTTCCTCCGAGCCATAATCCGTATGTAGCGGTCATCCACTGCAGTAGCACCCCTTGGGCGGCCTAAGACAGGCATGTCATCGCTTGTGTCTGTCTCTCTGTATCTCCTCCATGTCCGAAAAACATCGCTTTGGTTCACTCCAAGACGCTTGGACACTTCCCTTGTTGAAAGCCCTCCCTGGCACCGAGGAATTGACCATCTAGGCATGGTTGAACTGCAGACAACACCAGCAGTATACCTCCTTCCTGGTGTAATGACTGAAATTGATCGGCTGTCGGACCCCCTCCGTCTAATAGGCGCTGCTGATACGTGGTTGTTTACATCTTTGGGCAGGTGTAGTGACATCTCTGAATGATCAAAGGGACTGTGTCTGTGATCCAGTATCCACAGTCAACGTCTATTTTCAGGGTTTCTGGGAACCGGAGTGATTCAAAACATACATTGTTTGGATAGTGGCGGGTCAGATTTTTCCATGCATTCTATATACGACCACAGACGAAACTTAATATTGCTTACAATAAGAATTAGAGATCAAACAGAGAAGGAAGGAAGGAGCGAAGCTAGGTGCTAAACTGAGCCCCATTCTAGAGGACAAAGAGTGTGAAGCGCTTACGAGTGGGGCCAGGCAGGATGAAAAGTAATAAAACTAACCGAAAAATTTCAGAACTCAGACAGTACTGACAGAAGCAACAGCGCATGTAATTCCGATAGCTATGTAAAGGGAAAGAAAAGTATCCGACTTTTGACTATTATCAGTCAACTAGATATGTCTTTAATGGTGTTGTGTAGACAGAACTTCTGTATTAATGAATTTGTAATTTCACCTGCATGTAACTCAAGAAATACAACTTATAATTTTCCAAGTGATCTTCAGCTCCATACCTTAAGAGGGTTGAAATGAAAAAGAATTAAATAAACAAATAAATTAAGAAATATATGAAAAATAGTAAGTCATTGCCCAGCAGCACTTTTCATTTACAATTTTCTATTCTGCTTTTAGGTTATACACATTTCTAGCACTCTCTGGCTTAACCTCTTGTTTACTAGCAATAAAATACTTTTGATAATTATTGCTTTCTCAAAACAGGTACAATATTTTAATACTCAAACTCACAGAAACCCAAGTATCTTCATAAAAAGTGCTTTAAAGCACTTTTATTGTACGAGGGGCGTTCAGAAAGTAAGCTCCGATCGGTCGCGAAATGGAAACGACTATGAAAATCCGATAAAGCTTTGCACAGATGTGTTGGGTAGTGTCTCTAGTATAACCCCAGTTAGCATCACGTCGCTCTTCTCATTTCTGAGCTCGCAGTGAGTGCGTAAAGATGTCTATAAAATAGTGACTGCCGCCAAGTACGAGGGCCTGGTGAGAAATTTCGCCTGAAGCTATGCAGCTAACATTACATAACTGTCGTGCTGTTTCGTCTTCACGACAATTCTCAGCCGCATTCTGCAGGGGCAATGAAGATGCTCCTGCATCGTTTTCAAATGGAAATGTTAGATTACCCACAATACAGTCCGCAATTGTCTCCCCCTGAGTTTCATCTCTGGTCACATGAACCGCTGTCTTTGAAGACAACATTTTGACACAGACAACGAGGTGTAGGCCAGCGTGGAGAATTGGCGGAAAGCACTGGCGGCTGCCTTCTATGATGAGGCTATTGAAAAGTTGGTACAACGCTATGACAAAAGTCTAAGTCAGAACGGCGACTACGTAGAGAAGTAGCTGAAATGGGTAGCTAATTGTTACAAGTAAAACATTTCTGATGTTCACTGTGGTTTCAATTTGGCAATCAACCGGAGCTTACTTTCTGAACAGGCCTCGTAGTTGTTTTCACAGTGAAACCTAGATTAAACCACGAATTGTTCGGTTCCAACGCAACAAGTCTGGTTAATCTATTTGATACTATGGGGTATCTCACCAAACCAGTTAATCTATTTGATACTATGGGTTATCTCACCAAGCCACACCATGCACGCCTTCTGACGTTCCCTGTTTGCATACGTGCTGCATCGTTTATTTAGCCATTCAGCTTGAGGAGCGTGTGATTTGAAACACCCTATGCCCGTTGCTCCATTTGCTCTTGTTGGAGAACACGCTGATGTCCCAATGATCCCTGCAGTGACTGCAGTTACAAACTCTCTCATATTCGTTCTGTCAGCTGTATCACATACCCTGAAGATCATACTGACATCGACTACAACCACATCAAGAAAATACCACATAATGCAGTGACACTGTCATAGCCTGCTGATTTATGACTACGCAGTAACGCATGCAGTTGCTGATATTCACACTAAGAATAAAAGAAAAGAAAAGCACACCACGAAGAAATTACCCGACAGGGACAGAAATCGATATATGAGATGTACATGTGCAGACAAACAATTTCAGTAAAATTGGATCCTTTATTCAAGAGAAAGAGCTTCACAAATTGAGCAAGTCAATAGCGCATTGGTCCACCTCTGACCTTTATGCGGCCAGTAGTGCGGTCTGTGTCAGTGTGAGTGGAGCAGTGCAAAGGGGACGATGGTACTCACAGTGAAGCACCGGGTGTTCGTTGTGGAAAGTTGCGTGACAACAAAGTCGTGGCAGTGGTGTGGTCAGTTGTTTGCTGAGAAGTTTAATGGTGTCAAAGCGTCAGCAAAGATTTCCATCCAACTCTTAGTCCGAAAATGGCGTTAGAGAGGGTCTGTTTAGAACAAGTCGAAAAACATTCCGAAAGGTGCCCGCACATTAGAAAATGGTGCTGCAGTTCATCTAAAATACTTGAGAGTCCTACCAAATCAACTCGACGTCTGTTGCAAGAGGCCGGCATATCACGTCGATGATGAGGACGAATACTCCACCTCGACCTGTACATGCGTCCCTGCCGAGTGTCTGTTGTTCACGAATTAAAACCAGCGTATGTCCCTCAGCGCCTCCTGTTTATTGAGTGGCTGTTCACTGAGATAACAATGAATGGACTGCGCATGGATCTGTTCTTTATGTATGATGAAGCATAGTTTCAACTGAGTGGTTATGTCAATTCACAGAATCACACGTTCTGAGCAGTGGATAATCCGCCTAACTTTCACGAAACACCATTACGCTGATCAGAAAGTTGAGTTTGGTATGCAGTGCCTGCACGCCGCATTATTGGTACCATCTTCTTTCATTAGGCGCTGACCTCGACGTGTTACATCGCCAATATTTTGGGACCATTTCCAAAAAGAATTAACGGAGGAGGAAAAGATCTACAGTTATTTCCAGCAGGATGGAGCAACTGCCCATGCAGCCGGCCGAACCTTGGAGCACATTTACACAACCGTCTCGCCTGACAGAGGTGTTATCAGAGGTCAGTCTGGTCGCCACGCAGGTAGCCTGATTTGTCAGTGTGCGATTACCTCGTGTGGGGAGACCTAACGTGTATCGCAAAAAACCCTCATACTCTTGTAGAACTGCAGCAGTACGTTTCGGATGAGACTGTAGCAATTCCAGTAATCTAGTTTCGATCCGCCTTCAGCATCATGCTGACCAGGGCCCAGAGGTGCAAAAGGATGAAAGGTGGTCACTTTCAACATCTGGTGCAGTCAACTTAGTCCTCTGCTGCGTTTCTTTGTACCATGGACCTCTGTTCTCCGGTCACTTTCATTTGCCCCACGCCATGTTAAATACGAGGGCAGTTCAATAAGTAATGCAACACATTTTTTTCTCAAACAGGGATTGTTTTATTCAGCATTGAAATACACCAGGTTATTCCCCAATCTTTTAGCTACACAACACTATTTTTCAACGTAATCTCCATTCAATGCTACGGCCTTACGCCACCTTGAAATGAGGGCCTGTATGCCTGCACGGTACCATTCCACTGGTCGATGTCGGAGCCAACGTCGTACTGCATCAATAACTTCTTCATCATCCGCGTAGTGCCTCCCACGGATTGCGTCCTTCATTGGGCCAAACATATGGAAATCCGACGGTGCGAGATCGGGGCTGTAGGGTGCATGAGGAAGAACAGTCCACTGAAGTTTTGTGAGCTCCTCTCGGGTGCGAAGACTTGTGTGAGGTCATGCGTTGTCATGAAGAAGGAGAAGTTCGTTCAGATTTTTGTGCCTACAAACACGCTGAAGTCGTTTCTTCAATTTCCGAAGAGTAGCACAATAGAGTTGATCGTTTGACCATGGGGAAGGACATCGAACAGAATAACCCCTTCAGCGTCCCAGAAGACTGTAACCATGACTTTACTGGCTGAGGGTATGGCTTTAAACTTTTTCTTGGTAGGGGAGTGGGTGTGGCGCCACTCCATTGATTGCCGTTTTGTTTCAGGTTCGAAGTGATGAACCCATGTTTCATCGCCTGTAACAATCTTTGACAAGAAATTGTCACCCTCAGCCACATGACGAGCAAGCAGTTCCGCACAGATGGTTCTCCTTTGCTCTTTATGGTGTTCGGTTAGACAACGAGGGACCCAGCGGGAACAAACCTTTGAATATCCCAACTGGTGAACAATTGTGACAGCACTACCAACAGAGATGTCAAGTTGAGCACTGAGTTGTTTGATGGTGATCCGTCGATCATCTCGAACGAGTGTGTTCGCACGCTCCCCCCATTGCAGGAGTCACAGCTGCGCACGGCCGGCCCGCACGCGGGAGACCAGACAGTCTTGCTTGACCTTGCGGCGATGATGACACACGCTTTGCCCAACGACTCACCGTGCTTTTGTCCACTGCCAGATCACCGTAGACATTCTGCAAGCGCCTATGAATATCTGAGACGCCCTGGTTATCCGCCAAAAGAAACTCGATCACTGCCCGTTGTTTGCAACGCACATCCGTTACAGACGCCTTTTAACAGCTCCGTACAGCGCTGCCGCCTGTCGGAAGTCAATGAAACTATACGAGACGAAGCGGGAATGTTTGAAAATATTCCACAAGAAATTTCCGGTTTTTTCAACCAAAATTGGCCGAGAAAAAAAATGTGTTGCATTACTTATTGAACTGCCCTCGTATTTACTCAAACTATGACCCCATGACCCAACGAAAAAAAATAACTTTGGGCGTAGACTGGAGTAACTGGTATGATTCACCACACTCCCTGGGATTCACACATTTGAAAAAGCTTCTGATACAGTTTCAACAAAATAAGTGCTAACAGTATCACGAAGCAAGGCATTAATTCTACCTGTATTAATATACTGAAAAACACACGTATCAGTATTACATTGAGGTGACGAAAGTCATGAGGTACCTCCTAATATCGTAAGCCTTTTGCCCGGCGTAGAGCAGATCAACGTGGCATGGCCTCAACAAGTCCCCTGCAGAAATACCGAGCCATGCCGCATCTATAGCTGTTCATAATTGCGAAAGAGTTGCCGATGCAGAACGTTGTGTACGAACTGACCTCAAGTTTATTTATTTATTTATTTATTGTTCCGTGGGACCACATTAAGGAGAAGTCTCCATGGTCATGGAATGAGTCAATACATGAAATTACAACACGATTGTAGAAACAGATAAAATGAAAAATATATTCAGGCGACACGCCGTTAGTTTAAATAAAGAAAATCAAGAATGTAACACTGGAATTTGCTTAATTTTTTAGCTCTTCCAGGAGCTCCTCGACAGAGTAGAAGGAGTGAGCCATGAGGAAACTCTTCAGTTTAGACTTAAAAGCGTTTGGGCTACTGCTAAGATTTTTGAGTTCTTGTGGTAGCTTATTGAAAATGGATGCAGCAGAATACTGCACTCCTTTCTGCACAAGAGTCAAGGAAGTACATTCTACATGCAGATTTGATTTCTGCCTAGTATTAACTGAGTGAAAGCTGCTAACTCTTGGGAATAAGCTAATATTGCTAACAACAAACGACATTAAAGAAAATATATACTGTGAGGGCAGTGTCAAAATTCCCAGACTATTGAATAGGGGTCGACAAGAGGTTTTCGAACTTACACCACACATAGCTCGAACAGCCCGTTTTTGAGCCAAAAATACCCTTTTTGAATCAGAAGAATTACCCCAAAAAATAATACCATATGACATAAGCGTATGAAAATATGCGAAGTAGACTACTTTTCGTGTTGAAATGTCACTTATTTCAGATACTGTTCTAATGGTAAATAAAGCGGCGTTTAGTTTCTGAACAAGATCCTGAACATGGGCTTTCCACAACAGCTTACTATCTATCCGTACGCCTAGGAACTTGAACTGTTCCGTCTCGCTTATAACAAGCCCACTCTGTCTGATTAAAATATCAGTTCTTGTTGAATTGTCAGTTAGAAACTGTAAAAACTGAGTCTTACTGTGATTTAGCATCAAATTATTTTCCACAAGCCACGAACTTATTTCATGAACTACATTATTTGATAATGTTTCAATATTACACACAAGATCCTTCACTACCAAGCTGGTGTCATCAGCAAACAGAAATATTTTTGAATCACCTGTAATACTAGATGGCATATCATTTATATAAATATGAAACAGAAGTGGTCCCAGCACCGATCCTTGGGGAACGCCCCATTTGACAGGGCCCCATTGGGACTGAACATCATTACCACTCTCAATATTGCGGAGAATTACCTTCTGCTTTCTGTTCTTAAAGTAAGAGACGAACCAATTGGAAACTACTCCCCTTACTCCATAATGTTCCAACTTCTGCAGTAATATTTTGTGGTCAACACAGTCAAAAGCCTTCGTTAAATCAAAGAAAACACCTAACGTTCGCAACCTTTAATTTAATCCGTCCAAAACCTCACAGAGAAAAGAGACTATAGCATTTTCAGTTGTTAAGCCATTTCTAAAACCAAACTGTCCATTTGACAGCAAATTATGTGAATTTAAATGCTGCAGTAACCTTGTATATACAACCCTCTCGATAACTTTAGCAAACACCGATGGCATAGAAATAGATCTATAATTATCAACATTATCCCTGTCTCCCTTTTTATAAAGTGGCTTCACTACCGAGTACTTTAATCGGTCAGGAAACCGACCAGTCCTGAAGGAAAAGTTACAGATATGGCTAAGTACTGGGCTAACATACATGGAACAATACTGCTAGATACCCCGCCATATCCATGAGAGCTCTTGGTCTTTAGTGATTTAATTATTAACTCAATCTCCCTCTTGTCAGTATCATGGAGGATCATTTCAGGTAACAGTCTCGGAACACTTTTTTCTACGAGCGCTATATGATTCCCTGTTGGGACTAGGTTTCTATTTAGTTCACCTGCTATATTCAGAAAGTGATTATTAAATACTGTACAAATAGGCGACTTATCAGTAACACGGACATTCCCACTATGCACTGATTCTATATCCTCGACCTGTCTCTGCAGACCAGCCACTTCCTTTACGACTGACCATATGGTTTTAATTTTATCCTGAGACTTAACTATTCTATCTGCATACCACATACTTTTTGCCTTCCTATACGTTCCATATGTTCCATGAACGTTCGATGCGATTCAAGTCGGGCGATAAAGGAGCCCAAATCATTCGATCGAATTGTCCAGAATCTTCTTCAAACCAATCACGAACAATTATGGTCCATTGACATGGCGCATTGTCATTCATAAAAATTGCATTGTTGAATGGCTTCAAATGGTCTCCAAGTAGTCGAACATACCAGTTTTGATCATTGATCGTTTCAGTTGGACCATAGGACCCAGTGCATTCCACGTAAACACAGCCGGCACCGTTATGCAGTCATCATCAGCTACCAAAGTGGCTTGTTGACAAACTGGGCCTCTGGCTTTGGGGCCTCTGCGCCATAATCGAACCCTACATCAGCTCTTACCAACTAATATGTGGACTCCTCTGGCCGGTCAAAGTTTTCCAACAGTCTTGGGTCCATCCGATACGATCACCAGCCTAGGACAGGCGATGCAAGCGATGTCGTCCTGTTAGCGAAGGTACTAGTGTCAATCGTCTTTTGCGATAGGCCATGAACGCCAAATTTCAGCACACTGTCCTAATGGATACGTTCGTCGTACGTTCCACATTGATTTCTGCTGTTGCTTGGTTCTTAGCGCTGACAGCTCTACGCAGACGCCGCTGCTCTCTGTTGTTAAGTGAAGGTCATCGCTCTCGGAACTCTCAGCACACTCTTGACACTGTGGGGATCAGAATAACCAGTTCCCTAACGATTTCCGAAATGGAATGTCCCATGCGTCTAGTACTGTCCAGCATTCCGCGCTCAGCGTCCGTTACTTCCCGTCCTGCGGCCATAGTCACTTCGGAAACCTTCTCACATGAATGATCTGAGCACAAACGACAGCTCTGCCAATGAATCGCCCCTTCATACCTCGTGTGCGCGATACTGCCGTCGTCAGTAAATGTGCATACTGCTGTTCCGCGACTTTTGTCTCCTCAGCGTACATCTAACATCAGAAATCAGCAGAAAATTAGAATATTTAGAGTACATAGACATCTTGCGCAATGAGATTCTGATTCATCGAAACCGTTTCCAACACCCTTAATGGGAATGTTTTCAGACACACAAACAAGCAAGAAGTAGAAAGAATGTGCGTCAGTCGTCAGAGCGCCCCTAGCTTGGGGTTTGACGTTGTATTGTTGTCTTCACTGTCATCAACTGAAAACTGATTCCTCGAAACCATTTCCAGGCACCCTTAATGGGAATGTTTTCAGACTCACAGACAAGCAAGAAGTAGAAAGAATGTGCGTCAGTCATCAGAGCGCCCGTAGCTTGGGGTTTGACATTGTATTGTTTATTTTCGCTGTCATCAACTGACAACATTGAATGTTGATGTATTTGACCAGTGGCAGCGAGATCTCATTTTATAGTGTGATAAATATTCACAGTTTGCGAGTTGCTCAGTCAACGATGTAGAGAACCGTGTTGAATGTTTCTGTATGAGATGGAAAAACAAACAAATGTATCGGGAAACACACTATTGTAGAAGATGTACTTATGGCATGTACATAAACCATGGTAATTCTTCACTAAATATGAAGAGATAATAATGAAATGTATGTAAGTGACATTAGAAAATATACAGGAGCAGTTTGAATGGGTATTGCTTAAGACTGATTTGCAGAAAAACTCTACAGGAGGGCAGGAGGCCATAATCCAACTGTGAATATCAAATCGCTAATGGCGACGACAGTTATCAGCAATTTTAGTTAAATTACATAACAGTCGCTAGTTCGACGTAAATTACGGTACACTAAATAGACTATGAGCTGTAATTCTTAGCCGGCCGACGTGGCCATGCAGTTCTAGGCGCTGCAGTCTGGAACAGCGAGACCGCTGCGGTCGCAGGTTCGAATCCTGCCTCGGGCATGGATGTGTGTGATGTCCTTAGGTTAGTTAGGTTTAACTAGTTCTAAGTTCTAGGGGACTAATGACCTCAGAAGTTGAGTCCCATAGTGCTCAGAACCATTTTGTAATTCTGAGTTATTTTTATTAAATAAATTTTTATATATTTCGTGCTATTTTTCTCATAAACGTTGCATTCTATTTACGGCGCAGTGCATTTGCGTTTTTTTCCTGATCTGTTACCGAACGTTTGTAGCAGCACGTCAATAATAATAAAACTGGGACCGTGCTTAGTGGAAATCGCTGATGTCGATACTTTCCATGAGAGTAATGCGATCGATTTTTAAAATGGCGATTTTCTGTTTGCCTTCTAGCAGATTTAACGTAGATTATGAAACCAACTGAATTACCCGCCATTTTACACTCTCATGATAATCTTTCAGTCTTTTACTTGTACTGGTGCTAATTCAAATCGGTGAACGTATACGGCCGCTATGTTGTGTTGCGCCTCAAGATAATTTAACGAATACGATTATGGAGTTAATTTACATTCTGATACATTGTTATTTAGATCAGCCCTTTCACTAACATGTGCGCTAATGTTTTTTTTTTCCAAAGTTGTCATTACATTTTGCTGGAATGTGTATTAGTTGAGTTCAATTATCTATTGGGAATGCTTTAAGAGTTACAGTAACTAATACTGTGTCTTTAATATTACTTTGTCAGCCAAATTCTCACTTATGAGGCCTAAAAAACCTGCAGGACCTATACTGAGGCCCGATTCAAAGATTAAAATGAATAGTTAAGTTGTATTTCAATCGAAATTTACGTGGCCAACATTCTTTCGCATCTTTACATTTAGCATTTGAACTTATCTTCTCTTTCTTCAAAGAAAGTAATTTCTTATTGTCTGTCCCTTTCTTGTTTTTACGTAATCTGTGTTTTATTAAGTTTAGTTTTAGCCGGCAATACCAATAACAGCAAATATGTAAAAAGTGGTATTTAATTTCGAAGGATATTTGATGATTAATGGCAAAAGCAGCGTAACTACAATGAATTGTTTTTCTGAAGTGCTGTTACGATTTTTATACTTGAATTACGAATTTCTGTACTTTTTCGTGGCATTTTCTGCTTATAATTTCAGAGCATCTGAGTTTTCGTATTTCAGTGTCATTCTTGTATATTTCCTTTACTGAAGAGGTTTTTTTTAGTTATCCTGTTGTTACCACGCGCCATATAGTTCACAGTTATTAAAAGTTGGCCTGCTCTCTTCACATACAAACGATCCGCCAAACCGTATATTTCTAAACGTACATTGGACTTCAATAAATTGCGTCCCTTTTTTCGTCATACTGAAGTAGAGCGTCACGTGCAAGTTATGTAATCTGTTTTTTCGAAAACCCGATAATTTTGCACAGAACTTCCAACATCTTAAGGTCCACTTTATACATCCCAGTCGTTGAGCTGTTGTATCGGTCTGTTATCTTCTACCCATTATGGTGCTACTATTTATCCGCTCTTCGTGTGAAATTATTGCGTCATCATCTTCTCTCTACAGCAAACAAAAAAAATTATTTCGCTGGTCCTGAGGAGACCTTAGCGACGGCAAATTCATGGGCTAATAAATCTCGGACGGAGACACGGTGAACTATGGCAGTTTACACGTAAATCAAATTCGCATTTTCTTGGCCGCCTACCATACGTGGCGTCGTGAAAGCCACGCCGCGTATATGTTCTTTGGCGACGACCGTATCTGTTACACGAACTCACCTGCACAACAACTTGCGCAGTACGTAGCGAACTCGATTTTGCCAGTGCTACCCCCCTAGCGCAGTACATCACTGCTGAACCATTTATAAAGTTTGGTATACGTCCCGGCCTTAACCTTAACCCCCTTTATTGTCCCCCTGTTAGACGTCCCCTTTATTGTCCCCAAGTAAGACGTGATAGCTCCTACAGCGTTACCTGCGCCAGAAGCTGTCGTTAAATTTATACGAGTAATGCTTCCCTAGTATAATCGCGGTTCCCTTCCATGGTTCGAAGAACAGATGTCTGAAGCTGTAATTTGTAGAAATTACCTTATGAAATCTCAGTAGTCCTAAAAATTTAAGAGATACAATGTTGTTGAACTACGATACGCCAGAATGATACTTTCACTTTTTTTCATAATAATCACACAGCTGGAAAACAAATTGGTACACCTGGAAAGACCGCACCGATTTTGATCCAATGACCGCATGTGCCACCCGGGGATTAGTAGATGTACTGATAATGATTTCAACGTCGTCCGCCAACAGATAGAGTAGTGGCACAGCTACTAAGTCGCCATCTGTGTCTACCCTTTAATTGGGAATACTGGTAGCCAGAAGTTTGAGGAGACGTACTTGTGCTTGCTAAAGGCAACTGAGCGAGTTTGAAAGGGGTCAACCTATGGCCTTCCGAGTGGCGGGATACTGCTTTCGGAGAACTACAACACAAGTTGGGCGTGCTGCGTGCTGCGCTTACAATACGACGATTCTGGCGGGCGTCTGTGCGGCATGGACGGCCAGGACATCGTCTACGGGAGTGAGAATGTTCACGTGGCCACCGATACCAGCATCGTTGAATTGACGAGGCAAGGCCAACTTGTGCTGTAAGCACGCTCTAAACTTCCATCCAGAATACAAAGAGGAAAGATTTTTGCCTTATCTTTCAATATTTGTAATTTACCGCACATGTCTTTATTTTTTATTTTTATTTTTATTTTCTGCTTTATTTCTGTTGGAGTCTTGGCCTCGTGATGCCAACTGAGGCTGATCGACACGACTTGGTCTTCAGGGCCCGATCCCGGAGTTTAGATTTTTAGTTTCTGAGACTGCGACCTACTGGAAACTACGTATGTAGAATAATGTACACCGTTCTTTAGAAAATTCTAGTCTTGGTGCTGGAAATTTGTGCCTGGCAAGAGAAGCAGAGGTAGTGCCGTAAAGTTCCTGATCACCAGCCATGGTGGTAATATCCTGGATAGCTTCACATTAAGTGCGGGCAGCTGACACTGTTGATGGCAGTCACTCCATCGTACGGGTGTGTTAAGATCGGAGGTCCACTTTGTGCTGTTCGAGAGGAATGGGCTATGTGCCGGTACACTACACACACACACACACACACACACACACACACACACACACACACACACACACACACCGAGGAAGAAAAACCTTTTCGAGGAGCCATCTGAGTAACCCATCGGGATCTCCCAGCCAACAATGTCATGTAAGTATTTGCTTCTAAAATATTTCAAGGCACTTCAGCACACACCATACACACTGAAGCACCAAAGAAACTGGTATAGGGATGCGTATTCAAATACAGAGATATGTAAACAAGCGGAAACCAGTGCTGCAGTGGGCAACGCCTGTATAAGACAATAAGTGTCTCACGCAGTTGTTAGATGATTACTGCTGTTACAATGGCAGGTTATCAAGATTTAAGTCAGTTTCAATGTGGTGTTATAGTCGGTGCACGAGCGATGGGACACAGCTCCTCCGAGGTAGCGATGAAGTGGGGATCTTCCCGTACGACCATTTCACAAGTGTACCGAGATTATCAGGAATCCGATAAAACATCAAATCTCCTACATCGCTGCCATCGGGAAAAGATCCTGCAACAACGGGACCAATGACGACTGAAGAGAATCGTTCAACGTGACAGAATTGCAACCCTACAGCAAAAGTGCAGTCCTTTCGCAAATTGCTGCAGATTTCAGTGCTGGGCCATCAACAAGTGTCGGCGTGCTAACCATTCAACGAAACATCATTGATATGACAAAAACCTTTACGCCTCGTCTGGGGCCATCAACACCAACATTGAACTATTGATGACTGGAAACATGTTGACTGGTCAGACGAGTCTCGTTTCAAATTGTATGGAGCGTATGGTGTCTAGACAACCTCATAAATCCATGGGCCTTGTATGTCATCAGGGCACTGTTCAAGCTGGTGGAGGCTCTGTAATAGTGTAGGGCATGTGCAGCTGGAGTGATATGGGAACCCTGATACGTCTAGATACGACTCTGCCAGGTGCCACGTACGTAAGATTCCTGTCTGATCACCTGTGTCCATTCATGCCCATTGTGCATTTCAACGGACTTGGACGATTCCAGCAGGACAATGCGACACGCCACACGTCCACAATTGCTGCATATTGGCTTCAGGAACAGTCTTCTGAGCTAAAATACTTCCACTAGCCACCAAACTCCCCAGACATGAACATCATTGGGCATACCTGGGACGCCTTGCAACGTGCTGCTGAGACGATATCTCCACCCCCTCGTACTCTTGCAGATCCATGGACAGCCTTGCAGGATTCCTCCAGCACTACTTCACACATTACTCGAGTTCATTGCACGTCGTGTTGGGCACTTTTTCATGCTCGCAGGAGCCTTACACGATATTAGGCAGGTTTACCAGTTTCTTTGTCTCTTCAACGTATAACATTTACTGAGTCTGTGCTGCAACTAAAAGGAAGTACTGTGTCGCATCCTTCAGATCTGGAGTACATTTCCAGCTGCCACGCCAGTTCAGTAGCCCACTGTGAAGCACCTGTTATCCGTATCGCAGCAGAATTGTTTACACTGGGAACCCGGAACATTTACTCCCTTCTGACAATCCGTGACTCTCGTTAAGCAGTGGTCTCACCGTGGGACGATTTGTGTAACTTACTTTCCGAACTATATTGTTTTTGTGCGACATACGCACAGATATACGATGTATACCAGTCCACATGTACCTGCGATGTATTAGACTGTAAAATAAATCGTGAAGCTTAAAATATGCGCTTGAAAATGATCCATGTTTGAAACTGGCCCATTGCACATATAATAAACAGAATATAGACTACCTGTACCATGTTTTCATTCTTAAATTACTTTCTGAAGTCCCTACGTACCACTCCGCTGGGGAAGACGCTAACCACGGAAGGATGAAACGGAAGGATGAAAAATAAAATAACAGCAAAATGGAATACAGACGTCTATAAACGAGACTGACTGAAAGTGCAGAATGGTGGGGCAAGATGACTACAGGAGAAATGCAAAGCGCCAGAAGCATGCATAACTACGGGGAAGATGGATGTCATCTATATGAAACTCAAGGAGACCTTTGTAGGAAAAACAAACAACCAGAGCGCACGAGGCCAGCTAGTACTGCGCAAAGAAGGGGACCCTGGAATGTAAGGAACATTACGAGTAAACAACGGATTTCTTCAAACGTTCTACTTACGCAGTTGCAGGGACAGCCTCATCATCTAAGAATGAATTTTACAGAAGTGTATTTTGCATCGGTTGCAATGAACATAGGCTGGAACAAACCTGAGGTACTTGAATTTAAACATTTCTAACAACAATACTGCAACCGCAACATTACCAATGAGTGAACTTTCAGGAAGAATTACCTGGATTCTTGCCATGTTCACATATTAGAAAAATCCAGGGCTGACATTGTCTAGTCACTTATACGAATTTCTGCTGATAAGACGACGGATGCCGTAGACGTTTCGTCACTACTCTAATTATGGACAAGTTGGACAATGAGGCTACGTCTAAACCCTATTTAATTTATGGTGAACCACTGGAGGCACCAAAACATATTGAACGAATCAAGATTGGACGTTCATATTCACCGGATATGTATGTTGTGGTTGGCAGAAGAGCCAACACCGTGTTACTAGAGGACGCCGAAATGCACGCGTTTTAGCCACGCAGGCTGGCATGAGGAGGGAAGAACTATACTGACGTGAGGTCTGGAACATGACAAGGAATTAGAATTCAGGAAGTGGACATAATTAGTTTGATACTTAACTTTAATCAGTTAATGATGAACGTCGCTCTTGACGGTACATGAGTCACAATATTATCTATTCATTAGACATAGTAACTGAATATGGCGCCTTGCTAGGTCGTAGCAAATGACGTAGCTGAAGGCTATGCTAAACTGTCGTCTCTGCAAATGAGAGCGTGTGTAGGCAGTGAACCATCGCTAGCAAAGTCGGCTGGACAACTGGAGCGAGTGTTAGGGAGTCTCTCTGGACTACACCTGCCGTGTGGCGGCGCTCGGTCTGCAATCACTGATAGTGGCGACACGCGGGTCCGACGTATACTAACTGACCGCGGCCGATTTAAAGGCTACCACCTAGCAAGTGTGGTGTCTGGCGGTGACACCACAATGTACGTTAGTATGTTCTTCAGAGATTATTAGCATTTGAACAGCGTCGCTCAGGTTGTTCAAGGTCAACATTGATATCGAAGCGCAACACCTCCCTGACGGTAAAATATGCTAGCGACTCTCGTTGTCGCTATAAACCGAAGGTAATGGATCAGTGTGACCTGAGCAGACGTGCAGGTTGGCTCGCAAACGAATGAGCGAACCGTACTGTCAAATCAGTGAGTCTGAAAGAGGGTGCATTATTGGCATCAGAGAATGTGATGCATTCATCCGGGAATTTGCTGCTACTGTGGGAGAAAGTGTTTCGTCAGTGCAGCGGGTGTGTGCAGAATGGTTCACGGATGGCCGTACAACACAGTGAGATGAGTCAGGTCGCACCCCCCTCCCCCCCCCCCCCCACCCACTCCGAGAAGATAGACATCTCATCCGAATGTCATTGCAGGACAGATCTGCGTCCTTCTCTGCTCTGGCGCAACAGTGGAACAGTGTAACAAATCGTATACTGTCAGGGGTGACAGTCCGTCGTTCTTTATTACCCCATGGCTTACGTGCGCCTCGACCTCTTCTCCGCCTACCTTTGACGAATGTGCAGAAACGGGCTAGAGGGCAATAGTATATGGAACGACATCACTGGGGACAAGAGTGGCATCGAATAGTGTTTTAGGACGAATCCAGGTACTATTTGTTTGAAAATGATGGCCACATTTTGTTTCGCAGCAGACAGGGGGAGATCCCCCTACATCCGCAAAAGATATAAAGCGCCACCAAACCAAAGCCTTATAGTGTGGGATGCTTATGGGTGCAGCCACAAATCACACTTGGTGCTTCTGCACGTCAGTGTGACCTATGCGAATGACATCCTGTGACCCATAGCCTTTACCCATTCTACACAACACCCCAGATGCCATTTTTCAGCAAGACAATGCATGACCACATGATGTTGCACGAACACGTTCCTTCTTGGTGTCACAGGATATCAGCCTTTTGCCCCGAACAGCCAGATCACCAGACCTGTCACCAAGCGCAAATGTGTGGGATATGGTGAAATGGCGGGTGTAGCACTGTGACCCAATGCCAACCATCACAAATGAACTTTGGAACCAGGTGAACGCAGCATGGATGGCTATACCACAGGACGCCATTCGCGCCTTATACCCGTCGATGCCATCACACATGGAACAAGTTATCAGGGCCCGTGGTGGATCCTGTGCCTACTAGGCAACGGGAAACATGCTGAACCGAGGTGACTGAAATGTTAACCATTTCTGCAGAACATACTAATGTACATGTCCTGTAAATATGAACGTCCTGTCTCTAGTCGTTCAAGATGTTCTGTTTTTTCCGAACATGAGTGTAGTTCTACAGTTGCTAAATTCATTAACGACGGACTTAAGGTACTATCGTCAGATGGCGTAAAAGAAGAGATGGTCCTACTGATGTACAAAGATGCATCTCCATATTTCTTGAAAGCGGATAACTCGCTTTATGTATTTTATCCAAACTTGGTGTATGCTATGAGTACGGCTCATGCATTGGAACGAGTGGCAGAAACAGTTAGACAGCAATCCTCAGAAGTAATTACACTGATAGGTTTTCTTGAAATTTCCTTATAATGAATAATGCTAAAAGCAGCAGCTACGTGATGTGTCTGAGTGAGTATTATCTAAGCGGGCAACGTGGATTGAAGCTGTGATTTTCTACTGTCAGTGATGGATAACTTTTCTTCCGATCGTGCTGTGTCTGTGAATGAATCCTTGTCAGCATTCAACAGTTCTACGGTGCTCCAGCATCAAAAACTGCAAGTCACTTCAGCTTGACTCCTGACAGTATCAAGAAACTGGAGACTTCAAGTTTGCCTCTGCAAGAGGCTGTAGGAATAATGGAAGATGCAGTTCAGAAGGTCAGTGTTGTACCAGATGATGTGGGAGCTGTAGTTCCCAGTAAACTGCAGACTGCGCTGAAAAAGAAGCCTGGATAGTCATATATTGTTGTTTTTGCCCGATTATTTAGTAATGAAAGCGTAGAAACCTAGGAGAATATCATTCCTAGAACAGTCACCCTGTATAAATATGCACCATTGACTACTTGCGAAGTTAAGCGATCTTTCTGTTTATGAAAGCATATTGTCAGACAGGTGACTACGCATGGCAACAGAATATTTGGAAAAGTATATTACAATTAATCGTCCATGTAGTTCAAGTTTGACTCAAATGTCTGAACAAGATACACTTGTACTTCAGTACTTTGCAGCTGAAGTGAGCTGATTAATAATTAATATACGTTTTTGACTAGTCTACCTTTGACCTTATATTTTATAACAAAACGATAAAAATCTGGATTATACGCTTAACTGCTTCATTATGTAGTTATTTACATACTGGCTGACAAACCCAGCACTACTCAGGAATTAATTTTGACATGTTTCTGTTAGAAACGTAACCTTGTACGTACTATTTTATGGAGATGTTGCTGTACAGCTTTAAAAAAATGTGAAGAACTGCAGCTGTAATGGTCTATTTTGTAACAGACGATCGACTTCGGTCTGGGATCGGACCGTCATCGGGCCCAAATGTCATCTCAGCCATACATCTGTGTAATTATAGTACAAGTAATCGAATGTAAAATGTTCCATCATTGCTACTAGCTGTATGTGGATAACATTGTGTCCATTTGCCCTCACAGCCGGTAATTTAATATTGATATTAAGATCCCCCCCCCCCCCCCCCCCCCGAAACCATGGACCTTGCCGTTGGTGGGGAGGCTTGCGTGCCTCAGCGATACAGATAGCTGTACCGTAGGTGCAACCACAACGGAGGGGTATCTGTTGAGAATCCAGACAAACGTGTGGTTCCTGAAGAGGGGCAGCAGCTTTTTCAGTAGTTGCACGGGCAACAGTCTGGATGACTGACTGATCTGGTCTTGTAACACTAACAAAAACGGCCTTGCTGTGCTGGTACTGCGAACAGCTGAAAGCAAGGAGAAACTACAGCCGTAATTTTTCTCGAGGGCATGTAATTTTACTGTATGGTTAGATGATGATGGCGTCCTCTTGGGTAAAATATTCCGGCGTTCTCCGGATCGGAGCGTGGAATGTTAGATCCCTTAATCGGGCAGCTAGGTGAGAAAATTTAAAAGGGCAAATGGATAGGTTAAAGTTAGATATAGTGGGAATTAGTGAAGTTCGGTGGCAGGAGAAACAAGACTATTGGCCAGGTGAAAACAGGGTTATAAAAACAAAATCAAACAGGGGAATGCAGGAGTAGGTTTAATAATGAATAAAAAGATAGGAGTGCGGGTAAGCAACTACAAACGGCATAGTGAACGCATTATTGTGGCCAAGATAGACACGACGCCTAAGCTTACTACAGTGGTACAAGTTTATATGCCAACTAGCTCTGCAGATGACGAAGAAATTGATGAAATGTATGATGAGATAAAAGAAATTACTTAGATAGTGAAGGGAGACGAAAATTTAATAGTCATGGGTGACTGGAATTCGATAGCAGGAAAAGGAAGAGGAGGAAACGCAGTAGGTGAATATGGATTCGGAGTAATAAATGAAAGAGGAAGCCGTCTGGTAAAATTTTTCACAGAGCATAAATTAATCATAGCTAGCACTTGGTTCAAGAATCATGAAAGAAGGTTGTATACGTGGAAGGAGCCTGGAAATACTAGAAGGTATCAGATAGATTATACAATGGTAAGACAGACATTTAGGAACCAGGTTTTAAATTGTAAGGCATTTCCAGGGGCAGATGTGGACTCTGACCACAATCTATTAGTTATGAACTGTAGATTAAAACTGAAGAAACTGCAAAAAGGTGGGAATTTAAGGAGGTGGTACCTGGATAAATTGAAAGAACCAGAGGTTGTACAGAGTGTCAGGGAGAGCATAAGGGAACAATTGACAGGAATGGGGAAAGAAATACAGTAGAAGATGAATGGCTAGCTTTGAGGAATGAAGTAGTGAAGGCAGCAGAGGATCAAATAGGTAAAAAGACGAAGGCTAGTAGAAATCCTTGGGTAACAGAAGAAATATTGAATTTAATTGATGAAAGGAGAAAATATAAAAATGCAGTAAATGAAGCAGGCAAAAAGGAATACAAACGTCTCAAAAATGAGATTGACAGGAAGTGCAAAATGGCTAAGCAGGGATGGCTAGAGGACAGATGTAATGATGTAGAGGCTTATCTCACAAGGGGTAAGATAGATACTGCCTACAGGAAAAAAAAGGAGACCTTTGGAGAAAAAATAGTTCAAATGGCTCTGAGCACTATGGGACTTAACATCTATGGTCATCAGTCCCCTAGAACTTAGAACTACTTAAACCTAACTAACCTAAGGACATCACACAACACCCAGCCATCACGAGGCAGAGAAAATCCCTGACCCCGCCGGGAATCGAACCCGGGAATCCGGGCGTGGGAAGCGAGAACGCTACCGCACGACCACGAGATGCGAATTTGGAGAAAAGAGAACCACTTGTATGAATATCAAGCGCTCAGATGGAACCCAGTTCTAAGCAAAGAAGGGAAAGCAGAAAGGTGGAAGGAGTATATAGAGGGTCTACTTGACGACAATATTATGGAAATGGAAGAGGATGATACTGCGTGAGGAGTACTGAAAGACCTAAGTCGATAACAAGGCCCCGGGAGTAGACAACATTCCATTAGAACTACTGACGGCCTTGGGAGAGCCAGTCCTGACAAAACTCTACCATCTGGTGAGCAAGATGTATGAGACAGGTGAAAGACTTCAAGAAGATTATAATAATTCCAATCCTAAAGAAAGCAGGTGTTGACAGATGTGAAAATTACCGAACTATCTGTTTAATAAGTCACGGCTGCAAAATACTAACGCGAATTCTTTACAGACGAATGGAAAAACTGGTAGAAGCCGACCTCGGGGAAGATCAGTTTGGATTCCGTAGAAATGTTGGAACTTGTGAGGCAATACTGACCCTTCGACTTATCTTACAAGATATATTAAGGAAAGGCAAACCTACGTTTCTATAATTTGTAGACTTAGAGAAAGCTTTTGGCAATGTTGACTGGAATACTCTCTTTCAAATTCTGAAGGTGCCAGGGGTAAAATACAGGGAGCGAAAGGCTATTTACAATTTGTACAGAAACCAGCTGGCAGTTATAAGAGTCGAGGGGCACGAAAGGGAAGCAGTGGTTGGGAAGGGAGTGAGACAGGATTGTAGCCTCTCCCCGATGTTATTCAATCTGTATATTGAGAAAGCAGTAAAGGAAATAAAAGAAAAATTCGGAGTAGGTATTAAAATCCATGGAGAAGAAATAAAAACTTTGAGGTTCCCTGATGACAATGTAAATCCGTCAGAGACAGCAAAGGACTTGGAAGAGCAGTTGAACGGAATGGACAGTGTCTTGAAAGGAGGATATAAAATGAACATCAACAAAAGCAAAATGAGGATGATGGATTGTAGTCGAATTAAGTCGGGTGATGCTGATGAAATTAGATTAGGAAATGAGACACTTAAAGTAGTAAATGAGTTTTGCTATTTAGGGAGAATAATAACTGATGATGGTCGAAGTAGAGAGGATATTAAATGTAGACTGGCAATGGCTAGGAAAGCGTTTCTGAAGAAGAGAACTTTGTTAACATCGAGTATAGATTTAAGTGTCAGGAAGTCGTTTCTGAAAGTATTTTTATGGAGTGTAGCCATGTATGAAAGTGTAACATGGACGATAAATAGTTTGGACAAGAAGAGAATAGAATCTTTCGAAATGTGGTGCTACAGAAGAATGCTGAAGATTATATGGGTAGATCACATAACTAATGAGGAGGTGTTGAAGAATTGGGGAGAAGAGGAGTTTGTGGCACAGCTTGACTAGAAGAAGGTGTCGATTGGTAGGACATGTTCTGAGGCATCAATGGATCACCAATTTAGTATTAGAGGACAGCGTGGAGGGCAAAAATCGTAGGAGTCCAAGAGATGAATACACTAAGCAGATTCAGAGGATGTAGGTTGCAGAAAAAGAGATGAAGAAGATGAAGAAGCTTGCACAGGACAGCTGCATCAAATCAGTCTCAGGACTGAAGACCACAGAACCAACAACATTAACATTTAATGTTATTAATTAACGGCTATGAGGGCAAATGAACACAGAGTCATACCCATACAGCTAATAGTAATAATGGAATATTTTAAATCTGATGCTGAGATAGTTTTTGGGCCTGATGATGTCTGATCGTAATCGAAATCGATCATCTGTAATAAAATATGCTTATACACTTATATGTACTCTTGTAGTACGCTCGATGTGAGATGATCCCGGGCAATGTCTGTACGCTAGATGAATCTGTATCGCGTGTCTACAACTCATCGTTGTAAACGTCTCCATGGCAACGGCGCTTCATAGCTCTATAGACGGCTTTCGTTTTCGACTCCAGCCATTTGCGCTTCATAGTTGAAAGCTGTCGATAGCTGTGCCAGGTGTCAAGGGTTTCCTCAAGCTGACTCGGCTGAA
Organism: Schistocerca piceifrons; assembly: GCF_021461385.2. Classification (NCBI taxonomy): domain Eukaryota; kingdom Metazoa; phylum Arthropoda; class Insecta; order Orthoptera; family Acrididae; genus Schistocerca; species Schistocerca piceifrons. The sequence goes on from NC_060139.1 coordinate 1,008,300,411, forward strand.
GGAGTGTTTTAGTAAAAACGGATAAGTCTATTAAAATTTCATATATGATGCAGCATTTTTTCACGCATCTCAATGTTTACGAAGTCATATCTCTTGAACCACGTGTAGTACAATGCCACATTTGTGGTAGCTACACTGAGCTGCGTATGTGGATATTGTCTGCGAAATATGTTGCGAGTAGAGTTAGTAGCAAAAATGTTATAAATTTAAACGTCAAGCGTGGAGCGGCAGTGTTTCAGTCATCATGTGATATGTCCTGAACTGTGTGTGGTATGACGACATAATTTTTAGGTGCATTTAGCGACATTTTCGGATATTGTCTGCGACATTTATTGCCAAGAGAACTGGTAGCACTGAAGTAATAAATTTAAACGTCATGAATTATGCAGCAGTGTCTCACGCATCCTGTTGTATATTACGTCGTGTCTGCTAAACTGTGATATACAGGTGGTTCTTAGCCCCACAGCGATTGTTGCTTGGCAGTATGAGATTCGTGTTCCAAGACTGGTTGAAATCAGTCCATTGGTTTAGGAGGAGATGTGGAACCTACACATACACACACATATATACACTCCTGGAAATTGAAATAAGAACACCGTGAATTCATTGTCCCAGGAAGGGGAAACTTTATTGACACATTCCTGGGGTCAGATACATCACATGATCACACTGACAGAACCACAGGCACATAGACACAGGCAACAGAGCATGCACAATGTCGGCACTAGTACAGTGTATATCCACCTTTCGCAGCAATGCAGGCTGCTATTCTCCCATGGAGACGATCGTAGAGATGCTGGATGTAGTCCTGTGGAACGGCTTGCCATGCCATTTCCACCTGGCGCCTCAGTTGGACCAGCGTTCGTGCTGGACGTGCAGACCGCGTGAGACGACGCTTCATCCAGTCCCAAACATGCTCAATGGGGGACAGATCCGGAGATCTTGCTGGCCAGGGTAGTTGACTTACACCTTCTAGAGCACGTTGGGTGGCACGGGATACATGCGGACGTGCATTGTCCTGTTGGAACAGCAAGTTCCCTTGCCGGTCTAGGAATGGTAGAACGATGGGTTCGATGACGGTTTGGATGTACCGTGCACTATTCAGTGTCCCCTCGACGATCACCAGTGGTGTACGGCCAGTGTAGGAGATCGCTCCCCACGCCATGATGCCGGGTGTTGGCCCTGTGTGCCTCGGTCGTATGCAGTCCTGATTGTGGCGCTCACCTGCACGGCGCCAAACACGCATACGACCATCATTGGCACCAAGGCAGAAGCGACTCTCATCTCTGAAGACAACACGTCTCCATTCGTCCCTCCATTCACGCCTGTCGCGACACCACTGGAGGCGGGCTGCACGATGTTGGGGCGTGAGCGGAAGACGGCCTAACGGTGTGCGGGACCGTAGCCCAGCTTCATGGAGACGGTTGCGAACGGTCCTCGCCGATACCCCAGGAGCAACAGTGTCCCTAATTTGCTGGGAAGTGGCGGTGAGGTCCCCTACGGCACTGCGTAGGATCCTACGGTCTTGGCGTGCATCCGTGCGTCGCTGCGGTCCGGTCCCAGGTCGACGGGCACGTGCACCTTCCGCCGACCACTGGCGACAACATCGATGTACTGTGGAGACCTCACGCCCCACGTGTTGAGCAATTCGGCGGTACGTCCACCCAGCCTCCCGCATGCCCACTATACGCCCTCGCTCAAAGTCCGTCAACTGCACATACAGTTCACGTCCACGCTGTCGCGGCATGCTACCAGTGTTAAATACTGCGATGGAGCTCCGTATGCCACGGCAAACTGGCTGACACTGACGGCGGCGGTGCACAAATGCTGCGCAGCTAGCGCCATTCGACGGCCAACACCGCGGTTCCTGGTGTGTCCGCTGTGCCGTGCGTGTGATCATTGCTTGTACAGCCCTCTCGCAGTGTCCGGAGCAAGTATGGTGGGTCTGACACACCGGTGTCAATGTGTTCATTTTTCCATTTCCAGGAGTGTATATACAGTTTTAATAGTACGAGTATGTATGGATTTCACCAATTTTCGTTTCATACTTATGTACATATTCCTTCATTTGATGTTATATAAAATCCAGGGTCTATTGATGAACTGCAAGCGTTTACGCCACCTAATCACTGCGTCATATGACGGTGGGTTTTTGACGTACGTGTCTACCAACTTGCCATAGATTGTTGGAGCGATATCTTTCAAACATGGGAGACTAATCATCGCATGAGACAATACTCCATGTTATCAATTCTGCTGCACATAATCACTGTGTCATGTGATGGTTCATTGTTGGCGCACACGTACATCAACTCATTATGTATTGTTGCAACGTTGTTCCGCTTCAAAAGCAGAAATCGGATCACAGCACGATACTTCATGTATCAGTGGGCTACGACTTGTGGTTCCTGCTTCTCTAGCGGCTTGGGGGGTACTACGCGGTGGAGGTTTTAGTTTATACAAAACCTAAATACATTTATTTGCAAATTAACAAAATTATTTATCAAGTTTGTTGACATCATCAACCAGAAAGTACGCTATCTGTTGTGTTTTTTTTTTTTTAATTGCGTGAGTGATTGGAAACCCATGAAGTAAAGATCACGCATGAAATCTTCATTATTTGGATTGATTATTAGTTTCGGCTGACACTCTAGCCATCTACAGATCTAAGATATAGAACAGACTTCATTATCGTTAAACATGCGGTTGGTTGAACTGTTAAACGAGCTGTATTGTTTTCAATTATTTAATTTTAATTAAATTTTTATCTGTTTCCTCAATTTTTTGTTAGAACGTACAGACTTTATGTAATTTATATAGCCAGCTGCTACGCCACCAGCGTGTCAAAACCTAGTGGCCGTCAGTCCCCATTCCGCCACAGTACCGGCCACACATGTGTACACTATGTACATCCCGAATGTAGCGTTTTTTGAACGTAGTAATGGGCATCAGCTGCCATACTGTTGACATATACTACGTTACAGAAACATACACGTGATGATCTCTGTTGCGAAATAATGTAAATACTGATTGTGTCTGGTACTAAGTAACGTCAAAACGTCGTTGATAAGACACAATCTTTTACATTTAGCCAGTTTAGTGGATAGTTTCTTATGCAAACATTGTTTCATGTTCACTGCCTCTTCTCTGTATTAATGTATACTTTCAGTTTCATGACCATCGTTCTGTTACACTGGCCACGAACGATGCAAAGCTCTTTCTATGTCATGAATGGGTGTTGACATTTTAATAAATATTTCAACGATGTGTGAAGTCATAATGGCACAGACACTAATAAGGACTGTTGTATGGTTTGTATTCTATAATTAACTCGTTTATTTACTCTTGAATTCTGCTGCAGTATTTCGTGCAGTTCTGTAAGCTGTTATATGTTGTAAACATGAGAAAAAAAAATCCGCTTTATATCTGAAAACTACTGATCAGCCCAAATTAAGATGATTCCATGTGTGATCTCGAATTCGTGGATTTTCTTTCATTCCCTGCCACAAATAAAGAAAATTATTTATATAAAACACGAATTCAGACATTGTCTGAGAGCAGGCATTGATTTAAATCAATGGCGGAAAGTCACTGAGATTAGAAAGCGGGTCTCCTGCTTACTAGTAGATTCGCTGATCACTGCGCCATCCGGACACAGTGGTCACTACCCCAGCACGCCTCCCGTCGGACCCAAATTCCCAACTTATCCACACACTACTTGCCCATTATCCTCATTATTCGCGGCATTTCGTCTAATGCCGTAAGAGGTACAGCATGGTGTGCATCGACAGTGAAGACATCATTCAAATGGCTCTGAGCACTATGGGACTTAACTTCTGAGGTCATCAGTCCCCTAGAACTTAGAACTACTTAAACCTAACTAACCTAAGGACATCACACACATCCATGCCAGAGGCAGGATTCGAACCTGCGACCCTAGCGGTCGCGCGGTTCCAGACTGAAGCGCGTAGAACCGCTCGGCCACACTGGCCGGCGAAGATATCATTGGCCGTTCTCGCATTAATCATATATATATATACACTCCTGGAAATTGAAATAAGAACACCGTGAATTCATTGTCCCAGGAAGGGGAAACTTTATTGACACATTCCTGGGGTCAGATACTTCACATGATCACACTGACAGAACCACAGGCACATAGACACAGGCAACAGAGCATGCACAATGTCGGCACTAGTACAGTGTATATCCACCTTTCGCAGCAATGCAGGCTGCTATTCTCCCATGGAGACGATCGTAGAGATGCTGGATGTAGTCCTGTGGAACGTCTTGCCATGCCATTTCCACTTGGCGCCTCAGTTGGACCAGCGTTCGTGCTGGACGTGCAGACCGCGTGAGACGACGCTTCATCCAGTCCCAAACATGCTCAATGGGGGACAGATCCGGAGATCTTGCTGGCCAGGGTAGTTGACTTACACCTTCTAGAGCACGTTGGGTGGCACGGGATACATGCGGACGTGCATTGTCCTGTTGGAACAGCAAGTTCCCTTGCCGGTCTAGGAATGGTAGAACGATGGGTTCGATGACGGTTTGGATGTACCGTGCACTATTCAGTATCCCCTCGACGATCACCAGTGGTGTACGGCCAGTGTAGGAGATCGCTCCCCACACCATGATGCCGGGTGTTGGCCCTGTGTGCCTCGGTCGTATGCAGTCCTGATTGTGGCGCTCACCTGCACGGCGCCAAACACGCATACGACCATCATTGGCACCAAGGCAGAAGCGACTCTCATCGCTGAAGACGACACGTCTCCATTCGTCCCTCCATTCACGCCTGTCGCGACACCACTGGAGGCGGGCTGCACGATGTTGGGGCGTGAGCGGAAGACGGCCTAACGGTGTGCGGGACCGTAGCCCAGCTTCATGGAGACGGTTGCGGAGCAACAGTGTCCCTAATTTGCTGGGAAGTGGCGGTGCGGTCCCCTACGGCACTGCGTAGGATCCTACGGTCTTGGCGTGCATCCGTGCGTCGCTGCGGTCCGGTCCCAGGTCGACGGGCACGTGCACCTTCCGCCGACCACTGGCGACAACATCGATGTACTGTGGAGACCTCACTCCCCACGTGTTGAGCAATTCGGCGGTACGTCCACCCGGCCTTCCGCATGCCCACTATGCGCCCTCGCTCAAAGTCCGTCAACTGCACATACGGTTCACGTCCACGCTGTCGCGGCATGCTACCAGTGTTAAAGACTGCGATGGAGCTCCGTATGCCACGGCAAACTGGCTGACACTGACGGCGACGGTGCACAAATGCTGCGCAGCTAGCGCCATTCGACGGCCAACACCGCGGTTCCTGGAGTGTCCGCTGTGCCGTGCGTGTGATCATTGCTTGTACAGCCCTCTCGCAGTGCCCGGAGCAAGTATGGTGGGTCTGACACACCGGTGTCAATGTGTTCTTTTTTCCATTTCCAGGAGTATATATATATATATATATATATATATATATATATATATATATATATATATATATATGTGTGTGTGTGTGTGTGTGTGTGTGTGTGTGTGGTCTCTGTTCTTTCAGACTTGTTCGAAAGACGAAAGAAAAGATACCATTTTGATCCAACAGCCACTATGAATTACATTGGCCGTGAGCGGGAATTGATTTAAAACAGTGGGGAAAGTTGAAAATTTGTGCCAAAAAAAAAAAAAATGATTCAAATGGCTCTGAGCACTATGGGACATAACATCTGAGGTCATCAGTCCCCTGGAACTTAGAACTACTTAAACCTAACTAAACTAAGGACATAACACACATCCATGCCCGGGGCAGGATTCGAACCTGCGACCGTAGCGGTCGCTTGGTTCCAGACTGAAGCGCCTAGAACCGCTCGGCCACACTGGCCGGCCAAAATTTGTGCCAGACCAGCATTCGAAACCGGGTTTCATTAGTAGCCAGATGCGCTGACCAGTGAGCCCTATGGACTCAATGGTAATAGCAACTCCACGGACTATCATAGCATGGCTGGAGTAACGAGGGTAATGAGCAAGGGGCACTACATCAGTAGTGCGTGGAACAGCTGCGAATTCGAGTCTGACGGAAGGCGTTCTATGGTAGTCCATGCAGTTGTGATGACCACTGCGTCCGGATGGTGCGTTGGTCAGAGCATATGCCTAGAAAGCAAGAGACCCAGGTTTGAATCCCGGCTCAGTACAAATTTTCAACATTCCCCATTGGTTTATATTAACGCCTGCTCACAGCCAATGTCTAACACCTTTTTTCTTAATTCATAGTGGTGTTGGATTAAAATGGTGTCTGTTCTTTCAGACATACCCGAAAGAATTGAAACCACACATATATTACTTATATAGCTTGATTGTTTTGTAAGTAATAATTGATGTTTTATGAATGTGCTCGTAATTCCACTATCAACAGCTACTAGATGAAATAGTCATGTGTGCGCCAAAAGTCACATATAGTAACATTATTTTCGGGAAACGGGCTATTTCCAGCTTGGAATATTCAGTGGGTTTACGTGGTGGAAGAATCGGCGCCGCTCTGAGCTTCTTTGGCCTTTAATAGCGCTCGCCAGCCAGCGCGGTCGACCCTCGGTCGGTCTGCAGCGACCCGCAGCCCTGCACAGAGTGGCCGAAGCACTTTACGACCGCCGTCTCAGCTGCAGTTTCCTTCCGGTCCCCCGTACCCCGCTGCTCTGCCGTAATGGATGTACACGTAAACGTTGCCCTGCCGTAATTAGGGGGTGCGAGGTGCAGGGGCCCACCTGCCTCGCCTAAACCCGCCGTCCGAATAAAAAACGACTAATGGGCCCTCCTCCTCCTCCTACGACCCACCTCCCTCGCCCCCCACACTCCCTGCTCATCTGCTTTATACTACAAATAGTTTATGAAACGGTGCGGCCATACTACGCAGTCGTGCGTGAGTGAATGCCTCCGCGCATTACAGGATTACGCTAATAAACTGGCGCCTGCGTGGCGCTCGTTTATCTTCAGTCATTTCTGGAGGGGAGTGACTGCGAGGGGAGATGTACGCCTGTAACTTTTAATGTCCTTAGCAGCTACACTGTCGGGCAGGAAATAAAAAGACTAGACGGGGTCGTTAGTTAGCGTGAAATGCAAAAGCAAATTTGGTACTTCCTTAGGCGCGACGTTGGCACATCGAATGGATGACTCATGCAAGTTGTAAAACTCTGCCTCTGCTGAGAAAATGTCAGTGTCTGATAATATACGATGACATAAAGAGAAAATGTTCTACCTTGAAAACCCTGAGCACATCTTACCGAACAGGTATTACATTAATCCCAAACCTACGGCATATGTCGATTAAAATTTCCGAATATTACAGTATTTCCATACCTGTGGGATATGTCAATTTTAATTTCATCCTTACGCTCGCATATTTACAACATTTTCAGAAGAAGAAAGCCATATCTACGGTTGAAGAACGGTATGAGTACTTCATTTCTTGATAGATGAAGAACCACAACAGCTGTTAAAGGATCCTTCATTAAACTGACTGGTTTTACAGCTTATAGCTGCATCTTCAGATATGCACCGATGTGCCAAAACCTTATGACCACCTGCTTAATAGTTTGTTCGTCTGTGTTTGGAACGAAACGCATAAATGATTCCGCGTATCAGGGATCCGACAGTTTGTTGGTAAGTTTTTGGAGGTATGTCTACGCACAGGTGATGTAATTTGCGTAAATAATGCGCTGCTGATTTGCGTAATCGGTATTGGTGTCGAATTTACATCAAACGAATTTGGTGACCGAAACATCAATGTGAGTTCACTGTAATGCTCCTCAAACCAGTGTAGTGCAGTTCATTCGCATCTGTCAGCGTGTCTTGGATTACTACCGCAGGTCCCACGAAACCGCAAGTGAATGTCTCCCATAGAATAATACTGTTCCCATCGGCCAGCGTCCGTGGCGCGCTGCACGTTGCGAGCCGCCGTTCACCTCGATGACGGCGTTTGTGGAGACGACCAGCGACCTAATGTATTAAAAATGTGATTCATCCGAAGAGCCAACAAGTTTCCCCTGATCGGCGGTGAAATCCCGATAGTCCCGTGCCCATTGCAATCGTAATTGACGATGTCGTTGCGTCAGCATGTGAACACGGGGCGGGGTGGGGGGTGGGGGGTGGGGGGGGGGGGTGGGGAGGGGGTACTCTGCTGCTGAGCTCCATGTTAAACAATGTGCGGTGAACAGTGAGCTCCGAAACACTTGTGTATGCATCAGCATTGTGCTCTTACGGCAGAGATGCCACAGATCACCGTGTATCCTATGTTACACAGCACCCCATGTTCTGCCAAAACTCGTGGACGTTTCACTTTCCTTCTACCACTTTCCGTAGATGCTCACAACAGAAGCACTTGAACATTCGACCAGCTCCTCCGTTTTAGAGATACTCGTTCAGAGGCTCTGTGCTTATCTCAATGGATTTCCTCATTTGCAGGCAATATCTTCGCTCGGGTGATCCCCGTGCGTGTCTGCTCCGCTTACACACATCTTTTACTGCATCACGTGCCCACAAGGCCAACACGGGGAATCCAACGTTGCGGTGGGCAATGGTCGTAATGTTTAGACTTATCTGTTTACAGTACATCTGAGAAGAAAAAAAAAAGAAATATAACAAAAATTATTGCCTATACCCCAAGTTAAGAAAAGTTATAGTAAATGCGGATAAAAGTACTCAGAAACAATGCGTATAAAATCCAGAGCGCGGGGTTATATCAACGAAAGTAAAATCAAAATAGAACGTCCATTGAAAGATCTGTAGTTAGGTAATGAAATCGGCAGGACGAAGGAATTGACTACCCAATACAGCAAGGGATGCTACAATAGAAACCAAGAGAACTAATACGGCTGAAAATACAAAGTTTGCAAAAGTGGAATTAAAATGAAGGCTAAAGGTAATTAGACAATCGCAACGTTGAAAGAGCAACATAGTGCGGAATAGACTCGTGTAGCAGTAGCATACGGTAGTATTCAGCCAAAAAAAAAAGAGATCAAGTATCAGCCACAAAACAACAGGCAGCCTAAAACATAAAAGAAGAGCAATAACAGCCAATAAAGACAGGTTGTGAGGAGGAAGTAGATGCAGAGAAACAGACGAAAAAAAGGTGAAGAATTGAAGAAGGGTGGTAATTAAAAGGTTATCAGAGTGTAAAACGGAGATAGTCACTTAGCTGGAATAAATATAGTTCAGAGCCGGCATAACACTAAGCGCGCGGGGCCTAGGAGGCGAACGAATAGGCCAGTGCGTGCAGACTAAGTAAGAGGGAGCACCAAACAATAAATGTTACGAATGAACGGGACGGAAAAATCTGAGTGAGTATTTTCCATGCTCCAGGTTTTGATTATATTCTCTTTTTTTAATACATTTGTGGGTCCTAATATATATACTTATTTACAATACTGCAGCTCATCTTAATTAGTTACTACGAATATTTGTTATTTCTATTTTCACTATGGGCATTTCTCAGTTCTACCGTTGCTTTATTCTATATATTTCTTTTATTGCTACGTTCTTAGAGTAGATATTATTCTGTATCTACTATGGTAATTACTCTACTCTACCCGCAGCGTTACAGGTGTGCCAGCGTGTTATAAACCTACGTTTTGTCTGTGACCACCGAGATAATCCCAGTGGGCATGCCCCTGTCACCGGGCTGGCCCAGCATATTTGAATCGCAGCAGTTCTATGTTAACGGCATTATTCTATCTTATCCTACGTCTAACCTAATACCAATTCCTACTGTCACGTCCAGTGAGTGTCTTAATAAGTTTAAATGTGCACCCTCCCCCTAGTCCGAGACGTGGAGGATCCTAACCGTGAATCAGCTGGCCAAGTCCACGCCGCGTCCGAACAGGACAGGTGTACGGAGTCTAAATCGGGTTTAGTCTATTATTGATTGTTCCTTATTTCATTGGCAAGTTTGTTTAGGGTTTGAAAATGGTCCTCTTGCCTGAGCGGGAGGTACGTGTCGTGATTTGGTAGTTGTTGTCTTAATTGTGCCGCTACATCGTCGAAGAGGTGGCACTTATACACCACATGGTCTGGGGTGTCCTGTATGGCCCCACAGTCACACGCTGGTGTAGCCCGCTTCCCAAACCGGCATAGGTATGCCGTGTAGGGTCCATGTCAGGTAAGGAAGTGCAGCAGTCCTCTTGATGGCTTGAAGTATTTGAGCTGTAATCGCTCCATAATATTGGGCAGCAGTTCATGCGTTCTACGACCCGTCACGTCGTTATCTCACTGTTCCTGTCAAAGTTCCTCCCAGCCACGTTTAATTTCAGATTTATTCCCTACGTGAATCCCCATAAGCACGACTATTTTACCCCTCTTCTCCTTTATTACGCAGTATCATGCCGCCTGTTCTCTTATTTTTATATCAAGAGGACAGAGTCCCATTAGAACTAATAATGATCACCCCGGAGTTGTCCTTTATGCTCCTACGGATCGCAAGAGCATATTTCGCCGCACTCTTCTTACGGCCATGGCAGGCATGACACTCGTGAGCCTGTGAGCCCAGACTCCTGACACGTATCCTACAATTGATGTCAGAATACTATTATGGTAAAGTCTTTTTTTTAAATCTCGTGGCAGGTGGAAACGTTTATGTCCAATTCCAATCAGGTTATTAAGTGTTTCTACGGATCAGTGTCAATATGTGTTGTATAATTCCACCTCTCGTCAACGACTACACCTAGATATAGGGCCTCACGGCGCCGAAGAACTGGTGTTCCGTCTATTCGCACTATTGGATTCCTTACGAGTTGTCCCTTAAGTAGTAGGCATGTGGACTTGCTACGTGGCTTTCGATTTTCGGTTCCGAATCCGCGCGGGTACGACCGCCAACCAGCAGGAGGAGGTCGTCTGCGTAGGCTACGCCCTCTAGCACATCGTCGCTGTTCTGCAAGTTGATTATATTTTATTTTCTTTTTTTTTTAAAAAAAATCTTTATTCTTCATCTTTATATTACACATGTGAAACCCACCACCTTATATGATTGGTGGGTCCTAGAGTTTTACAACATTACTATTACCAGCTAATTTTAGCCTCGACTTCGTCTTTCTGGGACTCAGTAGTGACGGAAGCAATTGAAATTCGGTTGGCGACGAATTTAATTAATAGAATAGCGATATCAGCTTGGACAAATCATGGAATTTGGCAATTTCTGTAATTAAATCACAAAGACGTTGCGACGGTGCAGTTCTCCGTGATACATCGATATCACCGCGTGGATCGACTGCGCAGCCATAGATTTAATTTCCATGCATATGTTACACCCTTTTGCCACCTATCAACGTTTCTTCCGCCTTGTGTATCTTTGGCCCCGTACGCAGTCGTTCGGTCCTCGGGTTTAAAAGGACGGAGCAAGTGCTGGAGCGTCAGTCACCTTGGCTCACTCTGAAGATGGCTGGACGGTATTCAGCCGAAATATTAGAAGAAGAATCTGAATTTATGCGGCTGCACGCCCGATACTTTATGGAACAAAGTTTACTTGTTTGACACTGAATGATATGGAAGGTGATTTCGGTTGTTACCACAAATATGGTGACCATACAACACAGTGTTTGTCACTTCTCATTAAATCTTCATACATATAGCACGAAAAACCATATCAAAGTCCAAAAGAAGCCACAAAAGTTATTTACGCGATGCAGATACATTGCTGAAACTTCTATAGCAAATTAAAGAGGAATGTAGCGGTTTTCCTTGTCAAGCAAATACTGTTCTGGAGATATTCCGCTTCAGGCACTTATTCCTAGTTCCACTTTAATTTTTTCTTGTCTGCTAATTCCCTTACCTTAATATTTGAAGTTAAGCTGATTTCTCTTCAGCTATTCTTCATTTCTTCCATCTTAATTTCACGTAGCTTCAACCTCAATATGTCCTACAGGTGCTTCCCCCGTTCTTTCAACGGTACTAAGTCTTCCTAGTTTTCGGCCAACAAGGCTACGTCGCTTACAAGCATTTTCACCAGCAGAAATATCAAACCAATACCAAGGAGCCAGTATATACCAGTTAGAATGTCAAGATTGCGAATTGCGGATGTTGGGCATCAATTTTAGAACACATAGGAATCAGGTATATGTAAATTGCCAATCTAACTTTGCTGAACACCTAATGACATGACCCATCTACGATATAGAAATTATATGTACGAACCATCACATCAGAAAACTCCTAATATACAGGAAAATTTTCACAAAATACTCCTTATAATGAACAAGAAAGTGACAAAATTGATAAAAGTAACATTTCACTGATCATGGTAGTCACTAAAAAAAGAGCAAACCAAGATGTAGCATAACTATCTTAAACAATAACTTGCTCAATCTCACCACCACTGACATTCCTCCACTCAAACTTCTCCTCTTTTTCCCAAAGAATCCACATCACACATAAGAACACGGGCACCCACATAGGAAAAAAACGAACATCAAACTCAATACAGACACCAGAATGCAAATAAAAGAGTCTCGGAAAACACACAGCAACAGTTGACAACCTTTGTAAACAGTAAACCAATACACGTCTTTAAAAGAACATGTGTATGAGAGTGAAGTGTCTAGGTTAAATTTGTGTGGCATAAAAACAAACAGCCTTAGATTTAGTTGCACAGACATATTGCATAGACGCACCACGTCTCCAAGAAGATAATAACAATAATAATAATACTATAGAAGCAACTAAGAAACCCCAGAAAACCTAAAGACTTTACTCCGGTTCTGAAATTTTCTTCAATCCGTTACGCTTTCCTAACATACACACCTTTTTCAGCAAATTTTTTAGCGGAGCGAAAACAAGACCACCTGGTAACTACACAATGAATTTGAGAAAATACAAATACATACAAATAGTGTATCAAATTGACTAGCGTAGGAACCACAACTGCAGAGAAAGCTTTCATTGTTCGAAAGTAATCAGGGTAATATGAAAAATTAATTAGTGATTTCTAGGAAATTTACTGAATGAATTTTTGTCCGAATTCTCATGGCCAAACAAAGAGTAGGAAATGGACAAACGGTGTATCTAAATGACCAGTACGAGGTCTATTTTTGCAAAAGAGGTGTTAATTGCTTGAAAGTAATCAGAGTACTTAAGAAAAACTTTGTATTTTGAGGGTAAATTGAAATATTTCACGAACAACTGGTGCTAGCTGTGAAATGTTCATCTCTTAGCCGTTTCGCGCAAAAAGAGTTACATTGCGGTGATGATGTTTCAGATGTTTGACTCACTCATGAGACTTTGTAGCATGCTTTGAAGCTGTATGCGCATGACAATCTGAGACGGTGAGTAGTCTTTATATGAGTCTGTACTGTAAGCCTCCTGAAGATGGGTCTGTATTCAAAAAGATTTTTGGATTAAGTTAAATAGGTAATACAAACTGAGTCTTGGCTGCAGTGTTTCTTGTGAATAACAAATTACATACAAACGAAGCATTACAATCTACTCTTGTGAACATAGCACTAGGAACTTGCGAAATGAGGTAGGTCGTGCGACAGCTCACAAGTTTCGCCGTAACTGAACATTAGTGGTATTAATGTACTTCGTCAAAACCGTTGAGCATTCACTAATTGGATGGATTTGGGGAGAAATGCCAAGTTCTACAATTCTTCATTTATTTCGGAATCTCCGTCGGTGTCATACACAAATCTTACATTATGGGATAGCAACCGTAGAAGCACTACATTCGTGTCTAGACGAGTAGGTCGTTGTACTATGTGACTTGAAACTAGGTCTTTCTCAGCTCGGTGGTGCATTAACGTAAGCTAATGTCCACCGAACTCTTGATTACTCCTACGAGCGTAATTACTGCAGTTTGCTGTTTTCAGACGCTATTAATTCCCTAAGTACAGAGAGTCTGTGAGACCATACACACAGTGGTCCTTTTTTAGTTCCTTTACGTAATGCGTGCATATAATGGTCCTTATTTGTGGTGATGAAGTGTACACACTGAAACAAAGATTTTTGTAGACTAATTTGAATTTCTAGACATAGAACCCATAGTTTTCATATCTTTGTTACTAAATAATTTCCTTTCTTTCGCTTTTCGTAACTGGGTGACTATTAGTATCGTCTACATATCTTTTTCCGGAATTTCCTTTTAACCACCTTTTCGCATATCATTTCAGTGTGACCAGGAGCTGGTGCCTTACTTGATGGAATACTTTAATTGAGAGTACATGTGAATACTGAGGCCCTGAAGCTTCTGGACAGATCAGCACAGTATCCGGAACCGGGACTCATACCTGGAACCTTCCGTTTCTTTGACAGTGATGCCAATGAACTATCCAAGAACGTACCTATATCTGTACCTAAGTGGCATAGCAACCGAGTATCAGTACGGGTTCGGTTCTAGTCCCACTGTTGTCTTCGCCAAATACGCTTGGCGTCAAACATATGAATACGGCAAAAAGAGAATCCCATACCACAGGAAGTAATTACTATGATGAGGTGGCTTGCTTGCATGCCATCGCAGGGCCAAATAAAGTCTGACAACAATTATGGCAACAATGATGGTGACACAGATTGGCAACAATTTACAAATTTGTTAATAGGAATTTTACACTATTTAACTGGAATTTGAAGACTGTGGCAATGTAGATCATTTGCACTGATCTGTCTTTAACAATGGTATAGTCCTGAATCCAGTGATCGGTGACTTAACATCACTTGTTGAATATCTAGCTAACCTCTTGTTCGTGACGACTGCAATTCAATCCTTACGTATTCGCTGAGACATCGTCTTGATGGCCCTATGGTCTTTTCTTTTACGATTCGTTGCTGCGGTTTAGTCTGAAAAGTATAAACTCGCAAACGGAGTGGAATAAACCACACATTGTCGGAACCGTACCAAGTTGCAAATAACCAGAGTTCTAGCTTCCGAAGGAGTTCACAAGCCAGAAACGTCAACTGTGCACGTAATATGTCAAGGAAGCAAAGCAAGAGAGATACACCTAAACAAGTAGCTGTCTGTTTGTGGCAGAATATTAGCAGCTCTACCTTCTGAACTGACACACACACAAGTGCATTTAGTCGGCGGCCACCTCACCTTCTCACCTCTGTTTACGTCCGCCCCTGGTAGATGAGTGGTCAGCGCTACGGAATGTCATGCCTAACGGCCCGCGTTCGATTTCCGGCTTGGTCGGAGATTTTCTCCGCTCAGGGACTGGATGTTCTTTAAATATTTTCAACATTTTGCGGCCCTGTCAGCAACTGTATAAATATTAATTTTAATTTTAAAATCCAACAGCCTCAGTTGCGCAGTTTACCTAGATTTAACTAGTTTTCAGTCTGGATCACACAACCTTCTTCAGAACAAAAGTAACTACCGTTTGTCCATAGTGGACATCGTCAAGCTAAAACTACAAATCCATAAATTATCGTCAGACTGTAAAAACCTGTCCGAAACTGTCTCGGCCCCACTTCGAGACCGCGATGCAGCAGAACTCGTGGCATGTCAGCAGGGCACTGTTCAAGCTTTTGGAGACTCTGTTATTGTGTGGGTTCAAAAATGGTTCAAATGGCTCTGAGCACTATGGGACTTAACTGCTGAGGTCATCAGTCCCCCAGAACGTAGAACTACGTAAACATAACTAACCTAATGACATCACACACATCCATGCCCGAGGCAGGATTCGAACCTGCGACCGTATTGTGTGGGGCCTGTGCATATGCAGTGATATGGGTCCCCTGAACAGATACGACTCTGACAGATGAGACGCACATAAGCATCTCGTCTGATCACCTGCATCCATTCATGTCCATTGTGCATTCCGACGGACTACGGCAATTCCAGCAAGACATTGCGACACCCCACACGTCCAGAATTGCTACAGAGTGGCTCCAGGAACACTTTTATGAGTTTAAACACCACACTGCCCAATTACGAACATTATCAGGGATACCTTGCAACGTGCTGTTCTCCAACCCCTCGTACTCTTACGGATTTATGGGAAGCGCTGCAGGAGTCATGATGTCAATTCCCTACAGACATTAGTCGAGTCCATGCCACGTCGTGTTGCGGCACTTCTGCTTGCTCGCTTGGGCCCCATCCGATATTAGGCATATGTACCAGTTTTTTTGGCTCTATTTCGTTTGTTGCCAAACTACAACATGCCTGCTCCGGAAGGTCACTAGAGGACGAAAAGAAATTACCTTTCGATTCTGCTCCCACATCAGCCTATTATATAGCATGTCGCCGTAAATTTCAAAACAAAAATTAGGTAATCAGTCCTTTGTCACATACACACCAATGGAAATTTGTTTGCAGAACTATAACATGGTGGACGGTGCAAAGTACATGAACATGTAGGCATGCTGCAATTCTATACCCAGAGACCTGAGTTCTATATCCAGGTTATAGAGAGCTCATTGTCCAATACACACGCCGCCAGCGCGCCCTGCTGGCGGTCGCCGTAACCAGTTCGCTGGCTCCCAGTATTGTTGGTTCCGCGTCCTTCGATGCCATGCCATTATCATCAGGCGCGGATACCAGATGTTCAGGTACAACTCTGGGAACAAAATTTGAATCATGAGGCGCAACTGATCACCTAAAATGTTCACATAATAATTGGCTGTAATCAGAATAATGATGGAACCAGCAGAATACCATATGACTGCCTGCCCTATCACACTTCCTACATGCTTAACTCTTAGAATCAAACGATCAGGATTGTAGGCTTCTTTTGGATTTCTCCAGACGTAAAGCCGGTCCGATGTTGGAAATAACGCAAACGTTGACTCGTCGGATAATACGACGTGTTTCCACTGATCATCCGCCCAGTATTTATGCTCCGGACACCATGTATCACGGTTCTTTGCGTTGCTTGTCGTCACTAATAGTTTCGATATAGCAGTTCGTCCGTAAATATTCGCGCTATGGAGTTCTCGGCGGACAGTGTCGAAGATGGCTAGTGAACTCTGCAGACACTTTAACCATCATAGTTTTGTGTTGTTTTGACACAATTCGTGTTAGCATACGACTTTCTCTGTCATTTAGTTTTGATTGGCACCCATTATTACGTTTACACGATGATGTCTTTCCATGTTTTGTGTAGGCTGTCATGACTGTTGAAACACTTGCTCCTGGAGCATTCAATAAGATGGCTGTCTTGGTTACTGATGCTCCAGTTAATCAGGGCACCTCAATCTGCCCTCTTTGGAATTCTGTGAGGTCTTTCACTGCACGTCGACTTCGTTCTCTGAATGCAAATACAAAGCGTGGACTACTCGTAAACAACCTACACTGATGCCCATTCCGTACTGAACACGCACAGTCAAGCGCGACACGTGCCTTGCCTGGGTTGTTGACCATCAAACACAACCATCCCATTACTACCACTGTTCACACTATTTTGCCTATCCCCTGTATAAGCTAATGTAAGAGAGAACTGAACTAAATTTTGTACTTGTTGTATTGACTATGAGTTGGAATTTTTGAAATTTTGTTTGGCAGATAATATGGTCAGGAATTTGTTGGATACTTTTAGAACACTTTACATCAGATGAGGAACATTTTCTCGATGGTTACTTTAGTCATCACTTTCAGAACGTGGTGGGTTATTCTTAGTAATCAGCTAAACAAATCTAAGTGCCAGTTTCTTAACATCAGTCACAGAACCCCCAACATTTTTTTTAAATTTATGTGCAGGATATGTTACAATATATAGTTCACAAAAAATTAAATAAATTTAAGAATAATGCACTCTGAAAAATTTTGTACAATAGGAACGTGTGTTATAGTACACACATCAAAAAAAGTTTTGCATGACCTCAGTTTCGAGAGTTCAGGAACCTGCACAGAAAATTGGTATAGACATCAACATACACATAATTTCCGCCCTTTTATTGCTCATCAAAACCACACATTGCATGTCGTACCACCTGTATTGCTGCACACGCCGTTACCTCTAATAATCAGTAGCATGTCCTCTTGCATGGATGCGTTCCTGTATTCGTCGTGTCACACTATCCACAAGTTCATCAAGGCACTGTTGATCCAGATTGTCCCAATCCCCAACAGCGATTCGCTGTAGATCCCTCAGAGTGGTTGGTGGGTAACGTCGCCCATAAACAGTTCTGTTTAGTCTATCCCAGGCACGTTCGATAGGGTTCATGTCTGGAGAACATGCTGGCCACTCTAGTCGAGCGATGTCGTTATCCTGAAGGAAGTCATTCACAATATGTGCACGGTGATAGAATGTTTGGGTGGTAGGCGTGAATGGATCCTGAGGGACAAGGATCTGCTTCGATGTTGAGTCTTCCTAATTTTCCCAGCAAGAAACACCACCATAACTGTTCGTACTGTCGTTGTCTTGCAGGAGCAGGCTTCATTTGAGACGCTGACCTTACACATCGTACACAGCATACACAAAACATCCAGCAGTAAAAATTACGAGCTATTGCACAGACCAGTGTAAAGTTGCATTGCCTGTACGGTAGGAGGATGATCGTATCTCACAAACTATACAATAAGTCGCAAGAGACGCTCCCTGTTACCCTGTGTCGTTGTTTGAAACATTGCTTTTTCTGCTGTAACACACTTTGTACACTGCCATACGTTATGTTTTTCTGCCACGACTTCGAGGTTCGTGTCAGGTTCTAAACTGACATTAACATGTTCTGATCCATTGCTTCTCGCAGAAAACTGGACCTTGCACAGTGTAAATCATGTTGCTACTGCTGCTACCATAACATACCACACACATTGGATGATTTTAAATATAAGACAGTTACAACATAAGGAAGCTGGAAGAGTTTGGCGGCGTTGTGGAGAATTGTCTAGCTTGTCGCTGTGGCCGAGCGGTTCTAGGTGCTTCAGTCTGGAATCGCGGTGCTGCTACGGTCGCAGGTTCGAATCCTGCCTCGGGCAAGGATGTGTGTGATGTCCTTAGATTGGTTTAAGTAGTTCTAAGTCTAGGGGACTGATGACCTCAGATGTTAAGTTCCATAGTGCTCAGAGCCATTTGTTTCTTCGCAGTTATCTTCCTTGTGCCTTGTGCGACATCCGTAACTGCTAACGGCCTTGCCACTGCGACACCGGTTCCCCTCAGATCACCGAAGTTAAGCACTTTCGGGCTGAGCTATCACTTGAATGGGTGACCATCCGGTGTGCCCAGCGCTGTTGGCAATATGGGTGCATTCAGCCTTTGTGAGGCAAACTGAGGAGCTACTTGACAGAGAAGTAGCGACTCTGTTCTCGTAAAGTGACATAAGGGCGGGAGAGCGGTGAGCTAACCGCATGCCCCTCCACAGCCGCATCCAGTGACGCCTGTGGACTGAGGATGACACGGCGGCCGGTATTGTTGGGCGTTCATGGCCTGTTCGGGAAGAGTTTAGTTCAGCTTACTTTTAGGCATCTGTAAGTGCCTTTCTGAGCATTCCATTCTTCTTCAACTGAAGTGCTTACAGTAAAAAAAAAGATTCTTTTCTGTAGTTTCAGAATGAGGAATATGTTGCTGAATTTCCCCAAAAACCAGACCGTACTTTATTACTCATAGGATGTAGCTACGGTATGCAATCATCCTTGTGCTCCGAGTCAGTGGCATTCGTATCTGCATTGCAAATTCAAAGCTACATAAATTGTTTTCTTGGTACTCAAATGCTTATTCAAATTTAAATTCCTTCCCATGTTTAATCCTAGAAATATCACAGAATCCACTTATAGATCTTGACTTTTTGATTTATTTTAATTTCCTGGGATTATCACTCTTTTGTGATGTGCCTGTTACCTTCCCTTCCACCACGTATGCCTCTCTGTAGGATATGGCTCTATGTGTCGTTGGTCTGTTACCACTGGAGGAAAAAATTCTGTTTGAATGCTAGCGTACAAAACCGTAGTTTTTTCGTAGAGAATTTATAGTGTTGTATTTTTCCTCGAAGCTACGAAAATTAATTTTCGTGGTTCAGGAGATTATATTTGTAACCAGCATGTCATCAACCCGTTTGTGACGCAATTAACAGAACTGTACAGCGCAATGAAAGCGCTACTGAAAGAGTAGAGGAAATATTAAGGTACAAGGCACCGTTCACGACAAGAACGGTACGGAGCACATGAACAGGCACAAGGATACTGTGGCCTTCGCGGAGGTACCACAATATATAGAAAACGACTAAAACTTTAAATCTGTGATGCCAAACGAAGATTTCAGCATTAAAAATGGGGAAAAATTGATATTTTTATGTATAATGTGTTCGTACATGTTTACTGTACTTCTCCATATAGTCGCCAATAAAATTCCAATGTATACCGTGACGAATTTCTTCATACTTGTCGTCAAAGAATGGTGCCGTCCTGCGCTTCAGCCGATTGTTGACCTCGTCGTCGGTCATGAAATGGACCGATCACAAAGGCTCAGTCGTGGGTAAAGCGTGTGGTGCATTTCGGTTTATTAGTAGAATACTGCGGAAGTGCACTCGGCCTATAAAGGATATTGCTTACAAATCACTCGAGAGACCTGTTCTAAAATATGGCTGAAGTGTATGGGATCCGTACCAAATAGGACTAACAGCCGATATCGAACAGAGAAGGGCAGCTCGAATGGTCACAGGTTTGTCTGACCCGTGCTATAGCATCACAGAGATGCTGAAGAAACAAAACCAGCAGGTCTTGCACGCTTGATGCCAAGTCTAGATTGTAGGGAGGCTGTACAGAAATATGCTATCCAAAGGATGTTTTTGCTTCGATTCTCAGTAAGCGGTCGCGCATTGTCGTGAAGGAGTGTGATTCCTCCGGTAATCATCCCATGCCGTTTGATTTGGACTCAGAATCGGAGTTTCGTTTCACAACAAACCTGTGATGTCACAGTATTCTAAGTCGCTACACTTGTGAAATCTGTTGTCAAAATTCATTCGCGATCCCAAAAAACTATAAGCATCATTCTGCAGTTTGGCAGCATCTGCTAGGATTTTTTTGGATTGTTTGTAGAACGCACGGGTTAGATTATTTCATAGTTTCAAAGTTTACCTGCTGAACCCTTGATCCGTTCCTTGTCATGATTCTGTTCAGAAAATCCTCCCTTCTTATTGGTAGCGCTGAAGGAGTGTCACGGCCGAACCCATTCTTCGATTTTTGTGAACATCTGCTGGAGAATTTGGTACCTACTGTGAAGAAAATTTATTGTAACGTAACTTGCCTGTGGTAATGATGAAGAGGGTTTGTTCTTGAAACTTGAGGCACATATTCAGAAATCTCAGAACCGAAGTCTCGAGCTCACCATTTCGTTAACGTGTTGCACAACTTCATCAGTCACATCTGAATGTTTTTCTCGACCACTTTCATTATTCGCATCTGTACGACCAAGCTTGAATTCCCTGTACCTCTCCCTCACAACACCACCAGTCACAAACCTTTTTCCACACACAAGTCAGAATCTGTAATAAATATCGACTGCGTCGACTCCCTCTGCTTGTAGGAAACGAATGACAGAACGTAGCTCGGAAATGGCGGGAGAGGCAATAATATTGTCCACGTCAGTCGCTTACTGCTGACACACTGCCGAGCGCAACAGAGGTGTAACGTGGTCTCCAAAATCTTCTTTTCCACCCACAAAAGCTATATGTATCTGTTCCTTGTCAGTAGTCAATCGGAAGTTAATTTAATAATAGCCCTCATATTTCGGAGCATGAGGTTCATCTCACGATTAGTTCTGAGGAAAATAAGAGTTTTTCAACAGTACTTAAACGCAGATGGAAGCTTAGTGAGCGCGAAGGTCATTGTTAAGAGAAGCTCTGTTAGTGAAGAGTCACCAAATGTATTGGAACCTGAGGGAAGCGTCTACATAATGTGCACAGTTTTGAGGATATGGTATTTACAATTATAAAATTACTATCTTACAAATCTGGAATTGTCGGGGTATACGTTTCGCCAGTTTTCTGTTAGAAACGAAAACAAAACAGATTAACCGTGTTCAAAGCATGACATCGAAAAAATTTCGTTTCTGTATATTCATGAAAACACCTTTGAAACTGTGAAAGAGTCGTACAGAGAAATAGGCATATGAGCACAGTATCCGAAGGAAGAAGCTTAGTATGCAAAACACAAATTTTATATAATGTTTGTTTAACTAATAACTTGATTATAAATGATATTTTTAGTTGTCCGCAGCACGTGGTCGTGTGGTAGCGTTCTTGCTTCCCGCGCCAGGGTTCCCCTGTTCGATTCCCGGCGGGGTCAGGGATTTTCTCTGCCTCGTGATGACTGGGTGTTGTGTGTTGTGTGTTGTCCTTAGATTAGTTAGTTTTAAGTAGTTCTAAGTTCTAGGGGACTTATGACCATAGATGTTAAGTCCCATAGTGCTCAGAGCCATTGAACCATATTTTTAGTTACATGTCCAGGAGCTACATCGCCTCTTCATAGCGCTATAGACGGCTATTGGTATAGCCTACAGCCGTTTGCGCTATGCAGTTGAAAGCTGTCAAAAGCACTGCCAGGAGTCAGGGATTTTCTTAAGGTGAGTCGACTCTACGAGTGTCTCCGCAGCAAAGTATAAGCGTATGAAAACTTCATGCATGGTGCGGAATTTTGTCACACATCTCAGTATTTATGAGGACTGTGAAATATATTACGAAAGCAGTTAGTAGCAAAGAAGTAATAAATTTGAACGTCATGTACGATACAGCAGTTTTTCGCACATCTTCACGTTTATGAAGTCGATAAGCGCTCTCATTATGAAAACACTTCTTGAGTACAACCTGTGTAATTTGCGCTCGGTTTCAAGAAAAAGTATTGCAAGCATCACACTGATTATGACGCAGTATCTACTGAATCATGTGTCTTTCGGTGATACATTCAGTGCTATATGTGGATACAGCCTGCAAAATGTGTTTCGAGGGGGTGGCAGCGAGAAAAACTTTCAGAAAGATTTGAAATTATGTGCTAAGTTTATTATAAGTCGCTAGATGCTCTTATTCTCAAATATTTAGTGACCATAGTCGGGGTAATTTACGCGGCATGAGTTAAGCTTCCGCAGACATATACACAGTTTGTAACTTCAATACTTTTCCTGCTGTGTTAAACTATCAACATAAGAATAAAAGTCTTAATCAATAGATTACGACAACATTGTAAGTTTTTAAATTCAGTCAGTAAATATGAAACACTGAGACCTAAAATTTTGCTGCAAGTGGAAGGCCAGAAGACCTAAGACAGGTAGCTTGCGAATATAACGTGCACCATAAACTGGGTTAGCCATTAATACTATAGGTAAACGTCACTGTCTTGAAATACAGGGTACCCCATAGTTTCCAGGGACGTCCTGGTAGGGAAGCTCCCTAAAAGTCCCCACTATGCCCACTAAAATACTTTCTTCACTAGGATACCTTTACACACTAGTTATACACCTCAGTTTGGCAAAAACTAAATCATTTTACTGGGTGAAGGCTGATTACTGAACCACGCCTTGTAAGCGCAACGTAGAATGACCGTCATGATGTACGCAGGGCTGTAAAGGACTGTAGAACTTCGTCCACAACGTTGGTTTCACACTGGTTCACGTGAAAACTTTGCTCATTCAGATTGGTACTATTTTCTTCACTTGTTTTCACCTTTTACGCCAACGGCCTTGGCGCAGTGGTAACACAAGTTTGTGCCAGATCACCGGAGCTAAGCACTATTGGGCTTGGGCGATGAGTGACTGTCCGATCTGCCGACCGCTGTTGGCAAGAAGGGTGTACTCAGCACTTGTGAGGCCAGTTGACGATCTGCTTGATTGGGAAGTATCAGCTCTGGTCACGAATACTGGCAACGACCTGAAATGCGTTGTGCTGGCCATATGCCCCTATACATTCGCATCTAGTGACGCGTATGGGCTGAGGAGGACATGGCGGCCGGTCGATACCGCTGGGCCTTCAAGGCCTGTCCGGAGTTCAGAGTTCGCCTTTTACATCACTGAAATGAGGAAATCCTATGAATATCTTTGTTAATTCATTTGTTTTTATCTGTAGTATAAACTTTAAGCTGTGCGTTACTTTTCCTGATATGCTACCTATTTACTATTAACATGTTTAATTTTGGGTTAAGCAATACATCAGTTTCATGTAATATACCGGGTGATCGAAAAGTCAGTGTAAATTTGAAAACTGCATAAATTACGGAATAATGTAGATAGAGAGGTACAAATTGACACGCATGCTTGGAATGACATGGGGTTTTATTACAACCAAAAAAATACAAAAGTTCAAAAAATGTCCGACAGATGGCGCTTCAGCCGGCCAGTGTGGCCGTGCGTTTCTAAGCGCTTCAGTTTGGAACCGCGTGACCGCTACGGTCGCAGGTTCGAATCCTGCCTCGGGCATGGATGTGTGTGATGTCTTTAGGTTAGTTAGGGTTTAGTAGTTCTAATTTCTAGGGGACTGATGACCTCAGATGTTAAGTCCCATAGTGCTCAGAGCCATTTGAACCATTTTTAGATGGCACTTCATCAGATGAGAATAGCAATAATTAGCATAACAAAGTAAGACAAAGCAAAGATGATGTTCTTTACAGGAAATGCTCAATATGTCCACCATCATTCCTCAACAATAGCTGTAGTCGAGGAATAATGTTGTGAACAGCACTGTAAAGCATGTCCGGAGTTATGGTGAGGCATTGGCGTCGGATGTTGTCTTTCAGCATCCCTAGACATGTCGGTCGATCACGATACGCTTGCAACTTCAGGTAACCCCAAAGCCAATAATCGCACGGACTGAGGTCTGGGGACCTGGGAGGCCAAGCATGACGAAAGTGGCGGCTGAGCACACGATCATCACCAATCGACGCGCGTAAGAGATCTTTCAAGCGTCTAGCAATATGGAGTGGAGCGCCATCCTGCATAATCATCGTACGTTCCAGCAGGTGTTCATCAGCCAGGCTGGGGATGACGGGATTCTGTAACATATCGACGTACCTCTCACCCGTCACGGTAGCAGTTACAAAACCAGAATCACGCATTTCCTCGAAAAAAACAGGCCCGATAACGGCAGATGTGGTAAATCCAACCCATAACGTGACTTTCTCGTCGTGCAATGGAGTTTCCACGACAGTTCTAGGATTTTCGGTAGTCCAAATTCTGCAGTTGTGGGCCTTGGCAGACCCTCGGAGCGTGATATGAGCTTCGTCGGTCCACATCACGTTACTCAACCAATCGTCATCTTCCGCCATCTTTTGAAACACCCATACCGCAAATGCCCTCCACTTCACTAAATCGCCAGGTAACAGTTCATGATGCCGATGGATTTTGTACGGATAGCATCTGAGGGTACGCCTCAGTGCCAACCAAACAGTAGTGTATGGAATGCCCGTCCGACGTGCGGCTTCCCCGTGTATAGACGAACCCGCTACAGTCTCCATTTCTTCCAGAACTGTCTCAGCAGCATTACGCCTCGTGCTCGGTCGGCCACTACGGGGTCCATCGTCTAAACAACCCGTGGCTTCGAACTTCTAAATCATTCTCGCCACAGCTTCATTTGTCAACGGACCTTTACCCGTTCGAATCCCCTTCCTATGGCGATAGGATCGTAACGCTGAACTAGCACATTCCCCATTCTGGTAATACAGCTTCACTAAAAGCGCCTTTTCAGATAACGTCAACATGCTGCGACTGCTGGCGCATCGGATTCTCTCTCCCATTATAGCTCCTTTCACACACGATTGTCATGCGCAGTCACTAACGTTTTGCTGTCCAGCGCCATGTATCGGACATTTTGTGAACTTTGTTTCTTTTGTGGTTCTAATAAAACCCCATATCATTCCAAGCATGTGTGTCAATTTTTACCTCTCTACCTACGTTATTCCGTGGTTTATTAAGTTTTCAAATTTATACTGACTTTTTGATCACCCGGAATTTTTCTGTAATAACTATACTATGGAGCTGCTATGCGACAAGGAGACAGCGACTGATACTTCGATAGAGACGACCAGTGAGTTAACGTGAACGCAGAAAGCATCGGATCAGTTTAGTGTCAGAATGAAATATGTGGTAAGTACTACCGAACACTTACATTTCCAATACGCATGGGTTTAACATTTCCATGAATTTTATTTGAAGAAAACGTCAGACTCATTCAAATACTACAAGTCTCATGAAATGCTACGGGCTACTTTGAAATGTATTCGTGGATAAACCGTTTTTGTTGTTTGGCTGGACTGCATTGGTTGCTGTGATGTGAGTTGCAAAACCTGATTGTTTTACGTTCTTTTTCATTTCCGACATCGCAAGCGTTAAAACAGTACAAATGGTTACGTAAACAGTTTTCTGTATGTGAATGTTATCCAACAGACTGTGAGTTCGCGGGAGTGGCAAGTGGGGTAAAAACGGACAAACTGCAGCTTCATATTTCGCGAGTCGGCATGATTTTTATCCAGTTTAAACACGATGAACATTAACAGCTGCGTTATCTGGCGGAAATGCTATCGTCGTGCGTATGCGAACTTCTATGAATTACGGTACTGGTTGCTTCCTACCAGCCTATATCCAGCGGGGGTCAATGAAGGAATATTATCGTCGCCAAATGCTTTATGCACGCGTCAAGAGAATGTAACAGCTGCATTTTAACACCGGTCGACCTGTTACAATCTCGCCGCCACCACTATGTAGCTGCTGACGACATTGCACGACATCATCCATCACGCCCTGAGTCTACGCCGCCTGCTCCGAGTTTCGACTGGTTTCATACTGTTCACAATCTTCTCTTGTTTAGCGCAAGACCTTTCAATCTGAACAGTAATGCCAACATGAAGGCTGGATTAAGGACCGAAGTACTGCCTCTCCTTCACACAATTTTACTTGCCATATTTTAGTGGGATGATGTCTGGCCATAAGTGGCAAGCAACACGTATGCCTTCTACGTGGAACGATGGCCTCAGTATCACTGCATCTGTGACATGCCTATTCGCAGGCTGTTGGAATATGTATGGGATTGGGCAGTATCTTCTTTTTCACGAGTTTTAGTGGACTGCCATGAAAATAGCATGAAAGAAAGGATATCCTGTAGAAACATATACTGCCGGAGAAAAAATAGTACACCATTTTAGAGGTTTCCAATTCACTCAAGATTTCTTGTTGCAATAGTGCATATGGAGCCCACGAAACATTACTGAAACCTGGTTGGTAGGCACTCAGAGAGTGCACAGGACAAGGTTACGATTGTGGATGGGACCGTAAACAGTTACTGTGAGCTGGTTAGGTTAGGTTAGGCTAGGTATTACACACTACTTTAAAAGATCACAAGTAGACAATGCGGCAGAAAGCCTAGTTAAAGAAAACTTCAGATGTTTTCTGGGCGGAAGGCCCAAAAGACAGCAAAAACAAAAATGTGTGAAGGCCTGTCTTAGAAATCAAACGCAATTAAAAACAGAAGGTAAATTTATTTTTTTTTTAAAAAAAAAGACATTCATTTGAAAACAATTGGCGACTAAAGGCCTCCACTACACGCCTGAAGGACAACTATAATTAAAATACATTAGTAAACAATTTTTTCTAACCAAGAAATTTCTTTTAAACTTACAACAGAATGTCCAAAAGCCTAATTAAAGAAATATTAACTTATTGCATGGCTGAAGGCCACAAACCAATTTGAAACAATGGCTGAAGGTCTGAACAACAAGTCAAACAAACAATTTAAAATAAACCCCTTCCTTCTTATAAAAAAATTTTCCTTTAAAAAATACCTACGGCTATTAGCCTTATTAAAAGGGGGTCACGTAAATCCTGGCTGAAGGCCACACATCGAACAACTAACAGCTTAGGGCCTGGATTACAAACAATTTCAGATAGAACAAATTTTAAGGAAAAAAATGTCTTTTACATAAAATCAATCTTCAAAATTTTAATTAAACACGGCTGAAGACCCTTATGTAAAATTTAAGAAGAACTGAACTAATACAAGGCCAAAGGCCTTGCACATTACCGGGTCGGCTTGAGAAGGTAGCTCAAATGTAAGGTGAGGTGAGACAGGCAGGCAAGAGGCAAAGTTAAATAATCGGATGGCCACCCAAACTAGGGATGGCCGAAGGACCGACCAACAATTTAACCAATTCCTTTCCGTCCGACCAACAGCACAATGATGGAAAGTATCGGGCGAGGACGAAGATCCGAGCAGGACTACATCTTCAGAAATTGGCGTCTAAAAACAGCCAGTGGAACAATAACCACTCTAGGCAAAGTATGAACCAAACAACTTAAAAGGCTGTCGAACTACACACCGTGCCGGACAGCATCAAAACAACGAGGAAACGCACACTGCCGGAAAACTAAGCTAACGACCAGGGCAGGTAACTGGGGCATTAACAGCCACAGGGCAGAAAATACCGCTGGTGCGCTTCACTGGCAAGTAACAGTCAATTTAATAATTTGTCACAATATAGGAAGATCGCTGCATGATTTCGCCGACTCCAACACATCATACATTGCTGCTAGCCCGGGCCGCTCAGGGAGCAACAACCCACAAATGAATGAAGAGAAGTGACAACAATTGAGGTTTCATAACAGGTTAACTGATCACTCAACTTCAGCGTCCAGGTTCGGTGGGTAACGAACTTTGTCGCTCTCGCAGCTAGCGCCTCACGTTCCGACTGCACGTGCACACCACCAGCGGTCCCGGCCTGATCTCGAACCACGGAGACTTCCTCGCTGCTCCGTCCCAACCGACTGACTACCACACACGCCACACACACCACCACCACCTGGAAATACTAGCGATGACACCAAAGATAGTACGACAGTACTAGTATCGATAAGCGCTGCAGCTGCCACTCAAGGAGGCAAGCCAGCAACTTCGTTACGCCAGTAAGTAAGGTAAAAACAAGACGCCAATCTGTTTGAAAAAATGCCAAAGAACAAACAGCATGAATGTGAGCTGCACACAGCTCAATTACATTTACAGCTCAATGGCACAAACGGTTACCAGGTACCGAGTCATGTTGGAGCAACCATATCAGGACGTGGTGTAGCCTACATGGGGGCAAAGCAGGCGCTGACTCTGGCACCCAGTCGTTCATACAGAAGGTGAATACTGTCCTCGGATACGTTACGCCACGCCTGCTCGAACTGTTCGCATAAGGTTGTTTTTGGCGAGTCGCAAGAGTCACTTCTCGTCCCACCGTATCTCGAATATGCTCGATTGGAGCAGACAAGTTCTGTGATCATGCTGGCCCAGGGGTTGCTGCGGGTCTTGCAGAGCACGTTGAGTTTCACAGGCAGTGTGTGAGCCATCATTAACCTCGTCGGAGCAACATATCGACTTCCTGTTGCAAGAACGGCAAAAGAAGGGGTCTGACAACACTCTGCACGTACCGAGCACTGGTTAGCGTCCCCTCCAGAAACACCGAAGATGAAAGAGCATTGTAGCTTGTCGAACCCCAGACTATAAGTCCTGGGGTGGTGCCAATGTATTTTGGACGAATGCACTCTATGAGACAGCGCCCACCAGGTCTACGTCTTTCGAGTAAACGACCATCAATTGCGTGCAGGCAGCACCTGCTTTCATCGCTGAAGACCACGGCGCGCCGTTACACATTTCAAGTGATGCTCTGACAGCACCAATCGGGTTGTGCATCTCGATGCTGTGGCGTGAGTGGAAGATGGGCTAGAGGTATGAGTTGCCGTAGTCATACTACTAATAACCGGTACAGCATCACAAGCCCTCTTATCTGTACTGTGGTTGCTGTACGATTCACCATTGCTGCCCTTAACTATACCACCATCCCGGCGGGTTTCTGTGCTGCTTGGATGTCCAGAACCTCTTCTACGGCTGTGAATTGAAACAATCATCAGTATATCTGTTGTCCCACAGCTGATATATGCCGTCGTCGGATCAAAATCGATGTCGTCTCTCCATGTGTACCAATTTTCCTTTTCTGGTAGTGTATTTAGAATGTCTTTGATTTCGTAAAACGACGTTTCGTGGTTCACTTCCCAATACCCTGTGTTGTTTTAATTTTCAGTCAAAAGACTCTTTTTTTTCAGCTAAATCTTTGTGGATCTGAAATACACGAATTACAGCAATACTTAACCATTATCAGTATTTCCTTCAAATCATCAGTATTAAGTAAGGAATTAATGATAATGTAATACGATGATAAAATGGCCGTTTTTAGCAATGAACGTCTTGTACCAGCAGGCTTCAGATCTTCGTGCAGAACATTCTGTGTTGTATACTTTTTGAACGCAAATCTGAGAAATTAAACAGGTTCTTATGTAGTTCTCCTAGCTAGCCTATCCTGTTCAGGATTCTTCATCTCTACGTAACTACAGTCAAATGATTTTATTATGTGCAGTCAAATTACTTTAATGTGTCGTAATGGGTATGAGAGAGTGTTGTAGCTAGAGGATAGTGTACCTAGGAACAAGTGATGTTTCCCGGTCGGTACTTTAGGCTAGTGACTGAAGAAATAGGCACGATAAATCATCTAAAGTAGTTTCCACCATATAATAAAGTATTTGTTGTTATTGAAGATGAGTTTTGTTTTGTGAAACGTTTGTAGATGTATCTCACGAAACACATTTAAGTGCCGTATAAAATATTAAAACTATTTGGAATATATTGCTGAATGTAAAGGTTCAAAATTTTCTTCTCCTTCTTCTCCTTTTCTGTTTTACATCTACATCTACATGGATACTCCGTAAATCAGATTTAAGTGCCTGGCAGAGGGTTCATACAACCACCTTCACAATTCTTTATTATTCCAATCTCCTATAGCGCGCGTAAAGAACGAACACCTATATCTTTCCGTACGAGCTGTGATTTCCCTTATTTTATATTGGTGATCATTTCTCCCTATGTAGGTCGGTGTCAACAAAATATTTTTGCATTCGGAGGAAAAAGTTGGTGACTGAAATTTCTCGAGAGGATTTCGTCGCAACGAAAAACACCTTTCTTTTATTGATGTCCAGCCCTAATCCTGTATCATTTCTATGACACTCTTTCCCATATTTCGCGATAATACAAAACGTGCTGCACTTCGTTGAACTTTTTCGATGTACTCCGTCAGTCCTATCTGGTAAGGATCCGACACCGCGCAGCAGTACTCTAAAAGATGACGGACAAGCGTAGTGTAGGCAGTCTCTTTAGTAAATCTGTTACATTTTCTAAGTGTCCTGCCAATAAAACTCAGTCTTTGATTAACCTTCCCCATAACATTTTCTACATATTCCTTTCAATTTAAGTTGGTCATAATTGTAATGCCATGGTATTTAGTTGTACTTTCGGATTTTAAGTTAAACTGATTTATCGTGTAACTGAAGTTTAACGAATTCCTTTTAGCACTCATGTGGATGACCTCACACTTTTCGTTATTTAGGGTCAACTGCCAATTTTCACACCATTCAGATATCTTTTCTAAATCGTTTTGCAATTTGTTTTGATCTTCTGATGGCTTTATTAGTCGATAAACGACAGCGTCATCTGAAAACAACCTAAGACGGCTGCTCAGATTGTCTTTCAAATCGTTTATATAGGTAAGGAACAGCAAATGGCCTATAACACTATCTTGGGGAACACCAGAAATCACTTCTCTTTTACTCGATGACTTTCCGTCAGTTACTACAAACTGTGACCTCTCTGACAGGAAATCACAAATCCAGTCATACAACTGAGACGATATTCCATAAGCAAGCAATTTCACTACAAGCCGCTTGTGTGGAACAGTGTCAAAAGCCTTCTGAAAATCCAGAAATCCAGAATCGATCTGAAATCCCTTGTCAATAGCACCCAGCACTTCATGTGAACAAAGAGCTAGTTGTGTTTCACAGGAACGATGTTTTCTAACCCCATTTTGACTGTGTGTCAATAGACAGTTTTCGCCGAGGTAATTCATAACGTTTGAACACAATATATGTTCCAAAATCCTGCTGCATATCGATGTTAACGAAATGGGCCTGTAATTTAGTGGATTACTCTTACTACCTATTTTGAATATTCGTGTGACCTGTGAAACTTTCCAGTCTTTGGGTGCGGATCTTTCATCGAGCGAGCGGTTTTATATGATTGTTAAGTATGGAGCTAATGCATCAGCATACTGCAAGAGGAACGTAACTGGTATAGAGTCTGCTTTTATTATGTGATTCGCTTCACTACTGCGAAGATATTTACTTCTACGTTACTCATGTTGTCAGCTGTTCTCGATTCGAATTCTAGAATATTTACTTCGTCTTCTTTTGTGAAGGCATTTCGGAATGCTGTGTTTAGTAACTCTGCTTTGGCAGCACTGTCTTCGATAGTATCTCCATTGCTATCGCGCAGAGAAGGCATTGATTGTTTCTTGTCGCTAACATACTTCACACACGGCCAGAATCTCTTGGATTTTCTGCCATGTTTCGAGACAAAGTTTCGTTGTGGATTAAGTGATTTCATCTCTTCCAGTCAACAAGGTCTAGCCTTCTTTTCAGTGATATTTTCCTATGTCTTGTCCCTCTAGGCCTGTAGTCAAGAATTTGTTTTGGAAGTCTTCTTTGAGATGTTCTATCGTCATGGTCCCAACATCTGTATCTGTTTCGCTTTAGATATATTTTCTTGGGCATTGAATCATCTTCTAATTCATTCCTAACGCCTTCTGTGTGGGAACCCAGGTTTCATATACAGAGAGCATAGTACGTACTGCCATGACTTTGTGAAACTTCATCTGTGCCTCCTTCGTGGCCGTTTTTTTTTTCTTTTGTTTAGCGTTTTGTTAATTGTCCCACAGATTCCATAAAATTTTACGATCTTGTTTTCATTTTCACTGTCGAAATTTCGTCCTATGCCACAGTCATAGACTTATATTGTGTATAAAACTATCTATATAACATGTGGACAGTTAAGCCATACTTCGTCGGCTGTGTACAGACACAAAGGAAGGTCTTCCACCATGGAAAATGTAATACTTAAAAATCAACTGAGTGTCTTTAATGTCTTAAAACTTTTGCCTGTCTTAAAAATGGAAATTTTTGTTAGTTTCCAATAGCTTCAGTTTCATAACGTGTTTAACTTGTACTGGTCGCTCATAATTCTTCTCCTTAA
The DNA here is from genome assembly GCF_021461385.2 of Schistocerca piceifrons. Taxonomy (NCBI): domain Eukaryota; kingdom Metazoa; phylum Arthropoda; class Insecta; order Orthoptera; family Acrididae; genus Schistocerca; species Schistocerca piceifrons. The sequence goes on from NC_060139.1 coordinate 1,008,333,381, forward strand.
TTTGATTTCACCTACTGCTTATTGGTGTGTTGCAGAGTAATAAGGTAACAGACAGACGATTGAATACAGTTTTATAAAATTCTCTCGATTGCAACGCTTTTAAATTTCAATAGAATATTTATTTCTTCCTAAGCAAGTGACCATTTTCTACAATGGAGCATGCTTTCATACCCAGGGAAACCTTAATTTTTCGGAGTAATTTCCATAACTTCAGAAAAAAACTACAACTTATAAAAGTTGAATGCCTTCTTTTAAAAATGGGATATGAATATGAATTATACTTCAAACACAGGCTGGCTAAAGGCGAAAGGTTGAAAAGTGAACATGGTACAGTGCTCTCCCTGCGTTAATGTGATAATTTATAATCGTTTGATAATCGTTTGGAAATTCCTACTTTATGTCTTCTTTAATTAGATGGTACTGAAGTTCCAGGTTTTGGAAATCAGAACCCTAACGGTCAGTTAGGGGGGCGGCCTGCTCCACTGGTTCCACGGCAGCTAAAGGCAGGAGGTCACCAAACTGTAGTGTCGTGTGCAAACCGAGAGCTTTCCTTAGAAACAAACAACGTCAATACATTTTTGTGACATCAGCTGTCTGCCACAATAAGTAAGATGCTTTGGATGACTAGAAAGTAATCACAGATACAAGGGCCACAAGTGTTGCGGTGTTGTAACCTTCACCTGAAAACTCCAACAGCCATCATGTAGTTACAGCATAGATCACGTATAAAAAATTTTTCCTGCGCTGATATAACTGGAAAGTAGATCTAAGGGTGAAATTTTGATCAGCTTATCTTACAGGCATAGAAATACTGGAGTATCAGCTTTGTAGTGCACAGTGCAGAGTGTAACACCTATTTTCATCAGGTTAGTAGGAAAGGTAAACTCAAATTGGAAATGGAAAAGCGATAAGGGAGATGCCGGACCCGCGACTGTGTGAGCTGAGGTACAAGATTCGCAGCGCAGTCGTGCTCGGCGGGGTGCTGGTTGTCCCCCTCCCCCCCACCCCAACACCCCTGCGGTCTTGGGTGCTGAGGTCGGCAGCCACACGCCTCATCTCCGTGAGATTCGGGGCGCTGAGCCCGCGCTAATTCCCACTCCCTCCTTCCTTATATCTCTCTCTTTTTTCTTCTGCCCCGGCGGGTCGAGAGGTTTGCTCTGCAAGTGTCGTTAATCCGACGCGCCTCAAAAGAGACGGCCATTACGACGTGAGCGTTTCTTTTTCCCCCGAGTTATCTGCTGCGCTCCTGTCTTTCCACCCTCGCCAATGTCCTCAAACACTCCCCGACCCGTACCACCTTCTCCGTCATTCAGGGTGCGTTCATCCAAGCAAACACGTATATATATCCTCCCATTCTTTGCTCGATTAGTCCGTTGGTCTTATCGATCGTTATGAGAAATAACTTTGCTCCCTTCTTGGAGATTTACTCCGTCTATGCTACTAAATAAAAAGGCTGTTTGTTTTGTGTCATATGCGTTTCACTTCTGCTATCTGTGAAGCACTTTCAGTATTTGTTTTGTGCATGTAATAATTGCATTATACGAGGGTTATTCGAGAAGTAAGGAACGATCAGTCGTGAAATGTAAAATACAGTGAAAATCTGATGAGGCTTTGAACAGATGCGTTGGGTAACGTGTCTAGTACGCCCCTCGATCACATCATATCGCTCTTTTCAGTTCTGAGCTGACAGTGAGAACGTAAAAATGGCTATAAATTAGCGTCTCCCGCCAAGTATGAGGGCCTCGCGAAAGATTTCGCCTGACGCTATGCAATCCACATAACATAACTGTTCTACACGACAATTCTCGGCCGCACTCTGCAGGGGCAATGAAGATGCTTCTACAACGTTTTCGATGGGAAGTATTTGATCACCCACAATACAGCCGCTAAGTGGCTGGCTACCCCTGAGGTTCATCTCTGCTGAAATGAACCGCTGGCTATGAAGACAATATTTTGGCACAGACAACGCGATGCAATCCAGGGTAGAAAATGTCGAAAAGCACTGGCGGCTGTCTTCTATAACGAGGGAATTGAAAAGTTGAGACAACGCTACGACAGATGTCTAAGTCTCAGCGGCGATTGTGTAGAGAAGTAGCTGGAAGGTGTAGCTAACCATTGAAAATAAAACGGTTTTGATTTTCACTGTGGTTTCCATTCCGCGACCTATCGTTCCTTGCTTTCCGAATAGCCCTCCTACATGACGTGTGTTCACAAGAAAAAGTATGAAACAATGTTGTGGTATAATTGCAGAGGTCTATCTCTCTGTTCCACGAGACAGAGGATTCCAGGTTCCCAGAATTCCTGGGGCTGGGACAAGAGTCAGTCCTCCAGCGTCCTGTAATTCGTCGGCGAATTGAAGCGCTTCATTTTAAAATGATTCTTTAGCATGACGAAGGCATGGAAGTCGGCAGTGGGACTTGTTCAGGCTCAAGGGCGGATGCTGAAACTGCTCCCGCTTGAACTTGGCCATTACATTTTCTGTGACCTTGGAGGCGTGTGGACGCCCGTTATCGTGGAAAGAATTACTCCCTCGGTGAGCAGCCCACGCCGTTTGCTCATGGTTGACTTGCGTAGACAACAAAGTGTCTTACAGAACACGCCACTGTTAATATTTTTCCCGTGCTCGAGAAAATTTACGAGTATCGAACCTCGGACTTCGAAAAAGACGGTGAGAATTACCTTACCTGTTGAGGGCTTGGCTTTGAATTTATTGGGGGAAATGACGACACTATTGTCACGTGCCTAGATACCTTACTACGTTATCCCAAAGTTGCTTATACAAAATTTCAACCGGTTTGGTACTAACAACGTTTCCTACCTTCGAACACTTCTTATAAGTCTAATAATTTCTCGTTTTGTTAGGTTAGAAACAATAACTTTCGTGATGTGAAATTACTATTTTGTGATCTTATTATTCCTTATGTGTCAATTTGGAGTTGTACTTTGTTGGTCTGCATGCACAAGAATGACCGATTTTCGGCACATTTAGAACACATTTCTATTGGACGTTTCTTTTTCACAGTTCACTGTGTGTTGCTTGTATGTGTTGACTGTACGTAGTATTTCCAACTGTTGATCTGCGTTTATAATTCATCTTTCGTTTGCGCTGCGGTGTCCATATGTAATTTGATATTCGTTTGTCTGTTTATTTGCACTTTCTCGATCGTGTTTTTCGTGGATGAATTAAGCTATTATTTATTTTTCTTTGGGGTTCTTTATACATTTCTGTAACTGTTTTACCGGCTAACATGATCAGAGAGTTTTTACTTATATTGATTTTTTCATTTATTACGTTCTTATTCGTTGTAAGAGATCCTTGTGAGTGAAAATTTTCCTTAATGTTAGACTTTTCTGTTTGCAATTGTTCACTCTAATAATTTTCATATCGTGTTCCATGTTAGATGATGCATGCCCATCCTCCATTAGCTGTTCAGCAAAGGCAGAATGGCTACTTTCAGCTTCTTATTTTTTCTTCTTATCTAGTTTTTAAATTTCTCCTTGTCATTCCCACATAGCCTGGTTTGTAATCTTGACATTCCAACTCGAATGTATGGAGATTGTACGTTTGGAGCACAGCGTTGTATGGTTCTGAAACGTGTTCTCTGGAAAAACCGGAACAGATGAGAATAAAAGCATTTGAAATGTGGTGCTACAATCGAATGTTGATTCGACGAGGAAAGGGGTACATTGAAAACACTGGATTGGATTGGATTGGCTTGTTTGAGGGAAGAGACCAGACAGCGAGGTCATCGGTCTCATCGGATTGGGAAGGACGGGGAAGGAAGTCGGCCGTGCCCTTTCAAAGGAAACATCCCGGCATTTTCCTGGAGCGATTTAGGGAAATCACGGAAAACCTAAATCAGGACGGCCGGACGCGGGATTGAACCGTCGTCCTCCCGAATGCGAGTCCAGTGTGAGAAAACAATGGCAAGGAGAGTGGACAGGATGGTAGGTCATATGTTGAAACGGAAGGGAATAATTTCAATGACACTAGAGAGAGTGGCGACAGGTGGCCTTTTCAGATGAATTACATTTATGCTCCATCGGCAGATGACCATTGTCGTGTACGGCGTGAAAGGTCGCACCTTGCAACAATTGTGGGAAGGGCGCAGGCCAGAGAGCGTTCCCTGGCTGATATCTTCATTCTAGAAGAGACAATAACGCAGGTAATCATCTATTCTTGGGGACCACGTGCACCCATACATTGCTGTTTGCGTTTCCTCGGCACGGTGGCACCTTGGAGCAACGTGTCAGTGTTTCGCAAGAAACCAGGGTGAGTCTACTGTACTCCCTTGGGCATCAAATTCCCGGATTTAAACGCAGTCGAGAATCTGTTGAATCACCTCCACAGGGCTGTAAGCGCCATGGACCCTCAAAGGAGAAACCTAGAATGACTGACCCCGGAACTGGAATCGGCACGGCTCCACATCCCTGTCAAGACCTTCCAGAACACTGGGTCTCTACCTGCACGTCTCGCAGCGGTTCGGGCTGCAGAAGGTGGGCTTCTGGGAGGTGGTCACATTACTGCGACTGGACAGTGCTTTATCATATACAAGCTTAGTTAATATATAACTACACTCATGCTCATAAATTAAGGGTGATGCTGATACATGGTGAGACAACGCTCTGGTGGGCAGTTTGCGGGTTTAAATCACCTCGGGGTATGACCATGCGGTGCATTTGACCAGCGGTCGTCGCACGGTGGCGCTGGCAGCAGTCCACATACGCAGAGGTGTGTTGGTGCATGTCAGAGTACGATGCAGCGAGTAATTGAGCAGACGTTTTCAGACGTGCTAATGGTGACTGTGTGTTGAAAATGGCTCAAAGGACACATATTGATGACATTATGAGGGGTAGAATATTAAGGCGACTGGATGCTGGTCAAACACAGCAGGTCGTAGCACGGGCCCTCCGTGTGCCACAAAGTGTGATCTCAAGATTATGGGAAGGATTCCAGCAGACAGGAAACGTGTCCAGGCGCTACAGTACGAGACGTCCACAGTGTGCAACACCACAGGAAGAGTGATACCTCACCATCGGTGTCCGCAGACTGCCACGGAGTACTGCAGGTAGCCTTGCTCGGGACCTTACCGCAGGCATTTGAACAGTTGTCTCCAGACACACAGTCTACAGACGACCGAAAAGACATGTTTTATTCACCCGGAGACCTACAAGGTGCATTCAACTGACCCCTGGTCACAGGAGAGCCTGCAAAGCCTGCTCTCAAGAACACAGTACATGGTCATCGGAACAGTGGACCCGGGTTATGTTCACAGACGAGTCCAGGTAAAGTCTGAACAGTGATTCTCGCCGGGTTTTCATTTGGCGTGAACCAGGAACCAGATACCAAGCCCTTAATGTTCTTGAAAGGGACCTGTATGGAGGTCGTGGTTTGATGGTGTGGGGTGGGATTATGATCGGTGCACGTACACCCCTGCATGTCTTTGAAGGAGGAACTGTAGCAGGTCAGGTGTATCGGGACGTCATTTTGCACCAGTATGTAATATGTATTTTTCACCTTCCTCCTGATGGAGCCCATCGAGCTGCCATCGTGGAGGAGTACCTTGAAACAGAAGATATCAGGCGAATGGAGTGGCCTGCCTGTTCTCCAGACCTAAATCCCATCGAGCACGTCTGGGATACTCTCGGTCGACGTATCGCTGCACGCCTTCAAACCCCTACGACACTTCAGGAGCTCCGTCAGGCACTGGTGCAATAATTGGAGGCTACACCCCATCGGCTGCTCGACCACCTGATCCACAATATGCCAACCCGTTGTGCGGCCTCTGTGCGTGTGCATGATCATATCTCATATTGATGTCTGGGTACATGCGCAGGAAACAGTGGCGTTTTGTAGCACATGTGTTTCGGGACGGTTTTCTTAACTTGTCACCAACACAGTGGACTTACAGACCTGTGTCGTGTGTGTATTCCTTCCCTATATGCCTATGCTATTAGTGCCAGTTTTGGGTAGTGCCACGCTGCGTGGCACCACATTCTTCAATTATCTTTAATTTATGAGCATGAGTGTATATACATAAGATTAGTTAATAACGTCAAAAGCCTTATGGGTCTTTCACAGACGATGAAGTTGCCTTATGAAGGTTGCGGCGCCAGAGGAGTGTACCGAAATGCAGAATGAGCTACAGAGGATCGCTGATGGTGCGGGGACTAGCAGTTGATCGTAAACATAAATAAATGTAACACATCACCGCCAAGCAGGCGAAGAACCCCGTTGCTATTCGACTATACTGTTGGTAACAACTGTAATGTACCCGGGACTACCGCCCGGAGCGACCTAAATTGGAATGACGACATAAAGCGAATTGTAAAAAAATCAGATGCAACTATAAGATTCGTTGGAAGAACCTTAAAGAAAAGTAATCCATCCACGAAAGAAGTGGCTTACAAAACACTTGTTCCTCCGATTCTTCAGTACTGTTCATCAGAATGGGACCTTTACAAAGCAGAATCTACAGAAGAAGTACAGAAAATCCAAGAAAGAGAGGTTTGTTTCAACTCGGGATTGTAAAGGAAGCGCGAGGACGCTATGGAGTTCCTCAATGAACTCCAGTGGCCGTTGTTACGAGATGGTGCGTTGTACATCACGGAGAACGTTACTATTGAAATTCCAGATGTGTACATTCGAAAAACAGTTGCGCAATATATACTTTCACGCACGTACGTCTCGCGAAATGACCACGAAAATAAAATCACAGAAATAAGAGCTCATACGGACGTTTATCTTAAGTCGTCTTCGCACTCATCATTTAGGAATGGAACAAAGAAGGCAGAAAGGATAGTGATGCCGGAAGTACCCTACGTTACACACCGTAAGTTGGGTTTCGGACAATGGATGTACATGCAGACGTAGAGGGTACTCTGTTGGGAAACAGTGTTCTGAACACTGCAAACTTGGTTCCTGCAAAAGGGAGAAGTGTTCGTGTGGTGTAATTACGACTTAAAGCTGCTACGTAATTTCTAGAGGACATTCAACGGATTACATTGCTCTTTCCAGTTAGAGCTGTATTTCTGTTACGCAGACACCAACAGTTTCCTATGCAATAAGAGTAATAACATTGCATCTAGGCTGTACTATATAAATAAAATAAAGCGCGTGGCACATTTTTCTTTCGCAGTACATAAAAAGGCTTCATTCCCTCTCATTCTCGGACTGAGCATCACAAGTATGATTACTTAAATGAATTTCTGAGTGTTGTTATTATACTCCTCTTATCTTCACAGTCTGTACGACCGTGATACATACACTGCCACAACAAAAGTTATGTGATACCTCTTAATATCATGTCCAACCTCCCTTTGTCTAGTGCTACGCAACTGCTTGACGTGGCTTGGACTCCAGAGGTCGTTGGAAGTCCAGTGAGCAAATATTGAGCCATGCTACCTCTACAGCCGTCCATAATTGCGAAATGGCTGTTCGTGCAAGCTTTCGTGTACGAACTAATCCTTCTATTATATTCCAAAAATACATGGTGGGAATCAATGCGGGCGATCAGGGTGGCCAAATATTTGGTTCGAATTCTCCAGAGTGCTCTTCACACCAATCACGCACAATTCTGATCCGCTGGTATGGCGAACTGTCGTCCATAACAATTCCATTGCTGTTTGGGAACATGAAGTTCCTGAATGGTTGCAAATGGTCTCCAAGTAGCCGAACATAACCATTTCCAGTCAACGATTGGCTCAGTTGGACCAGAGGACCCAGTACATTGCATGCTAACACAGCCCACACCATTATGCAGCCACCACCAGCTTGCACAGTGCCTTGTTGAAACCTGAGTCGACGGCGTCATGAGCTCTGCAAATGGTTCAAATGGCTCTGAGCACTATGCGGCTTAACTTCTGAGGTCATCAGTCGCCTAGAACTTAGAGCTAATTAAACCTAACTAACCTAAGGACATCACACACATCCATGCCCGAGGCAGGAATCGAACCTGCGACCGTAGTGGTCGCTCGGTTCCAGACTGTAGCGCATGAGCTCTGCGCCACACTCAAATTCTACAATCACCTCTTACCAACGGAAATCGTTACCCATCTGACCAGGCCGCGGTATTCCAGTCGCCTGGGGCCAAGGTGATATGGTCGCGAGGCCAGGAAAGGCCTCGCAGGCGATTTCGAGCTGTTAGTAAAGGCACTCGTATCTGTTGTCTTCTGTCATAGACCATTAACGCCTAACGGATCCGTTTGCCCATTCCCACATTGATTTCTGTGATTATTTCGCGCATTGTTGCCTTCTGTCAGCAAAATTTGCTATTCTCGCCACACACTGTGCATCTCAAATTACTGAATTCCGTAACGATTTCCGAAATCGAGTGTCCCAATGGTCTAGCTCAATTACCATTCTGCGGTCAAAGTCTGTTAATTCCCGTCGAGCGGCCATAATCACGTCGGACACCTTTTCCACATGAAGCACCTGAGTACAAATGAGAAACTCCACCATTCCACTGCCCTTTTATACCTTGTGTACGCGATACTACCACCATCTTTTTATGTGTATATTCCTGTCCTATGTTTTTATGTCACCTCCGTGTAGATTGTTGAAGACTACAATTTTGTCCTGAAACATAGTTCTCGAAATTTCCTAATCGGTATTTCGTGTTAATTTTAACTATCTATCTTTAGGTTCGGCAATTTGATATTTCTGCAACAGTCTGTAGCCAGTAAACGTGTCTTTGACCTTGATTTCTGGACTCTGGATCCCGATGCAATGCCTGTTGAGCAAAATGCGCCATAAAATGTCAGGTGCAACAAAGGTCAACCCATAGTAACAGCACGAGACTGTCTATAAGGTCCTCATTTATATCTAAAACAACTCGATCATAGTTATAATTCGCTCAGGTTACATACGTCTGGAAAAATTTTGTGCCGATGATCACAACAGTACATGCAACGAGATGTTAGTCAAAGGGCATTTCACGTCGAAGTTTACAAAAATGTCAGCCTCGAATTTTTCCGCTGTGAGTAATATTTCTAAAATATGTTTGGAATATTTCACTAATGCATTTGAGTTTCCAACAGGCATTGGGTATTTTGCCACGAAAGCCGTATTTTTGGCTCCACTATGTGAATGGCATATACGAGGAGCGTTTGAAAAGTCCGTGCACAGTCCGAGAGATGGCACCACCGGCGCGTATCGAGGTCATTTTTAGTTAATAGCATCTTTGGAAAGAACGCACACCAAGTTTCAACCATTGGTCTATTTCTTTGGGTTTGGAATTCGTGTGAATCAAGGAATTTGAGTGATTGTCAAAAAATGGACGAAAAAGAATTTCATGTGGTGATTAAACATTACTTTATGAAAGGCAAAAGCCATCAGGAGACTAAAGAGAAGCTTGATAAACATTATCGTGACTCTGCACCTTCGATTAGAACAGTTTATAAGTGATTTCAAAAATTTTTGGAGTGGGTATATGGGCAGAAGTGATGCTGAAAGTTCTGGACGCCCTGTGGAGGTTACGACTCCAGAAATCATTGATAAAATCCATCATATTGTGATGGATGACAGAAGAGTTAAGGTGCGTGAGATTGCTAGTACTGTTCGCATCTCGAATGAATGGGTATATAATATTTTGCATAAACATTTGGACATGAGAAAGCTATCCGCAAGATGGGTTCCGCGATTGCTCACGCTTGTCCAAAAACGGAATCGTGTGAAGTGTTGCAAGGATGGTTTGCAGCTGTTCAGGAAGAATCCGCAGGACTTTAAGCATTCTATCGTCACTGCGAATGAAACATAGATATATTACTATACTCCTGAAATAAAACAACAATCTAAACAATAGGTTACTAAGGGAGAATCTGCACCAAAAAAGGCGAAGACTATTCCTTCGGCCGGAAAGGTTATGGCGACGGTCTTTTGGGATTCGCAAGCGATAATCATCATCGACTATCTGGAAAAGGGTAAAAGTATTACAGGTGAATATTATTAATCGTTATTTGACCGTTTGAAAACCGTGATGCAAGAAAAAGGCCGGCAATTGGACCGCAAAAGAGTCCTTTTCCATCACGACAATGCACCAGCACACACCTCAGCAGTTGTGGTCGCAAAATTAATGGGTGTAGGATTCGAGCTCGTTTCACATCCCCCCTATTCTCCAGACTTGGCTCCTTCGGACAACTACTTGTTCCCCAAATTTAAAGAAATGGCTGGCGGGACAAAGATTTTATTCAGACGAGGAGGTGATTGCAGCAACTAATAGCTATTTTGCAGATTTGGACAATTCCTATTATTCAGAAGGGATCAACAAATTAGAACAGAATTGGATGAAGTGTATAAGTCTAAAAGGAGACTATGTCGAAAAAAAAGGTTTAACCCAAACACGTAAGTAGTCTTTATATCTGCACGGACATTTCAAACGTATGTTATGTCGACACACAGTAAAGAAGAGATTCATAGATCCTATAGTTTCTTAAACGACACTTATCCCAAAATCAACTTTCCGAGGAAACAGAATGTGAGAGCGGTCTCCCATTACTAGATGTACTGATCTATGAAATTAATACGCAGCTACTGCATAGGTTGTCTAGGAATGGGAGGTCTAGGATTAAGTAAGGCTTGAACATCATTCGTGACCAAAATATTTATTTAACGCTTTGTGCTTTGAGGATTAATGAAACTAATTAAGAAAAATTTGTTGTAAGCTTTCAAAAATTAATTTAAAATACACGTTAAGAACAACAAGTCTCAAGAGAATTTCATAAATATGTACTTCCCCAGTGCTTACTTTCGCATTCAAGTAAGACTTTAATACCACACATTGTACTGTTAAAGACAGAGGAACCCCAAAATGTTGTATATGGTTATAGCAATGTATGTTCAAAGACAACAAATAAATTTTGAACTTAACTATCACAGTTATGGAAGCCAATTCTTCAACAACGCACAGTACGGAGGCTCTGCCTGTCACTAAGTTTCAATTCCTGTAATGGTATACCACGTAATTGTCAGGACATCAAAAATTTTTAGTACGAGCGTATATGACAAAATACACTATATGTGCTTCAGCAAGACAGCTACAACCAGTAAAATTATATGAGAAACAGTTTAACAGCTCCCGTTATCGTATTTTCTGAGAGCAAGTTTATTGGTTTACAAGTTGCTCGGTATCACAGTATGCTCTACAACACCACTCACCAAAGAAATGAAAACTTACTACAACAATGAGCTTACAATTTACATTCATTTCCCCGAAAGGACATACACATTTTAAAAATACACAATTAAAAAAAAAGGCCAAGCAGGTACTTTTGATCACGAGGCAGCGCAAATCTTGACCTAGGAATCCAACCGAATGCACCCCGGTAGTTTCTTAGCGTAAACAAGATATCGACGCCTCCCGGATAATCAAGACAATTGTGCGCATGGCGCTAGTAACTGCTGGTATTACGCGGGAAGAAAAAGAATCTTTTAGTAAACAAATAATTAAATCGTGAATGATTTTTAATCCCTCAATCATGAACTGAACATATTATTGCTAAGAGCGTAAATAACACCTACACACCAATAAAGGGGCAGAAACCAACCCCTCCAGTACTAATAGAAAAAAAATCGGCAACCGTAACTTATTACTCAACATACACCAAAATCGCAATAAGGAGATAAGAAGATTCGCCCGCCAACCGCAATGTTTCAAAATAACGCCCAATGTCCGTAATGGTAGCATGGGGCCGCCACGCGGGACGGAAAATCAACATTATTTGAATGGATACACACGGTTTGCAACCTATCTTCGAATACGTTAGCAGACAGTACCTTGAATACCAAGCAATTGGCACGAATCCTTTTCTCCCAGAATCAAAAACTTAACGAGCAAACATCAAAGCTATTTACAGCAATAAATGAGGTAAGTTACACCAAAGTCCACAAGGCAATTGTATGTAAGAAAGTACAAACACGTTATGTCTAATTACAGAAAATCACAGATCTACTGGTGGTTCAATAAGCAGTTGGTACAAACACGTGTAGGCCTCTCGAATTCGCACTCATCGTTCTCACGACCGCGGCTTAAGGTAACAGGAGGATTGAGCCGGTATTTTTTGGGTTGTAATAGCCGTGAAGGAGGGGAAGGTGCATAAGCAGATGGCGACCCACTGGTGCAGACAACAGAATGGAACATTCTGCGAACCTCACACTGTCACCAAATTCACTCAACAGAAGTAAGGTACCTCACTTTAGCTCTAAGACGCCACGCTTCCATCTTAACCAACGTGCCACAACCACGGAGTCTTAGGAATAACTTCGGCCACTTCGTATCCTCTGGAGCCTCAAGTATGAAAACTTATTCTCCGTCACGCGGTCCCAGGCGCAATACTGAAGTCTAGTCGTCCAACAGAGAAACGGCAGGGCTCAAATCACAAAACGCCGTGCCCGCTCCCATCCTGCTCCGCCAACTGCCGCCGTGCGACTCGCGTCTCACACTCCATTTACCTACGTCAAAACGGTTTACCTTCCACTAGAGGCAAAGACGGCATGCGGAATACGTGCTCCGATCTATCGAGACGGTACGACTTAATCCCTCCTCCAAAACTGAAACGACGGGCGAAGGTTTACAAGCTTTCATCTATTTATGACCTCATTTGACTTGATTCAGATGTGTCTTGAGTTCTTCCCCATTGCCCACCTTTTTTGATCCTGAATGTGACTGGTGTGGGAACTTTCAACACTCTATTCGGTCCCAGAAAATGGGGAAACAGCTTACTAGGAACCTTACCGCCTAATTCCCCACCCCCAACGTTTGTGACAAAGACTACATCCCTGACGTGTTACCCAGACGAATCTCCTTTTTGTACAACTTCGCTTCCTGCCATGGGCGGGCTGCATATTGGTCTTGGTCCTTCGTCAGGGATCCTTGATAGACACGGCAATGGAGTTGTCGGACAAATCTTGAACTCATCACAGTTTGACAAATAGTGAATTAAGGGCATAAGATAACATAAGCGAAGTGTAAGTAAAGAAACTTCCTGGCAGATTAAAACTGTGTGCCCGACCGAGACTCGAATTCGGGAACTTTGCCTTTCGCGGGGAAGTGCTCTACCATCTGAGCTACCGAAGCACGACTCACGCCCGATCTGCAAGGTTCGCAGGAGAGCTTCTGTAGAGTTTGGAAGGTAGGAGACGAGATACTGGCAGAAGTAAAGCTGTGAGGACCGGGCGTGAGTCAGATGGTAGAGCACTTGCCCGCCAAAGGCAAAGTTCCCGAGTTCGAGTCTCGGTCGGGCACACAGCTTTAATCGGCCAGGAAGTTTCATATTAGCGCAAACTCCGCTACAGAGTTAAAATCTGATTCTGGAAGTGTAAGTAGTCTGATGGGTTTCATGCCACGTGGTATTAAAGACGAAAATTAAGCAGGGAAAGGTACCATCCCAATTAGTTTGAGTCTCAGAGTGGAAGGCAATAAGTCAGCATTTCAAATTACCATTGACCCGTCCCGCGAATGATTGCTGGGGATAATAGGGCGTAGTGGTGACATTTTAACCCCAGAGCAGAAACCAAAGTTCCGAGACTGCCTAGACGTAACAGCAGGAGCATTTTCTAACCAGAACTCTGGGGCGGACCAACCCAAGCAAAAGTTCTACTCAGATGACTAGTACTCAGTGCAGACCTAACACCCCTACAACGCATCAACGACGATAAAAATTTATCGATACCCGCCCTGGGTACGAGGCAGAGTATGACGTAATTAATAACTGATGTCGAGGCGCCCAATGGGAGTCTCGGCTCGAGTAGATGAGGATTTAGTTTGGACACCTGGCAGTCCTGACACTGAGCAACCATCTTCTTAACATCTCGATACAGTCTAGGCCATTAAAGGATTCTGAGAGTTTATAAAGTTCTAGATGGCCTGCTGTTACTGAACTATGATAGTACTTAAATACCACCGAGATCAACATACCCGGAAAGCAGATCTTCACCACCTGCCCCTGACCCACAGTACATCATAAGATGTTTCTCGTCAACTTGTATCCGGCGATCAACTGGCCAGATGCTGACTGCCCCCTGATGCGACCCAGCTCGGGGTCATCCTTTTGATACACGACCAAATCGGTAAATAATGCGGGAATATCGATAAGAACAAAATTAACCAGCTGCTCCACCGGCTCAGCGATACCTAGAGGGCAGTCTTCTTTTTCTTTCTCCTCAAACATGCGCCTCAGGGCGTCAGCTACAACGTTATCAGACGCTTTTACATGGCTCACGTTGAACCTAAAGGCGCAAATCCTGACTATCCATTGCGCAATACCTCCAGTTTTATGAGGATGGGCTAGAATCCAGTTGATAGCCTGATTATCTCTAACGTAAACTGCCGATGTTCCAAGTAATATTAGAACCTCTCGAGGGCGAAAACGACAGAGGTAGGTAGGTAGAATATTTTCTCTCTGATACTGATAAAAACCGAGAAACTTACCAACGACCTTCGCTCACTTCCTTGCTCCTGAAGAAGAACGCCAGCCGCCCCAGAGTTCGAGGGGTCTATCTGAACGACGAAGGGGAATTTAAAATCAGGTATGCCCAAAATGTAACCATAAGAGAGTCAAAGGCAGCTTGCTGAGTGTCCGTCCACACAGAGGGCTCTCCTTTCTTGGGAAAAAGATTCACAGGAGCCGCTAATTCGGAGAACCTGGCTACGAATTTCCGGAAATAGTTCGTCATCCTGATGAAACATGCCCCCTTTTCTTAGTTTTGAGAGGACGAAAGCTATAAAAAGCCCGGGTCCTCGACTGATCTATTCTAACACTGCCCGCCGACACCAAACGTTCAAGAAAAGAAATCTCACTTCGAGCTAGTGTGACTCTAGTTGGCTTCACAGTGAGGCCAGCTCCCTTCAAACGTTGCAAAACCGAATGGAAGTGCTGAACATGATCAACAGAGCTGGGGCCTATGAATAACAAGATCGTCCAAATAAACGTAGACACGTTTGAACTTAATATCGCCTAGCATCGAATAGCATTGTTGCTGCCACATGTAGTAAGAGTTGCTTCACGCAGTGGAGAACGGCAAAATAGAGGCACGCGGGCGACCGAGGCGTTGCGAAGTAGGCAGGCACAGACAGCCTTGCTGACAGCAGCAGTCTACCAACAGGTTGATGCAAGGATGCACACAGACCGAGCGCCGAGCGAAGCCTGGAGAGTGCTCAGTAAGGAGAAGTGAGGCCAGCACACTATGTTACGTTGCAATATACTGCGGGAGTAATAACAAAAAGCTACCACGGAGGGTAAAAAACGTCCTCCTGCCGGATATAAATAGTGGAGCACAGGCAGCAACAGACAGCAGCCATTAGGAAGTAGTTCGGATCTGAGGACGGACGTGGTCCATGTCCAAATGTTCAATCTTCATAGGTGACGATTCCGGAAGTCTGTTCCAGCTCGCAGGAGTCATCCGTTCGCCGCCAGATGTCAACTTCAGCTCTGGAAGTCGGCCCGAGTTCGGCCGGACCATGGCTGACTAACTACAGCGAGAACTTCCAGCAGTACCGGCCGCAGCACGGTCTTGGTTACAGGCGCCGCCGGGGACTGACGACCGGACTTCACGGCAACCTGGTCACACGGCGTGTGGTCCGTCCATGGGGCGCCGAGTGGCGACGCGTTCATGTCAACCACAGGGCATCCTGGCTTCAGCGGAGCACTGGTGGCCAGAGGCTCCCGAGTGCGATCAACAGCGCGCATTGTGCGCATTTTCAGAGAATCTACACAGCAGCAGCCAGGAGGAGGGATCCGCAAGGGTGGGCAGCGACGACGAGGGCGAAATTGTGAAGAAAGTTCAATAAATAATTATAAAACTCCACGCCGTCTCAGTCTTTGGCGCAGCCACTGTGTCTGCTGCTAACAAGTGGTGCAGAAGTCGTAACAGCATCTTGATAGAACTGCTGCTGCGGTGAACAATCCGAATGGAACCCGATTAAATTCATACAGGTTCCAAACAATGCAAAAGGCGGCGACTGGCTTGGATTCCTCAGCTAAGGAAATGTGATAGTACACCTGGTGAAGGTCAATGAGAACAGACCGCTGAAAACCACGAGAAACACCCATGGTAATTGGGAAGGGGTACTGACTCAAAGATAACCTTGTGGTTAAGAACTCGGTAATCAACAACTGCCTTAAAGCCCCCTCCATTTTTCTTCGGAATCAGGGTTATTGGTGAGGCATACGGCGAAGTAGACGGCCATATAACGCTTTTTCTAAGCATCTTATTCACCAACTCCCGCATTTATTTCATTCTAGGAGGTGATAACCGATAAGTCAACTGCCTAACCAAAACCTTATCAGACAACAAAATCTTTATACGATTGGTGACACCCAGTGCGTCAGTTAGAATCTCAGAGATGCATGAAAATCTGAAGGAGAGTCTAAACCTGTTCAGGTTCCAAATGCTCCAGATCAAAATCCCCTTCCTTGATCACACTATTACGGTAGCTCTACAGCGTCATTCGTCTAAGATGATTACACAAAGGAAACTCCACCTCTAGACAGAAACCAAAGTAGAACATCTTAAGTGCATAATTCAACACAAGCCCCATCTTACCGACAAAATCACAACCTAATAGATGATCGGTATTCAGACATCTCGTAACAAAAACTTTTACAGGCCATGAAAAACCACCAACACGACGACAGACACGTATACACCGCATACAGGAAGGGTTTCAGCATTAACATCTCTGCAAGAAGAAATCCACCGAATGAAAATCCGGAATCTAACAAATGTGGCGACACCTAACGTACCACTGCTGACTCATCAAGGAAACACTAGTACCCCAATCAAGCAATGCACACAAGGGCTCATTGTTAACACAAGCACAGACAAAAAGAGAGGGGTTACTTGTTACAGCTTTCAATGCCTTACAGTGAATAAAGCAATTCACAGCAATAAATGAGGTAAATTAAACCAAAATCCACAAATCTATCATACATAAGAAGGTTGGTTGGTTGGTTGGTTTTGGGGAAGGAGACCAGACAGCGAGGTCATCGTTCTCATCGGATTAGGGAAGGACGGGGAAGGAAGTCGGCCGTGCCCTTTGAAAGGAACCATCCCGGCATTTGCCTGGAGCGATTTAGGGAAATCACGAAAAAACCTAAATCAGGATGGCCGGACGCGGGATTGAACCGTCGTCCTCCCGAATGCGAGTCCAGTGTCTAACCACTGCGCCACCTCGCTCGGTACATAAGAAGGTAAAAACACAATATGTCACAATAACAGAAAATCACAGATTTACTGGTAGTACAAGAAGCAATTGGCACAAACACGTGCAGGCCTCTTCAACTCGCACGCAACATCGCGAAATTCACTCAACAGAGGTAAGGTACCTCACCATAGTTCTAAGACCCCCGCTTCCATCTTCAACAAAGTGCAACAACCACGGACTTCTAGGACTAGCATTGGCCGCCTCGTGTCGTCCGGAGCAGCCAGGATGTAAACTTACTCTCGAAATCGCGGCCCCAGGCGGAATACAGGAGTCCTTTCGGTCGACAAATCGCAGGGCTCATATCAAAACACGCGGTGTCTGTTAGAGCCCTTCCTGCACCGCTGCCTGCCGCCGTCCGACTCATTTCTCACACTCCACTTGCTTACGGCAAAACGGCTCGCCCTCCGCTAGAGGTAGTGATGGCGTGGGAAGAGGTATCGCGACCTGTCGAGACGGTATGGGTCAAAAAGATCTCTCAGTACGTTAGGGTTCAGAGTGTATAGCGAGATCACTAACGCAAATACGTATTTAGATACCATTTAACGCCGTGACACAGCCCCGAAGCAAGCAGTGCTGAACACTATTTTCACATGCCTTCCGCATCTGAGACAAAAACAGCTTGGAATCAGAGCTGAAGTTTCTAAAGGAGATACCGCAGACAAATAATTACGATGATTTGGCCCTAGATAGGACTTCGAAACGGAGTAGGATTAATTACAGTGAGGTGAGAAAAGACTTGGGATACCTCCAAATATCGTGTCGGACCTCCTTTGCAGTGAGTAGGGCAGCAAGTCCACGTGGCATGGACTGAACTACTCGTTGGAAGTCCTCTGCAGAAATACTGAACCATGCTACCTCTACAGCGGTCCATAATCGTAAAAGTTGTAAGTAGGCTGTTTAGGTTTTTATGTTCGTAACGCCATGTAGCGCTCCGTATGAAAATCGTTCACTGTGCTGTGTGCAGTATGTGGCTGATTGGACTCATTGTCGGAATATTCGCATGTGTAGTGTTGGGCAGCTGGATGTGAAGAGCGCGTAGCGTTGTAAGTGAGCCGCCAGCAGTTGTGCCACAGTTTTGAGCGGATGATCTGGAAGTGTGTCCGTCAGAAAAAGGAAATTTGTTTACTTGGATGTGACAAAATTGTATATATATTATGACTTTTGAACGTTATTAAGGTAAATACATTGTTCTCTATCAAAATCTTTCATATGCTAACTATGCCTATCAGTAGTTAGTGTCTTCAGTAGTTGGAATCTTTTATTTAACCGGCAGTATTGGCGCTCGCTGTACTGCAATAGTTCGAGTAACGAAGATTTTTTTGAGGTAAGCGATTCATGAAAGCTATAGGTTATTGTTAGTCAGGGCCATTCTTTTGTAGGGATTATTGAAAGTCACATTACGTTGCGCTAAAAATATTGTGTGTCACTTTAGTGATGATCAGAATAAGAGAAAAGTGTTTGAGTACGTTGTGTTTTACTCATTTTTTTTCTGTATCAAATAAAGTAGAAGTTTACCAGCACAGTCATTCATAATTTTTGAAAGGGGACGTTTCAAATTGTTACCGGAGCAGGATTTTGTGCACCAACTGACCTCTCTATCGTGTTCGTTAGATGTTCGATGGCAGTGGCCAAATCATTCTCTCGAATTTTCCAGAACGGTTTCAAATCAATCGCGAACAACTCTGACTTGGTGACATTGCACATTGTCACGGGAACGTGTAGTCCATGAATGGCTACAAATGATCTCCAGGTAGCCGAACATAACCATTTCCACTCAACGATCGGTTCAGTTTGACCAGAGTGCCCACTCCATTCCATGTAAACACAGCCCACACCACTATAGAACCACCCAATAGTTTGTACAGTGCCTTGATGACAACTTGGGTCAATGGTTTCGTGGGGTCTGCGTCTCACTCGAACCCTGCCATCAGCTCTTGTGAACTGAAGTAGTGCGTCACATTACCAGACCACGGTTTTCCAGTGTCTAGGGTCCAACCGATACGATCACGACCTCAGGAAAGGCGTTGCAGGCGATGTCGTGGAGTTAGCAAAGGCACTCACGTTGGTCGTCTGCTCCCGTAGCCCATTAAGACCAAATTCGCCGCACAGTCCTGATGGATATGTTCGTCGTACGTCCCACATCGATTTCTGGGGTTATTTCCCTCAATGAAACCTCTATGCAAACGCCACGGCTCTCCGTCGTTACATTCGGGAGGACGACGGTTCAATCCCGCGTCCGGGCATCCTGATTTAGGTTTTCCGTGATTTCCCCAAATCGCTCCAGGCAAATGCTGGGATGGTTCCTTTGAAAGGGCACTGCCGACTTCCTTCCCCATCCTTCCCTAATCCGATGAGACCGATGACTTCACAGTTTGGTCTCTTCTCCCAAACAATCCAAATCTCCATCGTTAAGAGAAGGCCGTCGGCCACTGTGTTGCCCATGGTGATAGGTAGCCTAAAATTTTGTATCTCGGATTATAGAATTCCCTAAAGATTTTCGAAAATCGTGTGTCCCATGCACCTAGTTCCAACTACCATTCTGCCGGCAAAGTCTGTTAATTCCAGTCATAATCACGTCCGTCACCGTTTCATATGAATCACCCGAGTACAAATGTCAGCTTCACCTCTGCACTGCCCTTTTGTATTTGTGGACGCGATGCTACCGCCATCTGGATACGTTCATATCGCTATACCGCAACTTCTGTCATACTTCTGTATGCTAATTAGAAGTACGGGCGAACTGCTGGTTTACAGGTCGGTCTACTGGTGGATAATGCAAGGCCTATTTATTTCTTAGCTTGACTTGTTTCACCGTCAGAAGGCGCCGATTGTGCACTGTCTCTTTTAACGCACAACTTAACTTCAAACTTTTTTAATAAATAAATAAATAAATGCGTATATACATATAGATGAGAAAAATGCTTCAATGATCAATCCCATGGTATTAATGACGCCATACTTTAAATCAAATAAATATTTGCGAACGAAAGTTAACGCATATGGGAATTATGGAGCCACGTAATTTACAGTTTTAAATTAAAGCGAACTAAACAATATTTAATTATGTATGAACAAAGCAGGATTCGGTTTTGATTGTGGACGGGGCCGTATTCAGTTACTACTAGTTCCCTTTTGCAATTACATACATTCATTTTAAAACTAATTCCAGACTCAGCAATAAATAAAGATATCACACGTTATTAATCAAGGAATAAACAACGGTGTAATTAATAGTGCTTTCAGAGCGTTACAATTTACCAAATGAGCATAAAATACAGACACAGCAAATAATGTTTTAAAAACAAGCCAGTCTGATCCCAATTAGAATTTTAAGGCAATTAACCACAGTCACGGCTGAAGGCCTTTAACGCTAAGAACGGCAATTGTAAAAAGAATTAACAAACATACTGTAAAACAGCGATGCAATAGCAAAAGTTAATTTACAACCACAGAATACTGATCACCAAACGCGTGAGACAAAATGATGGTAAACTTGGTAGCATAACGGTTTAAACGAGCTGTAAAACCAAAAATGGCAATTATATAAAAAACTTTATAAACATACAATAAAACAGCAAATACAATAATAAAACACAAGGGCCAGTCACAGACGGCGCACCAGGAATCAACCTCTGATTAGGTCCGGCAAAACCACTTTCGCGAGAGATGACATAGGCAGCCAAAGGTTGCATTCACTTCACAAGATGGTAACTTAGACTTGTGGCAGTCCAACAAATGACTAATGATAACCATGCTGAGGCTACCTGACGTCCACTAAACCAAACGTAAAGATGTAAAAATACGCCAAAGCCGGAACCGGCGGGCTGGACTCCACCCGCAGAATACTTTGCTTAGAGCGCCCGGAACGAGAAAGGAAACACTACCACCAGAGTAGAAGAATCGCCAACCAACCTACAATCTAGAAAGCTGCCAAAACTACGTGCCTCACTGGACAGCAGCGGCAAGGCGAGGAAACGTTCATTAACGTTACATACACTAACCCTGAGGGCAGGTAACTGGAAAAATACAGCTGGTTGAACTTAATAAATAGTAACAAACTGAACTCAATAAATAGTAATTAGAAGTCCAGGAAAGCTCATCAGATACGCCTTCCCCATGCACTCCACTCGCTGCTCTTCACCTCAGCAGCACTACGAGCAGCAACACGATCCCAAGTCACTGGAGAATCGCAAGATCTTACAATAGTGGAGGTTTCTCTACTTGAATGCAAATGCACTCAACTGAAGGCTTGCAGGATCCTGTTTACGAAGAGGTCGTGCACCCTCGTGACCACAGGCCTTTGATCCGGCAGTCCATGCACACCGACAGCTGTCCCGGCGTGTTCGCGCTCTGCGCGGACCTGGCTCCTCCTGGGTCCCCCTACCAAACTGCACACTGACACGACCCAGAAGAACAACAACGCCGCTCCAAAGATAGGGCCACAGTTACTACATATCGATAACCGCCGCTGCTGCCACTAGCGGATAGGCAACGCTTGCGAAACCAAGTGGCGGCAGTCAACACGAGAAGAAGACAAACAACCGCAAACATGTCAACTAAACGATACGGTCTGGCCTCCAACAGGGGACAGAAAACTACAAACAGCATCAATGCGAGCCACAGCACAGCTTAACCTCCCCCTCTCAAGGAGAAACCCGAGGGCGGGTGGGAGTGTTAGGATAACCAACTAGCAGGTTAACCAAACTTAATTTGATTAAGGTGATCCCGCTATCGCTTAACGGCACGGTTGTCCTTAACCAGAAGATTGACTGGGCCTAAAATCCGCATAATCGTACACTAATCCAGAAAACAGGGAGTAAACTTACGAGGGTTGTCAACACGCACCTCCTTCCCAGGAAAATTACGGATATATACATGATATCCCGGCTTACCCCTGAAGGCTCACCGTTTACGGTTATAACGATCAACTTGTTTGTTGTGGGCCCTGAGAATATTGTGCCTCGTACGATTCCAGTTTTCCTTGACGACCTGAGGGGTGATCTCCGAAGGATTTAGGTCTTTAGGTCTTTAGGGGGGAATTAACAGGATAAGCAAACATCAAGGAAACCGGAGTAGCTTCCAAAATCTCATGGCTGGTGGCATTGAAGGCAAGGCTAAGCCAAGGAAGACTAGAATTCCACTGCTTGGAAGACTTCTGATGTAAAATAATGAGTGCGAATTTAAGGTTACAATTGACCATTCAGCAAGCGACCCCTGTGTATGATACGGAGTGGTAGTTACATGCTTAACACCGCTTTGAAAACAGAAGACTTTGAAGGGAGCCGAAAGAAAGGCCGGCGCATTATCACTAACGATTTGCTTATGGCGTCCAAAAACACTAAATACGTTAGTTAAATGCGCAATGATGGAGACAGCAGTCACATTACGTCTCGGAACATGCCAGGTAAACTTTGGAAATGAGTCGATAATAACTAATACATACCGATGACCTCTTTTGGTGCGAGGTGATGGCGCCACATAGTCAATATAGAGCTTGTACATGGGGCAAAATTCACTCTCAGAACTAAGGAACCCCTCTTGAAGAGCGTTATTCGGTTTGGCCACACGACACAACTGACACCGAGAAACCATATCTCTAACGTCTCGGTCAATAGACGGCCACGTCAGATGCTCCTTAATCTTCTGCAAGGTCTTATAGGTTCCTAAACCCCCGCCAATCAACGAGTTCTGAAAATAATGGAGAACCGGGCGTATTAGGATGCTTGGTAGACTGATCTTGACCTCCTTGGTACGTCCCACCCTTTTACACAAAATGCCTTTCCTGATAATGTATTCATCCAAATGCTCGCCCGCCGAAAGCCGTTTCTTAACCGGTCGCCAAGTGGGGTTCTGATCCGGATGGTCGGCAATGTCACTAGACAAATGAGGAATCCGCCTAACACGACACAACTAAGACTGCCTTCCGTAGATTCTTGGGCGCCATCACTAGGTGGTCGTTCAGTAAACATGCGTCTGAGGACGTCCGCGAGTGCATTCTCAGTGCCTCTAATGTGCTTAACCTCGAACTGAAACGCCAAATGCGTA